>NC_058524.1:267865666-268490666 GCF_904849725.1 Hordeum vulgare subsp. vulgare | reverse complement strand
TGTTGCTGTTTTAAGGGTCCAAAATAATTCTAAGTCTGGAATTTGCTATATTTTGTTGCTATGTTTCCTTGTGAATTGCCATTAATCTACATCCCATGCGTGGTTGGTCCAATGGAGTGAATTGTAAAGCACATTATCTTCTATTAGTTTGTGCCATTAGTTTTGAAGTAAAGTTTTTTGCATCCCAGTTAATTTTGCTATAAGACATGTCAATTTGATAAAACTGTTGTTCCTTGCACCATGAGAAACTGCTTAGTTCAGATTGCCATGTTGGGGGGATGCTATCCATGAGTCTGTGCATAGTTTGATGTTGCTCCTATGGAGTTATTTGAAGTGCATCATGCCCAATACCATGCTATAAATTTTCATGCCATTATATATTGTGTAGCATATGTATTTCTTGCTGCTAATATGCCTTCGTATAAAATTACTCTGTTAAAACCTGTGGTTTTCACTAAGTCTAATACTATGTTCAAGTAGCCATCGTGTGAGCTCTTTTCCTATTGATCCGTGATTCTTTTCAATTTGCTCTTGTGAGATGAATTATTGGGCATAATGTCAACAACTGCCCCATGTCTTCTTTGTGTATTTTAGATTCCTGTAGCTTGTTGATTCGATGTGTGCAAAATGCCATGTAGCTGTTTTGTGCAGATTATCACCATAACTTGTATTGGTTGTATTTGTTGAACCGTTGCTCCGTTTTGAACATACCATATATGAAACATACGCAGAATTTCATGTATTCTCATAATATCTTTCTGCACCCATGATTTGGAATGCTTGTGGTCGTCGTTTGCATGTCTTTTGCATTCATGTCATATTTATCTTGTGTTGGAGATATCGTATAAACCGTACTCCATTTTGAGTGATCTATATTTGTAAATTGCCTAGAATGACGTGTAGAATCACATGGTAAATTTTGTTTCCCCATTTAATTGTTACAAAATATGGTTACTTAAGATCAGGCAAATTTCAAAATAACGTATGGGGTCATTCCGGGAATACTATAAGTTGTTTCCGACCTCATTTAAAATGCCTAGATATATAGTTTATTTATGCTCCAGCTCTTTCCACATTAAACAACATTTAAGGACGCCATATAAATAAACGGAAGTGAAATAAATAGTCAGATATGGAGTTTCGTCAATATGCAACTCATTGCGTATTGAGCTTGACTTAGCGTGTAGTATTTGATTGTTGTGATCGCCATGCCTTGCATAATTAAATGGACATGTATCATATTTGATTGTGCATCATGTCATGAATATGTTGTGGTGTTTACCGTATATTGATTGTTTGTTTCTAGATTGTTTCTTCTTGATAGAGTTCCAAAACTGTTTTGAAGTGTGAGTACTCGGTCGACTACGTTGGTCCGTCTACTTGACGAATTCGTTCTTCTTCCAAGCGGGATCACAGGCAAGATGACCATTTCCATGGATACCACTACTATCATTGCTATGCTAGTTGTCTGTCTTGTAAAGTCATGTCACGCTACCTACCACTTGAATGTCAAGCCTTCCAAAATGCCATGATAAGCCTGTAATCCTCCACATCCGAGCAAACCATTGTTTGCCTATGTTAGCGCTTGCTCAGCGCTTCTTATAGCATTGCTTATTGCAGGTGCAGTTTGTTCCATGTGACAACATGGATATCTTGGGATATCACAATATTATTTATATGAATCTAATTCACATATATACTTGGTAAAAGGTGGAAGGCTTGGCCTTTTGATTGATGTTCTGTTTGACCTTTTCCGCCCTAGTTACTTGTGTACCAGTGTTATGTTCCATACTGAGTGACTTGGGCCTTGAGCTCTTTGATTTCCTCTAAATGGTTAGTATCAACATAAGTACTAGAGGAAGAATAAGAGTCATTGTTACAACAACAAGGCAAGGAAAGTAATTCATCACAAGATGTACCAATGTTATGCGTTGATAAATTACGAGGATTAGCACATGGCAATATATCATTTTGACTAGAAGTAGTGGTAACGTCCACATGAGGCTCATGTAACAGCTCGACACCGACACTCCAGAAGATTCTCGTTTTATTTCGTTATAGCCCTGTGATCTGTCTAGTTGTTGCACTCATCATCGCATCATTCACATCATCTCCATAGAATCGACACTCCGCTGCCGTCATTTTTTCTTCAAAACTTGCATCCGTTATTAGTTGCACGTTGTCTCCGTTCTTGTCGTTGACCGTTCCATGCCCAACCACACATGCTGACGCCCGCAACATCGTAAAATATTCTTTTAAAAAATGGGATAAAATATACTCGGAATGGATCGAAAGGTGGTGTGCAGTATTGTTTTATTGTAGGTAGACCGCGTGCCACATTTTGTGGCATTCAGAGGTCGTTTGATAGCCGAATCGCTAAACCTATAGCCGCACTATAGCCAGTTTAAGTAGCACACATTTCGGTATTTTAAACATTGTGCAGGGCCGCAAGCTTCCACCTGTTCTCGTCCCATCCCCTCTCCAATAGAACCCACAACCCACCTATGTGCCCACCGTTTTGGACCTCCCGATCGAGAACAAATGGTCTGAAAATGGAGTAAAAACCCCTCCCATAGCCACCACTGCCTATAAATGGACATCTACTCGTCCAAAATAGGAAACCCTAGTCTCCTCCTCAAAATCCATGCCGCCGCCACCTACTCCAACCCTTAGCGGACACCTTGATTCCTCCTACCACGTGGGCCCACAAAGCCCAGGTTCGGCCCACCCGGGCCCAGCTCAAGCCGTCACCCGTACGTTGCCGCCTACGCCCCTTGTCCCGTCTAGGAGGACAGGACCACCTCCCGATCCAACGCGTGTTGGCCCCCCGCCCGATCTCGCCGGCTCGCACCTCCACCTCGCATCCGGAGCACCAGCACACCGCCTCCGTCTAGTTGTTGTCGTGCCATATCCGTCCACCATGGGCGCCATCCGCCATGGCCACCTTCCGCTCAAGCTTCATCGGAGTGGCAACCAGATCTAGCCTCCTCAACATCGCCAACCACAGCCGTAAGCACCCATCCCCGACATACTTTTGCCTAGGACATCGCTAGAGTTCGAGCACCCCCGCTGCATCTTGCCCGAGTAGCGCCAGCACCGCGAATTCTTGTCCTGCTCGAGCACTCGGGTCTGTTAACCCATGAGGTGGGGCACTGGCCGACCCACCAATGAGTCACCCCACCGGCCTGCTTCCTCTCCAGCTTGCCCCTTGATACGTCCATTTTGCATCTTGCTTTCATGTTGATATTTATCACTTTATGGACTGTTATTATACTTTGTGGTACCATACTTTTGCCTTTTCTCTCTTATTTTGAAACGTTTATTTGAAGAGGGAGAATACCGACAGCTGGAATTCTGGACTGGAAAAGGAGCAAGTTTGAGTCCTCTATTCTGCACAACTCCAAATGCCCTGAAAATCAATGTGGAATTTTTGGGAATATATAAATAAATACTGGGAAAGAAGTGCCAGAGGGGAGCTGCCAGGGGCCCACAAGCCTGGTAGCCGCGACCTGCCCCCCTGGCCGCGACAACAGGGCTTGTGGGCACCTTGGTGGCCCACTGGCCCCCCTCTTCTGCTATATGAAGGGTTTCGTCCGGAAAAAAATCAGGGTGGAGCTTTTTTGTGGATTCTCCGCCGCCACGAGGCGGAACTTGAGCAGAACCAATCTAGAGCTCCGGCAGGACGATCCTGCTTGGGAAACTTCCCTCCCGGAGGGGGAAATCATCGCCATCGTCATCACCAACACTCCTCTCATCGGAGGGGACTCATCTCCATCAACATCGTCATTAGCACCATCTCATCTCCAAACCCTAGTTCATCACTTGTAACCAATCTTCGTCTCACGACTCCGATTGGTACTTGTAAGGTTGCTAGTAGTGTTGATTACTCTTTGTAGTTGATGCTAGTTGGATTACTTGGTGGAAGAGTTTATGTTTAGATCTTTGATGCTACTCATTACTTCTCTGATCATGATTATGATTATTCTTTGTGAGTAGTTACTTCTGTTCCTGAGGACATGGGATAAGTCATGCTAATAATAGTCATGTGAATTTGGTATTCGTTCGGTATTTTGATATGTTGTATGTTGTTTTTCCTCAAGTGGTGTTATGTGAACGTCGACTACATAACACCTCACCATTATTTGGGCCTAGAGGAAGACATTGGGGAGTAGTAAGTAGATGATGGGTTGCTAGAGTGACAGAAGCTTAAACCCTAGTTTATGCGTTGCTTCGTAAGGGGCTGATTTGGATCCACTAGTTTGATGCTATGGTTAGACGTTGTCTTAATTTTTCTTTCGTAGTTGCGGATGCTTGCGAGAGGGGTTAATCATAAGTGGGATGCTTGTCCAAGTAGGGGCAGTACCCAAGCGCCGGTCCACCCACATATCAAACTATCAAAGTAACGAACTCGAATCATAAGAACATGATGAAACTAGGATGACAGAAATTCCCGTGTGTCCTCAGGAGCGTTTTTCCTCCTATAAGACTTTGTTCAGGCTTGTCCCCTGCTACAAAAGGGATTGGGCCACTTTGCTGCACCGTTGCTACTACTTGTTACTTGTTACTTTTCACCTGCTACGTTTCAGCTCACTACACCATCACTTGTTACCGCTACTTTCAGTGCTTGCAGTTATTACCTTGCTGAAAACCGTTTATCAGAGCCTTCTGCTCCTCGTTGGGTTCGACACCCTTACTTATCGAAAGGACTACGATTGATCCCCTATACTTGTGGGTCATCACCCCTCCGCATGTGGGCGACGCCCTCCATCACTCGAGCTTGCCCACCCCAGCAACGCCGTTCGCCGAGGGCCACACTGGTGAGCGCCCGCAACTATGCCTCGCCCTTTGTGTATAATAGTTAAGGTGTGCTCATGCTGTGTTAGGCCCAAAGGTCAAGATTTATCCTAATTTGTTTTTTTCGGTCTGGACGATATTAGTAATTATCCAGGGTTTCTCAAAATTACAAAAATGACACGTTTTTTGCATTTGCTCATAGATAAATAACAGTCAATTGGATTTAAATATTCTATATATGAAAAATGTTTAGAAATTTGTCTAGATTCACAATATCGCAATTTCATGCATGATTAAAATGTTTATACTTGCTGTTTCCATTAATTCGTGTAAATGCCATGTTAAAATGATTTATTTCATAACAAAATAACCGGATCCTCGAATTACATAAACTCTATATGAAATATCATCTACTGTTCGTGCTCTACATGATTGTAGCATTTGCATACATAATAGGTTCCATTTACATTCTCAAATCGTTGTTGGAAAATTGCATTCCATCATAATCGACGAAAACTGTTAAAACTTGAAAACTTTGGTGGATGATTGAATCCAACCCGTAGGTCTTCTGTATGTGGTACCTTCTTGATATTTGATCTATGTGATGTCTACTCTGATGCAATGCCTGTGGTTTCCATGTAAATCTTCTCTATCATGTCAATATGTTGCTCTAAAGGTGCTTTCATGTTAATACTGATAATCTGTTAACGTTAAATTACATTTTGCGAAGCTCAAATTAAACAAACCATGCCTCTTTTTTATGTGTTTTAATGGAGTGATTTGTAGTATGCTATGTCTAATTGACGTTAGTAGGTTTGCCATGGCATGAGTGTCATGTTTAGCTGTAGTTTTCATCATGTGAACTTGCCATAAAAATGTTGCTATTTTAAGGGTCCAAAATAATTCTAAGTCTGGAATTTGCTATATTTTGTTGCTATGTTTTCTTGTGAATTGCCATTAATCTACATCCCCTGCGTGGTTGGTCCAGTGGAGTGAATTGTAAAGCATGTTATCTTCTATTAGTTTGTGCCATTAGTTTTCAAGTAAAGTTTTTGCATCCTAGTTATTTTTCTTGTCAAACATGTCAATTTGTTAAAACTGCTGTTCCTTGCACCATGTTTTTTCTAAGGATGAGAAACTGCTTAGTTCAGATTGCCATGTTGGGGGATGCTATCCATGATTCTGTGCATAGTTTGATGTTGCTCCTATGGAGTTATTTGAAGTGTAGCATGCCCAATACCATGCTATAAATTTTCATGCCATTATATGTTGTGCAGCATATGTTTTTCTTGCTGCCAATATGCCTTCGTAATAAAACTGCTCTGTTAAAGCCTGTGATTTTCACTAAGTCTGAAACTATGTTCAAGTAGCCATCTTGTGAGCTCTTTTCCTATTGATCCGTGATTCTTTTCAATTTTCTCTTGTGAGATGAATTATTGTGCATAATGTCAACAACTTCCCCATGTCTTGTTTATGCTTTTTTATATTCCTGTAGCTTGTTGATTTGATGTGTACAAAATGCCATGTAGCTGTTTTGGGCAGATTATCACCATAACTGGTATTGGTTGTATTTGTTGAACCGTTGCTCTGTTTAGAACATACCATATATGAAAATTACGTAGAATTTCATGTATTCTGAAAATATCTTGCTGCATCCATGATTTGGAATGATTGTGGTCGTCGTTTGCATGCCTTTTGCATTCATGTCAAAGTTATCTTGTGTTGGACATATCGTTTAGACCGTACACCATTTTGAATGATCTATATATGTAAATCGCCTAGAATGACGTGTAGAATCACATGGTACATTTTGTTTCCCCGTTTAATAATTATAAATTATGGTTACTTCAGATTTGGAAAATTTTGAAATTAACGTATGGGGTCGTTCCGGGAATACTATAAGTTGTTTCCGACCTCATTTAAAATGCCTAGATATATAGTTTATTTATGCTTCACCTCTTTGCATGTTAAACAACATTTAAACACGACGTACAAAATAAACAGAAGTGAAATAAATAGTCAGATATGGAGTTTCGTCAATATGCAACTCATTGCATATTAAGCTTCACTTAGCGTGTAGTATTTGATTGTTGTGATTGCCATGCCTTGCATAATTAAATGGACATGCATCATATTTGATTATGCATCATGTCATGAATATGTTTTGATGTTTACCGTATGTTGATTGTTTGTTTCTAGATTGTTTCTTCTCGATAGAGTTCCAAAACTATTTTGTAGTGTGAGTACTCGTTCGACTACGTTTGTTCGTCTACTTGACGGATTCGTTCTTCTTCCATGCGGGATCACACGCAAGATGACCATTTCCCTAGATACCACTACTAGCATTGCTTATTCGAGGTGCAGTTTGTTCCATGTGACAACATGGATATCTTGGGATATCACAATATTATTTATATTGAATTTAATTCACATATATACTTGGTAAAAGGTGGAAGGGTTGGCCTTTTGATTGATGTTTTGTTATACCTTTTCCGCCCTAGTTACTTGTGTACCAGTGTTATCTTCCATACTGAGTGCTTCTAACAAGCTTGGGGTTGTTATCTTAACACCTTGATTTTCATTTTGGGATAAAAAAAAATCCGTCAAGATCCAACATTGGTACTATGTTTGCTCAACATAATAATACTGAACACCTTTATTACCGGATCGGGAGTTAGCGCTACGCTCGGATTAATTCAACATAATAGAGGGGGGCCACTGCTGATGGTTGGTCCCAAACGGGCAGACTCCAGGGCCACCGTGGGGAAACTCGTGGTTTGGTTTTACTCGTAGTGTGACCCATCCGGCCGTGTCACGAGAACGAGATACGCAACTCCTATCGGGTTCTTCAACACGTCGGGTGGCCTTGCTAGATTTTTTTACCTTTCGCGAATGTCTTGTGCACCGGGATTTCGAGGATACTTTGGGCTATCTCAAGGTGGAGGTTTTCCACCAGGATTCGGAGGAGACTATGAGCTTTCCATGGTTGAGGTTTTCCGTAGATCTTGTGGCTTGTTTGTGATGGATGACTTGGAGCACCCGTGAAGTGTTAAATCTTTCAGAAAGCCGTGCCCGCGGTTATGTGTCAAATTGGAGATTTTTAACTCTCGGTCATAGAAAACTTGAAGTAAACTAAAAAAATACGCCAACCATGTTGTAACCGTGACCGTATCTTCTTGTGAGGTTAGAACCAAGAAGGGAACACGGTGGGGTTATGTTTGACTCGTATGTGGGTGTTCACGATCACTTCTTTATCATGACTAGTTCACGTCCAATTATGGATATATCATTCTTCTTATTCTTGTACTCATAAGTTAGCTACCCAAATAAATGCTTAGTGCTTGCTACAGCCTCACCACTTAACCATGCCTCACCCATTAAGCTTTGCTAGTCCTCATATCCTTGGAAATGAGATTGTTGAGTCCCTGTGACTCATAGATTACTACAAGAACATTTGCAGGTACAGGTAATGAGATGCTTTGACGTGAGAGCGATGCTTATTTGATTTGGAGTTCTTATTCATCGATCTAGGGTGGGTTCCAGGACGACAACCTGGGGTTAGCAAGGATGGATGTCGCTTTTATCATTTTATTTCGTTCGTAGTGGGACCTTGCACTTCTATATGGTGATTGAATGTATTGTTGTATTGAGATGATCATGTGTTAGCTTGTGGCGAGTGTAAGCCAATTCTATATAGTCATTACCTCTTGGCATGTACTTGTAACAATATCCATTCTTGCGAAACGACAAGATTCCCTTCTATCCCTATCGAGGCCCTCGAGCCAAGTAAGGATATGACTCCATCTTGGGCATTACAAGTTGGTATCAGAGCAGTAGCGACCTAGGAGCCCCCTTGATTGACCGAACTTGCCCGAGTCTAGTTTAGTTAAAAACTACTTTGAGTCTAGTTATATCACAGAGTAGGATTCTTTTACTCCTCTTTTATGCTCCGGTGAGGAATCCTGACGTAGGAATTTTAATTATAATCCTCTTCTCACTCAATTTTTTTAGATCACACGGGTATTTTGTAATCTCTATGATGTCAACGTGACGAAATTCTATACTTGGTGCCTCCTATTTCCGGGGAGTAGAGCTCCAACGGGTACTCGAAACATCGTTATAGTTCAGTTTCTCTAGTATCTCAGGATGAGCATGTTCGAAATTGCTTCAACACTCCTCGTGACGAGAGGAGTTTGGCGTCACCTAGTACTGGGGAAAGCGTCGAGATGTACTGCCATAATTAGTATCGTCGTAATTACTAGGGTCCGAGGTAGATGAGTTTCTAAGAGCTCCGATTATGTGTTGACGGATGTGATACATTGGAGCGTAGTCTCACCTTAGGAGTTGTGTGAGGTGTTGCTCCTTGTATTCGCTAGACCCGTTGGATAGCTGGAAGATTTCGAGAGTTTTTTGGTGGGCATTCAAGTAGTTACCTAGGATTGTCGTTCCAACAAATACAGAATGGACTATGTCTTTGTTTCTGGCTTATTCGTAAGCCTCATCCTTTGTTTTGTTGGAGTATGGTAATTCGAGTTGTTTCGATATCAAGTGATGATTTCATGTTTTTTCCTAAGCGATGTTCTCATATTTTTATGGGAATGCTAATCTCTTGGACCAATCGGAGTTCTCATGGAATTATTTTCTACCGGTGTGTTTCTCTTCAACTTAATTTAATCCTTTTTAGTATTTCCAATATCAATCCTCATATTTCTTTCCGGAGTTTCTCTCATCTGTCCCAAGTTGTCTTTGTTTTTCCCCACCCTCTCGCCCTTTTTCTTCAATGATTAAATTATGTCCATGTTCCTTTCTTCATTGATGCTTCCACTATCTTCTCTTCCATATTACATATGGTGATTCATTGTGAATATGCTCAAGTGCAAAATTCATCATTCTTCGTTATTGTTTTCTTCCCCGGTGAATTCGATTCAACCACTCGGTATCATCACATGCTTTTCATTCGCTAAATTCTTTCCCATGTTGGAAATCCTTATTCAAGTCTCTCTTGTTTATTCATCTCTATCTTTTCTATCCGGAGTGCACACAATTTCTGAGAAGATTCGTGTTTTCATTCAAATCCTTTCAAATTATTTTGAGGGTCTCACCTCATTAAGTTATTAATTTGAACCAGTGCAATCTCTCTTCCTAAGAAGTTGCTTCAAAAGTGATTTCTTTTTAGTGGGCCCATAACCCACATGCTTTTGCCATGATCTTACCTCGCTTTTCTAATCTTTTCCGAAGATCTCAAAATCTTTTCAAATATGACATAAGAATGCTTTTCATCAGTCATATTCCTTCTCCAAGATCTATTCAAATTAATTTTCATTTTTGGCCCAACTTTTCCTTATTAATTGTTCTGGAGATTCGAGTAATTCTTGATGTTGTTTCTCGTCATCATTCTCGACGGTGAAGGCTAAAGAAGAGTTTCTCTTCAATATTGGTCAGATCTTGAAGATTCATTGTTTCAGATTAATGCTATCATATTAAATGGTTTCTAAGCATGGGAATTCCTTCCATATCTATCGGGAGCATTTCAGTGTTGTGTTCATTTCTCGATCCTCCGAAGGCCATCATTTTAGAAGATTTCTTCATTCTCAGCTTCCAGCTTTCGTTCTCAAATTCTTCTCAATTGTTTCTCTTTGTTTGTCTCACAATTTTTCTGGTGCCTTGAAGTTTTCTATTAGGAGGGTCATGGTCACTTCATTCTCATGTATCTCCATTCATTCATGGTATCCACATTCAATTGTGAATTTGTACCGGTGTTTCATTGAAGACTTCTTCAAGTTTGTGCTCTCATCACTCCTCAATCTTTGAAAGAGGAATAAGTCATATGCCAAATCCATTGTTTGTCACCAATTTAATTAAGTGAAGGATAAGCATATTATAATTCTTATTCTTCTTTCATTGATGTGATTTCTGTTCTTTTCTGGAGTTATTCATGATATCAAATTCTAGATTCCAAATTGTTCATCTCTTTTTTCTAGAATTCCAAGTCTTCTCAAGCATCTCTTCGCGAAGTTCCATATAAATCTTTGCCGGGTCAATCTTATTCTTTTCAACCTTAATTTCTTTTGATCATTCTTTGTTCCGGAGGTTGCTCACTTCAATCCATCATCTTGTTTTGTTAAGATGATGTCCTTACATTGCTTGTCTATTTAACTAGATTGTTGTGCCATTCTTTTCAAGTTCTTTCCATCTTATCAAGTTTTGCCTCTCTTTTCTACTGGAGTACTGCCCAAATTTCTTTTGAATTCTTGCTAGTGCCTTGTGCCATTCTTTATCTCGTGGCAAACTTCAAGTTTTTTGGTTTCATTCGTTTGTCAAAGAAGCAACTAAATAATACCTCTTCCTTTCCTCTTCCTCTTCTCATTCTAAGACCTCGGGTCGAGATCTCTTGTCAGTGGAGGAGAGTTGTAACAGCCCCATACCACCGCTCCACATGATCTCTTTTAGTTTTTTTATCACCATGTGATCTATCTGGTTGTCGCATTCATCATTGCATCATTCGCATCATCTTCATAGCATCAGCACTCCACTGTCGTCATTTTTTTTTCAAAACTTGCATCCATTATTATTTGCCGGTTCTCTCCATTCTTGTCGTTAACCATTCATGCCCAACCACACACGCAGGCAATCGCGACATTGTAAAATATTGTTTTTAAAAGTGGGATAAAAATATACTTGGAATTGGTCGAAAGTTGGCGTGTCGTCTTGTTTTATTGTAGGTAGACCGCCTAGCAAATTACGTCGCATTTGGAGGTCATTTCATACCCGATTCACTAAACCTCTAGCGACACTATAGCCGGTTTAATTAGTGGATGTTTCGATATTTTAAACTTTGTGCCGGGCTGCAAACATCCCTCTCTTCTAGTCCCACCCCCCTCTCTAATACAACCCACAACCCACCTAGCTGCCCACCATTTCGGACCGCCCGATCAAGACCAAATGGTCCGAAAACGGAGTTATTTGTAGTGAATCATGCCCACTATCATGCTGTAAATTTTCATACCATTATATGTCCTATAGTATATGTTCTTCTTGCTGCCAATACACGTTCATAATAAAACTGCTCGGTTAAAACGTGTTATTTTCACTTAGTCTGAATCTGTGTTCAAGTAGCCATCTTGTGAGCTCTTTTCCTATTGATTCATGCTTCTATTCAATTTGCTCGTGTGAGATGAATTATTGTGCATCATGTCAACTACTACCCCATGTCTTGTTTGTGCATTTTGGATTCCTGTAGCTTGTTGCTTTGATGTGTGCAAAATTCCATGTTGTTGTTTTTGGAGATTATCACTATAACTTGTATTTGTTGTATTTGTTGAACCATTTCTCCGTTTTGAACATACCATATATGAAACTTGCCTAGAATTTCATGTAGTTTCATAATATATTGATGCGCCCATGATTCAGAATGTTTGTGGTTGTTGTTTGCATGGATTTTGCATCCATGGCATATATATCTTGTGTTGGTCATATCTTTTAGACTGTAACTCCGTTTTGAATTATCTATATATGTAAATCGCCTAGACCGATCTGTAGAATCACATGGTGCATTGTTTCCCTATTTAATATTTATAAAATATCGTTAGTTCAGATTTGGGTCAATTTCAAAATGAACATATGGGGTCATTTCGGGAATACTATAAGTTGTTTTCGACCTCATTTAAAATGCCTAGATATATAGTTTATTTATGCTTCACCTCTTGGAATGTTAAACAA
Source organism: Hordeum vulgare subsp. vulgare (assembly GCF_904849725.1). NCBI lineage: Eukaryota > Viridiplantae > Streptophyta > Magnoliopsida > Poales > Poaceae > Hordeum > Hordeum vulgare. Next base: position 268,478,153 of record NC_058524.1, on the reverse strand, counting down.
AATTTAAGCATGCCGTATAAATAAATGAGAGTGAACCAAATAATCAAATATGGAGTTTCATAAATATGCAGATCATTGCATATTGAGATTCACTTAATGTGTAGTATTCAATTATTGTGATTGCCATGCCTTGCATAATTAAATGGACATGCATCATATTTGATTGTGCATCATGTCATGAATATGTTGTTGTGTTTATCGTATGTTGATTGTTTGTTTCTCGATTGTTTCATCTCGATAGAGTTCCGAAACCGATTCGGAGTGTGAGGACTCGTTCTTCTACGTTGGTTCGTCTACTTCAGAGATTCGTTGTTCTTCCTTGCTACCTACCACTTGAATGTCAAGGCTCCAAAAATGCCATGATAAGCCTCTAACCCTCCACATACCAGCAAACCATTGTTTAGCTATGTTACCTCTTGCTCAACCCTTCTTATAGCGTTGCTAGTTGCAGGTGCAGTTTGTTCCATGTGTCAACATGGATATCTTGGGATATCACAATATTATTGCTATTTAATTTAATACACATATATACTTGGTAAAAGGTGGAAGGGTTGGCCTTTTGCTCGGTGTTTTGTCCCACGTTTTTCGCCCTAGTTACTTGTGTACTGGTGTTATGTTCCATATTGAGCGCTCCTAACATGCTTGCGGTTGTTATGGGCACCCTCTTGATTTTCGATTTTGGATAAAACTCTTCTGGCAAGGCTCAACATTGGTATTATATTTGCTCAACACAATAATATTGAAGACCTTTATTAACGCATTGGGAGTTAGCACTACCAACGGATTAGTTCAACATAGTACAAGGACAATGCTAATGGTGTTGGTCCCAAATGAGCAGACTGCGGGGCCACCATGGGGGAAATTCGTGGTTTGGTTTTACTCGTAGTGTGACCCATCCGGTCGTGTCGTGAGAACGAGATACCCGGCTCCTATCGGGTTCGTCGACACGTTGAGCGGCCTTGCTGGATTTGTTTTACCTTTCTCGAACGTCTTGTGCATCGGGATTCCGAGGATACTTTGGGCTATCTTTCGGTTGAGGTTTTCCACCGGGATTCCAAGGAGACTTCGGTCTTTCCGTTGTTGAGGTTTTCCACGCAGCTTGTGGCTAGTTTGTGATGGATGAGTTGGAGCACCCCTGCAGGGTTACATCTTTTAGAAAGCCGTGCCTGCAGTTATGTGACAATTTGGAGATTTGTTTAACACCCAGTCATAGCAAACTTGAAGTAAACTCAAATAAAATAGATCAACCGTGTACGTAACCATGACTGTCTCTTCTTTTGAGGTTAGAACCAAGAAGGGAACATGGCGGGGTTATGTTTTGACTCGTAAGTAGGTGTTCAGGATCACTTCTTAATCATTACTAGTTCATGTCCGATTATGCGTAGGTCACTCTTCTTATTCTTGTACTCATAAGTTAGCCACCCAAATAAATGCTTAGTGCTTGCAGCACCCTCACCACTTAACCATGCACCACCCATTAAGCTTTGCTAGTATTGATAGCCTTGGAAATGAGATTGTCGAGTCCCTATGGCTCACAGATTACTACAAGAACAGTTGCATGCACAAGTAATGCGATGCCTTGACGCGTGAGCGATGCTTGTTTGATTTGGAGTTCTTCTTCTTCTTATTCTTATTCTTCTTCATCGATCTAGGGTGGGTTCCATGATGGTGATATCCCACAAGTGTTGGGGATCACGACAGTCTTCACGGGTAGTATTTCATCCTAATTTCTTGATTAGACACAAGAGGAGCCAAAGAATATTTATTGGCCGTAACAGTTGAGTTTTCAATCCAACCGCACTTGAGATATCTCTCTACAACAAAGGTTTAGTAGCACAACAAATGATAGTAGTAACGGTAAAAATGATAGCAACAATTTTAGTAATGGTTGTAACAATAGTAACTGTAGCAGTTGAGTAGCAGGTGAGACAATAGCAACAATAGTAGTAAATTAGCAAGATTCAGTATATGTAAAGCGTAGGCACGTGGATTAGTAGTGGATAATGATTTAGATGACATTGATCATGTAACAGTTACACACTAGGGCGACACAGAACTAGCTCCAATTCATCAATATGATGTAGGCATGTATTCCGTATATAGTCATACATGCTTGCGATAAGAATTTGCATGACATGTTTTGTCCTACCGTCCCGTGGTAGCGGGGTCCTATTGGAAACTAAGGGATATGAAGGCCTCTTTTTAATAGAGAATCGGAAGAAACCGATAACACATGGTGAATACAAGAACTCCTCAAACTACGACAATCACCGGAAAGAATCCCAATTATTGTCACCTTCGGTTATGCGGATCAAGACACGTAATAGGTAACTACAACTTGCAAGATACGATCCAAATAACTCTCATATTCATGAAACATAATAGGTTCAGATATGAAATCATGGCACGTGGGCCATAGTGACAAGCATTAAGCTTAGCAAAGTCATAGTAACATCAATCTCACAACATAGTGGACACCAGGGATCAAGTCCTATCAAACTTAACTCGGTTACATGATCAGTCTCATCCAATCCGACCACTGTCCAGCGAGCCTACAAAGGAATTACTCACTCCCGCTAGTGATCATCATGGTGGTGTTGATGAAAAAGAGTTGGTGATGACGAGACTGCCGAATCCACCTCTCCGGAGCCCCAAACAGACTCTAGATTGGCCCTCCGGAGGAAGAACATGAGGTGGCAGTGGCTCCATCTTGTGGAACGCGATGAAAACTTCTCTCTATTTTTTCTCCGAAGATGTGAATTTATAGGACTGGAAGTAGGGTCGGAGGGGCCACGTGGGCCCCACAAGCTATCAGGTCACGACCAGGGGGCGCCCTATTAGCTTGTGGCCCCATGGTAGAACTTCTCCGGCATGTCTTCGCTCCATAAATACTTATAAATGCCAGAAATAATACACAAAAAGTTTTGTTCAATTTAGAGAAATTTTATTTCTGCACAAAAATATCAGCAAGGTAGTTTTGCTGAAAACAGTGTCACTCTGGGTTAGCCTCCTTCAACTCCCCCAAGCTTAATTCATTGCTTTCCCTCAAGCAATTCAGTTGATAAACTGAAAGTGATAAAGAAACTTATACAAACTCTTTTGTTCTCATTGTTATACATATGCTTAGCTAGTGTTCAAGTTTTTGGCATAACTCATAAATAAACACATCTATGATAATAATTTAAGCATCATATCCAATCATGGCAGTACATAACCAACTAGCAAGCAATAATAATATATCTTGCATTCCAACAATTTGTCAAGAACAATCACGATATAATATAGTCGCATGGTATCTCGCTAGCCCTTTCTGAGACCGCAAAACATAAATACAGAGCACCTTTGAGATTGAAGTAGTGACTAAAATATTATAGTTCAGAATAGAAAAGATCCTAACCATACTCATATCCAAAATTGGTAAGAATCAATGCATAAAAATGAAAATAGTGTTGTCAAGTCTCGTGTTGTAAGTAACAGGTTGATGACTCGGCATAAAAGTAAATAGGTAGGCCCTTCGCAGAGGGAAGCATAGATTTTCAGAGGTGTCACAACTCAAGTTTTTAAAGTAGGATTGAAAATGTAATTTTGGGAGGTGTTCTGTACTGCCAACGTTACGACAAAGGTTTTCGGTATCTTCCATGCCAAACTCAGTATTGGTTGTTCCCAAACAGAATTGTAGAGTTTTACTACCATCCACCATCCACACACAACCATGGCTAGCCGAATTCACGGGCGCCATCCAACATATCAACTTTCCCAAGGAGTTTTGTTATAATTTAATTTGGATTAAGAAGAACTATGTATCCTTGTTACCAACCTTTTTCATGCAATGGTGGCGAATAAACGCCCATCGTGAGAGTAACTTACTCAGCATGGAAGATAATGATCGCCCCGTCGCTCCACGAGCAGTACGAGTACACAAAACAGATGCTTGTTTGAATATTTAGTGGTGGCACATGCAAATTGACTTGGAACGGCAGGGTAATACCACATATAGGTAGGTATGGTGGACTCATGTGGGATAACTTGGTTTTAAGGATATTGGATGCACAAGCAACATTCCCGCTTAGTATAGGTGAAGGCTAGAAATAGGTTGAGAAGCGACCAACCAGAGAGAAAAATGGTCATAAACATGCAATGTGAATAATTAACATTGAATATTAGCATGAGTAGGATATAAGCACTCTGAATTTAAACATCATGAAGGCTGCATTGGTTTTGAATCAACTGCATGTTTTCACATGGGCCAAGTCAAACCATGTAACGCCCAAGATGCAATCCTATCCTCAATTTGGCACGAGGGCCTCGTCAGGGATAGAAGCGCATCTCGTCGTTTCGCAAGAATGGATATCGTTACAAGTACATGTACTAAAAAGATGGGATATATGGATTTGGCTTACACTCGCCACAAGCTACATCAGAGTCACATCAATACAATACATAAACATCATGAAGAAGAGCAGGGTTCGACTTCAGACGAAAATAAACGAGAAAAGAAAACGACGTCCATCCTTGCTATCCCAGGCTGCCGGCCTAGAACCCATCCTAGATCAATGAAGAAGAAGAAGAAGAAGCAACTCCAAATGTACAATCAATGCGCTCGTGTCAAGTAACCTCTACCTGTACCTGCAACTGGGGTTGTAGTAATCTGTGAGCCAGAGGGGACCCAACAATCTCATTTCCAAATGTATCAAGACTAGCAAAGCATAAAGGGTGAGGTATGGTTAAGTGGTGAGGCTGCAGCAAGCGACTAAGCATTTATTTAGTGTCTAACTTACGAGTACAAGAATAAAGAGGGGGAAGATCTACGCTTAACGGAGGTGAACTACTGATGATCAAATGAATGATCCTGAACACCTACTTACGTCAGACATAACCCCACCGTGTCATCGATCGGAGAAGAAACTCGCGAAAGAGACAGTCACGGTTACACACTCAGTTGGCAAGTTTTAATTAAGTTTACTTCGAGTTATCTCTAACCAGTGTTAAACAAAGTTTCCACGTTGCCACATAACCGCGAGCACGACTTTCTGAAAGATTTAACCCCTCAGCGGTGCTCAAACTAATCCATCACAAATTACCACAAGCCGCATAGAAATCCTCGATCACGAAACTCGCGATCTCGTCGGACTCCTTGGTGGAAAACCTCAACTCTGAGATTACCCAAAGCATCACCGGAATCCCGATGCACAAGACATTCGTCAAAGGTAAAACTAACCCAGCAAGGCCGCCCGACGTTTCGACGATCCCGATAGGAGCTGTGTATCTCGTTCTCAGGACACGACGGATAAGCTACATGTACGCTGGCCTGATAGAAATCACCCATGTTGCCCTGGGTTGGCCCTGCACAGTGCTCTGTTTCGGACCAATACCATCTACACTGGCCCTCCCTGTATTATGTAGAATTACTCCTCGGGTTCATGACGCCCTATGCTTTCAGTATTAAAAAATTATTATGTTGGGCAAATATAGTACCAATGTTGGGCCGTGCCAGACCAACTTTAATCTAAAACGAATTATCAGGGGGGTCCCCATAACAACCCCGATCGTGTTAGGAGCGCTCAAATATGGAACATAACATCGGTATCCAAAACTAAGGGGGCAAAGGTGGCACAAAACACTAGGCTAGAAAGGCCGAGCCTTCCACCTTTTACCAAGTATATAGGTGCATTAATTTAAATAGCATTTAATAGGGTGATATAACAAGGAACCCATGTTAGCACATGGAAGCAACTGCACCTGCAACAAGCAACGCTAACACATGGTTAAGCAAGTGGTAACATAGCCAATCAGTGGTTTTCTAGGTTGTGAACAGGTTGAAGGTTTTCATGGCAATGTTGGGAGGCTGATATTTAACAGGTGGTAGGCAACGAAACATAACCGATAGAAGCGGTAAAACTAGCATGCAATGATAGTAATGGTATCTAGTGAAATGGTCATCTTGCCTGAGATCCCGCTTGGTAGGAGAATGACTCCGTGAAGCAGATGAATCGATGTAGTCGAACGGGTCCTCACTTTCCGACACGCTTGCAGAACTCTATCGAGACGAAGGAAACCGGAAACAAGCATCAACACACGATATACACCACACGATGCACACCACATATGATGCATGAACGGCTGGATATATGCAAGACACGGCATGGCAATTCAGAACAATCAAACACTACACGTTATGTGAAGTTCAATATGCAACGAGTTGCATATTGACGAAACTCCACATACCAATTATTTAGTTCACTCTCAATTAGGTACACAACAGTGTTAAATGTGGTTAAACATGGCAAGAGGTGAGGCGTAGTTAAGTTATCTATCTAGGCATTTTTAAATGAGGTCGGAAATGACATATAACATCTCCGAGAAGACCTCATATGTTAATTTATATTTCTGTCCAGATCTGAACTAACACGTTTAAATATTTGTTAAACAGCAAAATAAATAGGTTCACGTGAGTCTACGCATCATTTCAATCAATTTACACATAGAGAACATCTCCAACGGAGCTACGGTTCAAAAGATACGAACACAACAAGATATGATGGCATGAATGCAATATGTGTGCAACGTCAGTCACAAGCATTCCAAAACATACGACCAGCAAGATAAAATGGAACTACACGAGATTCTAAGCAAGTTTCATGTATGACACGACCAAAATGGAGCAACGATTCAACAACTATGAGCTAAACAAGAAGTAGGCATAATCTGCCAAAATCAACCACATAACATTTTGTACACCCTCGAACAACAAGCTACACAAATCCAAAATTTTCAAACTAGGCATGAGGCAATAGAGGGCAAGCACTACAACATACAACTAATAAAACCTAGCATGGAAGCATGGATCACTCAGAAAAGAACTCACAAAATGGCATCCCACACACAGTTTCAGACTTAGTGAAATATCAGTTTTAGAAAGTGCAGTTTTCGATCTGAAGGCATATTGACAGCAACAAAACTATATGCTACATGACTCCAAATGGCATGAAAATTGACAAAATGGTAGAGAATCTTAAGGACTACAACTAACTCCCTTGCACCAACCTCAAAAGAGCTACAGATCACCAGATAAACTCATGACAAGACAACAACAAAATATAACAGATTTCATACTTAGAAATATTTCAGCATCTCCAAAAGAACACTATTTTCTAGCATGTTGAGAGCAAGCAAACCACACCTAAACATGGATTTATATTGCAACCGAAATTACCAGGGGCTAGCATACACATCCAAGGTCATATCTCTAGTTGACAACTCCTTCATATCATGCACGGATTAAATCCCACAAAATAAACAAAAGGGCACCAGAGCAGAAAATAGAAGTTTTATGAAGTTGCTCTAAAGTGAAATCTGATTGCACCAATCGATTCCTGGGATGAATCTATCCCAAAAACAATACTCTTACCTATATACTTGCATGAAACATCAAGGCACAAATGTAGCTCGAAAATAGCACATGGAATCATATGAAGCTATAAGTCACTCAATGCCATAAATGGAAGCTGCCATATTTGGCATGTCCACTTCTCGCGAGATGCTACAAATGGAAATAATACATATTAAGTCTACCTAGGCATGGCATAGCATCACATACATGCATAAACTTATATAGGGAGATGTGTTCATCCACACACACACACACACACACATATGTATATATATGCCTACATGCACAAGTGAATATGTGCACATACACATGCACACATACACCCCCCCCCACACACACACTCATACATAGGCACATGGGATCCCACACATGGCCACAAGGGATCCCCTGCACACACGCACAAAAGAAAAGAAAAGGTGCAGGGGGTCGAATCCTGCACCTCACGCACACACACCACACGAGCCACCACCCGACTACTGGAGGTTAGCTGCTCCACTAGGGGAAGAAACCCACCTATCTTACTCCACAGCTAACCGCAATAGGGAGGAAAAAATAAAATAAAAAAAGGGGGCGCCGGCGGGATTCGAACCCACGATCTCCGGGTCGAGGTGCAACGCTGGAACCACTGGGCTAGGAGGGGGATCTGAACAGAGAGGGAGTCTTGCACCAGACAAGCTATCTACACGATGCCATGTCTTCTTCTACCTCCACAACAGGGAAGGAGGAGCCCCACTACAGCAATGATGCGGCAACGACGAATGCAACAACTGACTAGCGGGGGTGCGGGAACCCTAGGTGGTTCCATTCCCAGGGCTAACGCGGAGAAAGGGAGAAACTACAGGCGGCGCAAGAAGCTTGCGCTTCCGGCCATGGCAGAGCACTAAGTGGCGACGACTGTGCGATGGAGAGGTATAGAGCATGCGGGAGAGGGGGAGAGGACGATGCTCACCCACTTCATATGTCTTTCCATGCTCAGAGGAGGGGTAGAGGACGACGACGGCGCTGCACAGGCACCAGAACCTCCTCGCCGGAGTTGATGAAGGACGCGGCTGTCGGGGACGTCGGGGAAGCAGCCACCTCGCGTCCTCTCGTCGGGATTGGAACGCACAGCGACTCCGCACTCACCTCGGCTCGAGGGGAAGGAAGGGGCGATGATCCGGCCTGCGACACTCTCTGTTCTGAACCTCTCTCTCTCTCTCTGCCGGGGTGGTGGCGCGACGGAGGAGGGAGAGGGAAACCCTACGAGGGGCACGCACGCAGAGAGGCTAAATAGGAGCTGACGGCATTGGCGTCCGAGCCAACGTCCACCTGATCTCTCTCTCTCTCTCTCAGGCTTGTGATGGGAAGGAAGAAAGGGGGCGACGGCGTCAGGAAGAAGGAGAAGGGATGGGCCATGGCGCCAATGAAGGAGAAGATGGGCCTGAGAGCCCACTGCTAGCTCCACTCCCTCTCATAACTTAGTGGATTTCTTTTTAAAAGGAAAACTAAACCATATTTTCAAAACAAAACTAGGGGAAGATATGGGGGAGGGGTTTGTCAAAGTAAAAAAAATACTTTTGGTAAAATAAAATGGCCTTCCTATTTTAAAATTAGATTGGACATTTTAGGGAAAAGAAAATAGATTGCTTTAATAAATCTCCCCCTGTTTTAAAATAAAACAAAAAGAAAATAATTTCAAATTTGTGAGAGTTGCCACCCACAAATATTTGAAAGGTTTTTAAAAGAAGTTGAACATAATTATTAGGGCAAAACCCTAAACTTCAAATCTGCCTAAGGTATTTAAAAGAAGGGGTTTTTGGTCCATGGTGCACTAGGGTTTAAATAAAACTGGTTGCACCCACACCACGCTTCACAACTAACACAAACCACAACCTCATGCAATCACAACATCACCAAGGTGGCATCCAACACAAGATCAAACCAACAAGACCAAAGAAAAAAAATGATATTCATGATGCATGAGATGCACATGAAATGATGCCAACCAAGTCTCACATGCATTACATTGCCATCACAAGGTAACAAACATGGAAGGATTACAAGAAGGGGGAAGGGAAGCACTGGGGCTGTTACAAACGACTCTAATTACTCACAGGGAAATACCATACTACCATATCATATCATAATCATTTTAATGCATGTTGGCACATAAGGTAAAGCATCATCAACTCCTAGCTATTTAAGCATGGCATGAAAAGCTATGTTGTCTAATTATCATCACAAACATGTTTACTCATGATTGACTGGATCAAGATTGAACGAGCTAACATATTAAAAAACGAAAACAAGAAGAGTTCATACCCGTTTCCTTTGCCACAATCACTTCATCAAATATCGTCATTATTGCCTTTCACTTGCACGCCCGAATGATGTGATAATAATAAAGTGCAATGGTGCCGTGGACTAAGCCGGAATCTGTAGGACAGTTTTAAACAAATGGTAAGACATGGTAATATTGAATCTTCCTTAGATCAACAACAAAGCATATGAGATCCATTCATCATTTTCATCATGGTCTTCCCTTTTTATGACTCAACAAAGAGGAAAAGAAATTAAGAGAAACACATTGATTTTTTTGGAGTTTTATTTTTCTTAGGAAAGAAAAATAAACTAAGGGAAAACAAGAACGAGAAAAACTATTTACATGGTAAAGATCCCAACAAGCAAAGGAAATCTTTTGGGGTTTTCTTTCAATGCTAAAGATAAAGCTAACATGGATATATAATGAAAGAGGATGAACACTGAAAATTCATATGAAGTGTGTGAACATGAATGTATTATCGGTGAGAAAAACATAATCCCCCAAGCTTTGGCTTTTGCCTAATTGGTAATCACCATCAGGTCCAAGAAAGTGCTCTTGTGGTGGCACCTGAACGTCCCAATCTTGGGCCTCGGCCTCCGCATCAGCTAACTCGTTACGATATGCAATTATGTCATCTAGCATGATAGTGTACCCGTTCCTGGCATGGAAGCTAAACAAAGAGGGTTCAGACGACATAATAATATCGTGAGTAACCTTGCTATATACTAAGTTATAATGAATGCCCTACATTATATCAGTTGCATTAGTGAAATGATGTTTTTATCATAGATTGGTCGTCAAGATAAACCTGGGGCAAAAAATAATCAGTGGGGCTTATAGCCACTTCAAAATACTTAGCCACACATGTGGTGTAAATAGCACCATGGATCATGCCTTCACTTTTATTATGATGCAAATGACGCATGATAATAGCTCCTAGGTTGTAGGTGTTATCACTATAAGGTGCGCATCGCGAAATAGCTAGAGTTGGGGCGTTGAGACCACCACCTTGCTTCATAGGAGTTATGCATTTTCCTATAAACAGAGCAAAATAATGCACGAAAGTAAAATGCAAACTAGTAGCCCTGTCATTTGACATGCGCCTATTTTTCCCCACGGTTAAGGTGAGGTGGAAGCCCTCGAAATCCTGAGGCTTAGGCTCGCGTATTTCCCCATCAGAGGGAAGCAAACATATTTCACAAAATCTATTGAGAGGCAATTCATAGGTTGTTGCATACAAGTCAAAACCTATTGTGGGAGCATCAGGCGTGTTTATAAATAGAAGTTTTGAATGAAGGAATTAGTAAGGAGGTAGTACTGATCGCATTTATCTGCGAGGAAGTTGATCAACCCGGCATTTGCAACAAATTGCATGAATTCTTCATAAAAACCAACTTCACTCATGAAGGGTGCATGTGGCCATTTACAAGGCCTAACCTCGGTGTTGTGAGAAATCTTGTGTCACTATCCTGAGTCCTCCCCGCAACTCCTTTAGGACTCCGGCTCGAAGAACCCTTCCTTGAGGAATACCTCCTCAAGAAGTTCATTTTCCTACACAAAATTTCTGAAATTTTTAGGCCACAAAAATACGTCAATAAAACTTTATGAGAAAGATAGCAACTACTCATATGGATACTTAGAAGTTATATCAAGCATTCTTTCTACTTGGAACATAAATATTTTAACATGCAAGCTCATTTTATGTAGCACCAAGTGCACAATTTATGCTAAATATAAAACACTAAGGAAAAAACTAATTGGAGAGATGGAGGAGTCACATACCAAGGAGCAATTTCTTCAAAACAGATTCAAAAAAGGGTTTCCAAGCAAAGAGATCGAAAATTTCAGTTTCTGGAGGAAGAACACGAGAGAGAGAGGTAGGAGATTTTTTTGGAGGTAGTAGATGGTGTGAGCTAAAGGGATAAGGTAGGAGGCCTGTGGGTCCCACAAGCTATCAGGGCGTGGCCAGGGGGTGCTTTGTTGGCTTGTGGCCCACATGTGTGTCTCCCTAGTGCTATTTCTAAGCCAAAAGTTCTCATTTATTCCAGAAAAAATCATGTTAAAATTTTACGGCATCCCGAGACTTTTTATTTTTGGGTCATTTTCTATGGTGTGAAAAAAAATCGGAAAATAGGGTGATCATGGCATTTTTTTCTATAGCTAATAGAAGAGAGAATAAACTCGAGATACACGGAGTTGTGAATACTCAATTCATCAATGACATGTCTTTTGAAAAGGGTCCATTAATATGGTTGATCAAGTCTTATTAATAATCACTTTCGATAAACATCAAACCAAAGAATTTTCTGTATATCACTAGGTTACCTCAATGGGGATTTACATATTCCCCACAATAATATTATAGTATTTCGTTTTCTTGGTAGTAGGTAGATGGATGGTAAAATCTCCAATGATGACCGTGGGAATAGGCTCAATAACATTAATATTGTTAATTAGAATTTTCTTCTTCGGAATATGCACCGTATCTTGCTTGCCGTTAACATGAAAAGTGGCATTGCTTTTGTTGAAATCAATAATAGCCCCTGCAGTATTTTGAAAAGGTCTAACAAGGATAATTGACATATTTGTCATCCCCGGGCATATCAAGAATAACAAAGTATGTTAAGATGGTAATATTTGCAACCACAACGGGAAAACCCTTGCAAATTCCAATGGGTAAGGCAGTTGATTTATCAGACATTTGCAAATATATCTCAGTGGGTGCAAGCTTATCCAATTCAAGTCTTTTACAGAGGGATAAAGTAATAACACTAACACCAGCGCGTAAATAACATAAAGCAATTTTAACATAATTTCTTTTAATAGAGCAAGGAATTGTGGGTATACCAAGGTCTCCCAACTTGTTAGGTAATACACCATCAAAGGAGTAATTAGCAAGCATAGTAGCAATTTCAGTTTCACGTATCTTTCTTTTTTTGGTAATAATATCCTTCTTGTACTTAGCATACAGAGGCATTTTCAATATATCAGTCAAGTGAGTGCGCAAAAAGAAAGGTCTAATCATTTCAGCAACGCGTTTAGAATCTTCATCATCCATTTTTAGAAGACTTCTGAGGGAATGGCATGGGTTATTGAACCCATGTCTCTCTTTCGCTTACATGTTTTCTAGCGACAAAGTCTCTCTTATCATAGCATTTATTTTTAGGAGGTGGATTATCAAGACCCTCAGGAGGTTCTCTCTCGACATCATTATCAGGTTCCTTATTACTTCGTGGTAGATTTTCTAGATGAACATCATTATTATCATTACTGTTGTGATTATGTTCATGTTCACTACTAGTTTGTGTGTCACCATGAGAGATTGAAACATCATTATGATTCTCAATAGGTTTTTTAATACCAGGTTCACTAGGGGCATGCAAAGTCCTATCATTATTATTGTCCTTTTTGTTCTTAGTGGGACTAGGAGTATCATCATTAATTCTCCGTGAATCCTGGTCTATTCTTTTTGGATGACCTTCAGGATAGAGAGGTTCCTGAGTCATTCTACCTCCTCTAGTCATCAGTCTAACAACATGATCATTAATATTATTCATCTCAACAAGGAAATCATTTTGTGACTTAGCTACCTCATCTAGTTGAGTGCGAACCAAAGAGGCATGTTGTAAGGGCGTTCTCCAGCTTAAGTGTTTTGGTGATGATGAGAACTCACTATGTTATCTAACTGGGTGTTAAGTATGCAGGTATTCATATGAAAAACACAAGACGGTTAGGTATTCCCTCCAAACGGAAAAGATTGGAGACGTTTTCCGTACGTGTTTATTATGTTTGGTCGTAGGTATCCCGTACTATTAAGAGGGAATCCACATTGGAAGTCTATGGGTGAATCAATTCTTCTCACACACTTTTGCACCCATCTATTTCTATCGCATCATTGAGAGAAAGGCCCCTGTTTTCTAACTGACCGGTTGTACAGCTGCCATGGGCAGTTGTACCGCTCAACCCCTCGGTGGTTGTACCATCCTGGCACTGGTCCACAATCGGTGACTGCTCTGTTTTTTTGTGGTTGTTGGGCGGTGGGGCCCGATTGTATGGCTGTATTAAATATAGCCAGTACTACTGGCGTTCCAAGTGCTTGTACCGCTTGGGACTTAGCCACGCCCAGCGGCCAAGGCTGGTGGAACCTCTGGGCCAAGTCTCTGTTTTGGCCTGGTTGTTGGGTGGTGTCTGGCCGGTTGTTCCGCTAATTTAGGTAGACCGGCTGAACCGCCTTGGCAACTGGTTGTATTGCCTAGTATAGAAACCGTCTGTAATGGTTAGAAATTGGGGGTGGGGGCTGTAGAAGGAGGGGTTTCTTCCTCCTCCATCTTTTCTCTTACCTCTCTCTCTCCACCATTGATGCACTCAAGCTCTCTTGCCCGATCTCTCTCCCTAGCCACCCAAACTTGTTGTCTTGCTAGGGATTGAAGGAGGATACCTAGATCTACACTTCCACCAAAGGAAATTGATTCCCCCAAGTTCTTGTGTGGATTTTGTTATTCTTGGGTGTTTGAGCACCCTAGACGGAATATGTCACCTCGGATCCACATTCCATGGTGGTGAAGCTCCGTGATTTTGTTGGAAGCCTCGAATTGAGTTGCGGAGAGAGCCCCAACCTTGTTTGTAAAGGTCCGGTTGCCACCTTCAAGGGCACCACTTAGTGGAATCATGACACTTGAATTGTGTGAGGGCATGAGGAGAATACAATGGCCTTATTGGTAGCTTGGGGAGCATTCTGCCTCCACACCGCTTCAAAGGAGACGTGCTTCCCCTCAAAGGGAAGGAACTTCGGGAACACATCCTCGTCTTCATCGGTTCCACTTGTGGTTATTTCTTATCTTTACTTCTATTTACTTATTGCTTATTATTGTTGTTGTTACCATCATATAAGTTGCTCACCTAGTTGCATATATAGACAAACTATTTGTTCCTAAACCTAATTTGCTTAAAGAAAAACTTAAAAATTGTTAGTTGCCTATTCACCCCCCTCTAGTCAACAATATCGATCCTTTATTAAGGGTTTCACCACCCAAAGAGTATGGTTGAGGACGGGGATCGGGTTGGGGAGGTGCCCGAGGGAGCTGTTGTAAACTCGGTCACCCGAGTGGAATTAAATGAGGCCAAGTCCACATTTAAATCCTCAATGGCTATCGAAGTCAAAAACATGCTTAGGGATTTCCTTGACATTTACAAACCTCCTACCGACCCATTGTTGGTGGATAATCCCACAACTTCGGATACGGGGGGCAATTCCAAAAAGGAAAATGCCAGTAGTGAAAATGATAAAATGCCTCAGAACGAGTGGGGCAAATGTCTTTACCTCTGCTCCTCCTCCCATGGTCTATGGAGGACCGATCCACCCACCGCATATTATTAATCTAGGTCCTCCACCAAAGCTTGTTAAGAATGATTTTGCTAACTCGGTTTTTCGTACCAAGTCTCATTTGAACTCAGCTCAACATAACTTTGGAGAACCATTGAGCATGGGTACTACTCGCATGATCCATGAAACCTCACGCCAAGAGAAGAGGCCGAAAATCAGCTCAACCACTCCGCCTTGTTTATTCTTGAAGCAGCTGTACCTGTTGAAGACCTTCCTCACTTGCATCCCTTCACGCGTGACAAAGACTATTGGGAGCACATCATATCCATGTACAAGGGAATCTCTAGCATTCAACAGTCCAACTATGAAGTGGTTCTTGATGAGGGTGATGAATTTGCTATGATCGAGGATGGCGAGCCTCGTGAGCTATATCGGAGACTTACAACTCTTGTTGTTGCTCTTCATGATCATGGAAGCAAAGATGTGGATGACACTTGGATTAAGTGTAAGTTTCTCAAGGCCATCATGCCTTTCAACAAGTCAATGTCCTCCATCATCCTTGAAAGGCCAGACTTTCATTCCTTGTCCTCAAGTGATGTGTTGTATGAGTTCATTGCCATGAACATTTTCAACAAGACCGCTGACAATGCTCTAGCCCAAGTTCAATGGTCAAGAAAAGACACCCCAACCTTACTTTGAAGGACAAGGCTGCTGTGGAGGAAGACGAAGAAGAAACATGTCCTGAAGACACCAAGTATGCTTACAACGAGCACATGGCTCTTGCATCAAGGCAGTTTTGGGGAAACAATAAAAACTCAAGGCCCACTTTATCCAAGAACAACTCAAATGGGTCCAAGGGAAAGCAACGTGTGAGAACTTGCTATAATTTTGGCAATCCGAGTCACTTTGCGGCAAATTGTCCCTATGAGTAGAGGGAAGACAATGGTGGCAAGCTCATTCGCAAAGACAAGACCAAGTCCTTCCCAAACAAGAACAAATCCCCCCAAGAAGATGGCCCAGAAGGTGTTGGTGGCTCAAGAAGAGTACCTCTCCGATGAAGATGATGATGATGAGACAAGTGCAGAAGCAATGGGAATGGCCACAGTGGCCATTGCATCCTCTTCACCAAGCAAAGTATCTCTCTTCAAGGCCCCCAATGAAAACCACATTGCCAAGTGCGTGATGGCCAATGCATCCAACAAGGCAATCTCTAACGCTCAAACTACTAAGATCAAAGCTACCATTTCCGCTACCATGGATAGCGGAGATGATAAGGAAGAGGTAGAGGAGGAGGAAAACTCCTTTGGTAAATTCATGTGAAAACTCAAGGGTAAATCCAGGAAGAATTTTGTTGCTCTCTTGGAACAACTCAAAGAGGCTAATGACCTAATTGAATCTTATGAAGAGACTATCTCTACTTTACAAGGTCATTGTCATGTCTATGTCGATGAGATTGTGAGTCTTTCTATTGCTCTTGAAAAAGAGCAAGCACTTCATTTGATTCTTGAGGAGTCACCTACGATGAACTTGCTAAGTTAAAGAAAGATTTTGATCATGCTCTTGTTCTTACCCGTGTGCTTCAATCCAAAAAGAGTGCACTTGGGCTTGAGCATGTTAGACTCAAGAAAGAGCTTGCAACACTTCACAAGGCTCAGAGCCTTCATTAGTTCTCATGTCTCTTTAAAAGAGTCTCATGCTCAACTCCAACTAAAAGTCACTAAGGAAATAGCTAGTTAATCTCCTTTTATTTTAATTGATAATGTCCATGCTACTAACCCCGGTTGTGAGCATGCACACCTTGTGGAGGATAAATCTATACTAAAATAGCAGCTTGAGAAAGGCCATGTGACATGCATCCAAGGTGAAAAATAATCTTAATGACCTTTTGAGCAGTCAAAAGGAAGTGGTTGAAAGGAAGGAGTTGGGTTTGCACCCAAGTCCAAGAAGAACAACAAGAAGAAGAGGACCAAGAAACCTCCCCAGCTTATGGAAACCTTTGTTAAATCTAGGGAGGGTACTCATGAGAAGAAAAAAGATCAAGCTAAGGGTGGTAATGCCATGAAGGGCAATACCCCTCTACCCAACACAACCAATGACTTTAACCCCTCTTATGTTTTGTGATGTGCCAGTGATGGGAATGTTTTTGCTAAGTTTGTTGGTTCTTATAATGAGTACATTCAATGGTCTATTTGGGTTCCTAAGACCCTTGTTACTAACATGAGAGGACCCATTAAAGAACGGGTACCTTAATTCAAGCATTGATCTTATGCAAGAGTTTGCTTCTGGTGGGGTGTCATGGTTGCTTGATAGTGGAAAACAAATCATATGACCGAAAGCAAGGACTTGGTGGTGGACATTCCTCCCAACCCATCCATTGCCACCCAAGTCTCCTTTGGTGATGATGTGATTTCAAAGGTATTGAGTCTCAACAAGGTGGTAATTTCTATGGAACTTACCATTGAAAAGGTTATGGTTGTTGAGACCCTTGCATACAGTTTACTTTTCGTACATCAACTTGCACTCATGGGCTTTAGTACCTTCTTTGGCATTGACTTTGTGGCCCTTTTGTGGAGCAAGACTCTTAAAGTAGCCTTTGTTGGGCATGTCGAGAATGGTCTCTATGTGGTTAACTTTTCGGAGCGACCCACTAAGACCTCGACTTGCCTAATGGCTAAAGTTGATGTGGGATGGCTTTGGCATCGCCAGATAGCCCATGTCAATATGAGATCATTGCAAAGTCTCCTCAAAGGGTATCACGTTCTTGGATTAACAAATGTGATTTTAGCCAGAGATCGGGCTTGTAGTGCGTGTATTGAAGGAAAGATTCATGCGACAGATCAGTGCCCCATGACTATCATCTACACAAAATGGACCTTGGAGCTCCTCCACTTGGATCTCTTTGGTCCTCCATCTTATGATAGTATTGGGGGAAGAAAGTATTGCTTGGCGATAGTGGATGATTACTCAAGATATACCTGGGTATACTTTTTCAAGAGAAGGAGTGAGACTCAACAAACCGTCATCGACTTTGCGAATGAAGCTCAATGCCAACATAATGTAAAGATATTGATGATCAGAAGTGACAGTGGCACCGAGTTCAAGAATTACACCCTAAATGAATTTTTGAGTGATGAAGGAATCAAGCATCAATATTCTGCACCTTACTATCCTCAACAAAATGGTGTGGCAAAAAGGAAGAACCGGACGTTCATGGATGTGGCAAGAACCATGATGGCAGAATTTAAATCACCGTATAACTTTTGGGCCGAAGCCATCAACACCACATGTCATGCATCCAATCGTTTCTACCTCCACAAAGGCTTGAAAAAGACTCCATATGAAATTCTTACCGGGAACAAACCCAACCTCAAGTACCTTCAGGTGTTTGGCTGTAAGTCTTTAATTTTTAAGAAAGGTGCTCGGTTGTCTAAATTTGAACCTAGAGCTCAAGAGGGCATATTTGTTGGTTATGCTACAAACTCTCGTGCTTACCATGTCCTCAACAAGTCCTCAGGACTCATTGAGGAGACGTGTAACGTGGAGTTTGATGAGAATAATGGCTCCCAAGTGGAGAAAAGTGGTCTTTGTGATGTAGGTGATGAAATTCCTCCCCAAGCCATAAGAAGAATGGGCGTGGGACACTTCCCGCCCACTGAAGAACCCCTTTGTGGCTAAAGTAGAAGGACAATGTTCCACTCATGTGGAACCATCACCGACGGAAGACCCACATGCTTCCGAAGAACACTCTGAAGGCGCTCATCGACGTGATCCCGATTGAGGAGAAGATCAACCTCAAGATGGTCCTGCACCAAATGATGTCCTTGATCTAGCTCACTCCTCCGAGGATGCTCAAGACCAAGAGCAAGCTGAAGATCAAGACCAAGTTCAAGATCAAGAGAAAGCGCAAGAACAAAATCAAGCTCAAGATCAAGGGCAAACTCAAAAAGGTGGTAAATGTCTCAAACAGGCTCCTCAGCTTACCCCTGAGGAGATTCAAGAAAAACGTGCTGCCAAGACTGCCAAAACGCTCAAAAATTATTCTCATGTGTTGGAGAATGTCTACGTCAGCTTATAGAGAGGGGTAACCACACGTTGTCAATTATCAAACTTTAGTGCACATCACGTGTTTGTTTCTTGCACTAAACCACTAAAGGTACAAGAGGCTCTCGAAGACATGGATTGGGTTGAAGCCATGCATGATGAACTCAACAACTTTGAGCGCAACAAAGTGTGGCGATTGGTGCCAAGACCAAAGGATAACCACAATGTCATTGGGACAAAGTGGATCTTTAAGAACAAGCAAGATGTGAACGGTGTTGTCACTCGAAACAAGGCAAGATTGGTAGTACAAGGTTACTCCCAAGTAGAGGGCATAGACTACGGTGAAACCTTTGCTCACGTCACTTGCCTTGAATCTATTCACATGTTGCTTGCATTTGCTTCTCATCATAACTTCAAATTATACCAAATGGATGTGAAGAGTGCATTTCTTAATGGTGCTCTTAAGTAGTTGGTTTATGTCAAGAAACCCCGGGGTTCGAGGATCCCAAGTTCCCTAACCATGTTTATGTTCTCGATAAGGCACTCTATGGCCCTAAACAAGCCCCACGTGTGTGGTATGAGCACCTTACCGATATGTTACATGACCGCGGATTTGAAGTTGGGAAAATTGGCCCCACTCTTTTTACTAAGAAGGTCAAGGGGAGCATGTTCATATGCCAATTATATGTTGATGATATTATCTTTGGTTCTCCTAACAAAGCTTTTAATGAAGAATTTGCGGCATTAATGACTAAAGAGTTTGAAATGTCCATGATGGGGGAGTTGAAGTTTTTCCTTGTATTCGAAGTCAAGCAACAAAGTCGAGGAACCTTCAACAATCAAGCAAATTATAATCACGACATGTTGAAAAGGTTCAAGATGGATGATCTAAAACCGTCCAAGGGCCACACTTCCATGCCTCTCAACTGCCATATTGACCTCGACCCCAATGGTAAAGCTGTGGATCAAAAGGTATATCGCTCTATGATCACTTCTCTACTTTACTTTTGTGCGTTTAGACCAGATATTATGTTGAGTGCGGGAATTGGTGCACGATTTCAATATGCACCAAGGAAAGCCACTATGTGGTAGTCAAGCGAATCTTTTGATATTTGGCTCATACCCCAAACTTTGGCTTATGGTATCCCAAAGGTGCTTCATTTGATCTCATAGGATATTCAGACTTGGATTGGGCGGGAGACTGTGTGGATAGGAAGTCAACTTCCGGAGGTTGCCAATTCCTTGGCCGCTCTCTAGTAAGTTTGTCTTAAAAAACAAAATTGTGTTTCTCTCTCGTCCGTCGAGGCCGAATATGTAGCTGCTTCCACTTGTTGTGCTGAGTTGCTCTAGATGAGGCAAACTTTAAAGGAGTACGGTGTCACATGTGAAAAAGTGCCTATTTATTGTGATAATATTAGTGCTATATCACTCTCCAACAACCTTGTTCAGCATTGCTAGACGAAGCATATCAGTATTCACCACCATTTCTTCTGGGAGCATATCAAACGTGGGGAAATTGATCTCATTTATCTCAACACTAATGATCAAGTTGCAGATATATTCACGAAGCCTTTAAATGACACAAGATTTCGCGAGTTAAGGCATGAGCTAAATATCATTGATTTGAGCAATGTACATTGAAATTAGGCACATCCCACCACTCTCATCATTTTATTATGTTTAGATGTAGGCATGAATTTAGGGGGAGTGTAGTTATTTCAATGAACTATCGCTCCTCCTATTATGCATAAAACAATCAAATCTTCCACATTCGCCATTTTTGATGGTATTGTGTCTCAAAGATACGTTTTGGTCATGGTCCCAACATTAAAATCTTTCCGGTGCCATACCAATCGAGTCAGACATAGGTTGCCTCGGCCACAGCCCCCTCCTAGTGAGGTATTTGCCTTTGGTATCTCTCAAAGTTGCATATTTTTGGTCCTTATTTGTGCTTCTAGTTTGCTTAAGTCTTCGGTGTGGGTATCCTCCAAGGTTTGCATTTTTGCATTTCTTCTCATTCACCTTGGACCTTACCCCACCATACTCCAATGTCTGTTCTCTGTCTCAAACTTTCCTCACCTCAAAACCCTCTCATATCCAACCGTATGCATTGAATCTTTTGTGGTGGTGGCTGTGGTACAACTAGTGGTAACATTGGACAACCGCTAATCACCCATTGTATCGCCCCAGCATTACAACCGGTCCGAGTTTGCGGTTCAACTGCTAATTCCGAGGTTGTTTCGGGCCGGTACAACAGCTCCTCGAAGCGGTATAACCGGTCACGGCAACCAGCGCCTAAAAGGAGGGCCAGGCCGAAGGGGTACTCAGTTTCCCCCGTCGTGCCCAACTCCTACCCTCGGTGCCCTAGTCGCCAGCCACCGTCACCATCGCGCCGGAGTGCCTCCGGCGCCCCGGATCTGATGCCTCCCTTCGCATTCGCTCCATTGAGGCCCTTCTTCCCCTAACCTCCACCCATGGACACTGGTAATGCCCTTTTCCTCTCTTGTTCTTGGATCTTCTTCTTTGGATCGTCTTTTCATAGTGCATTGCTAGGATCCCACGTTTTTGGTCAAAATTATTGGTAGGAGGAGGTCCTATATATGCTTCATATCAGTTGTGTTGAGTAGTAACTAGATTCATTGGCGTAGTTCACAGATCCGGATGCACTGGCCTTCCCAAAGCAGCAGTACAACCGCTTGCACTTGGAGTACAAACCGCACTTGCGGTACAACCGCTTGGGTGGCCGGTACAACCAGCATGCCTGGTTCCAATGCCACAGATTCTTAGTTTCTTATGTGCATACGTGATTTATTGCTCTTTTGCATATAATCCTCTCATCTTTTCTGGGTTTATTTTTGTGTGCTTCTCTGGTGTGTGTCTGCAGGTGGCTCTGGTTCTCGTTCTGCTCCTCGGAAGAACACCAAGAAATGTACTCGCAGGTGTAGGCTCGTGGATGACTGTGAGCACGAGGCATTTGTGATCCCTACCAATCCCTCTCGCCATGCAAAATCCTTGGCTGCCAAGCAAAAATGTGCCAAGACAGTGCACTCATGGAAGCAAGTTGACCGGGAGCAGGTTCGTTTTCAGAATCCTTATGAGCTACATGTTGCTCCCACCTAGACCACCCCTCAGTTCCGGAATGCACATTAGATTCGTATTGTGCATGAGCTCTATGACCATAACAAGAACAAGTTTGCGAAGCAATGGACTATTGACATTGAGAACTGGAAGAACAACATGGACTACTTTGGAGAAGCATATACTCTTTGTGACGAATTGAACTTGCTCAACCTCATGACTCTCAACTCTCCATTTGATGTGCAGCTCATTCACCAGTTCTATGCCCATGTTCACATTGGCAATGATGATGCTCGCACCCTTACCTTCATATGTCGTGATGATATTTTCGAGGTCCCGTGGCGTGCCTTCTGCAATGCACTGGGAATGGCGGCATTCTTACTTATGATCGGGCTAATCATATGGACAAGGTGAAGCTAGCCCCCTTGTACATTCCCTGGCGCGGGATTCCTGGATCTTCTAAGGACTTACTTCGAGTATATGATATTCTGCACCGTGTTTTCCGGAATGTTCTCCTGCCCAAGGTTGGCAATCAAGATGAGATTCATGGATACTTTGTTGATCTGCTTGTTGCCATGCAGGATGATGCTGACACCGGGGCTACATTTGATGCGTCCAAATGGTTTGTGGAGGAGCTCTACTCCACGGTCTTCTACAAGTTGGTCCCCAAGTATGCTCCGTTCATCATGTGCTTCCTCAAATCTGTGTGGGTTGTTCATAGGCTTGGCGAGACTCTCTCTTGTCGTGAGAATATCACTGAGCATGAGGTCAAGCAACTCCGAAAGAAGAAGTATTCTACTCCTCGCTTCCCCGAGGACGCACCTAAGGATGTTTTTGCTACTTCCAATGACAGTGACTTTTAGCTTCCTACCGCAGCTAAGCCATCTTGGGTCTCCAAGTTCTCACATAAGTTAAAGAAGACCTTCTGCTTCCAAGCTCATGTTTAGAAGAAGCTCTATGAAGCCCATGTCAACGAGAAGCTTGCTAGGTGGACACAGATTCAGATTATGCGGGCTCTCAAGCCTGAGGCAACCAACGGTTGAGAGGAGTCCATCACCCCTAAGGAGAAGTGGATCTATGGTCATAGCACTTGGAATGATGATGAGGTGTCGGGTCAGCCTGCTACCTCCTCTTCTGCTGCTGTTCAGGATGAGTCTAATAGTGATGATGGTGATGATGAGTCTGTTAGCGGTGATTTCGAGGAGTCTGACGGATCTGGCGAGCTCTACTGAGTACTGATGCAATAGGACCACTCTTTGCCTTTTTTGTGTCCTGATGCCAAAGGGGAAGGGCGCTATATCATCAAGGGATTTGCATGGGGGGCTTTGGCTGTCGTTTCATCGTCTCATTCGTTTTTATTTCCAGTTGAACTCTTATTTTCTTGTTAGTCGGTCTTGAACCTATCTTATGTGGAGACTATTTGAGTTTTAGTAGAGACTATGTTTATTATTACCCTTGTCATTTAAGATCTATTCTTTATCTCATACATACGCTCCTTAATGTTATTTCCTCTATGTACCCGGTGGATGGTATCTAAAACCAAAAGGGAGCTCCAATTCCTGTTCTTGTCTCATGTGGGACACACAGCGAGGGGGAGGTGCGCTTTTACTTTAGAGACCATCTATGCAAATCGTGTTGTTATCAGCATCCAGCTTAAGTGTTTTGGTAATGATGACAACTCACTATGTTATCTAACCGGGTATCAATTATGCAGGTATCATATGAAAAACACAAGATGGTTAGGTCTTCCCTCCAAACGGAAAATATCGAAGACGTGTTCCCTACGTGTTTATTCTTTTTGGTCGTAGGGATTCCGTACTATTAAGAGGGAATCCACATTGGAAGTCAATGGGTGAATCAATTCTTCTCACACACTTTTGCACCCATCTCTTTCCATTGAATCATTCAGAGAAAGGTCCCTATTTTCTAACTGACTGGTTGTACCGCTTCCATGGGCAATTGTACCACCCAACCCCTCGGCGGTTATACCGGCCCGACACTGATCGACAACTGGTCACGACTCTGTTTTGCTGCGGTCGTTGGGCGATGGTGGCCCGGTTGTACCGTTATATTTAATATAGCCAGTACTACCGGTGTTCCAAGCGGTTGTTCCGCTTGGGACTTAGCCATGCACAACAGGTGAGCTATTGAAACCTCAGGGCCAAGTCTCTATTTTGGCCCAGTTGTTGGGCGGTGGCTGGCCGGTTGTTCCGCTAATTTAGGTAGACTGGTTGTACCGCCATGGCAACTGTTTGCACTGCCCAGTGTAAAAACCGATTGTAATGGTTAGAAATTGGGGGGGAGGGGGCTATATAAGGAGGGGTTTCTTCCTCCTCCATCTTTTCTCTTACCTCTCTCTCTCCACCATTGATGCACTCAAGCTCTCTTGCCCGATCTCTCTCCCTAGCCACCCAAACTTGTTTTCTCCCAAGGGATTGTAGGAGAAGACCTAGATCTACACTTCCACCAAAGGAAAATTGATTCCCCCAAGTTCTTGTGTGGATTTTGTTACTCTTTGGTGGTTGAGCACCCTAAACGGAAGAGATCACCTCAGAGCCACATTCCATTGTGGTGAAGCTCCGTGGTTTTGTTGGGAGCCTCCAATTGAGTTGTGGAGAGATCCCAAAACTTATTTGTAAAGGTCCAGTTGCCAGCTTCAAGGGCACCACTTAGTGGAATCATGACACTTCGCATTGTGAGGGCATGAGGAGAATACGGTGGCCTTAGTGGCATCTTGGGGAGCAATGTGCCTCCACACCGCTCCAACGGATACGTACTTCCCCTCAAAGGGAAGGAACTTCGGGAACACATCCTCGTCTTCATCGGTTCCACTTGTGCTTATTTCTTACCTTTACTTGTATTTACTTATTTCTTCTTATTGTTGTTGTTAGCATCAAATAGGTTGCTCACCTAGTTGCATATCTAGACAACCTATTTGTTGCCAAACCTAATTAGCTTAAAGTAAAGCTTAAAATTTGTTAGTTGCCTATTCACCCCCCTCAAGTCAACCATATCGATCCTTTCACATGTTTACCTAGACCTTTCACATCATTTGCAATTCTAAACATCAAGCCGCTTAAGCGGTCTATCATTATGGCATTCTTATTCAACTAATTCTTTACAAAGTTATTGAAGTGTTCTTGTTTAACAATGTATTTGTCAAATTCATCCATGCATTGACGAGGAGTCTTAACATAAGGTATATTATTTTTAGTGAAGGAACGGAGAGGGTTTACCTCTACTACCAGTGTTGTGGTATCAAGTCCATGTATTTCTTCAATCGGTGGTAATTTCTAGACATCCTGAATTTTAATACCTTTGTCCTTCATAGATTTTTTTTGCTTCTTGCATATCTTCATGGCTCAGAAATAGAATACCCCTCTTCTTTTGGGTAGGTTCTCGTGGTGGTTCAAGGAGTGTCCAATCATCAACATTTTGAGATATATTATTTAGGAACTCTTCTGCTTGTGCGAGTGTTCTTTCCCTGAAAACGCAACCAACACAAGTATCTAGGAAGTTCCTAGAAGCATTTGTTAGTCCATTATAAAATATATCAAGAATTTCAATTTTCTTAAGAGGACAATGAGGCAACGATCTAAATAATTGGAGAAGCCTCCCCAAGCTGGTGGGACATTCTCTTCTTTAATTTGCACAAAGATAAATATTTTCTGTAAGGTAGCTAGTTTCTTGTGAGCAGGAAAATATTTTTCGGAAAAATAATAAAGCACATCCCGGGGACTACGCATACAACCAAGTGCAAGAGAAAAGACCATTCCTTGGCCTCGCCTTTCAATGAGAAAGTAAAAAGCTTACGAATATATTAGTAGCATATGTTTTCATCATTGGTGAACAAGGCAGCAACATCATTCAGTTTCATAAGGTGTTCAACTAGAGTTTCATTTTCATAACCATGAAAAGGATCAGACTCTACTATAGGAATTAATTCAAGGTCTATAGCAAATTCATAGCCATTATCAATGGCAAATATTCATATATTTATCTTTTAGTTTGCATAGTAACCTTTTAAAATCACCTCTATCGTTGCAAGCAACAAGGTCTCTAGCTACCTCACCATCCATAACATAACCTTCAGGTATGTAGGGTAATTCATATCTATTAGTTGGACAAGGTGTAATAGGTGATTCAATATCTTCATTAGTTTCAGAATTTCAAGTTCACTAGCTCTAGCAATATGAGCATCAAGTAATTCTCCTAGTCACATAGTTTCAGTTTCAGCATGTGTAGCAATAGTACCATAGTTAATTTCAGAAGTAGCATCATGAAGTTCATGTGACATATCAGGACGATCAACACGTGGTGGTGTAACAAGCTGATTCAAAACAATAGGTGAATCAAAAGCAGAGCTTGATGGCAGTTCCTTACCTCCTCTCGTGCGAAAGAGGATGATCTTAGTTCGATTATCTTTCAGATTCTTCATAATGGTAATTGGATATCCTCTAGTCAACACAATAAATGAATCTATGCTCCCCGGCAACGGTGCCAGAAAAAGGTCTTGATAACCCAGAAGTGTAGGGGATCACGTCAGTCTTCAAGGGTAGTATTTCACCCTAATTTATTGATTCAACACAAGGGGAGCCAAAGAATATGTATTGGTCGTAACAGTTGTGTTGCCAATTCAACGACACCTCGGATATCTCTCTACATCAAAGGTTTAGTAGCACAACAAATAATAGTAGTAATGGTAACAGTGATAGCAGCAATTTTAGTAATGGTAGTAACGATAGTAACTATAGCAATCGAGTAGCATGTGTGACTGTAGCAGCAACAATAGTAACTTTGCAAGATTTAGTATATGTAAGGCGTAGGCACGTGGATTAGTAGTGGATAATGATTTTGATGACATTGATCAGGTAAAATTACACACTAGGGCGACACAGAACTAGATCCAATTCATCAATATGATGTAGGCATGTATTTCGTATATAGTCATACGTTCTTGCGATAACAACTTGCATGGCATACTTTGTCCTACCATACGATGGTAGCGGGGTCCTATTGATGAATAGAGAATTAGAACAAAGCATTAACACATGGTGAACACGCAAACTCCTCAAACTATGGAAATCGCTAGAAAGAATTCCAATTATTTTCACCTTGAGGTATGTGGATCAAGACACATAATAGGTAACTAAAACTTGCAATATAGGATCCAAATCACTCTCATATTCATGAAAATATAATAGGTTCAGATCTTAAGTCATGGCACTCGAGCCCTAGTGACAAGCATTAAGCATAACAAAGTCATAGTAACATCAATCTCAGAACATAGTGGACCCTAGGGATATTCATTTCCGCATTCCATGTGTTCAGTGCATTCTTAATCCATAGTTAGTATTGATGTTGATATTGGTCTAAGCTGTGAGTTTGTTTGTCAGGATGGTGTTCACCAGGTTGAACCGTGCCCCTGCTCATGAGCAAGGCGAGGGTAGTCAAGCGTCACAGGAGGAACTGCCTCACCTGCCCTCTCTGGAAGAAGTTATGCTTGAGGCAAAGAGAAACAAAAGGGAGACCAACCGTTCGTTAGAGCGTATTGAGAAAAATATGGCTCATCAGCCTAGGAATGTTGCAGTGTCCCTCAATGACATTGTGAAGCTGAATCCTCCAAAGTTCCATCACTCCGTCGATCCCCTCGACGCTGATGATTGGCTGTGCAGTATATCATGCAAGATTCGCTCTGCGAATGTTTCTGAGGCCAACAAGGTGACCTTTGCGGCGTACTTTCTGGAAGGACCCGCCAATATGTGGTGGGAAAACTTTGAAGCTATGCGTCCTGCTGAACCAACAGCCACATGGGCAGACTTTAGTGCAACCTTCCATCTGCACCATTTTCCAGAGGGCCTGATGGACAGAAAGAGAGAGGAGTTCTGTGCATTCACCCACGGGAAGTTGATCGTGGACGCCTATAGCCGCGAGTTCGGTAACCTCGCCCGCTATGCAGCAGAGGAGGTGTCTGCTGATGCCAAGAAGCAAGAAAGATTCCATAAGGGTCTGAGCCCTGAGCTTCTCGTGATTTGCGCCTCCACGAATGTACAAGGTTCCAAGCCCTGGTCAACAAGGCGATGAGTGCCAAGACTGGTCATACCGACTATGAAGCCACAAAGAAGCACTCCCGTGACTTTGTCTCGTCATCTGGTTCCGCGTTCCCAAAACGCAAGGTGTGCATTCCAAATGGTTCCCTGCCGCCAAGATACACTCCGAGGCCATCCTATGTGGCGCCTCAGACGAATCAGACTAACCCTCCAGCTAAAACCTATGGTGGCCCAGCTAGCAATGCAGCACCACGTGCCAATCAGGTGATCTGTTACAACTATGGAGAACCAGGGCATTATTCCCGAGAGTGTCCTCAGAATGTGGGTGCCAAGCAACCCAGAAAGTCCGTTGGGCAAGGCAAGTCGGGCCAAGCTTATTATGTGAAGCCAACTCCTGCACATGGCCGTGTGAACTATGTTTCAACACAAGAAGCTCCAGAGGATCCCGACGTCATACTGGGTACGCTCCTTGTTAATCATCACCCAACGTCTGTTCTTTTTGACACTGGGTCTTCTCATTCCTTCATTTCAGGAAGTTATGCACAGTTGCATAACATCTCTTTTTGTGATATGCCAATCCCATTGGTTGTCCAAACCCCTGGTAGTAAGTGGCAAACCTCCAGGATGACAATGAAATTGTAGTAGACATGCTAGTTTTTCTAGCATCCTTGATAGCCTTGAAATCTTCGGATATCAATATCATCTCGGGTATGGACTGGATGTCAGCTCACTATGCCAAGATTGATACTCATTCTAGAAATGTTCAGCTTAGCCATCCCTCGGGTGAGATAGTCAATGTCTCTACTCGAGTTGCCAAATGCCAACTCTATTCCCTTAATGCCAACCTTCTTCTGGAACTTGAAGACATTCCGTTAGTCCGTGACTTCCTGGATGTTTTTCCAGAGGAACTGCCAGGAATTCCACCTGACAAAGATGTAGAGTTTGTGATAGATCTTGTTCCAGGAACTATTCCAATAGCCACAAGACCATATAAGATGGCACCCCTGGAGCTAGCCGAACTTAAGAAGCAACTAGATGAGACCTTGAATAAAGGTTTCATTCATCCTAGCTCTTCTCCTTGGGCTTGTCCCGTCCTCTTCGTCAAGAAGAAAGACGGAACGGATCGGATGGTTGTAGATTACCGACCAGTTAATCTGGTCACCATAAAGAACAAGTATCCGCTCCCCAGGATCAACGACCTGTATGATCAGCTCACTGGATTCTCAGACTTCTCAAAAATGGATTTGAGGTTGGGATACCATCAAATCAAGATCAAGAACGGGGACATTCCAAAAATGGCTTTTGTCACTCGTTATGGCCAATACAAGTACACCGTCATGTCCTTCGGTTTAACCAATGCCCCAGCCACTTTCTCTCGCTTGATGAATTCAATCTTCATGGAGTATTTGGATAAATTCGTCGTAGTATACCTCGACCATATTCTCATCTACTCAAAGAACAAACAAGAACATGCCGAGCATCTAAGGCTGGTATTGATGAAACTTCGAGAGCATCGCCTTTATACCAAGTTTTCAAAATGTGAATTTTGGTTACCAGAAGTAACCTATCTTGGTCACGTAATCTCTGGTAAGGGTATTGCTGTCAATCCCGAGAGAGTTCAAGCTGTCCTTGATTGGACTCAACCTGAATCGATTAAGCAAGTTAGGAGTTTTCTTGGTCTAGCGAGCTACTCTCGCCGCTTTGTCGACAATTTCTCCAAGGTTGCAAAGCCTCTAACTGAACTCCTCAAGAAAGATAAAACGTTCGAGTGGACACCATAGTGTGAGCATAGTTTTCAGGAACTGAAAAGACGCCTGACTTCCGCACCTGTGTTGCTACCACCAGATTTCTCTAAGGACTTTGTTATCTACTGCGATGCCTCGCGACAAGGATTAGGTTGCATTCTCATGCAAGATCGTCATGTGATTGCATACGCATCTCGACAGTTGCGTCCACATGAGGATAATTATCCCACACATGATCTTGAGCTTGCAGTTGTAGTCCATGCACTTAAAACCTGGCGACATTACCTTCTTGGTAATCGTTGCGAAATTTTCACTGATCACCAAAGTCTGAAATATATCTTCACCCAGCCGGATTTGAATCTCAGGCTGAGACGGTGGGTTGAGTTGATCACGGATTACGACTTAGGGATAACTTACACCCCGGGGAAGGCCAATGTTATGGCTGATGCACTAAGTCGTAAGTCTTATTGTAACAATTTGATGCTACAACGAGGTCAACCACGTCTCTATGAGGAATTTCGGAAGTTAAATCTTCATATTGTTCCTCAAGGATTCCTTTCTACCCTAGTGGCAAAGCCTACTCTTAAGGGTCAAATCATAGCTGGCCAGAAGCGTGATAAGGGTATATCACGGATCAAGGAGAATATTATTAGCGAAAACGCTAATGAATTCTCCATGAATGATCAAGGTGTTGTGTTCTTCCAGAATCGTGTAGTGGTTCCTAAGAATCCACATCTAGGGCAGTTAATCCTTAAGGAAGCTCATGATTCTCCTCTCACCATTCATCCTCGTAGTACGAAGATGTATCAGGACTTACGCCAGAGGTTTTGGTGGACTAGGATGAAGAGAGAAATTGCTGAGTTCATTGCTAACTGTGACGTTTGTCGTCGAGTTAAGGCAGAACATCAAAGGCCTACTGGCACCCTTCAACCTTTAGCTATTCCTGAATGGAAATGGAATAAAGTTTGTATGGATTTGATTACCGGATTTCCCAAGAGCAAGAAAGGAAATAATGCTATCTTTGTGGTCATTGTCCATGTTTCCAAAGTAGCTCATTTTCTTCCAGTTCATGAGATTATAACACCTAGCCAGCTAGCAGAGTTATATATCTCTCGAATAGTGTCTCTTCACGGTGTTCCTTTGGAGATTAACTCAGACCGTGGAAGTATCTTTACTTCTCGCTTCTGGGAGAGTTTTCAGAATGCTATGGGGACTCACTTATCTTTTAGCACTGCTTTCCATCCTCAATCAAGTGGTCAAGTAGAAAGAGTGAATCAAATCCTAGAATATATGCTCCGAGCTTGTGTTATATCGTTCGGTATCAATTGGGAGAAGTGTCTTCCATTCGCTGATGTCGAACACCTCTTAATTGGTCAGAAACCGGAGAGAGGCAACTCTTTGGCACGGATATGATCCAGGATGCAGAAGAGCAGGTTCGCATTATTCGTGAAAAGTTGAAAATAGCCCAGTCTCATCAAAAGAGCCAATATGATCGTCATCATAAGGCTGTGACCTTTGAAGTTGACGAGAAGGCTTACCTTCGGGTTACACCTTTGAAGGGTACCCATCGATTCAGTATCAAGGGCAAGTTGGCTCCTCGTTACATTGGTCCTTTTTGCATTCTTACCAAACGAGGAGGAGTTGCCTACCAATTGGAACTTCCTACACATCTTTCCAAGGTTCATGATGTTTTCCATGTCTCGCAACTCAGGCGTTGCTTTTTGGATCCTATCCATGAAGTGGACCACGAAACGCTTGATCTCCAAGATAACCTTTCATACCGAGAATACCCTGTGTGTATTCTTGATCAAGCTGAGCGTACCACTCGACGTCGAAACCTCAAGTTTCTTAAAGTTCAATGGTCAAATCATTCTGAAAAGGAGGCAACATGGGAAAGAGAGGATCGTCTCCCACTTGAGTATCCCGCGCTATTCCCGACGACTTCCAAATCTTGGGACGAGATTCTTTTGAGTGGGGGTGAGTTGTCCCATCCCTGGATCCCTAACTTGGGTCTAGTCTTTGTGCTCATGTTTTCTTCCATTGCATTCAAGAATTTGAAACAAACTCCAAAGAAGTGGTGCAACTCAAACCAAAAACCCTAGCCACTTCTAATTCAAGGAAAATTGAAATCTTGCCAAAATCAATGAACCCAAAATGGCCTCAAGAAAAGTTCATCTTTTTTGATAAGTATTGAAAACTATTCTCAAATCACTTTTGGCATTTTATTTAAAACCAGCAAGTCCCTGAATTCAAACTTATATTTGAATTCAAAAATATATAAGCTTTCAAAAATGCTGAAAACTTTATGGGTGATTGGAAATATTCCAACTAACACCCCAACATTTTTCAAACTATTTTTAGATTTGATTTTAGTGTCAAAAATAAATAGCAACAAGTGTCAGCAAATAGAACAAAAACAGAAAAAATGGAAAAGTCCTATCCTACGCTCACCTTGGCCCAGCCCACCTCCATGCTTGTCTTCTTCCTCCTCGCTAGTGTGCAGAAGGAGGTGGCGCCGCGTTCTCCGGCGCGCCCATGCAGCTGCACGCTTGCCGGCCTCGCCTGATGCGCTGGAGGGTGGAGATAAACCTCCCCGCAGACATGCCCGAGCTCTTCCCCTCCTCATTCTTCCCCCTGCCCTCTCTCCTCCTGGCTGCCATTCGAGCCCGAGCAGAGCTCGAGCTCGCCGTCGCTCTGGCCTGCCTCCTTCCCTCCTGAGCCGCGCAGAAGAACCGCCAGGATCCCCTGAAGCTTCCAAGCCACGAGCTCGACGCCGAGACGCAGTGAATTACCGAGAAGTCGCCTTCATCCTCCTCGGATCGCCGACGTTCATCGTCGCCGTTCTACCTCCTCAGGCCTCCCCCGAGCCTACTTTCAACGCCTCTGCACTCTTCGTGAGCTCAGGATCCATTACCCTCTATTTCCCCTCTCGATTCCAAGCTCTAGCACCTGATTCCACCGGAGCCCGACGATGACCGCCGCGATAGCTCGTCGCCGGTGGCTCTCCGGTGATCGGCTCGTTGTTCTGAGGCTTGCAAACGCTTCAGCACATCGCGTAGATGCTTTAGGAGCCCAGCGCCGCACATTTTCACCTCAGTTTCGATTAGCCCGACATCGCCCGAGCTCCGGCAGCCGCCAAGCTCGTCGCCGGCGTCATCTCCGGCCAGATCAGCCCCGGTTCTATGCAAAAATGTAACGGCGGGTGAACGCTGGCCAGTCTGGTGCCTTCTGTCGCGCGAATGGTCGCCGGAATGGGATTTTCGATGCCCTTCGCCGTCTCTGTGGTCGCCGAATGCCATCGCCGGCGAGATCCACCTCGCCGCCGGTGGATCTCAGCTGCCCCGAGTCACTGACCCATGGGCCCCCCAGGTTAATTAAGATTAGTAAAAAATAAAAATAACTTATCTAATTAACTTAATCAGACACTGACAGGTGGGTCCTCCTCTGTTAGTTAACTAATTAAGTTAAATCTAAACTAAAACTGACCAGAGACACTGACCAGTGGGTCCCACTGGTCAGGTTTGACTTTCAACGGCGAGTTTGACTTGCTGATGTCATGCTGATGCAATAAAGACTTTTCTGTTTAAGAATAATTCTAGAATAAGTTCAAAATTTTGGAAATTCATAGAAAATTGATTATAACTCCAAATTTGACAAATAATATATGTAAATGGATCAGAAAAATTCAAGGAATCCAATGATGCTATTTTCATGCATGAAAAACAAAGTTATGAAACAGCATCAGGTCAAATCAATTAAAAGAATATGATAAATTATAATTCAAATGATATTTGAATTATGATTGCAAATCAAGATCACCCCAAAGGGTTCTGCTAGTCTTTTCAAACCATACTACATTGCATTTCATGCATCATTTTGTTGCATATGTTTGATATTGATTGTTGTTATTCCGGTAGGCTCCGCTCCTCCGGATTCCATTGAATATCCGACTGAAGGATATTGTCCCTCTGCTGGGCAACAAGGCAAGCAACCATTTTGATCATCCCGATAAATCCCATGTTCTCGCTCCTGCTCTTACTTATTGCATTAGGTCAAAATGCTTCCACTGTTTTTACCACGTTAGTTGAACCCACTTCCTTTGCATGACCTGTCCTTGTCATAGTAAATAGCTGAACCTTGCAACCTAGCATACCTGGTAGATGCTTGAGCCATGATGTGCCCTATCCCGCTATGCATGATATGCTTAGAGTTGTGTATGGTATGTCCTCTGGGTGATGAACAGAACTGTGGAAATGTGTTCAGTAAGTAAAGGTTGAGTGTTGAACCTGATTTGGTAAAGGTCCCAGTGAAAGGCTATGTACGAGTAACATGGTTGGTTGTTTCATTGGAACCGTCCTTAGGAACTGAGTTCCGTGTATGTAATCCAAGACGAGATACTACCACATGCTAGGCCCTGAAATATGACCCCGCTCGACTTATTAATCGCTTAGTACTCGGTCCAGGAGTTGCAAGTAGTTTCTGGTGTTTATAGTGATGTTGGAGGCCGTGCGTAGCACTGACCTTAGAGGTGGGCTATGATGCGGTAGGCAGTGGCACGGTGTACCAAGTGGAACCCGGATGGTGGGCTTGGGAAACCTGCGCACATCGTTTGGGGCCGTGGCGGAAACCTCGGCCGGACTTTCGTGCGGGTTACCCTCAGATAGGCGATAGAACTGGACTAAGTATTTACGTGGTTAACGGTTGTGGCCGACTCCCTCGCTGGGCTTCCGATTGAAGGTTTCCGAGGTGCATGACGTGGACATGGCGATAAGTGGCGAGAGCGTGTGTGAATAAGTACACCCCTGCAGGGTTATGATCTATTCGAATAGCCGCGTCCGCTGATATGGACTACTTGGAAACATATGTTGTTCATAGATAACTATAATGGCTACTCATAAAATTGTCAAGATAAGCGTGAGTGTCGTGGACGGTATTTCCGTATGGAGACGAAATGATTCCACGATGGAGTATTGTTGTGGTGTTAGTGGACTCGTGTGCGAGAAATCAAAGTTGTCAAAACTATTTAAAAATGCAAGTTGTCTAGCCATGAGTCAAATGCTGGCTTTCTGCATGAAACCCCACAACTCCTTATTGATACATTGCATGAGTAGATAGATTTCCTAAAGTCTTGCTGAGTACTTTTGTACTCACGTTTGCTAAATAAATTGTTGCAGAGGTTGTTAATGACCCTAACGGAGGGTTCTACCTAGACATCGACAACGACGAGTAGCTGGTATCCCAGCTACGATTTGGCCCTAGGATGGGTCTGTAGATAGTCAGGCCATTTGCCTTTATCTTTCCATCTGTCTATACTCAGACAATTTTAAATCTTCCGCTGGCTTGTAAGAATTGTATGTATGACTTGTGATGATGGGTCGTGAGACCCCTACCTTGTAATATTATGTGTGTGGCTCTTTTGAGCCTTCTAAATAAAGTTTGTATGTTTATGGTTATGTTGTGATGCCATCGATGTATCTATACATATCGGTATGCGATGCGTACGTGTGTTGTACTTGATATGTATGGGGTTCGAATACCTAGCCGTAGGCTTTAGTAGCACTCCTTACAGGGAAATGCCCCTTTGTGATTCCAACGAGCCATGGTAGTTCGTTACTGCTCCGGACACATGGGTTGACCCACATGTGTCCTTCTGAGCTGCTGTGTCTGTCCCCTTTGGGGAAATGTCACGCGATGTAATGGAGTCCTTGTAGCTTTCTACGACTCGTCTACATTCGTTGGTGACCGACACCTGCTTTGCTGGGTCATGTATGCTTGTCCCTGTGCGGAACTACCGCTTTGGTTTATGACTAGACATGTTGATCCGGGTTCTTTGTCATTGGATTGCTAGCGACACAATTGCATACGTGAGTCCAAAGGCGCAAACGGTCCCGACTAAGGTAAGGCTGCAGCCGTGGGGATAACCGTGCGTGAGACCACAAAGAGATGTGATGTGTTACAGGCTGGATTCCTATGGCTTAGGATCGGTGTCCCGACATTCTGCCACATTTTGCGTTTTCATCATTTTGTAAATCTCAAGCTTGCTTTTCCTTTGCGAAAAACTTTTTGGGAATCATGAGAAATAGTAGATTTTCATGAAAATCTTTATTTCCAGTAGATAATGAATTATTTTATCATGGGTACTAACCACTCTAATCAGCTTATGATGAGTTTCGTATGAAGGGAGTTTTCAAGTATGCGATGGAAGATGATGAAAGAAGATCCAAGAGTGTCAAGCGCTCAAGCTTGGGGATGACCCTGTGCACCCCAAGAAATATTCAAGGAGACTCAAGCATCTAAGCTTGGGGATGCCCCCGTGCATCCCCTTCTCCATCAACAATCATCAGTTCGTCCTTCTCCATACTATATTTTTATCACTTCATATGTTATGTGCTATGCTTGGAGCGTCCCGCTCTTTACATTTTAGTTTGTTTCAATTTTTCTTGCTGGTCATAAATAAGTTACATCCTATCATTCTTATTTGGGAGATATACACGCTCCATTTTAATTTCTTGGAATACTCTGGTTTTCAATCTTATTGTTAGTGTTTGTTCACTTTTTGTTAGTACTGCGTTTAGCTCTTGATTTCCACTCATATTTTGTTTAGAGCTTGTTAGTTTGCTTTAGTTATATATGATTATCTCTCTGGTCTTTAATTAATAATATCAATGAGAGTTGTTTCAAGAAAGTTGATTGGTGTTGGAGAAGAGTAAAATATTTCATGCTTATAGTGGTGCAATAGAAAGCTTGTTTATACTGTGCCTTAGACTTTAACATGTCATGTTAGATATTATCTTAATTATATGCTTAGTAGTTATTGATGTAGCATGAATTGTCTCAAATAGCTGAGAGTGCTTAATGTGCCATTGAAAGAATCATGTGTTGTTTTTATCATATCGAAGCATAATATTGTGGTATTCTCCTTTACTACTTCATTTGGGTTGACTTGGCGCATGCTCACACCATGTTATGACTACATACCAGTCACCTCTAGCCTCTATGATCATTCAGTTTTTGACTTGTACTATTATTTGTGCTTTGATTAATAATGTTTTGTCGCTATGCATGATTATGGCCGTTATTGCTCTCTTAGTTGGTCGCTCCCAGTCTCTTGCTAGCCCCCACCTGTACTGAGTATGAGCTCTACTCGTGCATCCAACTCCCAAAAAAAAGTTTGCCAAATGTGTCCATCATACCTACCTACATGTGGTATTTAACCACCACTCCAAGTAAATTTCTCATGTGCTACCTTTACAACTTTTCAAAATTATTCCTGTTTCATGCCTCTGTTTTAGCTCACGAGGAAGTAGTAGATAATTCATGATCTTCTCATAATTGACAAGCTTTATCTTGGGTTTGCCTGTCTAATCTCCAAACCCCTAATACGAGGAGGGACTGGCATGAGTGCGCCCAACTCATAAAAGATAATAGCAACAAACAAAACCTCCTTCATGCTTTGTTCATGAGAAATCAGAATAGTGATAAACAAAGGAGACTAAGGGGATGTGATCGTACCCACTTTGGGAGCCGCTCCTCAAAACTTGTCCAACATGAGAAGTATTGGGCTATCTGCTAGCATTCGTTGACGAATTATGCACCTCCCAAAATCTTGTTTTACAATCTTATTGATTTCAAAAATCTCTAAAAGTTCTAGCACATGAGTAATCCCTTCTTCCCTCTGCGAAGGGCCTTTATTTTAGTTTTATGTTGAGTCTTCATCTTCTAACTTTATGCACCCAAGAGCCCTTGGATCAAAGGGGCATCCATCGGAGGGCCAGGGATGATCGTCGTGACTCATATAAGGAGAGGAAACCTGATTTCTGGAGGGCCACCAACAGCTATGAGATTTCCTCCTCCTAGGCACCCGCCTTGGGGTGGAGAACCACCTCCATACCAGCACCATCTCCAAGGAAGAAGGGGGGGCCAAAGGCCGTGGCCGCCGCCAATGTGGCCGCCGTCGGCCGCCGTCTCCTCTCCGGGCTACACCTCTCGATCAACCTCTTGCTCGCCATGGCCATGTGCGAGTAGTCTCTCTCGGGGCTTAGGTCTTCCACGTGTAGCTATGTGGTCATCTCTCTCCCCCATGATGTGACCTTGATTGTGATCATAGGCTATGTTAATCTAGGGTGATCCCATGATGTTTCCCCTTCTTCTATGTATTAGATTGATGTACTTACTTGATCTTATGTAGTATAATCCTCGAGACCATGGTGATAACGGTCTATTGGACATGGATTAGAAGAATATTTTCATGAGTGATTTCCTCTTTTGTGAATTGATTGAAGATTGAGAGTATCTCGGTGCTTGTATTTGACTATCCTTTAGATATGTTGTGGTGATTATGGTACTCTCTTTGGATGACCGCGGTGACATTGGGAAATCCATAGATGAGAACTACGAACTCTGAGGTGTGCTTTTATAGCCCTATGTAATTCTCGTTCTCTCTTGGTCACAAAGGAATGACCTCCATGTACGTCTCCATTGCATGTTTTAGTGGAAATATCATGTGATTAGATTATGTTAATGTTGTTGGGAGTTGCCACTAGTGAAAGTATGAAGCCTAGGCCTTCTTTGTCACCATTGTCACACCGTTTATGCTCACTTTTGTCACTTGATACCTTTCTTCCATTTTTATTACAGATTTATATTACCTTGCTTTGCCACACCTATCACCCATATTTTACCATCTCTTTGCGGAACTAGTGCACCTATACAATTTACCATTGTATTAGGTGTGTTGGGGACACAAGAGACTTCTTGTTTCTTAATTGCAGGGTTGCTTGAGAGATACCATCTTCAACCTCTACTTCCCTAAGTTCGATAAACCTTTGGTCATCCACTTGAGGGAAATTGTTGTTGTCCTACAAACCTCTGCGCTTGGAGGCCCAATATAGTCTACAAGAATAGAAGCGTGCATAGACATCAGCTGGCACAATGCAAGATGTCGTAAATCTACTAGTGTTTCCCTTTGAAGGTATCAGCCAAACCTTTACAAACAAGGTTGGGGCAATGTCCACAACTTAATTGGAGGCTCCCAACACCACCACGAAGGTTCACCCAATGGATTGTGGCTCCAAAGTGCAAATTTCTCGGGGCAATCTCCACAACCTAATTGGAGACTCTGATGCTTGCCCGAAGCTTTAGACCATAATGATTGAGATCCAAGGCACCACCAACCATATAGGGCGCCAAATCACCCAAGAGACACAAGCTCTAGGGTGCCCAAACACCAAATAGTAATAAACTTCTCAAACTTCACTTCCACGTATCACCTTGGAAAACTAAAATCGATGGAAATAATGCAGTGTCAAGAACACACGAAGTGGTCAAGTCCCTCACACTCAAATCCCACCACAACAACAAAAGCTACGGAGGTATATGAGAGGAATAACAAGGAGCTCACAAAGAACTCCATGATCTAGATACATGGGGTTCCCCTCACATAGAGGAGAAAGTGATCGGTGGAAACATAGATCTTGATCTGCTCTCTCTTTTCTCTCAAGAACAAGCAAGAATCATTGGTTGGATTGGAAGTTAGCAAGCGAGATGTCCATTTTTCATCATGTTTTGTTACTGTTATTTATATTGTTTTTAATGCAGTTTGCCACTTGGTGGATTAATTCTAATGCCTTTTCTCTCATAATATGCAAGGTTTACAACAAGTGGGAGAATACCCGCAGATGTAATTCTGGACCTGAAGAAGCTACGTCAGAGATACCTATTATGAACATCTCCAATTGGGATAAAAATTTACAAAGATTTGTTTTACAATAAATAAAATATACTGGAGCAAAGAAATACCGGAGGGGGGCCACCACGCGGCCACTAGACACCAGGGAGCACGAGGCACCCCTCGCGCGACCCCATGTCTAGTGGGCCACCTAGCCCACCTCTGGCAATCATCTTATGGTATAAATTCTCCGTCACCCTAAAAAAAATTAAAGAGAAGACTTTCAGGATGAAGCGCCTCCGCCTCGAGGCGAAACCTGGGCAGGAGCACTTCGCCCTCCGGCGGAGCAATTCTGCCGGAGGAACTTCCCTCTCGGAGGGGTAAATCAAGGCCATTCTCATCATAAACAACCCTCTCATCTTGGGGAGGCCAATCTTCGTCATTATCTTCATCAGCACAATCTCCTATAAAAACCCTAGTTCATCTCTTGTACTCAGACTTGTACCGGAACCTCGGAATGGTACCTGGGATGTGTCTAGTAGTGTTAATTACATCTTGTAGTTGATGCTTTATGGTTTATTTGGTGGAAGATCATATGTTCAGATTCATAATACTATATAATACCTCTCTGACGATGAACATGTTTATCACTTGTGGTTAGTTAATTTTGTTCTTGAGGCCATGAGAGAAATCATGTTGCAAGTAGTCATGTGATGTTCATATTCGTTCGATATTTTGATGATATGAATGTTGTGATTCCCTTAGTGGTGTTATGTGAACATCGACTACATAAAACTTCACCATATTTTGGGCCTAAGAGAATGCTTGTAGAGTAGTAATTAGAGGGTGGGTTGTGAGAGTGATAGAAACTTAAAACCTTGTCTATGCATTACTTCGTAAGGGGCTGATTTGGATACCTATGTTTAATGCTATGGTTAAAATTTCTTATTAATACTTTTCTCATAGTTGCGGATTCTTGCGAGAGGGTTAATCATAAGTGGGAGGTTTGATCAAGTAAGAACAGAACCCAAGCACCGGTCCACCCACATATCAAATTATCAAAATACCGAATGCGAATTAACCCAACATGATGAAAGTGACTAGATGAAATTCCCGTGCGCCCTCATGAATGCATTGCCTATTACAAGAAATTGTTCTGGCCTGTCCTTTGCCACAAAAGTATTGGTCCACCTTGCTGCACCTATTGTTACTATTGCTAGTTGTCACTTGTTACAATTACCTTGCTATCACACAACTTGTTACCGCTATTTCACTGCTTGCAGAAATTACCTTGCTGAAAACCGCTTTTCATTTCCTTCCGCTCCTCATTGGGTTCGGCACTCTTACTTATCGAGAGGACTACGATTGACGCCATGTACTCATGGGTCATCAAGACTCTTTTCTGGTGCCGTTGCCGGGGAGTAAAACGCCTTTGGTAAGCGGAATTTGGTAAGGGACAATTTATATTACGTCCTGAAATTTACTGTTACTTGTTACTATGGAAAGTAACCCTTTGAGGGATTTGTTAGGGGTATCTTACCCTCGATCGGAAAGACCAAGAGTTTTCACTCAACCTGCTGAACCTACTGAAATTTTTTATTATGAAATTCCTTTGGGTATGATAGAGAAACTGCTAGCTAATTCTTATGCAGGAGATGGAACAAAACATCCCGATATGCACCTAATCTATGTGGATGAAGTTTGTGGATTATTTAAATTTGCAGGTTTATCTAGAGATGAAGACAAGAAGAAGGTTTTCCCTATATCCTTGGGGGGAAAAGTATTGACATGGTATAGGCTATGTGATGATACATGATCTTGGAACTGGAATCGATTGCAATTGGCATTTCACAAAAAAGTTATCCTATGCATCTTGTTCGTCATGATCGGAGTTTTATCTATAAATTCTGAACTCGTGAAGGATAAAGTATCGCTCTAGCTTGGGGGGCTGAAGTCAATGTTGTATTCATGCCCCAATCATGAGCTCTCGAGATAAATTATTGTTCGGAACTTTTATGCCCGGCTTTCTCGTAATGATGAAACCATGCTCGATACTTCTTCCTCTCGTTCTTTTATGAAGAAGACTATTGAATCCAGGTGGGATCTTTTAGAAAGAATTAAACATAATTCTAAATATTGGGATCTCGAGAAGGTAAAGAGTCAGGTATAAAACCTATGTTTGACTGTGTTAAATCTTTTATGAATACCGATGCTTTCAATGATTCTAGCACTAAGTATGGACTTGACTCTGAGATAGTAGCCTCATTTTGTGAAACCCTTGCTGCTCATGTTGATCTCCCTAAAGATAAATGGTTTAAATTTCATCCACCTATTAAAGAAAAAAATGAAGAACCAATTAAAGTTGAGGCTGGAACTATTATTTAAAATGCTGAGCTAGTTGTGCCTACTCCTTATATGGAGAAACCACCTTTCCCTGTTAGAACAACCAAATCCTCTAAGCAAATTGAGGTAGAACCTAGCATGAGATAGCACCCGCTGAGATAGAAGACATGCATGTTACTATTAAACTTGCTATTAGAGACACCATCACAACACTTGGGATTGTTAGAGATGTTGAAGTACCCTATTGATTTTCTAGTACTTGGCTCACCACAAGATAATTTTTGTCCCATAATATTTGGTAGACCCTTCTTGAATACTGTCAATGCTCAAAAGAATTGCAAAAAGGAAATTGTCAGTGTTAATTTTGGTGGTATGTCTCATGAGTTTCATTTGTCCAGGTTTAGTAAGCAACCCCATGGCAAAGAATTTCCTAGTAAAGATGAAGTAATTAGTCTTGATTCTATTTCCATTCCTCCTATGGATCCATTAGAACAATATTTGCTCGATCATGAAAATTATATACATATGCGTGAAAAAAATGAAATAGACAATATGTTCTTTGAGCAAAAACCCATCCTTAAACACAATTTGCGTGTTGAAACTCTAGGAGGTCCTCCTCCACCCAAGGGTGATCATGTGTTTGAATCAAAGCAATTACCCAACACTTTAAAATATGCTTATCTTGATGAAAATAAGATATATCATGTTACTATCAGTGTTAACCTTATAGAGCATGCAGAAGAAAGATTGTGAAAAACATTAAGGAAGCACCGAGCTACTATTTGGTATACTCATGACGATCTTAAGGGCATTAGTCCCACTCTTTGTCAACACAAGATTAATATGGAACCAGATGCTAAACCCGTTGTTGATCACCAACAAAGACTGAATCCCAAAATGAAAGAAGTGGTAAGAAATGTAATATGAAAGCTTATGGAAACAGGTATAATTTATCCCATAGCTGATAGTAGATGGGTAAGTCCCGTTCATTGTGTCCCTAAGAAATGAGGTATTATTGTTGTTCCTAATGATAAAAATAAACTCATTCCACAAATAATTGTGATGAGCTATAGAAAGGTAATTGATTTTAGAAAATTAAACAAAGCCACTAGAAAAGATCATTATCCTTTACCTTTCATATACCAAATGCTAGAAAGATTATCGAGCACACACATTTTTGTTTTCTAGATGGTTATTATGGTTTCTCTCAAATACCCGTGCCACAACCTGATCAGGAGAAAACCACCTTTACTTGTCCTTTTGGAACTTATGCTTATATACGTATGCCTTTTGGATTATGCAATGCACTTCATACGTTTCAAAGATGCATCACTACTATATTCTCTGATTTCTTGAAAAAATTGTTGAAGTCTCCATGGATGATTTTTCTGTTTACGGAACCTCTTTTGATGATTGCTTAAGCAACCTTGATTGAGTTTTGCAGAGATGTCAGAAACTAATCTTGTCTTGAATTGGGAGAATTTCCACTTTATGGTAAATGAAGGTATTGTCTTGGGCCATAAAATTTTTGAACGAGGTATTGAGGTGGACAAGGCTAAAGTTGATGCAGTCACTACAGGAATCTGAGAATTTGCCGTCTGCCATGGCTGACGGCAAAGGGGGGGGGGAACCCCGGATGGCAAAGGATTTGTCGTCCGTCAGCTGACGGCAAAGTAGACGGGAAAAAATATCCGGTGAAGAGGTT
Organism: Hordeum vulgare subsp. vulgare; assembly: GCF_904849725.1. Lineage (NCBI taxonomy): Eukaryota > Viridiplantae > Streptophyta > Magnoliopsida > Poales > Poaceae > Hordeum > Hordeum vulgare. Next base: position 268,434,509 of record NC_058524.1, on the reverse strand, counting down.
ATTTGTCGTCTCCTTTTGTAAGGCGGATGGCAAAGAATCTTTGCCATGAGGGGGCAAACGACAAATAAAATGGGACGGCAGATCTACAGACGGTCCCGTCAAGTGTTAGCGGCAGGCCTCTCCCCTTTGTCGGCTGCCCTACTCCCTTTGCCGTCACCCCCTCATGGCAAAGGGGGCACCCAGACCCTCTCTCTCTCCCCCCTTTGCCGTCTGCCCTCCTCCCTTTGCCATGAGGGGGATGACGGCAAAGGGGGCACCCAGCCCCTCTCTCCTTCCCCTCTTTGTCGTCAGCCCTCATCCCTTTGACATGAGGGGGCTGACGGCAAAGGGGGCACCCATCCCCTCTCCCTCCACCTTTGCACCCAACCCCCTCCCCCTTTGCCGTCAGCCGTCACCCCTTTGCCGTCAGCCCTAAGTCCTTCACCGTCAGCCCCCTCATGGCAAAGGCCCAAAACAACCGCAGTTTATTTTATTTTCTATTATATCCAGCAATTTTCACAATAATCAGGATATATATATATATATTTGACAGAAATATATTTGTTTTCGTACTCATAACCATATTAAAATAACTTTCATCCATAGTACATACATATTATGCAAGTTGCATCCGTACCAAACCATATATTACACCAGTTTCATCCATGCATACAAAGTTTCATATATATCCATATACTACAATTGTTTCAATACAAGATTCTGTGAAGCCATGGTACCAGAAATCATATTCAAGGATTCCATCAATATAATCCAAGCTTCCCGTGAAGTGAATGTAATCTGCAAAATGAAAAATAAGAAAGTTAGAAGAAGAATACTAGATGAAGAAGTATATATAGGTTATTTCGGAGAGAACTTAGCTAAGTATAGGCCATTTAATAGCTAAGTTAGGTGGAATAGGTCATCTTGGAGCTACATAGCCTTATTATGTCATTTAGGAGAGAAATTAGCTAAGTATAGGTCATTCAAGAGCTAACTTGGATAAAATATGTCATTTTGTAGACAACTATGATTATTAATCCATTTTGACCTTATTATGTCATTTTGGAGCTAAATTAGTCATTTTAATGAGCTAACCAAGGTTCTTATGATGTTTTTACCTAAATATGCTAATTATGTTATTTTGGAGGATAATTAGCTAAGTATGTCTTTGTTGGGGAAAATAACCTACATAGAAGAAGAAAGAGAAGAAGCAAGAAGAGAAGAAGAAGGAGAAGAAAAAGAAGAAGAAGGAGGAGGAGAAGGAGGAGGAGAAGGAGAAGGAGAAGGAGAAGGAGAAGGAGAAGGAAGAGGAGAATAAGAAGAAAAGAAGAAGGACAAGAAGAAGGAGAAGAAGGAGGAGAAGAAGGAGAAGGAGCTTCTCTCCTCCTTCTCCCTCTTCTCCTTCTTCTTCCTCCTTCTCCTTCTCCTTCTCCTTCTCTTCTTCTTCTCTTCTTCTTCTTCTTCCTTCTTTTCATTTTTCCTCTTTCTTCTCCACCTGTCCCCTTCTTCAGGCTAAATTAGCTAATTATGCCTTTTTGGAGCTAATTATGTCATTTTGGAGGACATTTAGCTAAGTATAGGCCATTCTAGAGCTAACTTGGGTAAAACATGTCATTTTGGAGCCAACTATGATTATTAAGGCATTTTGGAGATAAATTGGCTAATTATGTCATTTAGGTGGAAGCCAAGCTAAGTATATAGTATTCATGAGCTAACCAAGGTTCTTATGCCATTTTGAGCTTATTGTTTAATTTTTGAGCTAAATTGGTCATTTTAATGATCTAACCAAGGTTCTTATGATGTTTTCACCTAACTAAGCTAATTATGTCATTTTGTAGGATAATTAGCCAATTTAGTATTTGTTGGATGAGTCTAAGCTACTTAGAAGAAGAGAAAGAGAAGAAGCAAGAAGAGAAGAAGAAGGATAAGTAAAAGAAGAAGGAGGAGGAGGAGGAGAAGGAGGAGGAGAAGGAGAAGGAAGAGGAGAAGAAGAAGAAAAGAAGAAGGACAAGAAGAAGGAGAAGAAGGAGGAGAAGAAGGAGAAGGAGCTTCTCTCCTCCTTCTCCTTCTTCTCCTTATTCTTCCTCCTTCTCCTTCTCCTTCCTCTTCTCTTCTTCTTCTCTTCTTCATCTTCTTCCTTCTTTTCATTTTTCCTCTTTCTTTTCCTCTTGTCCCCTTCTTCAGGCTAAATTAGCTAATTATGCCTTTTTGGAGCTAATTATGTCATTTTGGAGGATAATTATCTAAGTATATGTCATTTTTTATTAAATAGGCCATTTTGGAGCTAACTAAGCTAATTATGTCATTTAGGTGGAAGCCAAGCTACGTATAGGCCATTCTAGAGCTAACTTGGGTAAAATATGTCATTTTGGAGCCAACTATGATTATTATGTCATTTTGGAGCTAAATTAGTCATTTTAATGAGCTAACCAAGGTTCTGATGATGTTTTTACCTAACTAAGCTAATTATGTCATTTTGGAGGACAATTAGCTAAGTATGTCTATGTTGGGGGAAATAATTTACGTAGAAGAAGAAAGAGAAGAAGCAAGAAGAGAAGAAGAAGGAGAAGAAAAGGAAGAAGAAGAAGAAGGAGGAGGAGGAGGAGAAGGAGAAGGAGAAGGAAGAGGAGAAGAAGAAGAAAAGAAGAAGGAAAAGAAGAAGAAGGACGGGGCTAGCTCCTTCTCCTTCTTCTCCTTCTCCCTCTTCTTCTCTTCTTCAGGAGAATGTCGGACTCAGAAAATGCCTTGACCTTCTTGTACGAGGCAGTATGGGCCATCGCATACAGGTCGTACATTTTTGGCACCTCCATCTTATTGTGACGCGTCTAAGAGAGGGAGAGAGGAAAATTGTATTAGTAAAGGGCTCAAAATAGCATTAAGAATGAATTGCATGAGGCATGAAGCAAACCACATACCCAGTTCTCGCGAAATTGGATTAAGTTGACGCTCCCTTGATGGTGTGGCACACCAACCATTTTGCCACGCATCTCCTTGGCGTTGTTGTGTCTGGCCTCCCACGTTTCGGAGCACCACTGATCCACCAAGGCCTCCCAACAATCCATCTTACCCACACACCATCTCGGGGGCACCTAAGTTAATAAAGAGAAATTTGAGCGCGTAAGAACCAATTCAAGGAAAATAACTACAAAGCCTTAATAATATGTAATTACCTTCATGTAATGCTCATTCTCCATCTTAGAATCACGACACTTCGCCTTGTCCTTCCTAATACGCCGCGAGGCATAGTAGTCTCGAACAGCCTGCACCCGAGCCTCGTGCTGAAATTTTTGAAGTAGGCGGAGACATTCGGTTTCGATAACCTTTGCCGCATCCTCCTCGTATCCCTCCTCACACCTGTAGTAGGTCTGCAAACGAGACAACACCGATTAGTACAATAACTAGCTATGGTTGATTTATAATTGTGTAAAAAAGAAATTACCCAGAACTGACGGATCACCATGTCGGCCCTAGTGTCGCACAAAACACCGTCGATCTCCACCTCCGGCGGGGCCGGGGCACCCAAGTAGGTCATTCCTACCTCTCGCTCCCGACCGGGCAACGTAACAAATCCGAGGATGTTTTGATGGCAAAGCACACAAGGATGTTGTTGGGCTTGCGGACACCCTTGGCAACAATCCAACCCCTGCAGTATGACAAATTAAAGCTAAAACATTGGATATTTGAGAAAACGTGAAGGCAAAAGGTTAAATAAGAGTAAATTAACTTACTTGTCCCCATTTGGCTTAATCGACCACCTCTGGTCACGTGTCGCCGGCACGAGCGGGAGCCCCGAACTACCACGCTGGTAGACGGTAGCCCCCTCACGCAGCTCCTCATCGCTATCAGCATTCCCACTTGGCTCAGCCCACGTATCCCACTGGGTCTCTGGGGACGTACCCTCATCCTGAGGCTCATCGACCTGAGGCTCGTCGACCTAAGGCTCGTGAACCAGAGACCGTGTAGCCTCCACCTCAGATGAAGCCTCTGGGACACGTGTCTCGTGGGTCGAAGGGTCTTCGACCTGAGGCTCGTGAACCGGAGACCATGTAGCCTCCACCTCAGGCGAATCCACCCTAGAAGTCATGTGGTCAGGTGAATTAGCTTGGGGTGGCGGCGAGGAAGGCGTGACAGCCACCGCCCTACCTCTACTGCGGCCACGTGTACCTTTAGTACAACATAAATACCAATATGAGTAATAAAATGTATATAAATACCAACATGCCTACAACATAAATACCAACATGAGTACAACATAAATACCAACATGAGTAATACCTTTAGTACCTCTCGGCTTCGTGGGGGGCCGACCTCCTCTCACGGGGGGCGCTCCATGCAGAGTAGAAAGCAACGCTCTCCGAAGAGGCGAGGCAGGAATGGAAGTACCCATCCCACCACCCGCCGACGAAGAAGGAGCCGCGGAGGGCTTTCGACCCTTTCCCATCATCTTTCAACACCTGTCATGACAAAGAGTAAATGAAATTAGTACAACATAAATACCGACATGAGTAATAAAATGTATATAATTTAAGTGTATCATCGTCATAAATACCAACATGACTAATAAAAATTGAATACCTAACATGAACTCAAAATTTATATATAGTAATAGTTGAATACCTTACATGAACTAATAACAATCGTGCTAATCTATATATGCTTCGGGGTCAATAAATGCATCATGATCATCACTATCATCAATAAATGCATCATCATCATCACTATCAGGAAGAACATGTGGAAGGCCACCATTATGTAATCGGTCAAGAAGTGACAGGTCATCCGTAGCAGTAACCTCTTCTTCTTCCAGCTCTTCCTGGTCGGGCTCAGGGCTTAAGACAGATTCACTGTTGCTGTCTACTTCAATGTTCTGGGGTGAAGTAGAGCGGTTCTTGAAACGTTTCTTGGACATCCGTGTTTCTTGGAAGAATTCTCCTTCATATGTTTCTGGGTTAATGTGAGGTTCGTAATCCTCTTCATTGAGGGTAGGTGGTCTAAAATGTGGTGGCACTTCATAAACGACATCCCAACCTTTGAGATTTGGATCAGTTTGGCAGGCCCACGGTAGACAGAAAACTTGTGTCGCCTGTTGAGCCGTAATATAGAAATCTGGAACATCTAAGTGGGTGTTTTGGTTGATTTCGACTAGTCCTATATGTTCATGAGTCCTTCTAGTCTCCCTCGGCTCAAACCAATAACATTTGATGACTACGACGGTTAGTGGGTTTTCACCATAGAATAGAAGTTCGTAAATTGCTTCAACTCTTCCATAATACTCGGTGCCTCCTTCGCCGATAGCAGAGAAAGAACAATTTGTAGTCTTTAGGTCGGGCATAGATAGCTCTGTGCGAAAGGTACGAAAGTGATACCCGTTGATGTTGTATTTGCCAAATGAACGGACCTTATAGTCAAAACCATTAGCGACTTGTCTCAACACGGCGTCCATAGACTCTGCATCAGCCTACAAGTTTAATACGAAAGAATGGATGCATTAGCCGCCAATTAGACCAAGAAATCAAATGGGCCATTAATGGTAATTAATTACCCTTTGTTTGAACCAAGAGATGAAACCGGGATAGTCGCCTCCATGCTTTGCGAGAAGCTCATACTCCTCGACGGAATCCTTTTCGATGACCGCTCCATCCGAGAATTCAGCAACGTATCGACTATATCAAATATCCGGGAATAAGAGTAGTTGAAAGGAATTAGAAGTTGCGGAACAATAATTTACCGAAAACTTATTCGATGTACGGCCGCACTTCTGTTAGGTTGGTGAAGATATACAATGAAATGGTCCACCATTCTTCGACATCCAACGATTTCCCTTTCGAAGCACCGGATGGTGCGAGCTTACCTTTGAATATGATGAGGTTGGATCGAACTTTTTTGGATCGCCATCATTGTACCGAGGCTTCGGGTTATGCAAATGATGATTTTTGGCTTCGTAGTGTACTTTCACGAAGTTTGTCGCCTCCTCAGTAATGAATGCCTCGGCCATCGATGCTTCAATTCTACGTATATTTTTACACTTAGCTCGAAGCATGTTCTGCATCCTCTCAGTTGAGTAGCACCATCGATTTTGAACGGCCCCCCCATTCTTGCCTCGGTCGGGAGATGCAAAATCAAATGCTGCATTGGATTAAAGAAGCCTGGTGAAAATATATTTTCTAATTTGCAGATCAACTCCACCGCCAACTCTTCCATTTCATCTAGCACGCCAAGCGATAGTTCTTTCGCACAAAGAGAACGGAGGAAATAGCTCAGCTCTGTCAGTACTAGCCATTCATCCCCAGGGATAAAGCCACGCAACATCAACGGCATTACCCGCTCAATCCATATGTGCCAATCACGACTCTTGAGACCAAATATTTTCAATTTCTGAAGACTCGCTCCCCTCTTTAGATTCGCAGCATACCCATCGGGGAACATCAACCGCATTTTCACCGCAATAGCATTTCCCTCATAACTGGCCTTTCAAGATTGAACCATGCCTTTGGCTTCGCTATGCTTTCCTTTCCTTTCCGTTGTCTCAAGTTTTGCAACGGTCTATCACATAGAACCTCCAGGACGATTCTAGCCTTAGGATTATCTTTTGACTTCCCCTCTACGCCGAACAATGTACCAAAAATGGCCTCCGCAATATTCTTTTCAGTGTGCATCACGTCGATGTTGTGTGGGCAAAGGAGGTCTTTGAAGTAAGAAGATCCCATAAGCACAACTTGTGAGTCCAGGCGTGTTCCGTATTATACCCTTTGAAGTATCCTGGATGCAAAGGATCAGGCTCGAGAGCGTTTAACTGATCAAGGGTCTGTTGGCCTGTCAACATAGCTGGTGCAGTGTTTTTGACAACTCTACCTTTGACGAAATTCTTCTTGTCTTTTCTGAACTTATGGTCAGGATCGAGGAATTGTCTATGCATGTCGAAGCAAGAAACCTTGCGACCAGCCTGCAGCCAACGGAACTGAAGAGCTGCCTTGCATGTGGTGCACGGGAACCTTCCATGCACACACCAGCCAGCGAATAGCGCAAACGCCGGATAATCATGCGTCGAGTACATGTACCACACATGCATTTTGAAATTTGTTTTGGTAGTCGTGTTGTAGGTCTTGATCCCATTATCCCAGGCTTCTTGCAACTCATCCTTAAGCGGCTGCATGTACACATTCATATTCTTCCCCGGATAATTGGGCCTTGGAATTATCAACGTCAGGAAAATGTTCTTTCTTTTCATAATCTCTCCGGGTGGCAAATTGAGTGGAAAGACAAATATAGGCCAACAACTGTATTGTGCTGCTGTCATACCATACACATTGAACCCATCCGTGCTGATGGCAACTCTAGGATGCCTTGGATCTTCCGATTTATCCTTATGTAATGCATCGAAGTGCCTCCACGCAAAACCATCTGAAGTGTGTACCAGCATCTTGTTCCCATCCGCATCTAGTTCGGTTCTTTTGCCCAATTTGTGCCATGTCATCTGTCTGGCCGTCTCTTCGACCATGAAAAGACGTTGAAGTCTTGGTACGATTGTCAAATACCGAAGAACACTAATGGGGATTTTGGTCTGATTCTTCTCACCCATACCGTTGTCTACCACAATATACCTGGAAGAATTTCAAATGGGGCAATAGTTCAAGGCCGCATACTCAAGCCTAAATAAGACACATCCATTCTCACAAACATGTATCTTCTCGTAGGGCATCTTAAGTACACGGAGGATTTTCTCCGATTGGTACATGTTTGTAGGCAGTACATGGACTTTGGGTAGAAAGCCTCCAAATATCGTCATCATCGCGTCGTAGTATTCTCTGCCTAGGTTGAATTGAGCCTTCAGAGCCATTACTTGCGCGATGGCATCCAGCTGACAAAGCTTTGTCTGCTCGTGGAGAGGATGTTTTGAAGACTCCAACATTTCATAGAAGGCCTTTGCATATTCCTCCATCTCATCATCCGAATCCCGAGCATCATCAAATTCTTGCACCATGTCTTCGATCCTGATACCATGCTCGTCGGTGCGACGACGAATCACCTCAGCTCTGGGACGTTGGTCAGACTCACCATGAAAAGTCCACATCGAATAATTAGGCGTAAGACCCCACTTCTGCAGGTGTTTACCCATTTCAAACTCTGTCTGCTTTTTCCAGTTGCCGCAGTTGGGATAGGGGCACCATGTTTTTTGCTGGCCATTTGCAAATGCGGCTCTCACAAACCCCCTGGTTTTTGTTAACCATTCATTGGTCATGTCTTTCTGACTAGGGTGACCAGTGTACATCCAAGCACGATCACTCATGTTGCCTAGCTACCTATGGGCGCACAAGAAATAAATATATAATTCATCATCTATATTCATCCGCTAATCAAGTTTGTCAGCTTTATTACGTCCATGCAACCTACACGCTAATAGGTAAAGATAGGTCCTAATCCCACCCGAGTATGTGTAGATTGCATTCATTTCCCATGCTCTGCTCCAGATGCGACGCCGAATTTCTACAGCACCTACCCGCTGTTCTCATGATACACGTCTCGGCAATAAGCAGAGAGGATGTGTACCCGGAGAACAACACGGAGGCACTGACAAAATTCCGCATCGGATCCGGAGCACAACATACGGGAAAACGAACCCAATCTACACATACTCAGACTGTCCATGGATAATTTGGACAATTCGAAAGGATGGTGGTTATAAATATGCAAAGACATGCATATTTATAGATGTCGCCCTTTCGAATGGGAGACGCATACTAGTCACGCATACTCATGATTGAAGAAACCTATAGCTAGCAAGTTTCATCGGCACGAAGACCGGAACAGAACAAATTAAGGGGGTAGGAGGAGAAGTCATTTGTGCTCACCAACAAACTTAGGGGCGGAGCTCGTCCAACGCACGTGGAGGTCGTCGAACAACTGCGCATTGAAATTCAGACGATCAACACAAATATGATGTTTTTATAATTAACATAACTGTGTGACCTAACTCATAATTTTCAAAACTATTTTCGTGGGTCGAGGGTCACTAGCGGCGGGGGTTGGGATCTTTTCGGTCAACAAGAGGCCGAAGAGGTGTAGGGGGTCGGACGTTGGGGGTCAGTGGCATCGGGGGTCAGGGTAGGGGCCGGGGGTCGAGGGTGAGTGGCATCGGGGGTCGGGGGTCGGGGTCGAGGGTCAGTGGCGTCGGGAGTCAAGGGTCAGTGGCGTCGGGGGTCGGGGGTCGAGGGTCAGTGGCGTCGAGAGTCGAGGGTGAATGGCGTCGGGCATCGGGGGTCAGGGGTTAGTGGACTTCGGGGTCGGGAGTCGGGTATCGAGGCTCGGGGGACAGTGGTGTCGGGCGTCGGGTGTCGGGTGTTAGTGGCGTCGGAGGTAAGGGGTTGAGGGTCGGTGGTTGGTGGCGTCGGGGGCCGGGGGTCGAGGGTCGGGCTCCTCTTCTTTCTTCTTATCCTCTCTCCTCTTTTTCTTCTTCTTCTTCTTCTTGATCATCTTATTATTATTATTCTTCGTCTTTTTTCTCCTCCTCCTCCTCCTCCTCCTCTTCTTCTTTTTTCTTATATCTTTCTCCTCGTCTCCTCTTTCTTCTTCTTCTTCTTCTTCTTCTTCTTCTTCTTTTTTCTTCTAGTTTATTATTCTCTTATTTTCTTCTAAGTTTTTTTCCTATTTTTTTTCTTTTCTATCTACTTTTTCTACCTAATAAGCTATCTAATTAAACATAAAAAAACACACAAAAAACTAAACCTAGCACTAAACTACATATTCTTCTTCTACTTTTCAACCTTTTCTACTTTTTCTTTTTATTATTCGGACATTCTAGCAAAAAAGAAGAAGAAAAAACAGGAAAAAAACAAAAAAAAGAAAATCAGTACTAACCGGAGGGGAGGGCGCCGGGGTCGCCGACACAGGGGAGGTGTAGCTGGGGCGGCGACCGGGAGGGAGGTGGGAGGGGGGCGGCAGCCGGGAGGGTGGTGGGAGGGGGGAGGGAGGTGGGATGGGGGCAGCAGCCGGGAGGGAGGTGGGAGGGGGCGACGGTCGGGAGGGAGGTGGGATGGGGGGAGGGAGGTGGGAGGGGGCGGCGGCGACCAGGAGGGAGGTGGGAGGGGGGCCGTGCCCGGGAGGGAGGTGGGAGGGGGCGGCGGTCGGGAGGGAAGTGGGAGGGGGGTGCCGGCCGGGAGGGTGGTGGCGCGGGTGGCTGGGGAGGGGCGCTAAAGCGGCGGCGGGTGGGTAGACGACGGCGTGCGCGCGAGAGAGGGGGTAGGCGGGCAGGGAGTGGGTGGGGGGTGGGAGCCGTTAGGGGAGGCGCACGAGCCGTTAGGGCCATGCCCCCTTTGCCTTATGCAAAGGGAGGGTGGCAGACGGCAAATGGGCGGGGTGGGTGGGGGTGGGGTTTCGGCCGTTTGGGGGGGGGCTTTTTTGTCTGCCCACCCTTTGCGGTCCGCCAGCAGACGACAAAGAGGTGGCCGGCGGCAAATAAAACCTTTGCCATCAGCCACCTCTTTGCCGTGAGCACTGTGCCAGCTGACGGCAAAGAGTACCTTTGCCATGGGTCAGCATACGGCAAAGGCAAGGCAGACGACAAAATTCTCAATTCCAGTAGTGAATTGAGAAGATGCCATGATATTAAAGGTATCCGTAGTTTCCTTGTCCATGTTGGTTTCTATAGTAGGTTTACTAAAGACTTCTCTAACATTTTGAGGCCTCTTACTAATTTATTACAAAAGGATGTTCCTTTCGTTTTTAATGATGAATGTGTAGAAGCCTTTGAAACACTTAAGAAAGCCTTAAGTTCTGCACCTATTGTTCAACCACCTGATTGGAACTTGCCTTTTGAAATTATGTATGATGCTAGTGATTATGTGGTTGGTGTTGTTCTAGGACAAAGAGTTGATAAGAAATTAAATGTTATCCATTATGCTAGTAAAACTCTAGATAGTTCTGAGAGAAATTATGCTACCACTGAAAAAGAATTCTTAGCAGTTGTATTTGCTTGTGATAAATGCAGATCTTACATTGTTGACTCCAAAGTAATTGTTCACACTGATCATGGTGCTATTAAATATCTTATGTAAATAAATATGCTAAGCCTAGACTTATTAGGTGAGTTTTATTTCTACAATAATTTGATTTGCATATCATTGATACGAAAGGAGCTGAGAAACCCGGAGCTGATAACTTGTCTAGGTTCGAAAATGTTCTTGATGGCCCACTAGCTATCGATGATAGCTTTCCTGATGAACAACTAGCTCTGGTCAATGTTTCTCATAACACATCGTGGTTTGCTAATTATGCTAATTACATTGTTGCTAAATACATTCCACTTAGTTTCACCTATCAACAAAAGAAAAATTCTTCTTTGATTTAAGACATTACTTTTGGGATGACCCACATCTTTATAAAGAGGGAGTAGATGGTATTGTTAGATGTTGTATACCTGAGCATGAACAGGAACAAATCCTTCTGAAGTGACACTCCGAGGCTTATGGATGACATCATGTGGGAGATAGAACTGCACACAAGGTATTATAATATGGATTTTATTGGCCTACTCTTTTCAAAGATGCTCGAAAGTTTGTCATATCTTGTCATGAATGTCAAAGAATTGGTAACATTAGTAGACGTCTGGAAATGCCTATGAATTATTCACTTGTTATTGAACCATTTTATGTTTGGGAATTTGATTATATGGGAACTTGTCCTTCCTCTAATGGGTATACACATATTTTGGTTGTTGTTGATTGTGTCACTAAATGAGTAGGAGCTATTCCAACAAATAGTGCTGATCATGACACCTCTATTAAAATGCTTAAGGAAGTTATTTCCCATGTTTTCGAGTCCCTAGATACTTAATGACTGATTGTGGTTCACATTTTATTCATGGTTCTTTTTGTAATCTGCTTGCTAGATATGATGTTAACCACAAAATTGCATATCCCTATCATCCTTACTCTAGTGGTCAAGTAGAATTAACCAATAGAGAAATAAAATTAATATTGTGAAATACTCTCAATAGGCCCCGAAAGAATTGGTCTAACAAATTAGATGATGCATTGTGGGCCTACAAAACAACTTATAAAAATCGTACGGGTATATCTCCTTAAAAATGGTTTATGGGAAAGCATGTCATTTACCTCTTGAGTTAGAACATAAAGCTTACTGGGCAATTAAAGAACTCAACTATGATTTCAAACTTGCTGGTGAAAAGAGGTTATTTGATATTAGCTCTTTAGATGAATGGAGAACCCAAGCTTATGAAAATGCCAAACTATTCAAAGAAAAGATTAAAAGATGGCATGACAAAAGAATCCAATAGAAAGAATTCAAAGTTGGTGAGTATGTTCTATTATACATTTCTCTTCTTAGATTTTCTGCAGGAAAACTTCTCTCCAAATGGGAAGGACCATATATCATCGGAGAAGTTTATCGATTTGGAGCTATTAAGATCAATAATCTTGAAGGCACTAATCTGAAGGTGGTCAATGGACAAAGAATAAAGCACTATATTTCAGCCACACCAATTAATGTTGAAACAATTATTATCCAAACCATGACACCGGAGGAGGACATTAGGGAGACCTTCCAAAACACTCTAGAACCGTTAAAAAGAAGAGGTATGTGATACGGTAAGTAAACGGGCTCATAACAATTAGCAAAATTAACTTCCTTTAGTTTTGGAATTTTAGAAAAATTAGGAAACTAAGGAACACACACGAAGGCAACCCAGGTGTCCATTATACACCACGGTGCGCTAGGACCCCGTGGCGCGGCCTGATGTCTAGTGGGCCCCTCGGGCACCTCCCTAGCTCCGTTTTCTTTTGGAACACATATTCCCTTGTATAAAAATTCTCTATATATATCTCCCGATAATTTGACTCCGGTACTATCGAGAAATCCTGTTCTTGTTTCGTGCTATTTTTCTATCAGAACTATCAAGTCGGGCATCATGTCTTCTCCCACCTCCAACCACGTACAAGAAGATGTTTGGCTAATGAAGATGGAACTGAAAGAGGAGGAACCCATGGGAGCTACCAAGGAGAACAAGGGCAAGGAATTCAAGGAGGTCAGGTTCTAGAAGAAGGGCAGGCGATGCCAGCACAAGAAGAGGAAGAAGAAGATTACCTCCAACCCTACTATGAACATCTCACCCCTATTGAAATCGAAGCCTTTAGAGCCTTCTAAACGGTTCATGTTCGGAAAAAATATCCTACTCATGAAAATATTTTGTTAAAGGACCAAGTGAGCAATCTTCAGAGTGTTATTCAACATCTGGAGAATCTCCTGAGGTTACACCGTGGCGCTACTTCATCATCTACACCACCACCTTCATCTTCACCACCAAAGAAGGAGACTTGAGTACATGGGTATGTGCACTCCCCTTGTCTTGTGGCAAGCTTGGTGGAGGCACTCCGGTATCGTATCACCATCACTCTTATTTATCTTTATCCATTATAGTTTCACCTTTAGCTATTTTGAAATTTAGTCAAATAAAAGTTTAGTTTGATCCTTTTCTTTTTTGAGTGTTAGTTACGTGATCTATCTATCTATCTATGTAATCAAGTGAGAGCTATATAATAAATTTTAGTTTGAGTTTTGCTTCTCTACTTTCTTGCTACAATCAGAATAAAGTAAAATAATGAAAAAGATCATATGCCAATCTTATAGAAAGTAGTGACATCACATAAGGAAAAGTATAAGTGGTAAAATTTGTTGAAGGTTGACAAACATATCATGGGTTGATGATGCAACACATGAAAGAATTAATAAGGGAAGATAATATTTTCATGCAAATACACTATAATTGACATATTTTATGATTGTGAGCCCCCATTAATTATAATATACCAAAACTGTTGACATTGGACAAGGAAGACAACGTAATGATTTATGCTTGTTCACATTCACATAGAAGTTATATTGTTATAGGTCCTCTAACATGTGGTCTTGCCCAATACCTTTGCTAGGCAGAACTCCGCACTAAGTAGAGATACTATTTGTGCATCCAAAACCTTAAACCCAAATCCATGTTTCAAGAGTCCACCATACCTACCTTTGGATTGAGTAAGATCCTTCAAGTAAGTTGTAATCGGTGCACAAAGCAATAAAAATTTCTTCTAAACATGTTTAATCATTTAGAGTAAGGAAAATTAAACATTATAAAAACTTGTGATGGCGATAATAAAAGTGATGAACTACATAATAAAGGTTTCCATCACAAGGGGAAATATAACGTAACGTTCCTTTGCACTAGGAGATTTAGCATACAACCAAAAAGCGCATGACAACCTCTGCTTCCCTCTGCGAAGGGCCTATCTTTTACCTTTATATATTTACTTTTGTGCAAGAGTCAAAGTATTTTCCTCTACTTCCCTTATCTTCTCTTTGGCAAGCATCATGTGGCGGGGGAAGATCTAAACATATATATCCAACTGAATGCGGGTGGTGATGAGTTATTATTGTTGACGTCACCCTTGAGGTGGATACGTTGGCAGGAAAAACTATAAGCCCCTGTCTTTCTTTGTGTCAAGTTGAAACCTTACGCTCATATGTATGCGGTGAGTGTTATCAATCATAGAATACTAAATGATGGTTGATTATGTAGACTTGCTTAAAAGCTCTGACATGTGACCTTTCCTGAAAATATGTTGAATTGTGTTGCAAAGTTGACTGAGAACATAGTTTGTTAGTTTTCAATAGAGTTGATGCTTCATACTTAGATGTTGTGATGAATTGTTACTTGTTTATAAGAAGCCTTTATGATAACAGTTATATGATAAAAAGGATGTGTTGAAGTATTTTATAAAGTTTTATTTGTTGTTATAATAACAAGCATGATGCTACTATGTCCATGTTTTTTTTATCGACACCTCTCTCTCAAAGCACGTGGCCATGATTTTCATTATCGGCTTTCGCTTGAGGACAAGCGAGGTCTAAGTTTGGGGGAGTTGATACGTCTATTTTGCATCATGTTTTGGTACTATTATTTATAGTGTTTTTATGCATTTTGCCACTTGGTGGACTAATTCTAATGCCTTTCTCTCATAATATGCAAGGTTTACATCAAGTGGGAGAATACCAGCACATGGAATTCTGGACCTGAAAAAGCTACATGAGAGATACCTATTCTGCACATCTTGAATTGGTTTGAAAAATTATGTAGATTTATTTTACAATAAATAAAAAATACTGGAGGGAAGAAGTACCGGAGCGCGCTAGGCACCCCTAGCGGGGCCTGATGTCTAGTGGGTGGCCCACCTCTGGTGATCAACTGCTCGTATAAATTCTCCTTCACCCTAAAAAATTAAGGAGAGGACTTTCGGGATGAAGCGCCACAGTCTCGAGGCGGAACATGGGCATGAGCACTTTTGCCCTCTGGCGAAGAAATTCTGTAGGAGGAACTTCCCTCCTGGAGGGGGAAACTGTGGCCATCGTCATCACCAACAAACCTCTCATCTTGGGGAGACCAATCTTCATCAACATCTTCATCAGCACCATGTCCTATCAAAACCCTAGTTCATCTCTTGTACTCAATCTTGTACCAGAACCTCCGATTGGTACCTGGGGTGTGTCTAGTAGTGTTAATTAAATCTTGTAGTTGATGTTGTATCGTTTATTTGGGGGAAGATCATATGTTCAGATTCATTATGCTGTATAATACCTCTCTTATCATGAACATGTTTATCACTTGTGAGTAATTACTTTTGTTCTTGAGGCCACGGGAGAAATCATGTTGCAAGTAGTCATGTGAAATTGATATTCGTTAGATATTTTTATGATATGAATGTTGTGAATCCCTTAGTGGTGTTATGTGAACATCGGCTACATAACACTTCACCATTTTTGTGCCTAAGGGAACGCATTGTGGAGTAGTATATGGAGTGTGGGTTGCGCAAGTGACAAAACCTTAAACCCCAGTCTATGCACTACTTCATAAGGGGCTGGTTTGGATCCCTATGTTTAATGCTATGGTTAGAATTTATTCTTAATACTTTTCTCGTAGTTGTGGATGCTTGAAAGAGGGCTAATGATAAGTGGGAGGTTTGTTCAATCAAAAACAACACCCAAGCACCGGTCCGCTCACATATCAAATTATCAAAATAACGAACGTGAATTAACCCAACATGACGAAAGTGATTCTATGAAATTCCCGTGTGCCCTCGAGAACACTTTGCCTATTATAAGAAATTGTTCTAGCCTGTCCTTTGCCACAAAAGGATTGGGCTACCTTGCTGCACCTATTGTTACTATTGCTACTTGTCACTTGTTACAATTACCTTGCTATCAAACAAATCGTTACCACTATTTTAGTGCTTGTAGAAATTACCTTGCTAAAAATTGGTTGTCATTTCCTTCCGCTCCTCGTTGTGTCCGATAGTCTTACTTATCGGAAGGACTATGATTGACCCCCTAAACTTGTGGGTGATTAGCAATATCGAAGAAGGTCAACAATGGGGGGGGACATATGATCCATTGGGGAAGAAGACCCCCTTTTATAGGCCTCCCCAAATCCAACAGTTATGCCCACAGTCCGTACACAAGCGGTACTACCACTTCGAAGAGCGATACTACCGCTCACGCGATAGTACATGCAGAGCAAGGCAAAGGCACAGAGCCATGAGGTGGTAGTGCTGCTGGAGAGGTATTACCGCTCGCCCTAGCGGTACTGCCGCTTATAAGAAATAAGAGGTACTATAGCTTGCACTACTGCTCAACTGCCGCACAACCCGACACGAAGAGTTGATACCCCAAAAGTAGCACCAGTAAGCACGATACTAGATAGTGGTACTACGATTATTCGCTTATAAGCGGTACTACCGCTGCCCAGAGCGGTAGTACTGCCTGATTCACTCCTTGACTTAGTCTTGATCAACCTTGTATCTTATGTTTTCTCTTCGTAAAGATGATGTCTTGAAGGTAAGCATGAATGTTCACACAATCTTCTTCTTCAAGACATACTTGCAATAAGCTCAACTCTCTCATGACCAATCTTTGGAGAAAACATTAAATACCACCTTTCTCACCATATAAGGTACATCGTGTAAGCTTTGTGTGTTGCTCAACTTGATTCACTCTTTGACTTAGTCTTGATTAAACTTGTATATTATCTTCTCTCTTCATAAAGATGATGTCTTGAAGGTAAACATGAATGTTCACAAAATTTTGTTCTTGAAGACATGCTTGTTATAAGCTCAACTCTCACATGACCAATCTTTCAATAAAACCTTGAATACCACGTTGGTCATCATATAAACTACTAGAAACAAACAGATGGACTTCAAGTAGTGACTATGGACAAATCCTTCGAATATAACTTGATGGGGTTGTACATTAGGGATAGGCCTACGCTTGTTTCCCTAGGCCCACCTAGGACCCTTTATGGACATTAGTGTCCTTAAAGTCACTGGTGTAGCCTCAACCTCACTCGGTATAGCATACCATCACTCGACCTGCCTTGAGTCACTTGGATCGCCTTACATCAGTCGGATGCATCCTGGCACTCGGACCACAGCATGGTGAAGGCATCGAAGAGGCTGCAACGGCTAAGGACTTAATCCATCACATGAAGTGAAGTGAAGACCCATGATACTAGTAACGCCGAGAGTTATAACTGCCATTTCTAGTAACTTCCCTATTTATTAGCATTAATTACCTTGTAATGAATCTCTGTCGGTCATGGCATGTACTATATAAGCCACTCCCATGCTCGAGCTCATGAGTTTGACACCTTGTAATCTTTTATACCCCATAAGCAAACATCAACCTCAGGGCTCGAGACGTAGGGCTATCACCACTTCCTAGTGGGGCCTCAACTCGTACATCCGAGTGTATCTACCACGCCTAGTTAGACTTCACCCCTTTGTTCGTACCCCTAGGTACTATTGCCAGGGTCATTCCCACGACATAACTCAAGGCAACCATTAGTCCATAGGGATTGTAATCAACTACCAAAACTACACATGGAGAAATGTGCTCTGACAAACATCATGCTCAACCCAAATACTTATGTTTTTGAGTGAATACAATGAGAGGAAACCTCTTCCAGAGTTGATTGAGTGAGTTAAACTTGTAACCCAAGTAAAGTTGCCGCATTTGTTTGAAATGGCACCATGGGGATACGTGTTTGTTGGCCACTAACTGTAACACCCCAAAATTTAAACAATATTTTTATTAAATATTTTTCTGACTAAAATAAAAAATTTGAATTTTATTTGGTCTGTTATTAGTTTAAGAATCTTTTATGTTTTTAGTTTTCCAAAATCTTTCCCTCCAGATAGAAACATTTGGAAATTATTATGGGTTCATAAAGTTTCTCTAATTCTATCATTTATCTTTTGAATATTAGTAGTTTTTTTTGTAATAATGTGCCCGAATACGATACTTTGAGTAGCATTTTCAGACCTTGAAATGTCTTTGTTGCACTACAAGTATTGTAAAAAAATATTTAAAGAATCCGCAAATTCTTTGAGAAGTCATGTGATGCCTATAGGTCAAGTTCATACAAAAACCCATCACGGTCTTTTAAATTTTTTGAGCAAACCGTTCTCTTTTCAATTCTGGTCCAATTTGAGCATTGAAGTACAACCCCATTTTCATTAGCTCTATAATTTCTGAAATTTTTCCATTGTAGTCCTTGCAACTAAAACCTTAAGTCCAAAAGATCGGCCTCAATTGTATTTTGTAGTTTCCCAAATTATCCCTTGTAGTTTTGATCTAGAACTGAACTTGAGTCAAACTTGCATTGTCAACTTATTCTTTTTGCCAAACAAACCTTCCCATCATTCTTACCACCTAATGAGACATCATCGTGCCAATTTTCATCACTAAGAAAAGTTTGTAGGACACATGTCCTTGCGATAGGACTATGTCTAGGATCCATCTCAATGAGGTAATTGCTTGGATGGGGTTGGTCGGGAATGAGATAGAAAGGTTTACCTAGGTTTGCCCAGTCCGATGGAGGTAAAAGCCTATGTCCTGCTTTGTGTGTTATTGACGATGATCTCAGTTACAAGGGTGCGGAATGGCTAACCTAGCCCTCGAGGATTTCTTACTTTCCCCCTCTACCTCAAGGGCTCACCTTTATATATATCTTGAGGCCCTGAGATTACACTAGACTCCAAGTCCTAATACAACCCATGACCTAGTCTATTACATACTCATCTTGTTGTAATTAAAGGAGATTCCTTAGGACTCCCTCCGTGAGTCGTCCCGCCAAGTACAGATCCATGATATGGCCTACTTTATCAAGCTGCCTTATGGGCCTTGACGTTCAGTGCTTCTGCGGCCCATATGTTGAGTCTGAGCATGACCCGCCCCTCTATTGGCCAGGTCATAACCTGTCGGCTGGTGATACCATTGGGTATCACCCTAACATTAGCCCCCATATTAATTTGGATTTATTCATGTTAAGCTCTATCTTGAAAGAATATCAAAAAAGCATAGATGACCTCAATTCTTTAATTTATAAGCCGACAACCTTTTCTTCACCCGTTGGTCCAAAATATCCTTGCGTCAATACTGTGGCCAGGTCATCTTCCCTCTTCGAGGACTTGTCTTCCTTTTACACCATCATGAGGATCACATCATCTTGGTGACCTCCGACATGTGTGTGTCATCATAACGAATCATTTTAAATAGATGTCAAATATGGTTAAGCGTGGGAATTGAGGCGTCCTTGTAGCCACGAATTACTGCAACAACCGACTCTCCCATCGCCCCATTTGGGTTTTGCTCCCTTATAAATAGAGCCTGAGGGCGCCACATCCATTTTTTATTTCCCCCTCATCTTCTTCCTTTCGTCTCTAGCACCGCTCTCGAGCCCGCCGGCGTTGCTAGTTTGCGAGCAAGTTCTGTCGTATTTCAAACTCAGGGGCGTGTATGAAGATCTCTCGGGGGATCACCACACCTAACTCTCTACTCATTGGGGATGGCAGAGAACTCACTCGATGGTGAGGAAGACATAGAACACGGTAATTTACCCAGGTTTGGGTCGCTGAGAAGCGTAATACCCTACTCCTGCTTTGGTGGATTGCCTCTCGTGGAGGTTGGTGGATGAACTAGTACAGTGTTCAAGGGCCTCCGAGGGTTGGGTGGACTTTGTGTGCTGCAGGTAGACGAATGAATGGATCTCCCTGCCTACAAAGGAACCTACTCTCTCTATATATAGTGGCAGCCCCGGTCCTCTTCCCTTATCGTTTCGGCGGGAAGGGATCCCACAACAGCCAATTTTGAAGGGGAATGAGGGAACGTGCTCCCCTGCCCAAAGGTAGTCTTCGCGTGCAAAGTGGCTGCCAGCGCTGCAGGGACGGGTCCAGGGATGACGTCTTTCCTGCAGGCGGGCGGCGATGGTCTTGTTGCACCAGAAAGGAAACGTATGGAAGATGCCTAGGGAACCCCGATACGTCCTTGCCCCCTTTGCACTAAAGGGGAACTGCTCTGTCCTGCTGTCTGCTGCTCGGTTGTCCTTCCTCCACATCATCCTTGACTCCTGAGGCCGGGTCTCGCCTCGGAATATCCGCCACTCCGGAATGGTCCTGAGGAGGCCCCCTGCGGGTCTTGATGCTATTCCTGCTCGCGAGGCTTGGCCCCTCGCGAGGGCCTTGCCTTGAGTGGTACCGCGCTCGATCGTGATATCTTGATAAATGGGCCAGCCCTGGGCCACAGGAAGGTAGGTCTGGGTACCCCCATTCCCAGAAAGCCGACAGTAGCCCCCGGGCCCACGGCGCACTCGAGTTGGCTTCTGGGCAAAAACTCGGGGGCGGCCTTAGGCGCCGCTAGCCCTAAATGCCTATGGGCCAGGCCGGTGTACGTCACCCGGCTGATGTTGGGTCTCCCTTGCCTTCTGTCTTCACCAGAGTATCAGGAATCTAACTCGTTGCGTTGGTCCATTATTGCTTTCCCTTCCGCCGCACTCGCTCTTCCTCCTCGGTCTCCAACTCCAACCAGCGTCTCCCAGATCCAGCACCGTGTCGTTCCCTTGTCGGTTCAGCGATGGCGCCCGCCGGCAAGCAGAAGCCAAGGACGCAAGGTCCTACCCCGGGTTCTCCACTCCTGGAGTGCGACCTCTCCAAGGACGTGGATATTACCCCCGTACTCCCATGGATTGCAGTCGAGTCGAACGAGCACGGGCGGACCCTGATCTGGCCCAGCACCACAGCAAAGCGGCCTACGTCGAAGGCGGTATACCCCTTCTTCCTCCATAGCGTCTTCGCCGGGATGGTGACGTCTTTCTCCTCATTCTTCAGCGTTGTCCTGAACCACTATGGGATCCAGGCCCTTCACTTCCAGCCCAACTCCATCTTGCTCCTGTCCATCTTTGCTTTCAACTGCGAGGCCTTCATAGGCGTGCGTCCCTCACTAGCCCTCTTCCGCCATTTCTTCAGCCCGCGCATGCACGACGGCGCCCATTTTTCAACATGTGTCTCCTTCATTGCGGCCCAGGGCGGCAATTTGCTCCTGAAGGCTGGGAAGAAGGTGGAAAACTTCAGGCACCGTTGGGTTTTCATGAGCCTCAAGGATGCCAACCCTCGGCCGGAGGTGCCGATGGGGCTACCGGAGAAGACTTCTGCATGGAGCTCAGGGAAGCTCTCCGACCCTCGGGCCGTGCCCATCCTGGACCGCTTCTCCCGCGACATCAGCGCCAAGAGGCTGACCGGTGGGATGATAGTGAAGGAATTCTTGGCGCAGCACCTGGCGCCCCTTCAGGCCCATTCCAGGCCCCTATGAGACTATGAGCTTGATGATCTACAAGCTCAGGCTCCGGTCCCAGGACCTTCCTACTGAGGAGCTGAACAGGGTCGTGGCGACCCTGCTGGGCGGTGACCCTGTTGATCGAGCCGACCTGATCGACCTAGGCGGTGACCCTGTTGACCGAGCCGACCTGATCGCCACGCTGCCTGTCTTCGATGAGCAGGTTCTCTTCCCGGTCGAGGGCTCTGGTCCGGTAGAGGTGTCATTGGACGACACCTTCGGTGGGGAGGACTTGGGGAAGACCGTCGACAACTGCCCGTCGAGCGCGCCTCTCCCGTCCCAGTCCGTCCTTCTACGCGAGCTTGAAGATGATGATGCCACCGGCAAAGTCTCCGTGGTGACCTCCTCGCATCTAACCAGGACCCCCAAGGGACCCACGTCGGCCCCGCGTGCCAGGCGGTCTGCGTGCATGCTCGCCCACAGAAGCACGGGGCTGAATCGCCCTTGGTGCATCCTGCCTCCGCTGGCGGGAAGTCTGAGGCGTCGGGCTCGCCCCCCTCCGTGGGGGGCCCTATCGCCGGTGCCATCGTCGGGGCAGAGAGGAAGAGGAGATGGGTCGACGTCGAAGAGTAAGTGACTCATCCTGGCACGCCCTACGCGTCCATCGTCCGCGCATGGCTGATTCCCTTTTTGCCTGATGTCCAGGGGCGTTGCCTCGCTGGGGGCGAAGAAGAAGAAGGCGGGCGTCAAGATGAAGGCGACTCGTAACGCATCGACGGCCCTCCCCAACGCGTCGCCGCCTGCCGATGAAGAAGGGGAGGCTCGTGTGGCGACCTCTCAGGCCTTGGTTGCCGAGCCCCCCGAGCCCCCTAAGCGTCCTTAGGCAGTCGTGTAGGCGCCGTTGCCCAAGGGGCACGCTCTTAAGGGCCCTCATTCCATTGATGCGCCAATGCTCGCAATCTCCGGCAACCTTCGGAGCCCCCTGTCCCTCGTGACGCAGCCTCCCTAACGACACCGCCCGTGACAACTCTAGAAGCGCCTCAGGGGGAGATCCAGAGGACTCTAGTATACATTCAGGGTGTCCTGATCAAGGCCTTCGGTGCCTTGGGCAAGGTCGCGGTCATGATGGTGAAGGGCGAGAAAGAGGCCAAGGCCGATCGCGCTACGCGCGAGGAGGCACTGAAGGAAGCCGGATCAGCTCGCTCTGCGCATGAGGAGGCGATGAAGGAAGCCGAATCCACTCGCGCCGTGCGCGAGGAGTCGATGGAAGGAGTCGTGGCGGCTACCAAACATTGCGAGGAGGCGGAAGCTCGCTTGAGGCCTTCCGAGAAGAACAAGCCAAGCTAGTCGAGTGGCTTCGCCTGCACGCTTGGACGAGCAGGAGAAGGAGATCGCCTCGAAGAAGACCCTTCTCGATGGGGTAAGCCCTCGCCGCAGCCGAGAAGAAGAAGGCCGCGGAGCTGGTCGGCTTCCCTAACGTTCAGCTCAGGCTTCGCACGGCACTCCACACCATCTGCCTGGACGGGTTCGACATGCCTCTGGCCACAACAGAGGGTGGCTTCACCATGCTCGCGGCGGAGCTCGCCGTGGCGTTGGAGGACGACGTCATCCATGTGGACAAGGTCTTGGACACTGAGTGACGCAACCTCTTCTCTAAGGCCACAACACGCGTCTTCAGTCACCTTCATCTTCGTGAGCCGGGGTTTGACTTCAACTCTGTGATCCTGTCGTTCCCTATTGAGGCCCGCGACAGCGTTGCGGAGGCGTTGAAGGGCCCCATGGAAGCGTTGGTAAAGAGGTTCCCCCGCGTTGTTGTTCCCCCATCTCCGGATGCCGCTGAAGCCGGTGGCAGGGAGGACGATGCTACTGACGCCGATGACAAGCCCCCTGAAGATGGAGCAACCGGCGGTGGCGGTTCCTCCTAATTCCTTCCCCTTGTTTTTCCCGGCAATGCACATCGTGCCTCGTGGAGGCGTCAAACTCATTTACGTTTTTTAGAACTTGTTAAGGCTTGTAATAACTGGCTGACTGCTTGAATGTTTTCTTTGCCTCTTTTCTTTCATGTTTGTTGTGATACTCTCCGTCGGTAGGGCCCGGCCCGTGCATACCTCAGCCGCCATTGAACCAACCGGATTCCAGGACGGCCCAAGAGGTGAGGGGCTACAGGTCCAGTTAGGCTCCTGAGTCACGAGACTCAGGAGTCCCCTTTGACGTGCGAGCAGCCCTAATGAGTGGAACGCGAAGAGGATTTTGAACCTTCGGAACACCTTGAGCAATCTGCATCGCCAATGCCTGCCCCGTGCGTACCTCCGCCGCCATTAGATCGATCGAATACCAGGACGCCCCAAGGGGAAGGGGCCACGAGTGTAGTTAGGCCCCTAAGTCGCGATGCTCAGGAGTCCCCCTTAATGTAAGAGTGACTCCAATGTCCCTCCTAAGAAACTGACAATTTGAGAATCCCGAACTCCTTCAACACTCTGCGTCGACAGGGCCCGCCCCACGCGTACCTTCGCCGCCGTTGGACTGCCTGGGCGGTGCTACCTATTGAGCTTGCATTGGTTTTTCCCTTGAAGAGGAAAGGGTGATGCAACACAATAGCAGTAAGTATTTCCCTCAGTTTGACAACAAAGGTATCAATCCAGTAGGAGAATCAAGCCAAGTGTCCAGAGTACCTGCGCAAACACAAAAGAGCTTGCACCCAATGCTATAAAGGGGTTGTCAATCCCTTCAAGATTGATTGCAAAGTGAGATCTGAAGGCGGAAAGTGCAAAGAAGTAAAAGTGTAAGGCTGAAAATATGATGTGAAGTAGACCCGGGGGCCATAGTGTTCACTAGAGGCTTCTGTCAAAATAGCAAATATTACGGTGGGTGAACAAATTACTGTCGAGCAATTGATAGAACTCGGCAAAGTCATGACGATATCTAAGGCAATGATCATGCATATAGGCATCACGTCTGATACAAGTAGACCGATACTTTCTGCATCTACTACTATTGCTCCACACATCGACCGCTGTCCAGCATGCATCTAGTGTATTGAGTTCATGACGAACAGAGTAACGCCTTAAGAAAGATGACATGATGTAGAGGGATAAATTCATGCAATAGATATAAACCCCATCTTTTTACCCTTGATGGCAACAACACGATGCATGCCTCGCTACCCCTTCTGTCATTGGGTGAGGTCACCGCACGTTATGAACCCAAAACCAAGCACTTCTCCCATTGCATGAATCATAGATCAAGTTGGCAAAACAAAACCGACAACTCGAAGAGAATTTCGAGGATATGAAATCATGCATACAAGAGATCAGAAGAAACTCGAATAAGATTCATAGATAATCTGATCATAAATCAACAATTCATCGGATCCCGACAAACACACCGCAAAAGAAGATTACATCGGATAGATCTCCATGAAGATTATGGAGAACTTTGTATTGAAGATCCAAGAGAGAGAAGAAGCCATCTAGCTATTAGCTATGGACCCGAAGGTCTATGGTGAACTACTCACGCATCATCGGAGAGGCAATGGTGTTGATGAAGAAGCCCTCCATATCCGAATCCCCCCTCCGGCAGGGCACCAGAACGTGCCCGAGATGGGATCTTGCGGAGACAGAAGCTTGCGGTGGCGGAAAAGTATTTTCGTGGATCTCTCGCATAGTTTTGGATTTTTCGGGAATTTATAGGCGGAAGAGGTAGGGAAGACGAGCCACACGGGTCCCACAAGCCTGCTAGGCGCGCACCCCTGGCCACGCCTAGGGGGCTTGTGGCCTCCTCTGGTGGCCTCTGCCTTTGTTCTCACGCCCGCTGCCTATCTTCTATTCCGAAAAAAATCTTTTCGGAAGTTTTATTCCGTTTGGACTCCGTTTAATATTCTCCTCTGAAAAGGGTGAAAAACACGGAAAAAACAGGAACTGGCACTTGGCACTGAGTTAATAAGTTTGTCCCAAAAAGATATAAAAGGCATACAAAACATCCAAAGTTTGACAAGATAATAGCATGGAACCATAAAAAATTATAGATACGTTGGAGACGTATCAAGCATCCCCAAGCTTAACTCCTGCTCGTCCTTGAGTAGGGAAGTGATAAAGATTGAATTTTTGATGTGGAATGCTACCTAGCATGTTTGTCCTTTGTAACTTCTTTCATGTGACATGAATGTTCAGATCCGTAAGGTTAAAAACTATAGTTTGCTATTGACATGAAAACAATAATAATTCAAGCAAACTAGCAAGGTAATCATGAACTTTCAAAATAACAAGGCCAAAGAAAGTTATCCCTACAAAATCATATAGTCTGGCTATGCTCCATCATCCCCACACAACTATTTTAAATCATGCACAACCCCGGTATTGGCCAAGTAATTGTTTTCGCACTCTTACTTTCTCAAACCTTTTTCAACTTTCACGCAATACATGAGCGTGAGCCATGGATTTAGCACTATAGGTGGAATAGAGTGTGATGGAGGTTGTGAGACAAAAAAGTCGGAGATGGTCAGATCGACTCGGCGTATCGAAGGGCTATGGAGATGCCCATTAATAGATATCAATGTGAAAGAGTAGGGATTACCATGCAATGGATGCACTTAGAGCTATAAGTATCTGAAAGCTCAAAAGAAGAACTAGTGGGTGTGCATCCAACTTGCTTGCTCACGAAGACCTAGGGCAATTTTGAGGAAGCCCATCATTGGAATATACAAGCCAAGTTATATAATGAAGATTCCCACTAGCATATGGTGGTGACAAATCAAGAGACTCTCAATCATGAAGAACATGGTGCTATTATGAAGCACAAGTGTGGAAAAAGATAGTAGCATTGTCCCTTCTCTCTTTTTCTCTCTTTTTTTTGTTTGGGCTCTTTGGCCTCTTTCCATATATATATATATTTTTTGTGGACAACTTTGGCCTCTTTTTTTATTTCCTCACATGGGACAATGCTCTAATAATGATGATCATCACAATTTAATTTACTCAAAGCTCAATGCTTAAAACAATGATGACTCTTATAGGAAATGCCTCCGGCAATGTACCGGGATGTGCAACGTTCTAGCTTGGCATATGACTCGCTAGCTATCTTACGATCATGCAATGGCAATACGAAAGTGGCAGCACAAGTCATGAGACGGAACGGTGGGAGTTGCATGGCAATATATCTCGAAATGGCTATGAAGATGCCATAGTAGGTAGGTATGGTGGCTGTTTTGAGGAAGGCATATGGTGGGTTTGTGCACCGTGAAAGTTGCGCGGCACTAAAGAGGCTGGCAATGGTGGAAGGTGAAAGTGCATCTATACCATGGACTCACATTAGTCATGAAGAACTCACATACTTACTGCGAAAGTTTTTATTAGTAATCGAAACAAAGTGCTAAACGCATACTCCTAGGGGAAGGGTTGGTAGGTGTTAACCATCGCGCGATCCCGACCGCAACACAAAGGATGGCAATCAATAGATCAATTATGCTCCGACTTCCTAACATAGAGGTTTACCATACGTGCATGTTACGGGAATCACTAACTTCAATACAAGTATTCCTAGATTCACAACACCCTACTAACATGACTCTTAGTATCACCAAATCCATATCTCAAAACTAATTGAGAGGAATCAAACTTCCCTTTCTAATCAATGCATAAGAAGATGGAAGGTTCATTGTATCCTCTTTGGATTCCTATCACTTTTGGGACTACTTTCACAGCACAAGCCAACTACCAAGTTACTCAGAGATATCACTCTCAAAAAGATACAAGTGAAGATCGAGAGTTCTTATTTCTCCAAAATATGACACCACCGTGCTCTAAAAGATCTAAGTGAAGCACATGTGAGCTAAATTGCCTAACTCAAAAGATGTAAGCGAAGCTCTAAGAGTATTCTAGCAAAATCACGATGAGTGCATGTATCTATCAAAAGGTGTGCAGCAAGGATGATTGTGACACAAAAAAAATAAAAGACTCCTACAATACAAGACGCTCTAAGCAAAACACATATCATGTGGTGAATAAAAATATAGCTCCAAGTAATGTTACCGATGGATTGAAGACGAAAGAGGGGATGCCTTCCCGGGGCATCCCCAAGCTTAGGCTTTTTGGTGTTCTTTAATTTTTCTTGGGGTGCCTTGGCAATCCCCAAGCTTGAGCTCTTTCCACTCTTTATCCCTTTGTCCTTGAGAACATCACCCAAAACTTGAAAACTTCACAACACAAAACTTAAACAGAAACTCGTGATATCATTAAAACCAGAAAACAAACTACCACCTCTTGAGGTACTGTAGCAAACTTGATTTCTATTTATATTGGTGTTAGATTACTGTATTCTCACTTTTCCATGGCTAGTACCCCCCGATACTATCCATAGTTTCATCAAAACAAGCAAACAACACAACAAAAACAGAATCTGTCAAAAACAGACTAGTCTTTAGCAATCTGTATACTTCGTATACTTCTGGTATCTCAAAATTCTGAACAATTACGATAGTTTGGGAAAAAGGCATATCAACCAGAATAAAAATGAATCAACTCAAAAGCTCTTTTTGGATAAAAATGAAAAATAATTTCGTCGGCGAAAAGTTTCTGTCTTTTTCCTACAGGATCAAACAACCATCACCAAACTAGTCATAAAGGTTTTACTTGGCTCAAACACAAAAAGAAACACAAAATACACAATCATAACAGAATTATGATGGTGTGGATGCAACAAAACAGAAAGGAAAAAGCAAAGATAAATTCATTGGGTTGCCTCCCAACAAGCGGTATTGTTTAACGCCCTTAGCTAGGCATAAGGTGATAGCATCACGTATCGTCGTCTTTGGAACTCAAACCATAAGTAGCCCTTATCATGGATTCATAGGGAAATCTTATTTTCTTTCTAGGAAAATGCTCCATGCACTTCTTTAAAGGAAATTGAAATCTAATATTTCCTTCCTTCATATCGATGATAGCACCAATAGTCCTTAGGAAAGGTCTACCAAGAATGATATGACATGTAGGATTGCAATCAATATCAAGCACAATGAAATCCACGGGTACATAGTTCCTATTTGCAATAATAAGAACATCATTTATCCTTCCCATGGGTTTCTTAACTGTAGAATCCGCAAGATGCAAATTAAGAGAGCACTCCTCAATCTCATTAAAGCCTAGAACATCACATACAGACTTTGGAATCGCGGAAACACTAGCACCCAAATCACACAAAGCATTGCGTTCATCGTTTTTGATTTTTATTTTGATAGTAGGTTCCCACTCATCATGAAGCTTTCTTGGAATAGAAACTTCCAACTCAAGTTTCTCTTCAAGATATTTTATCGTAGCATCGACGATATGATCGGTAAAGGCCTTGTTTTGGCTATAAGCGTGTGGAGAGTTTAGCATGTATTGCATCAAGGAAATACATTCAATCAAAGAGCAACTATCATAATTGAATTCCTTGAAATCCAAAGTAGTAGTTTCATTACTACTCAAAGTTTTGATATCCACTACTCCACTTTCAATGCTTTTAGCATCCAGATAGATAGACTCCGAAACATTGGGGCGTTTTTCAACCAAGGTGGATTCATATACAGCCCCACCATCATTAGGTTTGACACTAGAAAACAGGGATTCAACGGGAGTCACACCAAGCACCTTAAGATCTTCGTGATTCTCATCACGAGAACACTCCTTTTTAAGCCATTCATGTCTAGCACGAATCTGGGCGGTTCTTTCTTTACTCTTATTCATGGAAACACGCATAGCTTTCATAGTTTCATCCATATTGATCTTTGGAGGAACACATCTAACTTTTAAAGCATCAATATCAATAGACATTCTATCAACGCTCCTAGCCAAATCATCAATTTTCAGTAGTTTTTCTTCTATGGACGCATTGAAAATCTTTTGCGAGTTGATGAACTCTTTGATATTACTCTTAGATCAGAGGGTATTTGTTGTAATTTCCATGAGCATTCTGGTAGGAGTTGCCAAAGTTATTAGAGGGGTTACTAGAAAAAGGCATAGGAACATAGTTTCCTCTAAAAGCATTGTTGTTGCCAAAATTATTCCTACCAACAAAATTAACGTCCAAACTATCATTGCTACTCTCAATCAAGGAATACAAGGGCATATAATTAGGATCTAAAGGAGCACCTTTACTAGCAAACAATTTCATTAACTCATCCATCTTCGCACTCAACGAGTTAATTTCTTCTATAGCGTGTACCTTTTTACTAGTAGGTGACCTTTTAGTGTGCCACTGAGAGTAGTTTGTCATGATATTGTCTAGGAGTTTTGTGGCTTCTCCTAATGTGATTTCCATGAACGTTCCACGTGAGGCAGAGTCCAAGATATTTCTAGAAGCGAAATTCAAACCAGCGTAGAAGATTTGTATAATCATCCAAAGACTCAAGCCATGAGCGGGACAATTTCTAATCATAAATTTCATTCTCTTCCAAGATTGTGCAACATGTTCATGATCAAGTTGCTTAAAATTCATGATATCATTATAGAGAGAGATAATCTTAGCCGGAGGAAAATACTTGGATATATAAGCATCCTTGCACTTGTTCCAAGAATCAATACTATTTTTGGGCAAAGATGAAAACCAAGTTTTTGCGCGATCTCGCAACGAGAACGGAAAAAGCTTAAATTTAATCACATTGTTATCCACATCTTTCTTCTTTTGCATATCGCAAAGATCAATGAAGGTATTAAGATGGGATGCGGCATCTTCACTAGGAAGGCCGGAAAATTGCTCTTTTATAACAAGATTCAGCAAAGCAACATTGATTTCATATGATTCCGCACTAGTGGCGGGAGCAATCAGAGTACTAATAAAATCATTATTATTAGTATTCGAGAAGTCACAAAGTTTGGAGTTTTCAGTCATGGTGACTTCAGCAAGCACACAAGCACACAAGAGAACATAAAGCAAGCGAAAGAAAAGGGCAAACGAAAAAGGCAAATTTTTGTAATTTTTGTTTTCCGAAGTGGGGGAGAGGAAAACGAGAGGCAAAAAGTAAATGCAAGAGATGAGTTTGCGACACTTACTTGGATAAGATTCACATAGAATAATCCCCGGTGCCAGAAATTGACACCTTGACGGGAGACTATTCTTGACTTGATCGTCCCCGGCAACGGCACCAGAAATCCTTCTCGCTACCTCTTGAGCTTGCGTTGCTTTTTCCCTTGAAGAGGAAAGGGTGATGCAGCATAGTAGCAGTAAGTATTTCCCTCACTTTGAGAACAAAGGTATCAATCCAGTAGGAGAATCAAGACAAGTGCCAGAGTACCTGCGCAAACACAAACGAGCTTGCACCCAACCCTATAAAGGGGTTGTCAATCCCTTCAAGATTGATTGCAAAGTGAGATCTGAAGGCGGAAAGTGCAATTAAGTAAAAGTGTAAGGCTGAAAATATGATGTGAAGTAGACCCGGGGGCCATAGTGTTCACTAGAGGATTCTCTCAAAATAGCAAATATTACGGTGGGTGAACAGATTACTGTCGAGCAATTGATAGAACCCCGAAAAGTCATTATGATATCTAAGGCAATGATCATACATATAGGCATCACGTCCGAGACAAGTAGACCGATACTTTCTGCATCTACTACTATTACTCCACACATCGACCGCTGTCCAGCATGCATCTAGTGTATTGAGTTCATGACGAACAGAGTAACACCTTAAGCAAGGTGACATGATGTAGAGGGATAGATTCATGCAATAGATATAAACCCCATCTTTTTACCCTTGATGGCAACAACATGATGCGTGCCTCGCTACCCCTTCTGTCACTTGGTGAGGTCACTGCACGGTATGAACCCAAAACCAAGCACTTCTCCCATTGCAAGAATCATGGATCAAGTTGGGCAAACAAAACCCACAACTCGAAAGAATTACAAGGATATGAAATCGTGCATATAAGAGATCAGAAGAAACTCAAATAAGATTCATACATAATATGATCATAAATCCACAATTCATCGGATCTCGACAAACACACCGCAAAAGAATATTACATCGGATAGATCTCCATGAAGATCATGGAGAAATTTGTATTGAAGATCCAAGAGAGAGAAGAAGCCATCTAGTTACTAGCTATGGACCTGAAGGTCTATGGTGAACTACTCATGCATCATCGAAGAGGCAATGGTGTTGATGAAGAAGCCCTCCGTATCCGAATCCCCCCTCCGGCAGGGCACCAGAACGTGCCCCAGATGGGATCCTGCGGAGAGAGAAGCTTGCGGCGGCGGAAAAGTATTTTCGTGGATCTCTCACGTAGTTACGGATTTTTCGGAAATTTATAGGCGGAAGAGGTAGGGCAGACGAGCCATAGGGGGCCCACAAGCCTGCTAGGCGCCGCCCCCCTGGCCGCGCCTAGGGGGCTTGTGTTGGGGAACGTCGCATGGGAAACAAAAATTTTCCTACGCGCACGAAGACCTATCATGGTGATGTCCATCTACGAGAGGGGATATTCGATCTACGTACCCTTGTAGATCGCACAACGGAAGCGTTAGTGAACGCGGTTGATGTAGTGGAACATCCTCACGTCCCTTGATCCGCCCCGCGAACCGTCCCGTGATCAGTCCCACGATCTAGTGCCGAACGGACGGCACCTCCGCGTTCAGCACACGTACAGCTCGACAATGATCTCGACCTTCTTGATCCAGCAAGAGAGACGGAGAGGTAGATGAGTTCTCCGGCAGCGTGACGGTGCTCCGGAGGTTGGTGGTGATCTAATCTCAGCAGGGCTCCGCCCGAGCTCCGCAGAAACGCGATCTAGAGGTAAAACCGTGGAGATATGTGGTCGGGCTGCCGTGGCAAAGTTGTCTCAAATCAGCCCTAAAACCTCCGTATATATAGGGGGAAGACGGGGAGCCTTGCCTTGGGGTCCAAGGACCCCGAAGGGGCTCGGCCGAGCCAAGTGGGGAGTCCTCCCCTTCCAAACCGAATCCAATTAGGTTTGGAAGGAGGAGTCCTTCCCCCTTTTCCCACCTCCTCTTTTTTTTCTCTTTGATTTTCTTCCTATGGCGCATAGGGCCTTCTTGGGCTCTCCCACCAGCCCACTAAGGGCTGGTGCGCCACCCCCAAGGCCTATGGGTTTCCCCGGGGTGGGTTGCCCCCCCCCCCCCGGTGAACACCCGGAACCCATTCGTCATTCCCGGTAACTCCGAAAACCTTCCGGTAATCAAATGAGGTCATCCTATATATCAATCTTCGTTTCCAGACCATTCCGGAAACCGTCGTGACGTCCGTGATCTCATCCGGGACTCTGAACAACATTCGGTAACCAACCATATAACTCAAATACGCATAAAACAACGTCGAACCTTAAGTGTGCTTACCCCGCGGGTTCGAGAACTATGTAGACATGACCCGAGTGACTCCTCGGTCAATATCCAATAGCGGGACCTGGATGCCCATATTGGATCCCACATATTCTACGAAGATCTTATCGTTTGAACCTCAGTGCCAAGGATTCATATAATCCCGTATGTCATTCCCTTTGTCCTTCGGTATGTTACTTGCCCGAGATTCGATCGTTAGTATCCGCATACCTATTTCAATCTCGTTTACCGACAAGTCTCTTTACTCGTTCCGTAATACAAGATCCCGCAACTTACACTAAGTCACATTGCTTGCAAGGCTTGTGTGTGATGTTGTATTACCGAGTGGGCCCCGAGATACCTCTACATCACACGGATTGACAAATCCCAGTCTCGATCCATACTAACTCAACGAACACCTTCGGAGATACCTGTACAGCATCTTTATAGTCACCCAGTTACGTTGCGACGTTTGATACACACAAAGCATTCCTCCGGTGTCAGTGAGTTATATGATCTTCTGGTCATAGGAACAAATACTTGACACGCAAAAAACAGTAGCAACAAAATGACACGATCAATATGCTACGTTTATTAGTTTGGGTCTAGTCCATCATGTGATTCTCCTAATGACATGATCCAATTATCAAGCAACAACACCTTGTTCATAATCAGAAGACCCTGACTATCTTTGATCAACTGGCTAGCCAACTAGAGGCTTGCTAGGGACAGTGTTTTGTCTATGTATCCACATATGTATATAAGTCTTCATTCAATACAATTATAGCATGGATAATAAACGATTATCTTGATACATGAATTATAATAATAACTATATTTATTATTGCCTCTAGGGCATAATTCCAACAGCTTGTGGCCTCCCCTGGTGGCCTCTGCCTTGGTTCTCACGCCCCCTGCGTATCTTTTGTTCCGGAAAAATTCTTTTCGGAAGTTTTATAGTTTAATATTCTCCTCTGAAAAGGGTCAAAAACACGGAAAAAACAGGAACTGACACTTGGCACTAAGTTAATAAGTTAGTCCCAAAAAAATATATAAAAGGCATACAAAACATCCAAAGTTTGACAAGATAATAGCGTGGAACCATCAAAATTTATAGATACGTTGGAGACGTATCAGGCGGCCAAAGAGGGAAGGGACTATGGGCGCAGTTCAGGCTCCTGAGTCGCGATGCTTAGGAGTCCCCCTTGACGTATGAGTGACTCTAGCATTCTCCCTAAGAGATTTTAAGTGGCTTGTTAAGCGCACTAGACTCTGCGTTGGCAGGGTCAGCCCCGCGCGTACCACCACCGCCGTTGAACCGACCGGATTCCTGGACGGCCAAGAGGGAAGGGGCTATAGGCACAATTAGGCCCCTGAAACGCGATGCTCAAGGGTCCCCCTTGACGTAGGAGCGGCTTTATACCTCCAGTTGTCTGTCCCCCGCACTGGGAGTGGGCGTAGTTGTAGGTGGACTCGGTTGACTTCCTGGCCAGCTGTGGGCATAGTCGTTGGTGGACTGTGTTGATTTCCTTGCGAGCTGCGGGCATGGCCATTTATGGACTGTGTTGATTTCCTTGCCAGCTACGGGCATAGTCATTGGTGGACTGTGTTGATTTCCTTGCCAGATGCGGGCATAGTCATTGGCAAACTGAGTTGATTGCCTCCGTCTTCTCCCCAGCGTGGATCGTAGGGCTGCCAATAGGCATGGGAGGGACCCCTCTGTGTCCTCGGGGGGCCCGAGCATACACAGTCGCAGCTCGTCATTACGTGAGAGTGCACGGGGGGGGGGGGGGGATGTATCCTGGAGGTCGCGAGGATGCTTTGGCCTTGCAAGTGTCCCTACCCCCGAGGCATAGGCGCCTGATTCCTTTTGAGTCTTCACCCAGCGCGGAGCATAGGTCCTCCACTCGGTGTGGGAGGGACCCCTCCACATCCTTGGGGGCCCCTTATACAGCCGCAACTTGTTATTACGTGAGAGTGTCACGGGGGGGGGGGTGTATCTAGGAGGTTTGGAGGACGCTTTGGCCTCACAAGTGTCCCTACCCCCGAGGCAAAGGCGCCTGATTCCTTTTGGGTCATTGGTAAAACCCGTTGACTTCTTCTTCTTCGGGAGTGAGGCACGGTGTGTGTTGCGTCAGGAGGCCTACAAGGATAAGCTTTGGCCGGAGCCCCCAAGCAGGGGGGCAACCGCCCAAACATGCAAGCAAGGTAGAACGTTAGGGTTCAAAGTGGGTGCGACAGAAACAACTGAAGGATGCTTAAATGAAAGTAGCGGCTGGGAAGTGCCCTAAACTCCTGGAGGCCACATAGCCCTATGGGCGCCCTCGGACAGAGTGAGCCAAAAAGTTACCTGGCAGCAGCCAACAAAAAGTCACCTGGCAGCCATGCCGCTGTAGTGCCGAGGGCGCCGTCGTCCCCCGATCTCGTGCTTCCACGATCGCGACCCTCACGGGTCCACCGTCTCCCGAGGCTCGGGACCTTTGCTTGGCCCAAGCATCTCCTCCTCTTCCTCACCGCACCCCGGCAGGCAAGGCATGAGCATGGCCCGCTGGAGCCGTCGGTAGGTAGCAGCCGTGTTCCCCAGCCCAAAGGGCATGAGGGTACCAACGCCCGGGCACACCCACCAATGGTCAGCTCGCGCGGGCCAGAAGGGGCCTCGAGCCATGACTCTGTCGATTGCGAGCGCGTTGATGCAGACGCGGGGACGATTGACCATGCCGACGACAACGACTGCGATTGGTGATGCAGGGCAGACCCCGCCTCGCACGGCCTAGGCCTCTCGATGTTCTTGGATTGCTGTGATGTCGGACTCACAAGAGCTGGGCGGACGCGCGTCGGAGTGCGCCCTCAGGTTGTGCTCGAGCGCCACCCTCGCCTCACTGGTCAGGCCGGGAACCTCCTCGGTGGGAGCCCCCATGCCTGACCCAAGGAGGCGCCAAGCGTGTGATGACGAGATGATGTATATACTTCTTGCCCCTCGTTGGTTACCCCAAGTGGAAGGTGGAGATGTCGTCAGCAGCAAATGTCCCTTACATGGAGACTGTAAGGTTTATCGAACCAGGAGGACTCCTAGGATCAACAAGTAGGTGTCTTCCACCCTGACGCTAGCAGAAGACGTGGACCTGCACACACAACAAATAACTTTGCTCCCAACGAGTACAGAGAGGTTGTCAATCTCTCTGACCTTGTAGTTTACAAAGGATCAAAACACAAGCGGGAAGGTATTAGTGATTGCAACAGAAAAGTAAATGAAAGTGGTAAATGATGGTGGTGCAAACAATGATGGTGATATGGACCGGAGTCACATGATGTTCATTAGTGATGTCTCTCTCCCAAAAGATGATAATCAAATATGCTAGGGTAAACAAATCACAGTTGGGCAATTGGCATAATTATGATCACACTGCAATGCTAATTATGCTCCTTGATAGTTAGAGGTTCAATAGTAATGGCAGTAAGCCAAGACAAGTAGACCGTTTATTCATCAGCATCTACTTACTAATCATCCACCTTGAGATATCAATCCAGAACATCTCTCCGGTATTAAGTTGCGAGCCACACCCAAAGTGTAAACTCAAAGCAACGGACAACTGCATTAACGAACTATGTGTAAGGTAAACAATCCTCGCAACCATGGTCACAAGGACCGTTGTTTTTTCCTTGGTGGCAACAAGCACATTCCCTAGTCTCATGTTTCTATCACTCAAGCTAGACATTGAGGGGCCCGAACCCACAATCATGCATAACACTCACTCTTGGAGATACAATCTACTACTTGGCCAAAGCAATAAAAAGCAATGGCGGACATGCAAGAATCACTAAGGAATATAATATAAAAGGATAAACAAATATATAACTCATAACAATCTGACCATAATCTCATAATCCATCGTATCCCAACAAATCGAGCATAGCAATATCAAGAGAATTACATAGATGCCTTGCTCATGTAGGGCAGCTTCGGAAAATTGGGTAAAAGCCCCTGCAAAATAGACATCAGCAGACCGAAACAGACACTGGGTGCACTGAGTTAGTAGGTTAGTCCAAATATGTGTAAAATGATATAAAAGTGTTGCAAAACATATAACAATGTCACCAAAAAGATCATGGAACAAGCATAAATTATAGATACGTTTGGGACGTGTCAGCGTGCCATCCTATGCGATGGGAGGCATGACACCGTCCTCGGGCACGGAGGCCGAAGTCCCAGGGTGCTCTGTGGGGAGGAGCTGCTTCTTATTCTTGCGTGGGTCCTCATGAGGTGGATTGTCTTCTTCGTCCTCCGAGCGTTCCGTCACATCGGCGCGATAGGCGCGCTCGAGTGTACAGACGACATCCTTCTCGTCGTAGCCGATGGTGATGACGCCGCTGCTCCCTAGCATATTGAGGACATTGTAGCCACGGTGGGTCACTGCCATGAACTTGGCGAGAGCCGGGTACCCAAGGATCGCGTTGTACGGTAGGTGGATGTGCGCGACGTCGAAGAGATGATCTCAGTGTGGTAATTCTTGCGCTCGCCGAAGGTGACTAGCAGACGCACCTATCCGATGGGCACGGTGGACCCTTCTGTGACTCGTGAGAAGGGGTTGGTCGGCATGAGCTGTTCGTACGGCAGCTGGAGTCTCTCGAAGGTCTCGACTGAGAGGATGTTGAGCCCCGCTCCATTGTCGATAAGGGTATTGGTGACGAAGACGTTGCTGATGGTCGGCGTGCACATCATGGGGAGCTTGCCAGCCATGAACGAGCACCTGAGATGTTCACTTGGGTCGAAGGTGACGGTGGTCTGGGACAAGTTGAGGGTGTGCATTGCTTCAGGCTTCGGGAGAGCGGCATTCACCTCCGGAGCAAACTTCTTGAAGGCGCGGTTCGAGGTCGGGGTCTGGGCGTCGCCCAGGATGGAGGCCACCGCCCTGACCTCCTGGAAGCCCCCAGCCCCATCATTATGCCTGTCTTCATCCCTCCTTTAGCATGGCGGAGGCAGCCCAGCCTCACGAGGGTGCGTCGTTGCCCCTCCTAAAGGTCAATGCGCCAGCGGTCGTCCCGAGCCTGGTCACGCCAGTGGTCCTCCTGAGGCTGGCCGTGCCAACGGTCTTCATGAGGCTATTCATGCCACCCCTCGCGCGGCTTCCGATCATCCCAACGGCCTCCACTTCGACCACCGCCGCGTGCGGGGCCTCTGTCTCCTCGTCCGGGGCGCTTGCTGAAGTGATCGGGACGGACTAGCCGGAGCTCGTGGCATTAGGAAGTATCATGGCCGCTGGTTTTGTGGAAGATGCACGTTGGCCCCCTCGTGACGGACGCTCTCCCCCTCGACCGTGCTTCGCCTCAGGCTCGGCCGCGAGCACCGCTGGAGCCTTGCGCTTTGTCTCCTTGGTCTTGGTCTTGTT
This sequence comes from Hordeum vulgare subsp. vulgare, assembly GCF_904849725.1. Lineage (NCBI taxonomy): Eukaryota > Viridiplantae > Streptophyta > Magnoliopsida > Poales > Poaceae > Hordeum > Hordeum vulgare. Next base: position 268,396,179 of record NC_058524.1, on the reverse strand, counting down.
CTCTTCTGGTTCCGCCGCCTGGGGCCCGACGAGCGACAAGCAACCTTCTTCAGCCCCGGCGGACTTGTTTGCCAGGTTGAACATCTCCAGTGCAGTGCTCATTTCATCACTCATGCCGAGCTCCTCCTTCATCTTGAGGTTGGTGAATCTGACATAGAAGGCCGAGATGACGGCCTCGTTCGAGGCCTTGGGGAGCTTGAGGATCAACATCGTGAAGCGATGTATGAACTTGTGCAGGGTCTCTCCCTCCTGCTGCTTGATGCATCGCAGGTCGTTCATGGTGTGAGCGCGGTCGCGTGTGCCCTGGAAGTTGGCGATGAAGCGTTCGCGTAGACCATCCCAGGAGGCTGAGGAGCCAAGAGAGCGCGCCGCCCTTGAGCACCATGGGGAACCAGCACGTAGTGACCTTGTCGCCCTCCTGCTGCCCTGATACTCAGCGTGTAGAGTTGCAGGAACTCGGTCGGATCCAGGGCGCCGTCGTAGCGTGGGGGTAGGTCGTGCTTGAACTTGCAGGGCCACATAGTTGGGTAGAGTTCAGGGGTGATGGCGAGGCACCCCACTGGCCTGACGGGTGTAGCGTGAGCAAGGGCGACCTGGTCCTGTTGCTCCAATGGGTCTACTTCGAGCGGGACAAACTCGTGGCACGGGACTTGCAGCGCCGGGAGCGCGCGCGCATGAGCGCGTGGCCGAGGAACCACCTGGCAGCTTGCTTCATCTCCTGGCCTCACCCTGGGTTCGCGAAGCCGGTCACGGGGACACGCTTCCTGCCTGGGCTCGGGGCGTGCGCCAAGCCACAGAGGTGAGGGTGGCGCGTCTTGCTCCTCGTCGTACGCCAGGGACGGATGGTGCCGAAACGAGCAGGAGAGCACCGCGGAATCACCGGCAGCGGCGACGTGCTCCTTGATGCGCTGGAGCCAGTCGTTGTGGCGGTCAGGGGTGGGCCGGTGGCGGAGCAGCTCGGTGGCCATGGCAAGCGCACACCGGCCATGCGGCATCTCCGGCCGGGCGCGCGAGGCTTACCCGGAAGCCCGGACGAGCGACAGAGTGGCAGTGCGGCCGTTGGGCTACTCGGTAGCCGGCTGGGAGGAACCTTGTTGTTCTTGAGTATCGGGGCCCACGGGTGCCGTCTGAGCAACACGGGTGGCGCGGCGCTCGGCGCGAGCCCGACGAGCATCAGCCATCGGAATGGCGAAGCTTGGTGAAGGCTCAAAGTGTGTTATATCGACTAGAGGGGGGGTGAATAGGAGATATTTAGAATTTTATTGGTGAGGAAATTCCTTTTGAGGAAATTCCTCACTGATGAATAACTTGCAGCGGAAACAACAAAGGATGAGGAGTGCAAAGTATTACAACAACAGTTTTCTCGACGAGGATTATGAAAAACAGTTTGCACAGTACACACGCACAGAGTAACTAGTGTGAAGAATTTGAGGTTCAGGAAATTCGGAGAAAGTCTTCAGCTAATTCTTCAAATAGAGACAGTGAAAATCTTCAACATACAATATTGAGGAATTGAAAGAGTTGAAGAAATAGAACCCGTATCACAGTGAAGACAGTTGTTGATGACCCAGTTCCAACTGTTGTGACAGTTGTACGTGTGGTTTGGAGCAGCTTGGTATTGAAACCAAAGGACACACAGTCCCAGGACACATAGTCCCTACCGTATTCTCCTTGAGCTAAGGACACACACTCCTCGCCCAACACTCGTGGTAAGTCTTCAGGGCAGACTTCCAAACCCTCACAAACTCGGTCACCCGGCGATCCACAATTGACTGCTCGATTCCTCTAGACCATGACGCCTAACCGTCTGGAGGATGCACAATCCTCAAAGGTAAAAGGCTTCAGTTCCACAGATAAACAAATTCTTCAGTGATGCTCAATCACTTGGTTTTTGGTTTGTGGTTTCGTGTTTGGGGTATTACCTCACTGATGAATTACTCTCGAAGGCTCTAAGGAATTGGGTTGCTCTTATGACAAGTGTCAGTTTCTTGCGGAGCAGCCAACCAGCTAATGGTTGTGGGGGCGGCTATTTATAGCCTGGGAGCATCCCGACATGATTTGACATAAATGCCCTTAAATATTATGACCGTTGGTGTGGATAAGATTGGTAGGATGGCGCGAATCGCGGCAACGGTCGGGACTCTCAACTATTAGAGTCCTCATTTCTCTCATATTCCTGACTTGAGGCTTTTGTAGGATTAGGTTTGGGTTGAGCATCATGGGGAAATTATTCCGTAGTGTTACCTCGACCCCTTTAACAGTAAGGTGTTCCTATGACTCAAGAGTGAAGAAAATGAAACAAAAGGAATAAATCTTCACGCTTCAAAGTCTTTGGATTGTTTTCTTCAAGACACACGGAATTCCTCATCTTCAATATCTTCATGAGGAATATCAATTTCATCGCAATTTCTACGCGATCAAAGTCTTCAGCATAAGACCAATTGCTTCAGCTGAAGATATGCATTTTTAGGGGTCGATATTCATCGTATAACTCAAACTCCTCATCGACTTATAGATCCTGTGTACACTCATGAACACATTAGATACTTAACCTATAAGTCTTCAAACCACCAAAATCAGTAAGGGCACTAGATGCACTTACAATCTCCCCTTTTTGGTGGTTGATGACAATTAGGTTAAGTTTTCAACGGGGATAAAAATATGAAGTGTAAATACCCAGTTGAGGAATTTGAAAACAAGATACTGAGAGACTCCCCGTGAAGATGTGCATACTTTGAGGAATTTGCTTGTCACAGAAAATGCACATTGATGATTTATATCATGGAGATCTCCCCCTGTATCTTGTAAATCATGCACACATTTGACATATAATATGAGCAATTTGAGAATGCATGATGAGAAATGGTATCTGACGAATTTCAGCATTCGTGCATTAACATTTTGAGGAATAACCATGCGAAGAAAAACGTTCAAAAGCGTCAGAGTACCATTGGTCTTAAGTTACAACTCATTACATAAAACACTTGAGAAGAACCAAGAGTTTGTAACTTAATAAAGTTTATAAGCCCCAAAAGATATCCCGCGTGAAGACTAACTCATATTTCTCCCCCTTTGTCATCAAGTGACGAAAAGGGACAAAACTGAGGACTAACGCCCCTTGAAGAGTTTCACTTCTTGGCTGATGAAGGGGCGTGAGGATTCTTGGCGACGGACTTCTTCCTTGGTCCAGTAGCAGTGTCTTCTGGTTCTTCATCAGACTCTGCAGTGCGGAATGAAGAAAAAGAACTATTCTCAAGGTTTGTAACTGGAATTGGCTTGAATTTCTTCTTGGGAGGCCACGACCAGTCGAAGTCCTGAGTAAACTCCAATTCATCAAGTTCTTCTTGAGTCCTCAGATGAGCCAAGGTGGCCGAGGTACGATCAAACACCTCATGAAGATAGTAGTGATTTTTCTTCACTACATTCTGGGTAGCGTTGAGGGCTTTCAGAATGGCACGAAATTGACGTTTCACCAAATTGTGATTGCGATCAACCTTCTGATGAAGACTGAGGAGTAGCTCTTTGTTATTCATCACTCTTGGGCCAGTAGGGCTTGGTGGATCTTGGGTAGCAGTGTCATCATATGAGGAATATGACTCTGCTTCACGGAACTGGTCATCAAGGGGCCTTTTTCCTTCATCAATGACAGACTTTCCTTTGCCTTCAACTGTCTTAAATGTCTTCTTGATGACTCTGACAGGCGGCAGATAATCAATGTGGTTAGGAAAATCAGCAAGGTAGTTGATGCCAGACCTGCTTCTGATGAATCTCATGATCCAAGGAGCATAAATCTTCATGTAGAAGGGCGGCAGAGCATTATCAGCCAGAGTCCTCAGGAAGAAGTCGTGATGGTTTATTGGTATGCCTTGGATGATGTTGAAGAGGATATTCTTCATGATGCCTACGACATCTTCTTTATCATCATGGCCTTTGATTGGGGCGATGACATTGCACGGGATCCTGTAGACAGTTCGTGGTTCATACTTCAAGTCTTGAACCAGAAAGGTAGTTCTTGGAGGTTGATCCTTGGCCAAAGGCTTCATGAGGACTTCCATCAGTCTGTTGGGCAACTCCCGTTCATCATACATCAGCTCAACATTTTCTGAGCGAATTGAGACCGGAAGCACATGAAGCAATTCAGTGGCAGGTGCTTTTTAGTGCGTGTGCTGAGTCATCCAGTCCAATACCCAAGTGTTGACACCCTTCGGGTCTCCAGAGATATGCAAAGTAGCGTAAAACTAAAGAATTATGTCGCTCTTCTAGTCACCTATGTCTGTGCATAGAGGCAGCAGTCCAGCTTCATGAAGAACATTGAGGACTGGAACCAAGCAAGGAATTTCTTCCATGTCAACATGAGTAATATGCTTGTGCTGAAATATTTTGTTCCTCCCACAGAGAACGTAGGCATAGTAGTTGAGCTGAGTCCTTGTCCAGAATTTCCTATGCCTGATGCAAAGCTTACAATATGGATTTGCACCAGTGAAGTACATCCGTTCTTCATATAAAGCTTCCTTTTGAAAGTTTGGCCTCCTTGACAAAGGCTGATTTTGCTGCGGTTGAAGATTATGTTGCTGTTCTTGAAGAGGAGCTACTATCATTGATGTTTCTATGTTGACCACAACAATAGTAGTGTCGGTGTTAGGTGCAGGAGCATTTTCTTCATTTTGACCTTCTTCCTCAAGTTGAGGATTTTTCTCAGCTTGAGGAATTTGCTTGGTGGATGAGGCAAAATCTTCAGCTGATGCAGCTGAACCTTGAGTGGATTCATCACAAGAAGTCTTCCCATTAGGCTCTGTGAGGATTTGTGTTGCAGTAGGAGTAGGAGGGACTTGGATTGTATCTTCCCAGAATTCATCAGGAGTGGTGCAATCAAAATCATCAAATGTATTTTGAGAAATCGATGATTGAGGAATATCATCAATTTGTATTTCCTCATCCATGATTTCTTTAGATTCAGCATATTTGGTTCCCTCATCTTCTTCAGGAATGAAATAGTGAATTCCGATGGCAACAAGTGCATAGGATGGAGCTACATTCAGAGGCGTAGCATCCACTCTAGAAGTTGAAGACTCTGTCTGAGTGACCTTTGGGCGCTTGGCCTCTTATGATTCTGAGGTCATTGAAGCTTTTTGCTTCTTTGCTTCTTTCTCAGCAGCCTTGGTCTTCTTCACGTCTGATGCAGATGGAACCATCTTCTTCACCTTTGAGGGTTGAGGTGAATGAACTCTTTCTTCAGGAGCTGGTGCGGTTTCAGTCCTGGCAGTTTCCTCACGTGAAGCATTTTTCTTCAGTTGGAGTATCTTGAGGCATTTCCTCAACAACAGGTTCATCACCATCATCCTCTTCGGTCAGTTGAACCGAATAGCTGGACTCAGGCAGCTTTTGTTTCACAGGAGGAGCAGCCTTCTTGTTGTATTCATCAACTCCATCAGTTGCAAACTTGATGAATTTTAACTTGAGACTTTGACGATGAGATAGATTCGTGTACTTGTCAGTCAAAGTCTTCAGTTCAGCCTGGGTGGACACAAGAGCTTCAGGCGTCAGATTGAGGAGATTCCTCGTGAGGAATTTCTCCTTCTTCAGTTTCACACCCTTTGCTTGCTTGGCTTGCTGCTCTTTCCATTTTTCGTCATTGATGAATGTGGCAACCATGTGGCTGAGACCAGGGGGAAGCTTCAGCAGCAGAAGAGGTGGCTGCAGTGGGAGCAGCAGATTCCTCATTGAATTTCTTCACTTCAGTTTCTGCTTTCTTCCGAAGTTTAGACAAGTGTTTGTCTTTCTTTTCAGGGTAATCCTCAAGTGTTTTAATCCTTGAGGGATGTGCAACTTGTTGATTACCAAGAGGAGGCCTCTTGCAAGGTGGCTTGAGGGCGAATTTTTTCGCATACTTTGGAGTGACAAAGCGATATTCCTTCCACTCCTTAGTCCACATGCGTTCTATTTTTTGAAGCCTAATTTTCCGCTTCGGCATAGGTTATTTTCCATGAGTTTCCTCATCTGGCGTGCAGTAATCAGCGTATATATCCTCAGGGATATCAACTGCAGTGTTCTGTTCATGTGTCTTTCCACCCTTTTTCTTTCTGTCATCTTCCATTTTCTTCAACTAATGTTTTTGCTGAGGAATTTGCACTCTTGAAGATTCCGATGACCCTGGCAAAGTTTTCTTCGAGGAACGCTGCAAATGAGTTAAGTTGATGAGAACCTAGAGATTGATCAACTGACATTTTTGTACCTGTGAACAGAGTATGGGTGTGAGGAATTTGGAGAGGTCATATGGGTTCTCAGATTTGAAGAAATTCAAATTTTAGAAGTTGAGAAATTTGACCAGTGGGTTGAGGAATTTGACTAAGCATTCTGATCTTGGGTTCTAGAGTTGTGCAGATTCGAGAATTTACACTATTGAGAAATCACATGAAGAATTTTAGTGGCTTAGTGAATTTCATCAAGTGTTTGAGGAATTGAGTGTGCGTTGCTGACAGACACTGAGGAAAAATATATTTTTTGAATCTAAGGTGAAATAGTAGATCAAAAGGGTCAGTAAAATAAGATTTTAATTATCTTGTGTGATGAACACGAAGAACAGAGGAAGTAAAAGTAAGAATCTCTTCAGTTCGTGTCTGTTGCGCCCTAACTTGGCGGCAGAAGACAACTACGGTGGCGGCGGAGGAAGATGTTCCTCTTCCAGCGTGAGTTCGATGAAGGAGAGGTCGAGGCAGTGAAGTTGTTCCTCACCGGCGATGGGATTGCTAGCGGTGGCGCTAGGTTTGAGCTCGAGCGGAGAGATGAAGAGAGGTGGAAGGGTTTTAACTAACGGGGTAAGGACCTATTTATAGCTTAGGTAGAAAATTGTTCGAGTGAATCTTTAGGACCGAACTTCCCTTGGCTGTTCATCTCCGCATGACACGTGTAGCCCATGATAGAAGTGGTGGAGATCGTGCTTATCCTAGTGTGGGAAGTGGGTTCAGTTACAGTGTAACGTCACAAAATTCATTTTTGAAGATTTGAGGATTAGGCTGCAAAATCCTCAGCTGACAAGGACACAGTGAGGATTTTGAACAAAGTTTCAAGTAGAACGCATATGAAGAATTGAATAGACTAGGTTGAGTATAGCATAGAGGGGAGTAGGGTCCGATCACATTCACTTAGATGAAATATCAAATTGAAGAAATAGCTATAAGTGAATGTTGTTGAGGACTTTGAAATCTCAGTCTATATATATATATATCTAGGCAAATAAAAATCATCAAGTGTTTTGAAGATTTTGAAGATTTTGAAAAACTTGAGGATTTTGTGACAAATCGTCACGTTGATGAATTTCAACTTTGAAGAAAAAGCAGCTTGAAGGTTTTCAAAGTTGGGTGGGGGCGTGAACCACCGTATAAGAATGATGATTTCAGACGCCGCATGCAATTGTCCTAGGGCCGTGAGAACCAGATTCTTCATTAATTTCCTCACACTAAGAGTGATATTCTTCATTGATTGAAGAAAATCGATTCTTCATGTGTTGCACATCTAAGTCATCAATGTTGCATAAGTGTTAGGATGTGTGCATGTTTTCACAAAAGATTTGAAGACTCTAGGATACTTAGCTCACGCCTCAACTTGCAAAACCTTTTCTCATCGAAGGGCTTAGTAAAAATATCTGCTAGTTGATCGTCAGTCTTCACATGGTCGATGATGATATCGTTCTTGAGGACATGGTCCCGAAGAAAATGATGACGAATCTGGATGTGCTTAGTCTTCGAGTGTTGTACTGGGTTGTATGCAATCTTGATTGCACTCTCATTGTCGTAGTAGAGAGGCACATTCTTCATGTTGATGACGTAGTCCTTGAAAGTTTGCTTCATCCATAGAAATTGAGCACAACAGGATCCAGCAGCAATGTACTCAGCTTCGGCAGTGGAGAGAGAAACGCGGTTCTGCTTCTTTCATGACCAGCAGACTAATGATCTTCCAAGGAAATGACAAGTGCCAGAAGTTGACTTGCGATCCACACGGTCACGAGCACAGTCAGAATCAGAATATCCCACGAGATGGAGATTTGAGCCGTTGGGGTACCATAATCCTAGTGTTGGTGTCTGAGCTAAGTATCGAAGTATATGTTTCACAACCTTATGGTGTGATTCCTTTGGTTTTGCTTGAAAACGAGCACATATGCAAACACTAAGCATTATATCTAGCCTAGAAGCACACAAATACAATAAAGAGCCAATCATCGAGCGATATACCTGCTGATGGAAATCTTTACCATTTTCGTCAGTGCAAAGGTGGCCGTTGGTAGGCATGGGAGTCTTGGCACCTTTGCATTCATGCATGTCGAATTTCTTAGAACATCCTTGAGGTATTTCTCCTGTGATATGAAGATGCCATTGTGTTGTTGACAAATTTGAAGACCTAAGACGAATTTCAGCTCCCCCATCATAGACATATGATATTCTTCACTCGTCAAGTAAGCAAATTCATCACTGTAATGTTTGTCGATACAACCAAATATGATGTCATCGACATATATTTGGCACACAAATAGTTCATCGTCATACGATTTTGGGAAAAGAGTTGGATTGAGTGAACCAGGTTTGAAGCCTTTCTTCATGAGGAATTCCTTCAATGTATCATACCACACCCGAGGGGCTTGCTTGAGGCCATAGAATGCCTTTTTGAGTCTGAAGACTTTGTCTGGATTCTTCGGATCCTCAAAATCTGGGGGCTGAGCAAGATATACTTCTTCCTCAAGCTTACCATTGAGGAATGCACTTTTCACATCCATTTGATATAAAGTAATGTTATGATGATTATCATAAGCAAGTATTATTCGAATAGCTTCAAGTCTAGCAACAGGTGCAGAAGTTTCATTGAAATCAATTCCTTCAACCTGTGTGTAGCCTTGGGCTACAAGTCGCGCCTTATTCCTCACCACTTGACCATCCTCATCTTGCTTGTTTCAGAAAAGCCACTTGGTGCCGATGATATTGTGCTTGCGAGGATCTGGTCGTTTGACGAGCTCCCACACGTCATTTAGCTTGAATTGAAGAAGTTCGTCTTGTAGGGCTTGAGTCCACTCAGGTTCCATGAAAGCCTCAGCAACTTTTGAAGGTTCGGTGATAGATACAAAAGAAGAATGCCCACAAAAGTTAACTAAGTGTGAAGCTTTTGAGCAAGTGAGAGGACCTGGCGCGTTGATGTCATTGAGGATTTTGTCAAGTTCTACTTCGTTCGCAATCCTCGGATGAGCTGGTTGAGGATTTCGTCTGGGTTGAGGAATTTGTTCTCGAGCAATTTCCTCAGGAGCATCTTCTTGATTTTCATTAGTGCTGGTAATGATTTCTTCAACAATTTCCCTTGTAGGAACAATGTCTTCAGTAGCTTTGAACTTGATTGCTTCCTCGGGAGATATTTTATCTGGTTCAGGACGCAATTGCTCTCTTTGCGAGCCATTAGTTTCATCGAACAGCACATCTATAGTTTCAACAACCTTGTTGTGATAGTTTATTAAGACTCTGTAGGTGTGTAGGTCCTTTCCGTAACCGAGCATAAAACCCTCATGTGCTTTAGGTGCAAATTTTGAGCTATGGTGAGGATCTCTAATCCAGCATTTTGCACCGAAGACTTTGAAATAACTTACATTGGGTTTCTTGTGAGTGAGGAGTTCATATGGCGTTTGTTGAGGAATTTGTGAAGGTATACCCTGTTGATGATATGGCAAGCGATGTTGATTGCTTCAGGCCAGAAACGACGACGAGTTTGATATTCTTCAAGCATGGTCCATGCCATTCCAACCATAGTCCTGTTCTTTCTTTTGACGACGCCATTCTATTGAGGAGTATAAGGAGCAGACAATTCGTGAGTAATACCAAGTTCATCAAGACCTGTGTTTTTGAACTCTGCCCCATTATCACTCCTGATGTGTTTGATCTTGATGTTGAAGTTCATCGAGGCCCTTGAGGAAAATCGTTTGAAGACTTCCTGCACTTTAGTTTTATACAGAATGATATGCACCCAAGTATATCTAGAATAATCATCAACTATGACAAAGCCGTATAAAGATGCTGCATTTGTTAGAGTGTCATAATGAGTACGTCCAAATAGATCCATGTGACTAAATTCAAACGGTCGAGTAGTAGTCATGATGGTCTTGGAGGGGTGTTTGGATCTGGTCATTTTTCCAGACTCACAAGCACCGCAGAGGTGTTTCTTGAGGAATTTGACTGATTCTATGCCAATGACACGCTTCTTCTTCACCAGCATGTGCATGTTCCTCATGCCTGCATGACCAAGTCTTCGATGCCATAGCCAGCCTTCTGAGGTTTTTGCTAGTAGGCATGTTGCTGGTTGAGGACCTGTGGAAAAATCAACAATGTACAAATCTCCTCTCCTTACTCCTTCGAAGACTTTGGATCTCTCAGATTCGATGATGACAACACAACTATATTTTCCAAAGATAACAACCATATCAAGATCAAAAAGCATTGAGACTGACATGAGGTTTAACCCAAGGGATTCAACAATCATCACTTTGTCCATGTGTCTATCCTTGGAGATAGCCACTTTGCCAATTCCCAATACCTTGCTTTTACCTTTGTCAGCATAAGTGATTTGCTTCAGTGGTGATGGAGTGAGTGGCATATTCATCAGCAAGCTTTTGTCACCAGTCATGTGGTGTTCGCATCCACTATCTTGAACCGACTCAGTACTCTTGGGTTTGTCATCCTGCAGATGAATTAGTACAGCTTACCATCTCATATGCTTCACACTTGAAGAATATGATATCAATTTCATCAGATAGGAATTTCATCATAAACAATAAATTTGAGGACGTGTGAAATGTTATCATTTCATCAATGTTAGCTTGCGTCCAATCAAGCATTTTCCTCAGGTTTCCAGCAAATTCTTTAGATGATGATTTTCATCTCGAGACCTGACCTGCAGAAGTGATTAGTTCAATTTCTTCACCACCCACATCTGAAGGGGTGGTAAAGAGTTCATCATCCTGCGAGCACCATATGAGAAAGGGGGCATTGAAGCTAATGCACTTCTTTTCACATTAGGGGGGTTAGAATACTCAAATGAATAGGCAGAGAAGTTCTTTGAGGATTTATGAACATAATGATTTGAGGAGTAACACTCATATTCATATCCCTTGTAATTTCCCTGCATATGAGAAGCATTAGCATGAGTACGAGCATAGTTTTGACCAGTTGAGGATTTTGATCCTCTTGAAGACTTTGGTCCACCTAAGGAATTTGATCTGGGCTCATTTTCTTCACGGGTGGTGTCATGAGGACATTAATCTGATGATTTTTGAAAATAGCTTTTGGGGACCCAGATTTTCCCCAGGGGTGGTCCATTCCTACATTCAGTTCCAACATATCGAGCAAATACTTCACCAGATTGATATTTGAACAGTTTATAGTTGGAGTCAAATGACTCATCTAACGAATAGGATCATTTACATGCAAAGCCTGTTAGATTGGATGGATCAACAGGAGGTCCTTTAGCAGCAACCAATGAGGTTTTGGGATACTGCTCAGGTTTCCAGTATGATCCATCAGCATTCAGTTTCCTTTCAAAAGCAATTCATTCTTTCCTCGGGTTGTTGTTCAATATCTTCTTTTTGGGCACATCACAAAGGGTTTGATGCCCTTTGAGACTTTTGTACATGCCTATCACATACAATTCCTTCAGCCCTGCATTTTCATGAGTAACGTTTGTGGTTCCCTCAAGTGAGGAATTTTATACCACATGAGCAGTTAAAGAATTTGTAGCAATAGAAGCATTTGATGATTCTGGTGAAGAGTCAGCAGTTTCACATTCGATGCATTTAAGACATGGTTAAATGAATTCAACCTGAGCGACACTGATCTGTTGAGCAAGTAGTGAATCATTTTCCATTCCAAGATGATCATGAGACATCCTCAACTTCTCAAGATCAAGTTTCCTTTAAAGAAATTCATAGGAAAGTTTCTCATGATCAGCCAAGAGTGTGCCATGACGATCTTGAAGATGATCAAATCTGGACTGAAGACTTTTCATACCTTTAGTGAGGACATGGTTAAGATTCATTTCATCATTCAACAGGTCATCGCTTCTATCTAGCAGTTTCTGAATCTTTTCAAGGGCAGTTTGTTGTTTAGTTGCAATGTTGGCAAGTTTACCATAACTGGGTTTTTTATAATCATCAGGTTCACAGTCACTTGAATCAGAGGAGGAAGTTTCATTCGGTACCTTTGAACCTTTTGCCATGAAGCAATAGGTTGGAGAGAAGTCATCAGTGTAGATGGCGTTTTCGTTTTCTTCAAGCTTGAGGATTGACTTGCTGACGAATGTGGTAGCCAGTGCAAGACTAGCCACACAGACTATGAATCTTCTTCAGAACCTTCCTATTCATAACATTCCTCAGATTCTTTCTTAGAATCCATTTCCTTGCCAATTAGTGCCCGAGACTTTCTGAAACTGGTCTTCTTGTGCGATGAGGACTTTGAGGATGAGGATTTTGAAGATTTCTTTTTTTTCTTCGAGTCATCAGAACTTTCATCCTTGTATTTCTTCTTCTTTGATTCCTTCACCCAACGAGGACAATCAACAATATAGTGACCTAATTTCTTGCATTTGTGGCAGGTTCTTTTCTTGTAGTCCTCGGATGAAGATTCTGATTTCCTCATATCTCTTCTTGAAGATTTACCAAACTAGACACGCCTTGTAAAATTTTGCAATTTCCTCACAAGCATTCCAAGCTCCTGCCCAAGTTCTTCAGGATCACCAATGCTGCAACCAGAGACTTTTCTTCAGATGAGGAAATTGCTTTGGCCTTCAGTGCACGACGTCTAGAGAAGCTTGGTCCATACAGATCTCTCTTTTCTTCCTGTTGGAATTCATGAGTATTGAGTCTTTCGAGTATATCAGCAGGATCAAGCATCTTGTAGTCTGGTCTTTCTTGAATCATCAGAACCAGTGTATCAAATGATGAATCCCAGTGCTTGAATCATCAGAAGCATCTTGTAGTCTGGTGTTTCTTCACAACTTCATGGTCAGTAATGTCTCGAGCTCCGAGTGCTTGCAGTTCATTTGAGATGTCGGTGAGGCAATCAAAGGTATCTTGGCAGCTTTCATTGTCAAGCCTCTTGAAGCAATTGAAAAGATTGCGAAGAACAACAACACGAGAGTCACGCTGAGTTGATATTCCTTGATTGACTTTGGACATCCTATCCCAGATTTGTTTTGCTCGGCCCAAAGCACTCACTCTGCCATACTAACCTTTGCTTAGATGGCCACATATGATATTCTTCGCTTGAGAATCTAGTTGCTTAAATTTCTTTACATCAGCGGCAGAGACAGTAGCAACGATGGAGGGAATGCCATGTTCCACAATATACCAGAGATCATTGTCAATAGCTTGAAGATGCATCTGCATCTTGGTCTTCCAGTAGGGAAAGTCCTTTCCTTCGAAGGTAGGACATCCTGCAGTAACCTTGATCATGCCTGCAGTCGACATAACTAAAACTCCACATGGTTAAATCAAAATCACATAGAACAAGGGAGTACCAAGATGAAAGTGCGTTATATAGACTAGAGGGGGGTGACTAGGAGATTTTTAGAATTTCATCGCTGAGAAAATTCCTTTTGAGGAAATTCCTCACTGATGAATAACTTGCAGCGCAAACAGCAAAGGATCAAGAGTGCAAAGTATTACAACAACAGTTTTTTCGATGAGGATTATGAAAAACAATTTGCACAGTACGCACTCACATAGTAAGCAGGTGAGGATTAACTAGTGTGAAGAGTTTGAGGTTCAGGATATTCAGAGAAACTCTTCAGCTAATTCTTCAAACAGAGACAGTGAAAATCTTCAACATACAATATTGAGGAATTGAAAGAGTTGAAGAAATAGAACCCGTATCACAGTGAAGACAGTTGTTGATGACCCAGTTCCAACTGTTGTGACAGTCGTACGTTTGGTTTGGAGCGGCTTGGTATTGAAACCAAAGGACACACAGTCTCGAGACACACAGTCTGTACCGTATTCTCCTTGAGCTAAGGACACACAGTCCTCGCCAACACTCGTGGTAAGTCTTCAGGGCAGACTAACAAACCCTAACAAACTCGGTCACCCGGTGATCCACAATTAACTGCTCGATTGCTCTAGACCATGACGCCTAACCGTATGGAGGATGCACAGTCCTCACACATAAAAGGCTTCAGTTCTACACAGGAACAAATTCTTCAGTGATGCTCAATCACTTGGTTTTTGGTTTGTGGTTTGGTGTTTGGGGTATTTCCTCACTAATGATTTACTCTCGAAGACCCTAAGGGATTTGGGTTGCTCTAAATGAAAAGTGTCAGTTTCTCGCAGAGCAGCCAACCAGCTAATGCGTGTGGGGGCGGCTATTTGTAGGCTGGGAGCATCCTGACATGATTTGACATAAATGTCCTTAAATATTACGACTGTTGGTGTGAATAAATTGGTGAGGTGGCGCGAATCGCGGCAATGGTCGGGACTCTCAACTGTGAGAGTACTCATGTTTCTCATATACCTCACTTGAGGCTTTTGTAGGATTAGGCTTGGGTTGAGCATCATGAGGAAATTCATTCCGTAGTGTTACCTCGACCCCATTTAACAGTACGGTGTTCCTATGACTCAAGAGTGAAGAAAATAAAACAGAAGAAATAAATATTCACTCTTCAAAGTCTTTGGATAGTTTTTCTTTAGGACACACCGAATTCCTCATCTTCAATATCTTCATGAGGAATATCAATTTCATCGCAATTTCTTCGCAATCAAAGTCTTCAGCATAAGACCAATTTCTTCAGCCGAGATATACATTTTTAGGGGTCGATATTCATCACATAACTCAAACTCCTCGTCGACTTATAGATCTTGTGTACACTCATGAACACATTAGATACTTAACCTATAAATCTTGAAACCACCAAAATCACTAAGGGCACTAGATGCACTTACAAAGGCGGAGCTCGGAGGAAACCTTAACACGCCCCCTACCTGGCACGCCAAATGTCGGATTTTGGGATCCGCAAAACCCTAAAGATTTGACCTTAGGGGCATGTACGAAGATCTCTTTCGGGCTCGCCTCACCTAACTCGCTACTCGTTGGGGATGGAAGAGAACTCACGCGATGGTGAGGAAGACACATAACACGGTATTTACCCAGGTTCGGGCCCCTGAGAAGCGTAATATCCTACTCCTTCTTTGGTGGATTGCCTCTCGTGGAGGTTGGTGGGTGAACTAGTACAGTGTTCGAGGGCCTCCGGGGGCTGGGTGGCCTTTGTGTGGTGCAGGTGGGCGAATGAATGGATCTCCCTGCCTACGAAGTAACCTACACTCTCTATATATAGTGGCGTTCCCGGTCCTCTTCTCTTATCATTTCAGCGGGAAGGGATCCCACAACAGCCAATTTTGAAGGGGAACATGGGAACATGCTCCCCTACCCAAAGGTAGTATTCTCCTGCAAAGTGGCTGCCAGCGCTGTAGGGACGGGTCTAGGGATGACGTATGTCGTGCAGGGAGGCGGCGATGGCCTTTTTGTACCAGAAAGGAAACCTTTGGAAGATGCCTTGGGAACCCCGGTACGTCCATTCCCCCTTTGCACTAAAGGGAAACTGCTCTGTCCTGATGTGTGATGTTCGGCTGTACTTCCTCCACGTCATCCTTGACTCCTGAGGCAGGTCTCACGCGGAATATCTGCCGCTCCGGAGGGGTCCTAAGGAGGCCCCCTACGGGTCTTGATGATGTTCCTCCTCGCGAGGCTTGGCCCCTCGCGAGGGCCTTGCCTTGAGTGGTACCGCGCCCGATCGTGCTTGCTTGATGAAGTGGGCCAGCCCTGGGCCATAGGCAGGCAGGTTTGGCTACCCCCATTCCTAGAATGCCGACAAGTTCGTTCCTGCACTGTCATCACCGGAGTTCACATGAATCGTCTCCATTCTTCTTCCAAAACGTGATCGCCTCCAACTCTCCTCTGCTCGATATCTTGTAAGTCTTCATTAACCTTCTAGGTTATAACCGTTCTTCGTAGTTTGTGGGTAGTTCATCAGAGTTTGTTGTAGATCATAGTTTTAGCTCAAATAAGCTTCGTATCTCCTTATTAATGATGCGTAGCTTTTCCTCTACCATACTCCCATGACATTTGTAAATCCGTAATAAGTTTCTTCATGGGGTCTTTGCAAACGTTGCACCTTCTGTTTTTCCACTACTTCTTAGGGCATTTTACTTTCCTTTTCCCTTGTTTACTAGATCCATTTATTCTTCTTGTTCGGGGGAAAATGGTTTGCTTTGCAGTAAAAACTGCTAAGTGTTTTAGATCCTATATTTCTCGCTAGCCGGCTCATCTTGTCGCCAGTTTCTTCCTAGTCATGTTGGCTCATTTCATAATATTTATTAAAAAATGCTAGCTTATCCTCATACGCCGACTCAACCATATGTCTGCCTTATTCTTTCCACTTTCTCCTTGTAGCTAATCTACGAAAAGCATGAAGGCTCCTAAGACCAACAAAGCATGTGGCTGGGTCAGATCACAAGTATCAGTACTCACACTAGAAGACCATGTAGGTCAAGGTCTTTTGCCGGCTCGGGCTGAAATACGATCAAGGGGAGGTTATTGTTTTTACACATCATCTACAACACAGGCTTTTGATCGACCGAGTCAATATTCTTCACAGATGTTCTTATTTTTTTCAATCTTAGGTCACAAGATATTGGCCCTTACTTAATGACCAACATGTGCCAATTTCAAGTCCTTTCTGAAGTAGATATTCAAATTGTGCCAACCGTCACTCTTTTTCAAGAATTCTTCTACGTCAACATTCAAACAAATGTGAAGAATGGCCCCAATGTAGAACTTGGTGGTATTTCCATCCAAAAATGGAAAAATAGTGTCTTTCTTGAAACAAAATTGGCGAGTCATCCCAAGGGTTGGAATAGGACCTGGTTTTATTGCCAGACCACTACTCCTTAAGGGCAGAATCCCGTGTCGGGTTACACACTAGAGGCTTAGTGCTACAAGTGAATTTTTGTGTTGGCCTAGTGATGAAGACAATAAGTAGTTGGTGCCCATACTTTCGAAATTAAGAGCTTTAACTCCTCATGGCCTCATTGGAATTGACTTGATCCGGTGCTGGACAAGCTGGCAAATTTAACCCCTTAGTTTAAGGGGCAACTTGATTTTTAACTACACTCGCGAGCTAGCAGATGTACAATGCTTCTCCCAGGTTAATTTATCAGAAGATCGCATCACCAAGGGCACTAAGAAGTTTTTTGGCGACTCAACGGAGTGATGCAGTGCGACCGGGTTGGCTCCATTTTACTTGAACAGCCTGGTTCCTCGAGTAAGTATTCTTAGACTCATTCATTTATCTTCTTTATCATGTCCAGTCTTATTTATGATGTTGATCCTCCATGTCTTATTATTCCTGCATATAGACTATCAGTTGTGGAAAGTCAGATCCAGAACTCCTATTCCACCTCAAACTGAGCAAACTGATGACCCAACTGATGGAGCTGCTGCTGGAGACGAGTCAGAGGTAGAGCTTAACTCGGTTACTCGTTATTTTATTGAACTTGCTAAATCTCACCCTTGTCATGGTAATATCGAAACTAGTCAAGCCAACAATGTTGAAGTAATTTCAATCTCCTCCAACTCATCAGAAACATATATCCCCGGAAGGACGAGACGAGCCATGAGAAAAGTTTATTTTTTGCACCCAAATGCTTACTTAAATCCAAATTTTCTTTTGAAGAAAAATCAACCTGCCGGTTCATAGAAGTGCAATACGCAGAGCAACTCAGGAGAGTTGTTGCTCAGCTTACACCTAGATCCAGTCGCCCTCAAGCTACATGTTGAGGTGCCTCATAGTCCAACTATTTCTCATCCACGAGCCGAGCTTTTTAAACGACCAATTAATCCTTCTGATTCAAATTATCAAGAATCACCACCCTCTTCTGGCGAGTCTTTTGTAACTCAACTCCCTGCTTTCACTATTATCCGCGGGTAAGTTTTTTTCATCTTTTGTTTTTTTTGTTTTCCACCTATGGATAGTTTGACCCAAAATTTCTTTCATGATTATAGGGCCAATGCTTTCGCGAGGAAGCAAACAGGTGGGTCATCTTCTGTTCCTACCACTCATCCAACTGCTCAAGACCCGTGAGTGATCAGGTCAAAAGTTGATGCTACTAGACAACATGCTCCAGACTCAAAGAGCATGCCGGCTTGGGAGAATGAGACGGTCCGTGTTGAAGAACGAGCGATGATGGAAGATCCAATCGTGGAACTTTCTACGCATGCTGACCCGGCTCCGGACCTTGACCCAACAAGCCCTGTTCGCGCCTCCAATCCTATTGCCAAGGTAGATAATGTCGGCCCGTTTCCCATGATGGTTCACACATATGTGGCCATTATGGGTGAAGCTTTTAAGGCGCCTGAAGTGTCAACTGCCTTGGTGAAAATTGTGGCCAAGGATGATCCAATAGCTTTGTCAAAAGAAAAGGCTAAAATGGGGATCCCTAATCTTACCCATCTTGGGGTTAATGATCTCTATCAAGAATAATCAACTCGGCTGTTTGAGAGCCGAGACACTGAGATAAACCTCATAGGCATTTTCAAGCGTAAGTATGAGGTATGAAATAATCATCCTTGTTTTTCTTAGTCATATGTACTCTTGTAGTCCACAAGGGTTAGCTCAGTAATGTCAATAGTGAGCTAGGTCTTTGAAAAATAATAATTCATGAGGACTAACCGTAGACCCCAAGGACCAGGTCATTATGAAAATAACGACCGGTGCTTTTAAGACTTTAATGACAATGTAGCTTCGCTCTGTAGCCCCCAAGAGCCGTATCTTCTTGTTGAGATGAACGAGTCTTTTTTATTAAAGTACTTGTCATCTCCAAACTGTAAAACAGGATCTGTAGCCCCCATGGGTTGGCTCATGTTGTTGAGGTGACCGGGTCTTCTTACCAGAAAAATAATGACTTCCATTAGCCCCCAAGGGTCATGGAAAAAAGCTTGCATCTGCATCGGACTTTAAGAATAGATCTATTTTTGTGTGTTGTAGCCCCCAAGTACTAGGTCATCTACCTGTGGCAGCTTGGGGATTGTATACTTGCTCTCATGACTTGTATGTTTGCAGGAGATGCTCGATGAGGCCGAGTCTTCTGCGGCCGGCTTGCAGAAGAAATTTAAGTGGGAGAAAAAGCTCAAGAAAGATGCAAAAAAATTGGTGAATCGTCTTCAAAACTCGTTGCGCCAGTCAAACGATTGATTGAATCAGACTAAGGCCAATTTTGATCAAAAAAGAGTCGCCTTACAAAGGCGTGCACAAGTTGCTGAGAAAAAACTTGGCCCAACGACCGAGGAGTTGAAAAGTCTAAAGCAACACATCACAAATATGACTATGGCCATCTTCAGTATATTCATAACATTAGTATGCTCATAATCCAGGTTATACATGCTGGTGGCTTACTAATGTGTCTATCATTTCTGCAGGAAGAAGAAATGAGAATGATATCCAGCCGCCAATTATAAAACTGAAGCCTATATACACGTACGTGGAATAGATGTTCACCGGATGTGTCTATGCGATCATGGCGGTGAAGCATGTTAAGTCACCTCCTCTGCGGATCAAAGATATGCTAAATGATATGTCAATAGTTCCTCAGTGGATTGAAGTGGTCAAGAAATTTGCGGCTCGAGGTTGAGCCAATATGGCACTTGCTCGTGCAAAGGCCTATGTGCGAGAGTTAAAGTCTATAATCGAAGGCGGCTTCCTGGAATAGAATATTGATTTCTTAGAGTTTTTTCAAGAAGATTATGCCACCTGCATGAAGGGGACCCATATTTTGGCGTCTCAACTTGCTGACGGGTTGGATTTCTCGAAGTATCAACCCTCCCATTCTGAAGATAATAAATGTTTCAATCCACCTGAGGAGAAACCATTTGAGCTTGTTCCTCTATGCCATAAGTAACATTTTGCTCCTCATGTTGACCCGTCTGTAATCATCCACGGGGACTCATCTTTATAAAGTTTGGCAACCATCCAGTGGATGCAAAGGGACCGCCAGGACGGACATGATGAGCCAGATCAACACACCGTGGAACAAGAGTGGAGGGATATCGACCCGGAAAAATGAAGAGCCGATGCACAAGAGTAGTCATGCTTTGCTTTGCATGTAAACTTTGAATATTTTGTGGCTCAAGTATGGCTTGTAATATTAGTTGTTGAAAAAGCTGAATCAACTATTTATGCCATCGAGCATGTTGATCTTATTGAAGTATTGATTCATGAAAGTAGGAAGCCAGCCTTTGGAGCTATGTATTATATGCTTGTCCTTCCCTTTGCTTTTCTCTAGAAAGCCATCTGCGACGTCTTTTCATAAGTTGTTTTAAGTTGGGTGAAACCCCTTTTCACCAACATACTTTCGTAATTTAACAAGTAAAATAACTGATCATCTTTTGATCTAGTGCCATCTTTATAAGAGCCAAAAAATAACTCGGATGTATGGTGTTGACCCAGAAAAAATAACGAATGATTTATTCGTGCAAACCAAAATAACAAAGGAGACATATAATTTTGAAAGTAAATTGCATAATTTATAAGTTGACTTTTGAGGCCCGGTATTGAGACTTGCTTTCAAGGCTCAAGTTTTGCTTCAATGAAGCTGGAATGATAGCCCATGGTTCATCCTCGCTTTCTACAAGCCGTCTCTCAGATGACTTAAGCTGGTGTTTTCACGTGGATAACTTCAGGGTCCATACGGATTGACTTATCGAGAGTACACCAGGTCACCTTTTGGGAGTAGTATCTTGCAAACAGGCAGGTTTAACCAAGTTTATTGTTGCATTTCGCTGGGTCAATAGGGATATTAACAGCTAACTCGTTGAGTCGGAAGCCACTAAGTAAGTTATGTTCAAAGAATAAAGGCTCATGCACAATTGTTGAGACAAAATGATAGAGACCCCGAGTTTCAGGGGTGCTGGCTTTATTGTATTGAACACAAACGTCAATACGTATGTATGTACAAATACTTGAAGCCAATGGCTCTAAGTATAATAAGGCCGAAGATGAGCAATATTCCAGGGCCTCTTGGTCTCCTCTTCAGAGTTGTGTGACTTCTTGTGTTCACCTATGTTGATCCGGTCCCCTCGTTGAGGTTCTTGCTGATGAAAAAAGTTCCTTCCCATGGTGGTAAAATCTTATGCATGCATGTTTGGTCTTGAATCAAACGAAGCACTAAGTCGCCTTCCTGAAAAGTCATGAAGTGAACTCTACAACTATGATAGCGATATAGGTCTTTTTGGTAGATAGATGAACTTGAGGCTCCGAGATCACGTTCCTCCTCCAACACATTCACGGAGACATGTCGGGCTTGATCATTAT
The DNA here is from genome assembly GCF_904849725.1 of Hordeum vulgare subsp. vulgare. Taxonomy (NCBI): domain Eukaryota; kingdom Viridiplantae; phylum Streptophyta; class Magnoliopsida; order Poales; family Poaceae; genus Hordeum; species Hordeum vulgare. The sequence goes on along the minus strand of NC_058524.1, from coordinate 268,374,801 downwards.
CAACCTCAACATAAGTGGTAACCCTGGGGAAATCATGTCTGATGTCACTTGGCAAAACAACTTTTGCTTCATAAACAAGGAAAGCAGTGTGTAGCCTGTTGATCTGTTGGGAGTAGTCCGTATGCTCTAAAGTACCATGGGAAGTTCCTCGACCCAACAGCCAGGAGTATGCTCGAGGGGAACAATAAGCCGGGGTTTGGTTCCGCATGGTATCTCGTGATTAGCTCTTTCAGCTTGTCCATTAGGCTATGGATGTGCAAGCGAGGCTAAGTCAAGGCGGATATGTTCTCGTTGACAAAACTATTCCATTTCCCCCTTGGATAAGTTGGTGCCATTATTTGTGAAGATGCTATGTGGATACCTAAAATGGAAAATCAGATTTTAAAAAAATCACCGCTGTGTCGGCATCACAATTACTGATCGGCTCTACTTCAACCAATTTGGTGAACTTAACAACGGACACCAAAATGTTGGTTTTCTTATGTGAGGACAGCTTGAACGGACATACCATGTCAAGGCTCGAGACTGTGAATGGCCATTTGATTGGAATCATACACAAATCTTGAGACGATACATGAGCCTGTCTTGCAATTTTTTGACATTCATTGCAATTTCGCACAATGTCTTCAATGTCAACGTGGGAGGTAAGCCAATAAAAATCATGTCGGAAAGCCTTGGCCATGCGCGATCCTGAGCCGGCATGATGACCACAATCACTCACATGGATTTCATTCATAATCTTGTGTCCTTCTACAGGAGAAACACACATGTAATACTTCGTCGGTGTAACTCGCCATTGACAATAGTCATCGATTTGCAATGCTGAATAATCTGTCCGGTGATGATTTCCTCATCTAGGAGCTCACCACAGGTGAAATAAGCCAGGTAGGGGATGGTCCAATCAGGGATAGCATGAAGAGCCACCACCAGTTGTGCCTCCGGGTCGGGAATAGCTATATCTTCTTCTGATGACAACTTGACTGGTGGGTTATGAAGGACATCGAGGAACATATTTGGAGGAACCGACTTTCATTGAGAGCCTAAGCATGACAAGGCTTCTGCAGCCTCTTTAAGTCGTCGATCAATATGATCAACTTGGTAACCGTGAAAATGACCTGCGATGACAGTGACTATGCCCCGATATGCTGCCATGAGAGGGTCTTTTGAATCCCAACTCTATGATACTTGCTGAGCCACCAAATCTGGATCGCTCAAACATCTGGCCCGGCTTAAGTTCATTTCCTTAGACATGCAAAGCCCGTGTAGGAGATACTCATACTCTATTGCATTGTTAGTACAAGGGTGTTGGGGAACGTCGCATGGGAAACAAAAAATTTCCTACGCGCACGAAGACCTATCATGGTGATGTCCATCTACGAGAGGGGATGTGTGATCTAAGTACCCTTGTAGACCATACAGCAGAAGCGTTAGTGAACGCGGTTGATGTAGTAGAACTTCTTCACGTCCCTCGATCCGCCCCGCGAACCGTCCCGCGACCAGTCCCACGATCTAGTGCCGAACGGACGGCACCTCCGCGTTCAGCACACGTACAACTCGATGATGATCTCGGCCTTCTTGATCCAGCAAGAGAGACGGAGAGGTAGAAGAGTTCTCCGGCAGTGTGACGACGCTCCGGACGATGGTGATGATCTTGTCTCAGCAGGGCTCCGCCCGAGCTCCGCAGAAACGCGATCTAGAGGTAAAACCGTGGAGATATGTGGTCGGGCTGCCGGGGCAAAGTTCTGTCAAATCAACCCTAAAACCTCCGTATATATAGGGGGAAGAGGGGGAGCCTTCCCTTGGGGTCCAAGGAGCCCTAAGGGCTTCGGCCGAGCCAAGGTGGGGGGGGGGGAGTTCTCCCCTTCCAAACCGAGTCCAACTAGGTTTGGAAGGAGGAGTCCTTCCCCCTTTTCCCACCTCCTCTCTTTTTTTTCTTTTCTCTTTGATTTTTCTTACTATGGCGCATAGGGCTGTTTTGGGCTGTCCCACCAGCCCACGAAGGGCTGGTGCGCCACCCCCAATGCCTATGGGCTTCCCCGGGGTGGATTGCCCCCCCCAGTGAACTCCCGGAACCCATTCGTCATTCTCGGTACATTCCCGGTAACTCCGAAAACCTTCCGATAATCAAATGAGGTCATCCTATATATCAATCTTCATTTCTGGACTATTCCGGAAACCCTCGTGACGTCCGTGATCTCATCCGGGACTCCGGACAACATTCGGTAACCAACCATATAACTCAAATACGCATAAAACAACGTCGAACCTTAAGTGTGCAGACCCTGCGGGTTCGAGAACTATGTAGACATGACCCGAGAGACTCCTCAGTCAATATCCAATAGCAGGACCTGGATGCCCATATTGGATCCTACATATTCTACGAAGATCTTATTGTTTGAACCTCAGTGCCAAGGATTCATATAATCCCATATGTCATTCCCTGTGTCCTTCGGTATGTTACTTGCCCGAGATTCGATCGTCAGTATCCGTATACCTATTTCAATCTCGTTTACCGGCAAGTCTCTTTACTCGTTCTGTAATACAAGATCCGGCAACTTACACTAAGTCACATTGCTTGCAAGGCTTGTGTATGATGTTGTATTACCGAGTGGGCCCCGAGATACCTCTCCGTCACACGGAGTGACAAATCCCAGTCTCGATCCATACTAACTCAACGAACACCTTCGGAGATACCTGTAGAGCATCTTTATAGTCACCCAATTACGTTTCAACGTTTGATACACACAAAGTATTCCTCCGGTGTTAGTGAGTTATATGATCTCATGGTCATAGGAACAAATACTTGACACGCAGAAAACAGTAGCAATAAAATGACACGATCAACATGCTACGTCTATTAGTTTGGGTCTAGTCCATCACGTGATTCTCCTAATGACGTGATCTAGTTATCAAGCAACAACACCTTGTTTATAATCAGAAGACACTGACTATCTTTGATCAACTGGCTAGCCAACTAGAGGCTTGCTAGGGACAGTGTTTTTTCTACGTATCCACACATGTATATAAGACTTCATTCAATACAATTATAGCATGGATAATGAACGATTATCTTGATACAGGAATTATAATAATAACTATATTTATTATTGCCTCTAGGGCATAATTCCAACAGTCTCCCACTTGCACTAGAGTCAATAATCTAGCCCTCACATCATCATGCGAATTACATTGTAATAAATCTAACACCCATACAGTTCTGGTGTTGATCATGCTTTGCCCGTGGAAGAGGTTTAGTCAGCGGGTCTGCTACATTCAGTTGCATGTGCACTTTGGATATATTTACGTCCTCCCCTTCGACGTAGTCGCGGATGAGGTTGAAGCGTCGTTTGATATGTCTGGACTTCTTGTGAAAACGTGGTTCCTTTGCTAGGGCAATGGCACCCGTGTTGTCACAGAACAAGGTTATTGGATTCAGTGCGCTTGGCACCACTCCAAGATCCGTCATGAACTGCTTCATCCAGACACCGTCCTTAGTCACCTCCGAGGCAGCCATGTACTCCGCTTCACATGTAGAATCTGCTACGATGCTTTGCTTGGAACTGCACCAGCTTACCGCACCCCCATTAACAATAAATACGTATCCGGTTTGCGACTTAGAGTCGTCCGGATCTGTGTCAAAGCGTGCATCGACGTAACCTTTTACGGCGAGCTCTTCGTCACCTCCATACACCAGAAACATCTCCTTAGTCCTTTTCAGGTACTTCAGGATATTCTTGACCGCCGTCCAGTGATCCACTCCTAGATTACTCTGGAACCTACCTGCCATACTTATGGCCAGGCTAACGTCCGGTCTAGTGCACAACATTGCATACATGATAGAACCTATGGCTGAAGCGTAGGGGACGGTGCGCATATGTTCTCTATCCTCATCAGTTGCTGGGCACTGAGTCTTACTCAATCTCGTACCTTGTAAAACTGGCAAGAACCCTTTCTTGGACTGTTCCATTTTGAACCTCTTCAAAACTTTATCAAGGTATGTGCATTGTGAAAGTCCTATCAGGCGTTTTGATCTATCCCTGTAGATCTTAATGCCTAGAATGTAAGCAGCTTCTCCTAGGTCCTTCATAGAGAAACTTTTATTCAAGTAATCCTTTATGCTCTCCAAAAACTCTACGTTGTTTCCAATCAGCAATATTTCATCCACATATAATATTAGAAACGCCACAGAGCTCCCACTCACTTTCTTGTAAATACAAGATTCTCCAACCACTTGTATAAACCCAAATGCTTTGATCACCTCATCAAAGCGTTTGTTCCAACTCCGAGATGCTTGCACCAGCCCATAAATGGATCTGGAGCTTGCACACCTTGTTAGGATTCTTAGGATCGACAAAACCTTCGGGTTGCATCATATACAACTCTTCCTTAAGGAAACCGTTAAGGAACGCCGTTTTGACATCCATGTGCCAGATTTCATAATCGAAAAATGCAGCTATTGCTAACATGATTCTGACGGACTTAAGCATCGCTACGGGTGAGAATGTCTCATCATAGTCAACTCCTTGAACTTGTGAAAAACCCTTTGCCACAAGTCGAGCTTTATAAACGGTCACATTGCCGTCAGTGTCCGTCTTCCTCTTAAAGATCCATTTGTTGTGAATAGCCTTGCGGCCCTCAGGCAGTACATCCAAAGTCCACACTTCGTTCTCATACATGGATCCTATCTCGGACTTCATGGCTTCTAGCCATTTGTTGGAATCTGGGCCCACCATTGCTTCTTCATAATTTGCAGGTTCATTGTTGTCCAACAACATGATTGATAAGATGGGATTACCGCACCACCCTGGAGCAGCACGTGGTCTCGTCGACCTGCGTGGTTGGACACAAACTTGAACCGGAGTTTCATGATCATCATCATTAACTTCCTCCTCAACCGGCATCGCAATGACAGAGGTTTCCCCTTGCCCTGCGCCACCATCCAGAGGGATGAGATGTTCGACAACCTCGTCAAGTTCTATCTTCCTCCCACTCAATTCTCTCGAGAGAAACTCCTTCTCGAGAAAAGCTCCGTTTTTAGCAACAAACACTTTGACCTCAGATTTGAGATAGAAGGTGTACCCAACTGTCTCTTTTAGGTAACCTATGAAGATGCACTTTTCCACTTTGGGTTCCAGCTTTTCAGGCTGATGCTTTTTGACATAAGCATCACATCCCCAAACTTTAAGAAACGACAACTTTGGCCTTTTGCCATACCACAGTTCGTATGGTGTCGTCTCAACAGATTTTGATGGTGCCCTATTTAAAGTGAATGCAGCTGTTTCTAATGCATAACCCCAAAATGATAATGGCAAATCGGTAAGAGACATCATAGATCGCACCATCTCTAATAAAGTACGATTACGACGTTCGGACACACCATTACGCTGTGGTGTTCCAGGCGGTGTCAACTGTGAAACAATTCCACATTGTCTTAAGTGAGCACCAAACTCGAAACTCAGATATTCACCCCCACGATCAGACCGTAGGAACTTGATCTTCTTGTTACGATGATTTTCAACTTCACTCTGAAATTGCTTGAACTTTTCAAAAGTTTCAGACTTATGCTTCATTAAGTAGACATAACCATATCTACTCAAATCGTCAATGAAGGTGAGAAAATAACGATATCCGTCGCGTGCCTCTACGCTCATCGGACCACACACATCGGTATGTATGATTTCCAACAAGTCACTTGCACGCTCCATTGTTCCGGAGAACGGAGTTTTAGTCATCTTGCCCATGAGGCATGATTCGCACGTGTCAAGTGAATCAAAGTCAAGTGACTCCAAAAGTCCATCGGCATGGAGTTTCTTCATGCGCTTTACACCAATATGACCTAAGCGACAGTGCCACAAAAATATGGTGCTATTATTGTTAACTCTAACTCTTTTGGTCTCAATGTTATGTATGTGTGTATCACTATCAAGATTCAATATGAACAATCCTCTCACATTGGGTGCATGACCATAAAAGATGTTACTCATAGAAATAGAACAACCATTATTCTCTGACTTAAAAGAGTAACCGTCTCGCAATAAACAAGATCCAGATATAATGTTCATGCTCAACGCAGGCACTAAATAACAATGATTCAAGTTCATAACTAATCCTGATGGTAACTGAAGTGAAACTGTGCCGACGGGATTGCATCAACCTTGGAACCATTTCCTACGCGCATCGTCACTTCATCTTTCGCCAGCCTTCGTCTATTCCGCAGTTCCTGTTTCGAGTTGCAAATATGAGCAACAGAACCGGTATCGAATACCCAGGCACTACTACGAGAGCCGGTTAAGTACACATCAATAACATGTATATCAAATATACCTGATTTTTCTTTGGCCGCCTTCTTATCAGCCAGATACTTGGGGCAATTGCGCTTCCAATGACCCATACCCTTGCAATAGTAACACTCTGTTTCAGGCTAAGGTCCAGCTTTGGGTTTCTTCGTCGGATTGGCAACAGGCTTGCCGCTCTTCTTTGAATTACCCTTCTTGCCTTTGCCGTTTCTCTTGAAACTAGTGGTCTTATTCACCATCAATACTTGATGCTGTTTACGGAGTTCATACTCTGCGACTTTCAGCATCGCAAACAACTCGCCGGGAGACTTGTTCATCCCTTGCATGTTTTAGTTCAACACAAAGCCTTTATAGCTTGACGGCAGTGATTGAAGGATTCTGTCAGTGATAGCTTCTTGCGGGAGTTCAATCCCCAGCTCAGCTAGACGGTTTGAGTACCCAGACATTTTGAGCACATGATCACTGACAGGCGAGTTCTCCTCCATCTTGAAAGCATAGAATTTATCGGAGGTCTCATACCTCTCGATCCGGGCGTTCTTCTGAAAGATAAACTTCAACTCCTGGAACATCTCAAATGCTCCATGACGCTCAAAGCGACGTTCAAGTCCCGGTTCTAAGCCATACAAGACTGCACATTGAACTACTGAGTAGTGCTCCTTACGTGCTAACCAAGCGTTCTTAACATCCTTATCAGCCGTAGCGGGTGGTTCATCTCCTAGCGCAGCATTAAGGACATAATCCTTCTTCCCAGCTTGTAAGATTAGCTTAAGATTACGACCCCAGTCTACAAAGTTGCTTCCATCATCTTTCAACTTAGCTTTCTCTAGGAACGTATTAAAATTCAGGGTGACTATCGCGTGAGCCATGATCTACAACACAAATATATTCAAAGTGGACTTAGACTATGTTCAAGATAATTAGAGTTTAACTTAATCAAATTACTCGCTAAACTCCCACTCAAAAAGTACATCTCTCTAGTCATTTGAGTGGTTCATGATCCACTTACACTAGCTCAAGTCCGATCATCACGTGAGTTGAGCATAGTTTCAGTGGTAAGCATCCCCATGCTAATCATATCATCTATATGATTCATGATCGACCTTTCAGTCTCATGTGTTCCGAGGCCATGTCTGCACATGCTAGGCTCATCAAGCTTAACCCGAGTGTTCCGCGTGCGCAACTGTTTTGCACCCGTTGTATGTGAACGTTGAGTCTATCACACCCGATCATCACGTGGTGTCTCGAAACGACGAACTGTAGCAACGATGCATAGTCGGGGAAAACACAATTTCGTCTTGAAATTTTAGTGAGAGATCACCTCATAATGTTACCGTCGTTCTAAGAAAAATTAGGTGCATAAAGGATTAACATCACATGCAATTCATAAGTGACATGATATGGCCATCATCATGTGCTCCTTGATCTCCATCACCAAAGCACCGGCACGATCTTCTTGTCACCGGCGCCACACCATGATCTCCATCAACGTGTCGCCATCAGGGTTGTCGTGCCACTCATGCTATTACTACTAAAGCTACATCCTAGCAAAATAGTAAACGCATCTGCAAGCACAAACGTTAGTTATAAAGACAACCCTATGGCTCCTGCCGGTTGCCGTACCATCGACGTGCAAGTCGATATTATCTATTACAACATGATCATCTCATACATCCAATATATCACATCACATCGTTGGCCATATCACATCACAAGCATACCCTGCAAAAACAAGTTAGACGTCCTCTAATTTTGTTGTTGCATGTTTTACGTGGTGACCATGGGTATCTAGTAGGATCGCATCTTACTTACGCAAACACCACAACAGAGATATATGAGTTGCTATTTAACCTCATCCAAGGACCTCCTCGGTCAAATCCGATTCAACTAAAGTTGGAGAAACTGACACCCGCCAGTCATCTTTGAGCAACGGAGTTACTCGTAGCGATTAAACCAGTCTCTCGTAAGTAATGTCGGTCTGAGCCGCTTCGATCCAACAATACCGCGGAATCATGAAAAGACTAAGGAGGGCAGCAAAACGCACATCACCACCCACGAAAACTTTTGTGTTCTACTCGAGAAGACATCTACGCATGAACCTTGCTCATGATGCCACTGTTGGGGAACGTCGTATGGGAAACAAAAAATTTCCTACGCGCACGAAGACCTATCATGGTGATGTCCGTCTACGAGAGGGGATGTGTGATCTACGTACCCTTGTAGACCGTACAGCAGAAGCGTTAGTGAACGCGGTTGATGTAGTGGAACGTCCTCACGTCCCTAGATCCGCCCCGCGAATCGTCCCGCGATCAGTCCCACGATCTAGTGCCGAACGGACGGCACCTCCGCGTTCAGCACACGTAGAGCTCGACGATGATCTCGGCCTTCTTGATCTAGAAAGAGAGACGGAGAGGTAGAAGAGTTCTCCGACAGCGTGACGACGCTCCGGAGGTTGGTGATGATCTTGTCTCAGCAGGGCTCCACCCGAGCTCCGCAGAAACGCGATCTAGAGGTAAAACCGTGGAGATATGTGGTCGGGCTGCCGTGGCAAAGTTGTGTCAAATCATCCCTAAAACCTTCGTATATATAGGGGGAAGAGGGGGAGCCTTGTCTTGGGGTCCAAGGACCCCTAAGGCCTTCGGCCGAGCCAAGGGGGGGGGGGGTTCTCCCCTTCCAAACCGAGTCCAACTAGGTTTGGAAGGAGGAGTCCTTCCCCCTTTTCCCACCTCCTCTCTTTTTTTTCTTTTCTCTTTGATTTTTCTTCCTATGGCGCATAGGGTTCTTTTGGGCTGTCCCACCAGCCCACTAAGGGCTGGTGCGCCACCCCCAATGCCTATGGGCTTCCCCGAGGTGGGTTGCCCCCCCGGTGAACTCCCGGAACCCATTCGTCATTCCCGGTACATTCCCGGTAACTTCGAAAACCATCCGGTAATCAAATGAGGTCATCCTATATATCAATCTTCGTTTCCGGCCTATTCCGGAAACCCTCGTGACGTCCGTGATCTCATCCGGGACTCCGAACAACATTCGTTAACCAACCATATAACTCAAATACGCATAAAACAACGTCGAACCTTAAGTGTGCCGACCCTGCGGGTTCGAGAACTATGTAGACATGACCCGAGAGACTCCTCGGTCAATATCCAATAGTGGTACCTGGATGCCCATATTGGATCCTACATATTCTACGAAGATCTTATCGTTTGAACCTCAGTGCCAAGGATTCATATAATCCCGTATGTCATTCCCTGTGTCCTTCGGTATGTTACTTGCCCGAGATTCGATCGTCAGTATCCGTATACCTATTTCAATCTCGTTTACTGGCAAGTCCCTTTACTCGCGGCAAGTCCCTTTACTCGTTCCGTAATACAAGATCCCGCAACTTACACTAAGTCACATTGCTTGCAAGGCTTGTGTGTGATGTTGTATTACCGAGTGGGCCCCGAGATACCTCTCCGGCACACGGAGTGACAAATCCCAGTCTCAATCCATACTAACTCAACGAACACCTTCGGAGATACCTGTAGAGCATCTTTATAGTCACCCAGTTACGTTGCGACGTTTGATACACACAAAGTATTCCTCCGGTGTTAGTGAGTTATATGATCTCATGGTCATAGGAACAAATACTTGACACGCAGAAAACAGTAGCAATAAAATGACACGATCAACATTCTACGTCTATTAGTTTGGGTCTAGTCCATCACGTGATTCTCCTAATGAGGTGATCCAGTTATCAAGCAACAACACCTAGTTTATAATCAGAAGACACTGACTATCTTTGATCAACTGGCTAGCCAACTAGAGGCTTGCTAGGGACAGTGTTTTGTCTATGTATCCACACATGTATATAAGTCTTCATTCAATACAATTATAGCATGGATAATAAACGATTATCTTGATACAGGAATTATAATAATAACTATATTTATTATTGCGTCTAGGGCATAATTCCAACAAAGGGATCATGAGCTGTAAAACATAACAAGATTTACCACCTCACCGGGAAGAAAGAATAACTCCATCCCCCAATCCCTCCAATTGCTTGGAGCCATCGAAGTGTATCGTCAGTACATGTTATGAAGCCTGAGATTTGATGGTTGTTCGTGGCACGTACTTCACCTGGTGTGGTCCAAGCTCGATTGCCCACTTAGAAATTCAGCCAATAGCCTCCCGATTTTGTATGATATCTCCAAGAGGAGATGAACTAACCATAGTAATGGGATGTTCCTAGAAATAAAGTTTTAGCTTATGACTGGCCATGAAGATGACAAATACCAGCTTTTGCCAATGTGGCTATGTTGCTTGTATAAGTTCAAAACTTTTCTCACATAATAGACATGTCGTTGGACTGGATACTCTTTCCCGGCCTCCTTTCGCTCGACAACCCCTGCTACACTCACTTCTTTTTTATTTGCATCGATGTACAGGCGCATAGGCTCTTTCTTGAGAGCTTTGAAAGCGTCATTGGTGGAATCAATCCACATGAAATTGCTATTCTTTTTCAATAACTATTACAGAGGGATTGCCTTCTCACCAAGGCAACATATAAAACAGATTAAGGACGCTATGCCACCCGCCATGCACTGAACGTAATTGATGTTGGCCATATTAGCAAGCATGGATATGGCTTTGATCTTGTTTGGGTTATACTCATTACCCCATTCTAACACCAGAAATCCTAGTAATTTGCCTGAAGGAACACCAAAGACACACTTGGCCGGGTTAAGCCTCATCCGATTCACCCGAAGGTTGTCGAAAGTCTCCTTGATGTTATCCAACACAGTCTCCTTCTTCCGGGATTTGACCAAAATATCATCGACATAAGCGTGAACATTGCGCCCATTCTGTTGGTGTAAGTGTCGGTTGATACGTCCATTTTGCATCATGTTTTCATGTTGATATTTATCGCTTCTTGGGCTGTTATTTCACTTCACGGTACAATTCTTATGCCTTTTCTCTCTTATTTTGCAAGGTTTACATGAAGAGGGAGAATACCGGCAACTGGAATTATGGTCTAAAAGTGGAGCAAGTTTGAGGTACCTATTCTGCGCAACTCCAAACGCCGTAAAAATCAACGATGATTGTTTTCCCGATTTATCAAAAATACTAGGCCAAAGAAGTGCCACAGGGGGGCGTGCAGGTGGCCACAAGCCTGCACGGCGCGGCCACCCCCAGGTCGCACCATGAGGGCTTGTGGGCACCCTACAAGCCCACTTGCCCCCCTCTTTTGCTATATGAAGGGTTTCATCCACGAAAAAAATCAAGGAGGAGCTTTTTCGTGGATTCGCCGCCGCCACGAGGCGGAACTTGAGCAGAACCAATCTAGAGCTCCGGCAGGACGATCTTGTCGGGGAAACTTCCCTCCCGGAGGGGGAAATCGTCGCCATCGTCATCACCAACACTCCTCTCATCGGAGGGGATTCATCACCATCAACATCTTCATCATCACCATCTCATGTCCAAGCCCTAGTTCATCACTTGTAAGCAATCTCCGTCTCGCGACTCCGATTGGTACTTGTAAGGTTGCTAGTAGAGTTAATTACTCTTTGTAGTTGATGCTAGTTGGATTGTTTGGTGGAAGAGTTTATGTTCAGATCCTTGATGCTACTCATTACCTCTCTGGTCATGAATATGAGTATGCTTCGTGAGTAGTTACTTTTGTTCCTGAGGACGTGGGATAAGTCATGCTAATAGTAGTCATGTGAATTTGGTATTCGTTCGGTAATTTGACATGTTGTGTGTTGTTTTTCCTCTAGTGGTGTTATGTGAACGTAGACTACATAACACTTCACCATTATTTGGGCCTAGAGGAAGGCATTGGGAAGTAGTAAGTAGATGATGGGTTGCTAGAGTGACAGAAGCTTAAACTCTAGTTTATGCGTTGCTTCGTAAGGGGCTGATTTGGATCCACTAGTTTAATGCTATGGTTACACTTTGTCTTAATTCTTCTTTCGTAGTTGCGGATGCTTGCGAGTGGGGTTAATAATAAGACGGATGCTTGTCCAAGTAAGGGCAGTACCCAAGCGCCGGTCCACCCACATATCAAACTATCAAAGTAACGAACGCGAATCATATGAACATGATGAAAACTAGCATGACAGAAATTCCCGTGTGTCCTCGGGAGCGTTTTGCCTCCTATAAGACTTTGTCCAGGCTTGTCCCTTGCTACAAAAGGGATTGGGCCCCTTTGCTGCACCGTTTCTACTTTTGTTACTTGTTGCTTGCTACGAATCATCTCACCACACAATCACTTGTTACCGACAATTTCACTGTTTGCAGATTTTTCCTTGCTGAAAACCACTCGTCAGATCCTTCTGCTCCTCGTTGGGTTTGACACTCTTACTTATCAAAAGGACTATGATTGATCCCCTATACTTGTGTGCCATCAAGACTCTTTTCTGGCGCCGTTGCCGGGGAGTGAAGCGCCTTTGGTAAGTGGAAGTTGGTAACGAAACATTCATATAGTGTGCTGAAATTTATTGTCACTTGTCACTATGGATACTAATCCTTTGAGGGGCTTGTTTGGGGTATCTTCACCTCGAACGGAAGCACAAAGAGTTGCTCCTCAACCTTCTGCACCTACTGAAAATATTTGCTTTGAATTTCCTTCGGGTATGCTTGAGAAACTGTTGGCTAATCCTTTTACAGGAGATGGAACATCACATCCAGACTTGCATCTAATCTATGTAGATGAGGTTTGTGGTTTATTTAAGCTTGCAGGTGTGCCCGGGGATGAGGTCTAGAATAAGGTATTTCCTTTATCTTTGAAGCATAAGGCATTGACATGGTATAGGCTATGTGATGACACTCGATCATGGGACTACAATCGGTTGAAATTGGAATTTCATCAAAAGTTTTACCCTATGCATTTAGTGCATCGTGATCAGCATTATATTTATAATTTTTGGCCTCGTCATAGAGAAAGCATCGCTCAAGCTTGGGGAGGCTTAAATCAATGCTATATTCATGCCCCAATCATGAGCTCCTGAGAGAAATTATCATTCAGAACTTCTATGCTCGGATTTCCCAAGATGATCGCATCATGCTTGACACTTCTTGTACCGTTCTTTTATGAAGAGAGATATTGACTTCAAATGGAATTTATTAGAGAGAATTAAACGCAACTCTGAAGATTGGGAGCTTGAAGAAGGTAAGGAGTCAGGTATGAATTTCACTTTTGATTGCATTAAATCCTTTGTTGAGACAAATACTTTTTGTGACTTTAGCGCTAAGTATGGACTTGACTCTGAGATAGTAGCTTCATTGTGTGAATCCTTTGCTGCTCATATTGATCTCCCCAAAGAGAAGTGGTTTAAATATCATCCTCCTTTAGAAGTCAATGTAGTTAAACCCACTCCAGTTGAAGAGAGAGTCATTGCCTATAATGATCCTGTGGATCCCAGTGCTTACATTGAGAAACCACCTTTCCCTGTTAGGATAAAGGATCATTCTAAAGCTTCAACTGTGATATGTAGAGGCTACATTAGAACACCTACACCCCCTGAGCAAATTAGAGTTGAACCTAGCATTTCTATTATCAAATATTTTATGTCAGAAGAAGTTGAGGGACATAATATTCACTTCTGTGAAGATGCTGCTAGAATTGCTAAACCTCACTCTAGAGACAAACATAGGCCTGTTGTTGGCATGCATGTGGTTTCTGTTAAGATAGGAGATCATTGTTATCATGGTTTATGTGACGTGGGTGCTAGTGTTAGTGCAATACCTCAATCCTTATACGAAGAAATCAAAGATGAGATTGCACCTGTTGAGATAGAGCCTATTGATGTCACTATTCAGCTTGCCAATAGAGATACTATCTGCCCTGTGGGAATTGTTAGGAATGTTGAAGTCTTGTGTGGTAAATCGAAGTATGCTGCTGATTTCCTCGTTCTTGCTATTGCACAAGATAGCTTTTGTCCCATCATATTTGGCAGAGCTTTTCTCAATACCGTCAATGCTCATATTGACTGTGGGAAGCAAATTGTCACTGTTGGCTCTGAAGGTGTGTCACATGAGTTCAATTTCTCCAAGTTTGGTAAACAACCTCATGAAAAGGAGTTGCCTAGTAAGGATGATACTATTGCCTTAGCTTCTATTGTCGTGCCTCCTACTGATCCCTTAGAGCAATACTTGCTTGAGCATGAAAATGATATGCATATGGATGAAAGGGATGAGATAGATAGAGTTGTCTTAGAACAATATCCCTTCCTTAAGAATAATCTGCCTTTTGAACTGCTTGGGGATCCACCTCCACCAGAGGGTGATAATGTGTTCGAGCTTAAACAGTTGCCTGATACTCTTAAGTATGCTTATCTGGATGAAAAAGAGATATATCCCGTTATTATTAGTGCTAGCCTCTCAGAGCATGAAGAAAAGAAGTTACTAAAAACTCTAAGGAATCACCGTGCTGCTATTGGATACACTCTTAATGATCTTAAGGGCATTAGTCCCACTCTATGCCAGCACAAGATTAAAACCGATCCTGATTTCAAACTAGTTGTTGATCATCAAAGGAGATTAAATCCTAAGATGACATAAGTAGTAAGAAAAGAAATACTAAAGCTCCTGGAAGCCGGTATTATCTATCATGTTGCTCATAGTGATTGTGTGAGTCCGGTGCATTGCGTTCCTAAGAAGGGAGGCATTACCATTGTCCCTAATGATAAGGATGAATTGATCCCGCAGAGGATTATCACTGGCTATAGGATGGTGATCGATTTTAGGAAATTGAATAAGGCCACTAGGAAAGATCATTACCCTTTGCCTTGTATCGACCAAATGCTAGAAAGACTGTCTAAACACACACACTTCTGCTTTCTAGACGGTTATTCTGGTTTCTCCCAAATACCAGTTGCACAATCTGATCAGGAGAAAACCACTTTCACCTGCCCTTTCGGTAGCTTTGCTTATAGACGTATGCCTTTTGGCTTATGTAATGCACCTGCCACCTTTCAAAGATGTATGATGGCTATATTCTCTAATTTCTATGAAAAGATTGTCGAGGTTTTCATGGATGACTTCTCTGTTTACGGTTCTTCCTTTGATGATTGCCTCAGCAACCTTGATCGAGTCTTAAAGAGATGTAAAGACACCAATCTTGTCTTGAATTGGGAGAAGTGCCACTTTATGGTTAATGAAGGCATCATATTAGGACATAAAATTTCTGAAAGAGGTATTGAAGTCTATAAGGCTAAGGTTGATGCAATCGAGAAAATGCCATACCCTAGAGATATCAAAGGTATAAGTAGTTTCCTTGGTCATGCTAGTTTCTATAGAAGGTTCATTAAAGACTTCTCTAAGATTTCTAGGCCTCTTACCAATCTCTTACAAAAGGATATTCCTTTTGTTTTTGACGATGATTGTGAGGAAGCCTTCGAAATACTTAAGAGGGCTTTGATAACTGCACCTATTGTTCAATCACCTGATTGGAACTTACCTTTTGAGATCATGTGTGATGCTAGTGATTATGTTGTTGGTGCTGTTCTAGGGCAAAGAGTTGATAAGAAGTTGAATGTTATTCACTACGCTAGTAAAACTCTAGACAGTGCCCAGAGAAACTATGCTACTACGGAGAAGGAATTTTTAGCAGTTGTGTTTGCATGTGAAAAGTTCAGGTCTTACATAGTTGATTCCAAAGTCACTATCCACACTGATCATGCTGCTATTAAGTACCTCATGGAGAAGAAGGACGCTAAACCTATACTTATCAGATGGGTTCTCTTGCTACAAGAATTTGATTTGCACGTTGTCGACAGAAAGGGTGCTCATAACCCAGTAGCAGATAACTTGTCTAGGTTGGAGAATGTTCTTGATGACCCACAACCTATTGATGATAGCTTTCCCGGTGAGAAATTGAATGTCATCAATGCTTCACGTAGTGCACCATGGTATGCTGATTATGCAAACTATATTGTTGGCAAATACATACCACCTAGTTTCACATACCAGCAAAAGAAGAAGTTCATCTTTGACTTGAGACACTACTTTTGGGATGATCCTCACCTTTATAAGGAAGAAGAAGATGGTGTTATTAGACGTTGTGTACCTGAACTTGAACAGGGACACATCCTACAGAAGTGTCACTCCGAGGCCTATGGAGGACACCATGCGGGAGATAGAACTGCACACAAGGCATTGCAATCAGGTTTCTATTGGCCCACTCTCTTCAAGGATGCCAGTAAGTTTGTATTGTCTTGAGAGGAATGTCAAAGAATAGGTAATATTAGCAAACGTCGGGAAATGACTATGAACTATTCACTAGTCATTGAACCATTTGATGTGTGGGGCTTTGATTATATGGGACCTTTTCCAAAATCCAATGGGTATACTCACATCTTAGTTGCTGTTGATTACGTCACTAAGTGGGTAGAAGCTATCCCCACTAGTAGTGCTAATCACAACACCTCTATCATGATGCTGAAAGAAGTTATCTTCCCTATATTTGGAGTCCCTAGATATTTAATGACCGATGGTGGTTGACACTTCATTCATGGTGCTTTCCGTAAAACGCTTGCTAAGTACGACGTCAACCATAGAATTGTGTCTCCCTATCACCCTCAGTCCAGTGGTCAAGTAGAGATAAGCAATAGAGAGATTAAACTAATTCTTCAAAAGACTGTCAACAGGTCTAGAAAGAATTGGTCTAAGAAGCTCGATTATGCACTGTGGGCTTATAGAACTACCTATAAGAATCCCATGGGCATGTCTCCGTACAAAATGGTGTACGGTAAAGCATGTCATTTACCTCTTGAGCTAGAGCATAAAGCTTATTGGGCAATCAAAGAGCTCAACTTTGATTTCAAACTTGCCGGTGAGAAGATGTTATTTGACATTAGCTTGCTTGATGAATGGAGAACTTAGGTATATGAGAATGCCAAGTTATTTAAAGGGAAGGTTAAGAGGTGGCACGATAAGAGGATACAAAAGCGTGAGTTCAATGTAGGTGATTATGTCTTGCTATATAACTCTTGTATAAGATTCTTTGCAGGCAAGCTTCTCTCTAAATGAGAATGTCCCTATGTTGTTGTAAAAGTATATCGTTCCGGTGCTATCAAGATCAACAACACGGAAGGTAATTGTCCGATAGTGGTAAATGGGCAGAGAATCTAGCATTGTATCTCAGGTACTCCCATAAATGTTGAAAGCAATATTATCAATACCATAACTCCGGAAGAATACCTAAGGGATATTTATCAGCCCGTTTCAGACTCCGAAAACAAGAGGTATGTGATTCGGTAAGAAAACAGGGTCCAAAACTTTTCCAGTAGGAAATTTTCTCTGTTTTGGAATATTTCAAAAAATACAAAAAATGGAAGTAGTCCGGAAAGTGCGCGAGGAGGCGACAAGCCTGCACGGCGCGGGCCAACCCGCTGGCCGCGCCGTGAGGGCTTGTGGCCACCTCGTGCGCCTCCCGGACTCCTTCTGGTCTGGAAAAAACCATTATATATACTCTTGTTTGGTCTGACCCCTGCGTCACGCAGATTCCCTCTGTTTTTCGTTTCGAGCCTGTTTTCTGCCGCAGATTTAGAGCAAGATGTCGTCCCAGGAATCTGTGGGGGAGTACAATCTCCATCAAATCTATGGAGAAGTAAGTGATGATCTGAAAAGGATGGAAGTCATGGAGGCTAAGGAAAGGCTACCTAAAGAAAGCAAGGGCAAAACCAAGGAGAGGAATCAGGCGTGGGACGAAGTGCAGTCTGTGCTCAACAGGGAAGAAGTTGAGGAAGTGGATTTCCTCCAACCCTACCTCCACCTACTGTCTCCATCCTTGATTGAACTCTTGAGGTTTTTTGAAACAACTCGTGCTCGCAATACTTGTCTCACTCGTGAAGTTGTTTTTCTTGAAAAACATATCGCAGATCTCCAAGGGATAAATCAAAGATTAATGGCCCTCTTGGAGTCAAAGATTGTAACAACTCCACCACCATCACTACCAAAGGAATACTACTGAGCATTGGTATGGGAAATCCCCTTGGCTTGTGCCAAGCTCGGCGGAGTTTCCCCGGTATCTTATCACCATCACATCTTTTGCCTTTACCTTTGTTTTAGTTTTCCTTTTCAGTTTTCTCTTTTTCTAGTAGAGTAAAAGTCTTAGCGTTTTAGTCTTGAGTTTTGCTTTGTGTCACCCCCGATGTATTCGAGCTCGTGAGCCATATAATAAAGAGTGTCTTAGTTGAAGGGCTTTGCCTCTTGCCATGATCAAAAGAGTGAGAATAGAACAAAAGCATGAAAGATCATGTAATGCTCTTATGGGAAGTGATGGCTTCACATATAAAAAGAATGAGGATTGAAACTTCTTGAGGGTAGGCAAACGTAGACCTTGGTCATGGTTGCAATTAATAGGAAGTAATAAAGAAGGAGAGGTTCACATATAAATATATCATCTCTGACACCATCTATGATTGTGAACACTCACTAAACTATTGCATGCCTAGAAGTAGATGTTGGACAAGGAAGACAACGTAATGAATTGTGATGGCTTGGTTCCGAACAATGTTATATGATTAGAGATCCCTTAGCATGTGACGATTGCTTCCACCTAACAAGAGCCAAACCTCCCGCACTAAGTAGAGATACTACTTGTGCATCCATAAACCTTCAAACCAGTTTTGCCATGAGTGTCCACCATACCTACCTATGGATTGAACAAGATCCCTCAAGTAAGTTGTCATTGTTGCAAGCAATAAAAAATGCTCTCTAATCCGTATGATCTATTAGTGTGAGGAAAATAAGATTTGTACAAACCTGTGATGAGGAAGACATAAAAGCGACAGACTGCATAATAAAGTTCTTTATCATAGGAGGCAATATAAAGTGACGTTCCTCCGCACTAAGAGGACACGCATCCAAACCTCAAAAGCGCATGATAACCTCTGCTTCCCTCTGCGAAGGGCCTATCTTGTACCTTTACTTTTTGCCCTTGAAAGAGTCACCGTGATCTTCACCAATTCCTTATCTCGCCTTTATCTTGGCTAACGTCATATGCTTGGGAAAGATCTATATTCATATGTCAACTTGGAAGTAAGTATTCATGAATTATTATTGTTGACATTACCCTTGAGCTAAGCAATTGGGAGGCAAAACTATAAGCCCCTATCTTTCTGTGTGTCCGGCTGAAACTTTGATCTCATGAGTACCACGTGAGTTGTAGCAATTGTAGAGAATGAAAGAATGATTGAGTATGTGGATTTTCTTTACAAGCTCTTATTTGACTCTTTCTGATGTTGTGATAAATTGCAATTGCTTCAATGACTAGAGGCTATCGGTTGTTACTTCTCGGTAAGGTTCTTGATCCATGCTTTACTTTGTGAACGAATTATCACTTTAGCATGAGAGATTATATGTTGGTATTGCTGTTCTAATCTTGATAATGATGCATGCATGTTCGTATCTTGTTTTGTCGACACCTCTCTCCCTAAACATGTGGACATATTTATTGAGCTCGGCTTTCGCTTGAGGACAAGCGAGGTCTAAGCTTGGGGGAGTTGATACGTCCATTTTGCATCATCTTTTCATGTTGATATTTATCGTTTCTTGGGCTGTTATTTCACTTCACGGTAAAATTATTATGCCTTTTCTCTCTTATTTTGCAAGGTTTACATGAAGAGGGAGAATACCGGCAACTGGAATTCTGGCCTGAAAGTGGAGCTAGTTTGAGATACCTATTCTGCGCAACTCCAAATGCCATAAAAATCAACGAGGATTTTTTCCCGATTTATCAAAAATACTGGGCAGAAGAAGTGCTAGAGGGGGGCGTGCAGGGGGCCACAAGCCTGCACGGCGCGCCCCCCCCCCAGGCCACGCCATGAGGGCTTGTGGGCACCCTGCAGGCCCACTTGCCCCCTCTTTTGGTATATGAAGGGTTTCATCCAGGAAAAAATCAAGGAGGAGCTTTTTCGTGGATTTGCCGCCGCCACGAGGCGGAACTTGAGCAGAACCAATCTAGAGCGCCGGCAGGACGATCCTGCCGGGGAAACTTCCCTCCCGGAGGGGGAAATCGTCGCCATCGTCATCACCAATACTCGTCTCATCGGAGGGGATTCATCACCATCAACATCTTCATCAGCACCATCTCATCTCCAAACCCTAGTTCATCACTGGTAACCAATCTCCGTCTCGCGACTCCGATTGGTACTTGTAAAGTTGCTAGTAGTCTTAATTACTCTCTGTAGTTGATGCTAGTTCGATTGTTTGGTGGAAGAGTTTATGTTCAGATCCTTGATGCTACTCATTACCTCTCTGGTCATGAATATGATTATGCTTTGTGAGTAGTTACTTTTGTTCCTGAGGACATGGGATAAGTCATGCTAATAGTAGTCATGTGAATTTGGTATTCGTTCGGTAATTTGATATGTTGTATGTTGTTTTCCTCTAGTGGTGTTATGTGAATGTCGACTACATAACACTGCACCATTATTTGGGCCTAAAGGAAGGCATTGGGAAGTAGTAAGTAGATGATGGGTTGCTAGAGTGACAGAAGCTTAAACCCTAGTTTATGCGTTGCTTCGTAAGGGGCTGATTTGGATCCACTAGTTTAATGCTATGGTTACACTTTGTCTTAATTCTTCTTTCGTAGTTACGGTTGCTTGCAAGAGGGGTTAATCATAGGTGGGATGCTTGTCCAAGTAAGGGCAGTACCCAAGCGCCGGTCCACCCACATATCAAACTATCAAAGTAACGAACGCGAATCATATGAACATGAGGAAAACTAGCATGACACAAATTCCCGTGTGTCCTAGGGAGCGTTTTTCCTCCTATAAGATTCTGTCCAGGCTTGTCCCTTTCTATAAAAGGGATTGGGCCACTATGCTGCACCGTTGCTACTTTTGTTACTTGTTGCTTGCTTGCTTGCTACGAATCATCTCACCACACAATCACTTGTTACCAACAATTTTAGTGCTTGTAGATTTTTCCTTGCTGAAAACCACTAGTCAGATCCTTTTGCTCCTCGTTGGGTTCGACACTCTTACTTATTGAAAAAACTACGATTTATACCCTATACTTGTGGGTCATCATCGGTATCAAAACTGGCAGATCTCGGGTAGAGGGTCCTGAGTTGTGAATCTTGGATCAATGGTAACAGGAATAGTGGAGGCGATGTTTACCCAGGTTTGGGCCCTCTTGATGGAGGTAAGACCCTACATCCTTGTTTTGTTTGTATTAATAATGGAGTAACGAGTACAAAGTTTCTCTACCTCAAGATCATATGTTGTGGTCTAAACCCTAAGAGTAATGATGTTGTCGATGATCTCTACGAACTATAACCCTCTGTTTTATATAGACACGAGGGGCACCTAGGGTTAAATATGGTTGGTTACATCCAGGCGCAAACATGTCAATATTATCATCTTGACTTGGAGCAGACACCAAGGCTTCGAAAGTTTCCATCGTGAACACGGCGTCATCTTGTAGTTCGATCCTCCAACGATAGCCATAAAGAAGCCCATGAGTCCGACCAATAGATATAGGTCGGCGGCCCGATAACCCCTTAGTCCTGGGCTCCCTCAGTAGCCGCCGAACTGGCCTCCAATGTCTTAGTCGTGATTCCTAGCAGCTTCTGGTCTTCAAAGTCTTCGGCTTGCGGGGCGAGTTCTTCTCCCCATTTGTGCTCGACTAGCTTTACTTCGGCCATTGGCGACTTCCTTGTTTCTGAGTTGTATGTGTCACCCAGCCTTAAAGTCCAATCGCTCGTGTGTTTATAGTGCCTTTGTCTGACAAGTTTTTAATGAAAGGTCGCGGTCCGTCATGACTACTGACCAGTTATTAAACTCGATTCATGGTTCGAGGCAGTTTTTCCATTGGCACATCCCATCAATATGGAGATCGTGCCCCGCTTTTCAATGGATATAGTTTATTTTTTGGGCTATCCCACGCATGCATAACTCCATGATTATAGCGGGAAGTGGCGAGGTCCAGGAGTAGTAAAGGGACTATTGGTATTACAATAGCTTATAATACGCAAACTGCCACTACAGCCTCCACACGCTTCTCAGATCTTCTCATTGCCATTGCCTTACCCAATCTTTTGAGCTCCAAGCACACAGGCTCAACCTTCCCCTCAATCTCCTCAAACTAGTCCCTAGTTCGACCATGCCTGGCTCTGGTTCCACGGGTAAGTGGGAGACCACCTGCTTTGCCGACAACGACATCCAAGAGCTGAAGAGCACTGGCTATCTGTCGGTTAACATAGCTCATCGCGCTCCGGAGAAGGGCCAGGTCATCCCCACGCCAAGACCTTGCGAGAGGGTTATCTTCATCTCCACTTCATCCGGGGACTCGGCTTTCTGCTCCACCCCTTTGCATGGGGTTTGATGTTTTCCTATGGGTTAGATTTTCATGATCTCCCCCCCTGAATTCTTTCATGCACATCTCGGCCTGCATAATCGTTAGCGAGGCCTTTATGCGGGTCCAACCACATTTCGTCTTGTGGTTAAAAGTTTCCAATTTCAAGACGAAAGTGGTTATTGGTGAGTAGACACACTATGGGGGTGATGATTAGCAAGCTCCCCCTGGTACAATGGTTGGACGATTCTTTTATAGATACCATCAAGATTTGGAAACAGTAGTGGTTCTACATCACCGAACCATGCGGCGCAGACTAGACATCCCCCTCTGGATTCAGATCCAGACCTCCCACCAGGCTAGTGTCGTAGACGAGGAGGGGGCTTGATTGGGGATCAATCGTGGAGGTGGAGTCACTACAGAGGTGCGTCTCCCAACTCGTGAAGAACAAAGTTGAGCTGACCAACATGGTTCAAGTCATGCTTGGGCGCCGCCTCCTCCCCTGCCAATATCGGACCACCCCTATGTGGTCCTACAATCCCAAAGACCCGGCCATCGTGCTACACTTATAGTGCACTACCCACGGTAAGCTATGAAAGGGGTAGTTCAAGTCGCAAAAGACTTGGCCGACCGAGGAGAAAGACACAAGATTTCATGTCACACACCCTCCTAGAGAGGTATGATAAAATTAGCCTTGATGTCACACACCCTCCTGGAGAGGTATGATAAAATTTTGTTCTTGTGTCCATGTATTTCCTTTTAATAAGGTCCTTAACCCTTTCTGCTCCACATTCATAACACTGGCTAGATAAGTCCAAATGAATCAACTACCCGACACCGCTACCCGAGGGCCCCATTATGGCCTTACTGGAGTCCATGTTGGTCAAAAAGTTGTACGCGGTGCCGAAGAAGAAGGAAAACAAGAAGGAGGCCGAGGAGGCCTCCGCTCAAAAGGACCTATGGATACTAGGTCCAAGGACACACACGCCCCTTCAGCTCTTGAGGGAGAGCGTGAAGAGGGCAGGGAGGAGAGTCGCTCCTCCCACATAAGGAACAAGGCGGTGTCCGAAGACGTCAAGGGAGATCTATCGCCCACTGCCCCCAAAAGGCAATGCAGGGCCAAGGTGGTCTGATTCAATGATGCCTCGGACTCTGCCGAGGAGTGCGAGGCTTTTGAGAGGGTTCCTTGAAGGAACCCCAGGGTTAAGCCCCCGACCAAAAGATATGAATCCGAAGACTCTATCGTTTTTCCATATTGAAGTTTTAGTATTGACCATGTGCATACTTTTCAAATAGTAGCCCACTGTGTGATCTTCCCACCAACCAGTCCATGGAGGGGGATTCCCTACCGGCCGATCTGGTGTAGAGCGGGACCGCATTACATAACACACCTCCTCTGGTTGCCGAGGAGACCGAGGAGGTGATATCTCAAAGAACACCCCTGAGCCAAACATGAGGGAGAGGTGATGATATTATGGTGGAGGTTAATGCATCGGTCACCAAAGACCAGGAGGGTGAATCCGTTTTGGCAAAAAAGAGGGGGAGCCCGGCCAGTCCGACCTATCTCCAAGGATAATTCTCGAGACCTCTAAGCCTGCAAAGTTGTCTATTTCGGTTTCTCCGAGAGGGGATACCAATGGGCCACCATCATAGCCGCTCGTAATAGTGCGGGACAAAATCGGGTGGCCAACCATGATGGAGGACACTTTAAAAGACTCCTCCCTCGCCGAAGAACACTGCACTCTTCTGGGTTTAGTTTTACAAAGCATTCGGTGTGTTCACAACAGATCGAAGGAATCTTCTGGCGACCTCTTGATGGGCTTCAAGGTAAATTGTGTAATATCCTTTTATAGAAAGAATTTTATTTCATAAGGTTATATAATCCTCATATATAGTAGCCCATGAGCCATGTGTGAGTTTGAAAAAATCATGCGGGGGTCAAATAGTGCGGAAAAAACAACGATAATATTTTAGTGATCCGTCGCCCCCAAGACTCTAGCAGGATTGAAAAAATCATCACAGAGGATTCAAAATCGAATGACTTCGAAGTGTCACACATGTGAACTATTTATGCAGACTTCCTCTTCGGCAGCAGCTCCCAACGACATGGAGTTGGCAGAGATGAATCAGAAGCTCAAGAGCTCCGAGGATGACCTCGGCCGTCTCAACAAGCGGTTCGATGAGACACAAGGTAAGTGCGAACTGGAAAACATTTGAATATCATTATTTTATCATTTAAGGTAGGTATTTTTGTTTTTATCCTTAAGTGCAGGTTATTTTACGACAACTGTAGTTGTCACCGCGGAGGTCGAGAACCTCAAGATTGAGATGGAGAAAGCGAGGCAAGAGGCTACTCAACATAAGTTGGCGACCGCACAAGCAGCCGCCGAATTGTCGATGAAAAAGACTGGCAATGAGAAGCATGAGGCTAGGGTTGCTGAGGTGTAGCAAGATCTCAAGGATGCCATCACTAAATGTGAGGTCCTTGAGCAAAAGAATAAGGATCAGGCCTCCGAGTTAACCTCATTGGCCTCGGCAATCGAGGAAGCACAAAGGGAAGCGCAAGGCTACTAGAAGGAGCTCCGTGAAGTCAAACTTATTGCGGATGGTAAGTGATACTTTCTGCATTGTGTCTTCGGTGGTAACAGGTTCGCATTTCTCACACGAGTGCGTCACTCTCCAGGCGCGTTTGTGGATCTCCCGAAGAGTGCGGGGGAAGTGGCAAGGCACTATGCAACCCAGGAGGGGGATGTTGAGGTGAGGCTGTTCTAGGCGTAATTTCAATCTCCCGAGCAACCACTCCTCATCTCCGATGAGATGAAACAGATGATGGAGTTGCATCGGATGGCGGATCCGGCAATGAAGGACCTTTACATAAGGCTATGGCCCATAGATCCACTACCAAGTAGCTACTTTGGCTTGGTGCAGGAGATGATCGATGCCGCACTAAAGATTTACATCCTGAAGTGTTTTGTATGCATTGAGGGAGCTTGGATGGACTTTGCAAATACCATGGTCAATTGGCTGAAGTAAAGCCAACCGAAATGGCCATCGGGCCCCCGACGCCTGGAAAGGAGCATAGGCAACTCGAGCAGTACTTTCCCATTGTTATGGATTGTGCTCGCGCAATAGAATCCCTGTGCCCAAAGGATGTAATTATTGAGTGAGAGTATCATCATATATTTTTATTGACAATTAAAGTTTTGTGCTTTATAATGCTATTGCTTTGCATGGTATATCATGCTTTGCTTTGTTTCATTTTGACTCTTGTTTGCTCGTTTTAATCTGAAAGTTACCAGCCATCAGCTTCATCCCCCTTGTAGATGCTACAAGGGGTGTTTGTGACCTCCACATTATTACCCTTAACCAACCTCTTCGTTCTCGGAGCCAGTGTGGAAGGAAACGAGGCATCAGACTATGCGTCTTTAATTATTTCACTTAGCCGTAGGAGCTTGACTGCAGGGACTAGTTACTTGCCCACTTTGTTTTGTGATGTCCCGGTATACCGAGGGTGAAACCATTTTCCTTTTGTTTGTATAACTACAGACCCTTCGTATAACACGATGTAACCTCCATCGATTTTTAATTTAACACTTGTCATCGAAGCGCAGATCGGTTCATGCTTATTATGACAGTGAGTTTTTGGCTTTCTCCACTACGGTACTTACCTAGGCGAGCTAGAAGTACAATCACAGTAGTTCTCCCTTTACCATTTTGGGTGAACATGCATAATATAAGAGGGTAAACACATGACCTGGGAAACCCGACTATTGACCCAAGACATAATTTCGAACCGATGCATGTAACACAATATCCAGGACGCTGAGCGCATAGGGCAAAAAATGGTGTCAGAGTGATGCTTGGGGCGAGCTTTATAGTCGAGCCCCCGGTTACTTAGCCGGTCGCATCTAAAATATGTATTAAACTAGTTTGTTTTGGTGTCGAAGAGCGGAAAAAGGCTATGCAATATGTAAATGACTGCCATGGGACTGTGAAAATTGGTCTTTATTTCTGATGAACTCGTGACGTCTATCTGTATAATCCGAACTGCCCAAGCAACTCTTACAGATATTTTTTATATTAAAAATAAGTTTATAGAGGAAAGGTTTACACCTGGACTTTTCGAGTGGTTTGATGTCCTTTACTACGACATGCTACACATATGCGCATTTTCTCTCCACGGGGTGCTCCGTAAGGGGAGATAGTGATCGGTGGGTGGACCTCTTTTGAAAGAGGGCCTTGAGAAGTCGACATAGTATGTTACCTTGATGCTGGGTAGGTCCTAGATGGTACCTACTATTGTTCAAAGACGTGATCGACCATAGCTTAGTTAATTCGAACACTTGGTATCAGTCCGAAGTGAGTGCTCAGTGTGTCCATTGACAGTGATGACACCCTTGGGTCCCGGCATCTTAAGCTTCAGATAGGCGTAATGGGGGACAACATTAAAGTGAGTGAATGTTGTATGATCGAGAAGTGTGTGGTAGCCATTGTGAAAAGGGACAATGTCAAAGATCAAGTCCTCGATGTGGAAGTTGTCTGGCGAACCGAACACTACCTCCAAGTTTTGGTGCTCGGGCAGCGGGCCTTGATGCCTAGGATTATTCCTTTAAATGTGGTGTTGCTGGGTTTGAACCTTGATGGGTCGATACCCATTTTCTTCACCGTATCTAGCAAATCGGATTGAGTCTACTGCCTCCGTCCATGACGACTCTAGTTAGGTACTACCCATCGATAATGGGGTCAAGTACCAAGTCCATCGATCCTTCATACCGAATACTGGTCGGGTGGTCTATGCAGTCGAAGGTGATTGGGCATGCCGACCACGGGTTGAACTTCGGGGCTACAAGTTCTATGGCGTAAATGTCCCGACGTGCACGCTTCCTCTCCACCTTTGGTATTTGTGTGATGTAAATCATGTTCATAGTATGTACCTCGGGAGGGAATTGCTTGTGTCGTCCATTATTCGACCTGCGAGGCTTGTCATCATCCATGCAGCAGGGCTCTAGCCTTATTCCTCGAGTGCAAGTTTGCTTGCATGCTTGATCACCCAACAATGATGGTTGGTTTGAGTGGCGGGATTATCTTCAGTGTCGTGGATCTGGCAGGGCCAATACATGATTTTGTCCAGCACGGTAGGTCCCTCTCGATATCCTTTAGAGGGTTTCTTCCGTAGTCCTAACATTGAATTGCCGAATCCGGCATTTACTGTCGTGTCCTCAGCATCGCCACCGTTGTGTCCATGCTTATTCCTGTTGCATCGTGATTTCCTATTGCCATCCCGAACTTCAGAAGTACTAGGTTCTCCGGGATGGTTATTTCGACGGGCTAGCTAGTTGTCCTCGCAAGGGAAAAAGCGGGTTGTAAGTGAGTTAAGGGCCGACATTGTTCTCGGCTTGTCTTCGCCGAGCTGATGAGCTAGGAATTCGTCCTAGATGTTGTTTCAGAAGGAGGCTATTGCCTCGGTGTCCAAATAGTCAACATTTCTTTTTCTTAGTCAGGAACCGGTTCCAACATTGCCGGGATGATTCGTCGGCTTGTTGGACTATGTGGATCAAGTCATCGGCATCCGGGGGTCGGACATAAATGCCTAGAAACTTAGCTCGGAAGGCATCCTCAAGCTCTTCCCAACTCCCAATGGAGTTTTCAGGGAGGTTGTTTAGCCAATGCCATGCTGGTCTTTTGAGTTTTAATGGAAAGTATTTTATGGCATGTAGGTAATTTCCTCGTGCCATTTGAATGTGGAGAAGGAAGGTAATGGCAGAGCCCATTGTCCCGTCATATTGTTCGATGTTGACGAGTTTAAACCATTCAAGGAATTGATGTTGCATTACCTCATCTATGAAGCACATTGGGTGAGAGACGCCCAGACTCGAGCTACATCGCGCTGAAGGTCGGCTGTTATCTAAACCTGGTGTTGGTCCCGCGCTCTATCACTTCGGTTGATCCAATCTTGGTACTAGTCCCATCTAGTGGGAGTGTACCCTTTAGATCCATAAATGGACCTTGTCTGACCTTCTCTAGCGTTCGAGTTGTGTCGCACGTCATGCGGGTCCTTAGGCTGTTTTGGCTCATTCCTTCTCATGCGGGGATATTAGGGTCGGTCTCCGGCTTCTCTAGCCGTCCTGTCCCGTCCTCGAGGGGGCGGTCAGGTTGGTTTCCCTGAGTGCGTCTGGGGGTGCAGGCTCAAATGCTTCGTCATCAAATTATAGCACCAAACTTTGGTGCGGGTAACTTTTGTTTTGATCTTGCCGCTCATTGCCATACCCTTCCTCGGCTGCTAGGACTTTAGTCCGCCTGTCGTTAAGGGTGTCTTGTTCAGCTTTGATCTGCTTCTATTTCATCTTCAGGCTTCGGGATGTGGCTATAAGTTGCTACTTAAACCGTTGTTGATCCAACGGGCCTTCGGAGACGATGAAATCCTTGTTTGTGAGACTATTCTCCTCTTTGGAGAGAGGGATGTAGTTGTTGTCTTTAGAGTCGTTGTGGTCCTGGGGATTATCTTATCCCCGTGCCCCTTCGAATCATCGAGCTGTTGTTCGGTGGTAGGAGGGCCAACAACGTCGTCCAGGTTGTCCGGGGTATTGATTTCTCCAGTACCTGTGTCGCTTCCTCTGCCCTTGCGACCCTTGGATTTTTTGCACTCACCAAGAGCTTGGGTGGCTCTTCGCCACCGTTCTTTATTGGGGTGCAACCGCTGCTCTTCCTGTGGTGCTGTCTCCCTTGTCACCAGGGTTGTCCACCATGTAGACATTGTAGATGGAGGTGGTTATCCATCGTCAAATGGTGGGAGGAGAAATTGTGTCAAGATCCTTATGTATGTCTTCGTCCTCTTCCAAGGAGAAGTCCAGCGTATCGGTAAAATCTTAGATAATGGCTAGCAAGTAGATGGTGGGTTGGATGTGAAATTTCCTGTATCCTACCTCAAGACTAATCCGAGCATAGGTCGAGGACGAGTCACCCGTAATATCCATAGTCTAGATTCGAGCCAGCGTCTTGTTCAACAGCGAGAAATTGGCCTCACTATTTTCCTGAATTCCTCTGGAGTTGATCTCCAACGTGTTAGCACGGGGGACGTGCTCGGCCAAGGTTGACCCTTGGTCTTTGGACACTTTGATCGGATTTGAGCTCGAAGCCGGGTCGAGGGTAAGGCTCGGCCTAGTGACGAGGTCGATCAATAGGCTGATGTTAAAGCTTCGGGGTTCCTAGGCTCATCGGTCAAGGCGTAGAGCCCCGTAAGGACTAGATCATCATTGACATTGGCGTACTCTAAGTCGCTGAACTTGATCTGCTGGCCAGGGATGAAGGGACCTCTGGTTTTAATGTTATCACTAGTGATTAAACAAACCATCGACCCTTTGGTGATCGCACAACGGAACTCTCAATGAAAGCACTAATGTCGATGTCAAAACCAACATATCTCGGGTAAGAGCATCTCTAACAGCTTCCCTAAATAGGGCAGTGTTGCATAAAAATTGTCATATAGGGCACAAAACAGCCAAAAACGTGCTCCAACAGCTGCCCTATCTTCATCAACTGCCCTAAAAAATTTACAGCACTGCCCTAAATTTGGCCCAACTGTTGTATATTTGCAACACCTACGTGGCTGCCCCAAATTCCATTCCCCACGCGCGTGGACCCCAACCGCCACCTGGAACGTTCCGTTCTGCATCCGTGCCCTATATAGGGCAGCTGCTGGGGCGGGTGCTGCCCTATATTGGGCTGCTGGTAAAACGGCTGCTGTTTTGCTGCCCTATATCTCGATTTTGCCTGCCCTATAATTGAAAAGAGGCTGCCCTATTTAGGGCAGCTGTTAGAGATGCTCTAAGGGGTCCCAAGCTGTGGATCTTGGATCAATGGTAAAATAAATAGGAGATACGATGTTTACCGAGGTTCAGGCCCTCTTGATGGAGGTAAAACCCTACATCCTGCTCTTGTTTATATTAATGATGGAGTATCGAGTATAGAGTTGATCTACCTCAAGATCGTATGTTGTGATCTAAACCCTAAGAGTAATGATGTTGTCGATGGTATCTATGAACTAAAATCCTGTAGTTTATATGTACACCACGGGCACCTAGGGTTACATATGGTCGATTACATCCGGGCACTAACATGTCGATATTATCATCTTGACTTGGAGCACACACCAAGGCTTTGGAAGTTTCCATTATGAATGCGATGTCATCATGTACTTCGGCCCTCCAACTATAGTCATAGAGCGGCCTATGAGTACGGCCCATAGAGATAGGCCGGCGGCCCGAGGACCCCTTAGTCCCGGACTCCCTTAGTAAGTAACTCTGTACACAAGATTGATATGTTGTCCACTCTCTCTTAAGCCCAAAGGGGTGATGAAATACGTCTTCTCTTGATCTTCGACGGCCATAGTGATCTGATCATAGCCTCAGTAAGCAATCAAGAAGCACAAATGCTCACAACCAGTTGTAGAGTCGATAATCTCATCAATGCGAGGAAGAGAAAACGGGTCCTTGGGACAAGCTTTGTTAATATTTGTGTACTCAACACAAACACACACCAAGTGTTGTTTTTGTTAGGACAAGCACCGGATTTGCAAACCACTTTGGGTGCAAGACTTCAATGATGAACCCGACAGCTAGGAGTCGGGCCACCTTTTCACCAATAGCTTTTCTCCTCTCCTCTTTAAAACAACGAAGGTAGTGTTGTACATGTTTCATATTTGGATACACATTAAGGTGATGCTCAGCGAGTTCTCTCATACACCAGTCATGTTAGAAGGCTTCCACGCAAATTTGTCCCGATTCTCACGGATGAACTTGATGAGCGCACTTTCCTATTTGGGATCCATGTTGATGCTTGTGAACCTCATTGGGTTTTCCGTGAAAAGAACGGGTTATCACAGCACAAAGCGGGTAAGTATTTCCCTCGATTAATAAACCAAGGTTTATCCAACCAATAGGAACATCAATCCTCAACCTTCTTCAGCGGTTGCACACAAAAGAGCAAACAACTTGCACCCAACGCGGGCAAGATGGTTGTAAATCCCCTTGATCTCGTTATTTGCAAGCAAATGAGGCGTTTAATTGTAGATAGTTGTGACTTGCAAAATAAAATAAATGACAAATAAATAGCGAGGAAATTGTATGTTTTTTGAATATATAAGTGAATAGACTCGGGGGCCATACTGTTCTCTAGTGGCAACTCTCATGAAAGCAATATATGATGGGTAAACAAATTACAGTTTGGCAATTGATAGAACAGCGGATAGTTATGCGATTTCATGGCAATGGTCATGCCTATATAGGCACCACATGCATAACAAAATAGGTTTATTCCTGCCTGCACCTACTACTATTACTCCACCCATCAACCGTTATCCAACATGCAACTAGAGTATTAAGTAAAACAAAGTAATGCTTGGGGAATGATGACATGATGTAGACAAAGTAAACTGAATCAATATGAATAAACCCCATCATTTTATCCCTAATGGCAGCAACAGAAAGATGCATCTTGTCCTCTTTTGTGAGTTGGATATATAAATGCATCTGGTTGAACCCACTACAACGCACATCTACAACTGAAGAAAGATCAAACTAGTTGGCCAAAGCAATTCAATAGATTAGTTAGATTTACGAAGCTATGATGATCATGCAAATAAGAATAATAAAACTCAGAGAAGACTCAAATACTTCTCATGAATAATCTGAACATAAACCCACAATTCATTGGATCCCAACAAACACACCATACAAAAGAATTTTATCGTATAGATCAAAGCGAAGATGCGACGATCATTGTATTGAAGATGAAGAGAGAGGGATAGCCATCTAGATACTAACTGTGGACCTGTCGGTGTGTGGTGAACTACTCACACATAATCACAAGGGCACCAAGGTTAATGAAGAGGTCCTCTGTGATTGACCCCCCTCTAAAAGAGTGCTGGAACGGAGCTCCAGATGGGGTCACCGCGGAACATAGAGTTGCAACGGTATAAAAAGTATTTCATAAATTTATATGCCAGAGAACGAGGCAAGAGGGGCCACACGGAGGCGACAAGACACCAGTGCGTGACCACTCCCTAGTCGCGCCGTGTTGCCTTGTGAGCTCCTCGTGGGGTTTCAGGACTTCCCCCAAAGCTTCGAGGTCTTCTTTTGGTCTAGAAAAAATCATAAAAAAGTTTCGTGGCAGTTGGACTTTGTTTTGTACTGAAAACCTAAACAAACACGCAGAAAAAAGGCAAGCGGTACTGGGCACTGGGTCAATAGGTTAGTGCTCAAAAATAATATAAATTGGTGCATTATGACCGAAAAAGGTATCTTAAGATGATAATATAACAACATGGAACAATGAAAAATTATAGATACATTGGATAGCATCCCCAAGCTTAACTCCTGCTAGTCCTCGAGTAGGTAAATGATAAAAATGGAATTTTTTATGTGACATTATATCCAACATGTAATCTGTTGCATGTATGCTCATCAAGAAACAATGAATTAACGAACATCCGCATAGTAATAAATATAAGCACAAGCAACAAAATCATCAATCTTTCAAAGTATACGATCCTAAAAGAATGCTTCACCCACATTAATCCTTCATATTAGCAAAGCATGGCTCCATCTTCACCACATTAATACAAACGTTAAGCACCATGGTGTCCAACTTAGGCAATTGGATCATACTTTTTAGAAGTGAAACAACTTTTTATTCTTGAAGCAGTACATGAGCGTGAGCCATGGACATAGCATATGGTGGTAGACATCAAAGGGGTAGAAGTCGAGAAGATAGTCTCACATCAACTAGGCATACCAACGGGCTATGGAGATGCCCAACGGTAGATGTCAATGCAAGGAGTAGGGATCGCAGTGCAAATGATGCGCCAGAGCTATAAATGTATGAAAGCTCAAATGAAGCTAAGTGGGGGTGTGCATCTAACTTGCTTGCTCATGAAGACCTCAGGCATTTCAGGAAGACCATCATTGGACTATGCAAGCCAAGTTTATAGTAATGATAATGTGATTTCCACTAGCATATGAAAACGACATATCATGAGACTTTATGTATGATGAACATGGTGCCACTTTGAGGCACAAGTGTGGTAAAGGATAGTAGCCAAGTCCAATCTTTTTTTATCATTCATTTTTTCCATTTCAGTTTTTTTATGGTGGGTTCATTTGGCCTCCCTCAATTTTTTCATTTTTCGTCCTGAGTATCTTCCCTACTTGTGGGGGAATCATAGTCTCCATCATCCTTTCCTCACTGGGACAATGCTCTAATAATGATGATGATCACGCGTTTTTACTAACAACTCATGAAAGCTAGATATGATTCAATATGAATGCATAGAGACATAGAAGAAAGCTCAAAAAGGGGCGATGAAAGCCGTCTTCTCTTGAACCTCAGCGACCATAGTGATCTAATTATAGCCAGAGTAAGCATCCAAGAACCACAAACGCTCACAACCAGTTTTAGAGTAGATAATATGGTCAATGCAAGGAAGAGCAAACGGGTCCTTGGGAGAAGCTTTGTTAATATCTGTGTACTCAACACAAATACACACCAAGTGTCGTTATTTCTAGGACAAGCACCGTATTTCCAAACCACTTAGGGTGGAAGACTTCAACGATGAACCCTGCAGCTAGGTGCCGTGACACCTTTTCACCAATAGCTTTTCTCCTCTCCTCTTTAAAGCGATGAAGGTAGTGTTGTACATGTTTCATCTTTGGATCCATATTAAGGAGATGCTCGGCAAGTTACCTGGTACACCACTCATGTCAGAAGGCTTGCATGCAAAGTTGTCCTGATTCTGATGGATGAAGTCGATGAGCGTGCTTTCCTATTTGGGATCCATATTGATGCTTGTCATCTGCGTAGGGTTTTCTGTGAAGAAGAATGGGTTATCACATCACAATGCGGGTAAGTATTTCCCTCGGTTAATAAACCAATGTTTATCGAACCAATAGAAACATCAATCCTCAACCGTCTTCAGCGGCTGCACACAAAAGAGCAAACATCTTTCACCCAACGCGGGCAAGAGGGTTTCCAATCCCCTTGATCTCGTTATTTGCAAGAAAATGAGTTGTGTAGATAATTGTAGATAGTTGTAACATGCAAAATAAAACAAAAGAAAAATAATTACAATGAGGAAATTGTAAGATTTTTTAATATATAAGTGAATAGACTCAGGGGGGGCATAGTGCTCTCTAGTGGCATCTCTCATGAAATGAATATGTCACATCCCTAAATCCCTATTGGAGTATAGTAAGTTTGTGCTCATGTCTTCTTCATTGCATCCATGTAAATGAAATGAAATCAAAATCAAAGCAAAGAAAACAAAAGCAAACCCTAGCAACTCTATATTCAAAAGCAATTCAAATTTGGTGGCAAATTAAAGAATCCAAAATGGCCAATAGAAAAGTTCATCATTTCTGATAAATGTTGAAAACAAAATATCAGGGGTGAAATATATTTTCAAAATGCTTTTTCCATTTTATTTAAAATTTAAAATCTACTGAAATCAACTACATAATTGATTTCAAATAATCCAAAGTCTTCAAAAATGCTGAAACTTTTGTTTATATTTGGAAATATTCCAAATAACACTTCAACATGTTTCAAACTATTTTAGGAATAGTTTGGAGCCGAAAATAAAACAAAACCATATCAGAAATGTTTTAACAGAAACAGAAATGAAAATTTTTTGGAAAAGAGTTATCAGACGCTTACCTTGGCCGAGGCCCATCTCCTCCCCTTCTGTCGTCTTCCTCCTTCGCCAGTCGGAGTAGGAGCTGGCCGCCGCTTCTCCCGGCGTGCCCACACACCTATGTGCGTGCCTGGCTCGCTCGAATGAGTTGGAGAGGGAGGATAAGCCTCCCCGGGCTCGTTCCCATCCTCTCCCCCTCCTGATTCGCCCTCTGTCCTCTCCTATCTCGGCCCCCATTGCTGCGAGCTCGAGCTCGAGCTAGCCATCGCTCCGGCCGTCCTCCCTCGCCTCTGAGTGTGTCGTTCGCTCAGCCTTGACGAGCTGGTCATCCCTGCCAGAGGAGAAGAGCCCCCGAGCCCTGCAACGCCCTCGTAACCGTCGTCTTCAACCTTCGGCCGCCGGCAAGCCACCGTCGATTCACCGGATCCAGTGCCTCCCCGAGCATCCTGAGCATCCCCTCGTCACCATAGTGAGCTCCGGAGTGTTTCCCCCCATCTTCCCCTCTCTTTCCCGAGCTCTAGGCCTAGTTTCACCGGAGCCCGACGAGGACCGTCGCTGTAGCTCGTCACCGATGACCCTACGGTGACCGGTTGGTCCATCCGAGGCCTGCAAAAGCTCCAGCTCGCCGCATAGGTCCTCTAGCAGCCCAGCCCCGTGCGTGTTGCCCCCGTTTTCGATGACCTCGACGATGCCCGAGCTTCGCCCGCTGCCAAGCTCGTCGTCGGCGTAGATTCCGGCCACCCCAGCCCCTATGGTTTGTTCCATCATGCGCGCCATCGAGTGGTCGTTCTTCCTGTGCCCTCTGCCCCTCGAATGGTCATCGTAGACGCGTTTCCGACTCCCTCCGCCGTCTTTGGTGCTGCCGGAGGCTCACCGCCGGCGAGATCGACCTCCTCGCCGGTGGGTTCAACCCCCTTGAGCCTATGAAAGGTGGGGCCAGCCCCAGACTAATTAGGTTTAGTTAAATTAAAAATAAAAGTTTTATTAAAAGCTAAATAGCCACTGACATGTGGGTCCAGCCCTGTTAAATAGCTAATTAAGTTTAGACCTAATTTAAAACAGGCCAGAGTCAATAACCAGTGGGTCCCACTAGTCAGTTTTGACTTTCAACGGCCAGCTGACCTGCTGATGTCATGCTGATGCAATAAATCTAATTCCGGTTTTAATATAATTCCAGAATAATTGCAAAACTTTGGAAATTCATAGAAATTTGAAAATAACTCCAAATCAAACAAATAATATATGCAAATTGATCAGAAAAAATTCAATGAACACAATGGTGCTACTTTCATGCATGAAAAACAAAGTTATGAAACAGCATTTGGTCAAATCAATTAAATGCCTAAGGTAAATATGCCATTTCAAATGATAATTGAATTTGGACTTCAAACCAGATGCAAACTAAGGTTTCACCAACCATTTTGAAACATATCACCCTTCATTTCATGGCATGTTCATGCATCATGACTGTTGCATATGATTGTTAATATTTGTATGGTGTTATTCGGTAGGCCCGCCA
The DNA here is from genome assembly GCF_904849725.1 of Hordeum vulgare subsp. vulgare. NCBI lineage: Eukaryota > Viridiplantae > Streptophyta > Magnoliopsida > Poales > Poaceae > Hordeum > Hordeum vulgare. The sequence continues at coordinate 268,338,017 of NC_058524.1, read as the reverse complement.
CTTCGGATACGACTGATTATCCGACTGACGAATATCACCCCTCTGCTGAGCAACAAGGCAAGCAACCATTTCGATCATCCCAATAAATCCCATGTTCTCGCTCCTGCTCTTATTTATTGCATTAGGTAAAAATGCTTCAAATGCTTTTACCACGTTAGTTGAACCCATTCCTTTGCATGACCTGTCTTTGTCACAGTAATTAGCTAAACCTTGCAACCTAGCATACCTGGTAGATGCTTGAGCCACGATGTGTCTTATCCTGCTATGCATGCTATGCTTAGAGTTGTGTCTGGTCTGTCATCAGGGTGATGAACAGGATCATGAGAATGTGTTCAATTAATAAAGGTTGTGTGTTTAACCTGATTTGGTAAAGGTACCGGTGAAAGGCTATGTAGGAGTACATGGCGGGTTGTTTCATTGGAACCGTCCTTAGGAACTGAGTTCCGTGTATGTAATCCAAGACTAGATACTACCACACGTTGGGATACTTAGTACCTGTTCGGAAATCCTCCTGCTCCGTGAAAATAGAGGATTTGCGGAGCACCCGTTCCCCCGCTCCGTGTATTTTAACATCAGCTCTGCCAGCTCCAGGAGCTGAGTTGCGGAGCGGAGGAAAGCCGAACAGGGCCTTAATTCACCCTCTCGACTTATTAATCGCCTAGTACTCGGTCGAGGAGTTGCTAGTAGTTTCTGGTGTTTATAGTCATGTTGGAGACCGTTGTTAGAGCATATATCTCCATATGTGGTTTTGGTAATTGATGACAATTCGTATGGACTAATGGTTGCCTTAAGTTATATTTATGGGATTTGTCCATAGGCACTTCTTGAAGTCCATCTGTTGGGTTCAAGGAGTTTATATGATGACCAAGATGGTATTCAAGGTATTATCCAAAGAATGGTCATAGAGACACTAGGTTGATCAAGATCTCAGACAAAGAGTAAATCAAGATGATCAACACACAAAGCGTATAAGATGTACCGAGAGGGATCAAGTGATCCCATGGTATGGTAAGCATTGTCCATTACGTGTTTGTGTACTAACCCATGGTCTTTGTGAGAGTCATATGTGGGGGTTAGGTGTGCTTCCATGGGCTTGCGTCAAAAAGAAGATCTCATACAACCCATGAAGGATGACGTCAAGTGGCGATCGTCATCAAGATTGTGGTGAGCAAGTTCAAGTGGATCAGCACGAATATATCATTGAAACTATTGTTAATGATCATGTGTTGATAATGACAAGCTCATGTTCTAACAAGGACAAGATCAAGATAAGCATTCCTGAGCACTACATGCTTGATTCTTGTGGATGTTCACATGATGGACAAATGAAGATGAATACATAAGCTAGGCTTTCCACATTGTGTATGGGAGAGCTACTTGAAGACATCATCATGTCTTGCTTTCAACTTGAGCCAAGAAGGAACAACAACATCAAGCTCAAGTGAAAGGGCTAAATCAAAGGTATCAGTTCCTTTGACGTTAGTTGTGCGGAGTGATGATCAACGAATAAAAGTATACACTCAAGTATGGATCATCAGTACCCCTTTTATGATTCTTGAGTCTTTAGGGATCCCGCGCTATTAAGATGGGATCACAGGTTTTGCGATGAACTTGCTCAAACTACATCTCCACTATTCTGCTCAGACCACATCTCCACTGCTCTGCTGTTATCTGAAAACAGAACCAGTGCCTCGGACATCCGGCTTCCTCCGGACGTCCGAGGGCCGGACGACCGACAGGCTTTGGAAATCCGGAGCCCTGCACCAGAAGAACGTGAGCTCCATAACTCGGATTTCCGGCTCCGTCCGGACGTCCGAGGGCCGGACGTCCGACCCCTTCGAAAATCCAGAATCTTGCACCAGAAGAAGTTGAGTCGAATAACTCGGATTTCCTGCCTTCTCCGGACGTCCGGTCGCTGTTCAATTCACAGTATTTTCAGTGATATCTACAGGCCTCGGAGGACCGACCCCTGTCAGACGTGCGACCCCTCGCGGACGGCCGAACTTCCGGAAACTGTCGGACGTCCGGACCCTGTGTGACTTAAAGTGTCCCCAACGGCTGTTTTTCTCTCCCCACTATAAAAACCCCCCTCCCACTTCGTGAGAGGGCAGCCTAACACAGCCTTATCCTCATAAGAACACACTTCTACCTCACGCACATTTGCTCACACCAAATCTTAGATCCCAAGAGCATTTGTGAGCCCCTTTGAGAGTTGTTCCAATCAAAAGATAGATCGTCTCCCTCTCCTCCTCTCAACCCAAGCTATTTGAGATTTGAGCAAGTTTTGAGGATTCCCCGTGATCTTGTTACTCTTGGAGGTTGGAGACTCCTAGGCGGTAGGAGTTCTTCGGAGAGGAATCAATCCGTGTGATTACCCCCCGGAAAAGTTTGTGAGGGTTTGGAAGCCACCTCAAAGGATTACCACTAGTGGTTGAGAAACGCCTTCGTGGTGTTATCTCAAAGGGAGAATAGGGTGAGCCTTCGTGGCGTTGGTGTGCCTTCGTGGTAACATCCACCTCTCTAATGGTGACTAGCTTCCCTCCAAGGAAGTGAACATCGGGATACATCTTCGTCTCAGTGACCTTGGTTATCCTTAACCCTAACTCCGTACTTGTTGTTTACTTGTGTTACTTGAGCATACATACATTGCATATTGTTTGTGCTCATTATATTGTGTTGGCCATTTCTTGTACAAGATTAATCATTCAAGCATACCCTCTATATCCACACGTTCACACTTGCAGCTTTTGATATATCGTGTGCTATACTGTGATCTAGTATCTTGTGTCGTTCACCTACTTGTCGTGTGATATAGCTCAAGTAAGTTTGTGTAACTTACTTGTGCTTGTTAGTAACTGTATTGTGTCCATCTTGGTAGATCGTGTTGTTGATACACGTTGCAGTGCCTAGTGCATTTAGGATTTGTGCTTGACAAGTACCCTCTTAGTTTATTTCCGCATTAGGTTCAAGCCAAATCTGAAGAAGTTTTTAAATAGCCTATTTACCCCCCCCCCCTCTAGGCGTCATCGAGGTCTTTTCAATTGGTATCAGAGCTAGGTATCTCTTTAATTAGGTTTCACGACCTAGAGAGTATCGATGTCGACTATTGGATTAGTGCACAATGGCATCTTTGACTTTGATGGCACAAATTATACCCTATGGAGAATTCGTATGCTTCATCACTTTCGGGCCATGGACCCAAATACTTTACGCATTGTTCTTGTAGGGATTGCCGACAAAAAGGATGATGCATCTTCATCTACTAATGAAATGTATCTTGATTGTGAGGCTTTTCTTGCCATTCATCGAACCATAAGTCCTGAAGTGTTTAAGTCTATCTCGACTTACAAGTCAGCTCATGAAGTTTGGACTAAACTTGAAGATATATATGGTGGGTCCAATCTTGATGAAGACGGTATTATGATGAAGGAGTTGGTGCATGAGCTCTTCACTCTTTTCGATCTTAAAGAGTCCACCACTACTTCCATATCCGATTGCTTGCACACCTCAGCATCTTCAATCTCACAAGGTAATGACATGGTGCGTGAAGAAATGTATGTTGATGAAAATGTCATAGCCTCTATGGACACGAGCATATCTAGCACCACACATAGTGTAAATTATTGTGCTGATAGCTCATGCATTTCATGTAGCGACCCGACTCAAGACGAGTCAAGCCTCTGGTGTTTCCATACCATCCCAAGATCATGCTGGTACACACATAGTACAAAATGTATATATTCAAGAGTTCAATCACACAGCTTTATTAATCGAAATCTCATAAAGAGTACTTTATTACAATAAAGGATTACAATAAAGTGGCTGAAGGCCATCTCATGAGATTATCTAACGAAGACTAGCGGAAGCATCAGGTAGACGAGTCCATCCGACTCCAAGGGCATGTCGCTGAGCGTAGATCGTAGCCTCACTTCTGGTCGAAAAAGTACTCTACAACATGATACGTTGCAGCCGTGTAGGTCAGCATATTGAATATACCGGCAAGTCATCAAAGAGAGGAGCAAAATAATAATCAACTATCTCTACATGCATATTTGGCCGGTGGAGCTAAGTTTTGCATAAAGCCAATTTTATCCTACAACAAGAGGGGTTGAAAGCAAAACATTACTACATTGTTTGTTGTTAACGAGATTGTTCCGCCAACCAATTCTCGTACCCGAATAGTTCTTAACACCCACGTCATTATTAAGTTGTGTCGAGAGATCAGGGAAAATGCAATGCCTTCGGCTCAGGTTGTCCATGACCGTGGACACGACTAATCGATTAGGTTGGGCACTCTGCAGAGTTTTGCACACGTTCCCCACAAGATTTGATCGCCTCTGGGTTTGTCCTCGCACTTCAGGGTGTTTGAAGACCGGATGATCAAAACATGGTCTTTCAACGGGTCCCTCTAAATCCCTGTCGGTGCCCATCCATTCCTACCGTTCTTCAACATCTGCTAGCACCGCCTGTCCAGAGTCGCCGCGTTTTCCAACCAAGCCAGAGCCCATAATGACTTGTGGCTGTGCAGGTAAGCCTTGAGTCTTGAAGTCTCCGTCCGTCTCTTCGAGCCTGGGTGAAGCTTTCCGCAGGATGACATGGCCTCTCCAGCATCCCGGGCATCGACTGGGTTCTCCAGGGAGCCGATCAACCGTCCTTCACCCAGAGTTGCATTGCGTCCGAGGTCTTGAAAATCTTTTCTTAGCCGGTCTTGATTATTATATCAACCTCGCATCACTCGTGATATACACTCAACCGATAACCCGTCTACTCAAGCATAGCATTAAGAAATTGTCGTCCCGGGGCCAAGTATCGGGGTTGTTGTGTGCCTACCACATGATACTACAACTTATGCTAAAGTTTCCAAGTACCTAGGCAGCATGTAATTGGGCAAAGAAGGTGATCTACCATGCATCGAAAACATAGGTAAAATAACATGATCAAAATGACTTGCCTTGCTGATAGTTGTCTTGCTCGAGCGCTTCTAAGTAACACACTTCGCACTCCGGATGATCTACCGATACAAACACAAAGCACACCATAAGCACTTCAATCAAGCCACAAATAAAATAACATCACAAGTAAGGATTTGCTAAAGCCTAAGCAAAAGAATTCATCACGCGCCGGTATGGCAGAAACTTGTTTCTGTTGAAAACACCAGTAAAAATACTTTAAAAAATTTTGAAACTTCTACCACAGTAAGCTTTTATCACTAGTAATCAGTAGCAAAAAGAATCAACTCAAAATCATTTTTTAAACTCCTGGAATAGGCAAAACAAGGTTTAAACTAAATCTGCTCTAACTTATATTTGAAAAATTCAAACATAGATAAATTATATGTTTTTAAAAACTACAGGAAATTTGTGAGCTACTGGAAAAAGAATCAATGTCATTGGACTTCGGGATAACAAATTGTGGCCAAAACAAAACAGAAACTTTCTATTTTTGCAAACAGGCAGAAAAACAACTGAAGCTAATCTAGCTAACTAATGGGGTACACGTGGCATGCTACTATAGGCCGAGGGGGCGTTTGTTTGAATTCTTTGGGCAAACGGCCGAGGCTAAGCAAAACTCGCTGGTTAAATGATAAGTGAAACTAAAAACCGTTGGTTTTTCTAATCTAAACCGAAGAGTTATATATGATCTAATCTACACCGTTGAGTGGAGATCTAATGGCTACAAAGCAAAAAAGAAAACAACAGAGGAAGAGAGATGAAGCTACCGTGCTGGCTGGGGGTAGCTCTAGCCAGGGGCGTCGCCGGCGAGGGGGGAGGGGGCTCCGGGGCGTTGGAGGAGTCGGGGCGGCGGCGGCGGGGCTTTATATAGGGTATTATATACCAAAAAAATCAGAAAAATATTCTCTACCCGAATAACATTTTTCCAAAGCAAAAATAAAAACTTTGAAAAAATGTTTTTTTCAGAAATTCCCAAATTTGCTTTATTTATTTTTTGCAATTATTTTTGCAATAAACTTTGTATTTTCTTGACTCAAACATTTCAGAAATTTGCTCGCACTTTGGAGGGTCATTTTCCTCCGCTCTCTCTCTTGCGTGCAAGAGTGTATTTTCTCCGGGCTTTTCTCGTGCGAGGAAAAATGGAAAATGCAAATCAAAGACGAAGGAAATTTACGAGCTAAATTTATTTCAATCAACATGCATAGATGCTTAGCTACAATGTAAAACATTCCCAATTAGGAAAATTGGGATGTTACATTTCACCTAAAGATCCCTCGACAAATGTCTGTGGCGATATGCCTGCTTCCTCGTGTCCTCTTGATCAAAATATATTGTTTCTCCCTAATTGCTCTATGACTAATCATTACAAACCTACACACCTCAAGATGAATCTCGCCCTCGAGATTCGGGTTGGCTAGAAAACAGGTGCGGGTAGTCTCGACGAAGATCCTCTTCTCGTTCCCACGTGGCTTCTTCCTCGGTGTGGTGGCTCCACAACACCTTGCAGAACTTGATGATCTTGCTGCGGGTAACTCTGTTGGCAGTCTCGAGAATCCGGACGGGTTTCTCCTCATACGTCAGATCACTGTCAAGCTGTATGGCCTCTAGGGGCACTGTATCTCTCAACGGAACATCGGCCATCTCAGCGTGGCATTTCTTCAACTGAGAAACATGGAAAACATCATGAACTCCGGACAATCCTTCCGGCAGTTCGAGTTTGTATGCAAATTCACCTCTACGTTAAGGAATTTTGTAGGGGCCAATGAAACGAGGTGCTAATTTTCCTTTCACACCGAATCTCTTGATTCCTCGAAGTGGAGACACCCGAAGATAAGCTCGGTCTCCCACTTCGTACGTTACTTCCTTGCGTTTGCTGTCAGCATAACTCTTCTGCCTGGACTGAGCTATCTTGAGTCGGTCACGAATAAGCTTGACCTTCTCTTCAGAATCTCGGATAAGGTCGGGACCAAAAAGTTGTCGGTCTCCAACTCCATCCCACATCAACGGTGTTCTGCACCTCCTTTCGTATAGAGCTTCGAAAGGGGCCATCTTCAGACTGGTCTAGTAGCTGTTGTTGTATGAGAACTCGGCATACAGTAAATTGTCATCCCAACTAGACCCATAGTCTAGTGCGCAAGCTCTCAATATGTCCTCCAGAATCTGATTAACTCTCTCGGTCTGTCCATCTGTCTGCGGGTGAAAAGCTGTACGAACTGAGTCCCTCTATCGGACACAATGCTCTTCGGTACTCCGTGCAGACATACGATCCTCATCATATATATCTTGGCCAGCTTGGCACTCGTGTAAGTAGTCTTTACCGGAATGAAGTGAGCTACCTTGGTCAAACGATTGACCACAACCCAAATAGAATCATAGCCAGAACGGGTCCTGGGTAATCCTGTGATGAAGGCCATACCAAGCTTTTCCCAATTCCACTCGGGTATCGGCAGAGGTTGGAGTAAACCTGCTGGCTTCTGACGCTCGGCTTTTACTCGCTGACAAACATCGCATATAGCTACGTACTCGGCAATGTCTATCTTTAATCCTGTCCACCAGAAACTTCCTTTCAGATCCAGATACATCTTGGTGTTGCCGGGGTGTATCGAGTACGGGGAATCATGGGCCTCCTGAAGTATCAACTTCCTGAGTTCGGGATCATTGGGCACGTAGATGCGATCCTCAAACCATAAAGTTCCGTGTTCATCCTCACGAAAACCTTTAGCCTCCCCGTCTTCCATTTTCTGCTTAATCTCAGCTATCTCCTTGTTTGATTTCTGTGCCTCGCGGATCTTTTCTGTCAAAGTGGACTGAATTTCTAGATTGGCAACAAATCCTCTTGGAACTATCTCCAATTTGAGCTCTCGGAGGTCATCGACTAACTCCTGTGTAATCCTCCAGCTGTGAGCGTGTTCACATAACTCTTGCGGCTCAACGCATCGGCTACAACATTTGCCTTGCCTGGGTGATAATGCAATCTCATGTCATACTACTTGATCAACTCTAGCCATCGCCTCTGTCTGAGGTTCAGCTCCTTCTGCGTGAAAATATACTTCAGGCTCTTGTGATCAGTGTAAACATCACAACTATTTCCAATCAGGAAATGTCTCCAGGTCTTGAGAACGTGCACTACGGCTGCTAGTTCCAAGTCATGTGTGGCATAATTCAACTCATGGGGTCTGAGCTGTCTGGATGCATAGGCTACAACTTTGCCTTCTTGCATGAGCACTCCTCCGAGTCCTTGACGAGAAGCGTCACAGTAAACCTGGAAATCCTTCCGAATGTTCGGCAATATCAGCACTGGGGCTGTAACAAGACGTTTCTTCAGCTCTTGAAATCTTGTTTCACATTCCTCAGTCCAAATATACTTGGATTCCTTCTTCAACAACTCTGTCATGGGCTTGGCAATCTTTGAGAAATTCTCAATGAACCTCTGGTAATATCCGACAAGTTCGAGGAAACTGCGGATCTCCTTGACTGAAGTGGGTGCTACCCATTCGGTGACTGCTGCGACCTTGGCAGGGTCCACTGCTATTCCTTCTCCTGAGATGACGTGTCCGAGGAATCCGACTTCCTTCAACCAAAACTCACATTTGCTAAACTTTGCATATAGCTTATGCTCTCGAAGCTTCTCCGGAACTAGACGCAGATGTTCCTTGTGTTCCTCTTCGTTCTTGGAGAATATCAGTATGTCATCGATGAACACCACGACAAACTTGTCCAAGTGTTCCATAAATACCTTGTTCATCAGGTTCATAAAATATGCCGGAGCATTAGTCAGTCCAAATGACATGACCATGTACTCATACAAGCCATACCGAGTGGTGAAGGCTGTCTTGGGTATATCATGTTCACGAATCTTCAACTGATGATACCCGGATCGAAGATCGATCTTTGAGAATACACGAGCTCCAACTAACTGATCAAACAGATCATTGATCATCGGCAAGGGGTACTTGTTCTTGATGGTCACATCGTTCAATGCACGATAATCGACAACCATTCTCAAGGACTTGTCCTTCTTTTCAACCAAGAGCACTGGGGCTGCCCAAGGTGAAGAACTTGGGCGAATATACCCTTTGTCCAATAACTCCTTAATATGCTTCTTGATTTCTATCAAGTCATTTGCGGGCAGCTGATAGGGTCTCTTGGATATCGGGGCTGTTCTGGGTAATAGCTCAATCAAGAACTCAATATCTCTATCGGGTGGCATGCCCGGCAATTCCTCCGGAAATACATCTGGGTACTCCTGTACAATCGGTACTTCCTCCTGGACTACTTCCGTGAGAGAGTTTACTCGCTTACTCCATGTCGGGCGCTGAGACACGTACTTAATCCGCTTCTGCTCGGGGGTGGTGAGCAAAATAGACTTAAGGGCACAATCGATATTCCCTTCATACTTGGCCAACCAATCCATGCCTAGGATTACATCCAATCCCTGGGACTCTAATACGATGAGGACGGTGGGAAAATTATGGTTCCCGATGTTGAGACTCAAAGCATGGCATCCTATCCCGGCTGTCATCATGCCCCCTGGGGAACTGACCTTAATAGGCTGGCTGAGGGTTCTAGTTGGCAAACTATACTTTTCAACAACTACCCTTGATATGAATGAATGTGTTGCACCAGAATCAAAAAGTACCAATACTCGACGTGAATTTAGCAAAAACTTACCAACCACAGTATCGGGGTGATCATAGACCTCTTCAACATCAATGTGGTTCACCTGAGCTCGAGGAAAAGGATTGGGCTTCTTTGTTGCAGAGTTGCCATTGCCGTTTCCATTTCCCTGCTTGTCGTGGGGACATTCAATGGCATAGTGTCCCGTCTTCTGACACTTGAAGCAGGTGATGTGAGTCAGATCCTTCTGAGCTGGAGCTGAATGCTGCTGAGTGCCAGTACCGCCATTCTTGAAATTGATGTTGTTGCGGTGGTTCCCATTTCCTCCATGGTTGTGGCCTCCATGGTTGTGCACCGGGTGGTTATGCTGAACGTGTCCTCCAAACTTACCGGATCCAGTCCCGGTATTCCCTGAATAGGGGGTGTAGCGAGGCTTCTGCTGAGTGCCGGAGTTGAACTTTCCAACTCCATACTTTCGCTTGCGGTTCTCCATCTGCTGGTGTTTGCCCTCCAAGATGAGGGCCTTATCAACCAGCTCCTGGTAGTTGTTGAAGGTGGCTACAGCCAACTGAATGCTTAGCTCATCATTGAGTCCTTCCAAGAACTTTTCCTGCTTGGCCGCATCATCGGCCACATCTCGAGGTGCATAACGGGCGAGCATGCTGAATTCATCAACGTACTGGGCCACAGAGCGATTCCCCTAGCGTAAGTTGCGAAACTCACGCTTCTTCAGACTCATTGCACGAGCTGAGACATGCGCGGTGCGGAAGGCTTGCTTGAATTGCTCCCAAGTGACTCCAGCAATGGGATAAGTGGTGGTATAGTTCTCCCACCAAGCAGCTGCAGGGCCTTCAAGTTGATGCACGGCAAAGCGCACCTTCTCAGCTTCAGAACAACCGGCAGTGATAAGTTCACGCTCCATCTTGCAGAGCCAATCATCTGCCACAATGGGCTCAATGCTGCTGGAGAAAGTTGGAGGGTTCAACCTCAGAAAACGGGTGAGATTGTCGGCCTGGGGTGGGTGACGGTTGTTGTTATTGTTCTGGTTATGGATGATCAGCTGCATCAGGGTGTTTTGTTGTTGGATCAACTGGGTGAGTTCCGGCGGAAAGTTGGACTCAGGGGCGCGTCTCGGAGGCATCTGATGTTTGTAGAGGGGTGAGATTAGCATAGAACAATGGTCTAAGAGTAATTACACTACCCATATGAATGCAACACACAAGTATCACACCACACATTTCATTCAATACCATCACAAAGGTTCACACGAGGATACAAAATTCGATAATCCTAAACATCGGCCTAAAACGTATAACGATAAAGTAAATTTGGTGGTCTACTCTAAGTGTCCTCCTCAGAAAAGCATGGTGGCGGGTCCTTCGGTGGAGCTTTCTTCATAGTCCTCGTCGTTGCTGATCAAGGGGGCTACGTCTCCTTCGGGAGGAAGGTTCTCGCCCATGTCCAGTTCCTCATCCAGGTGTGTAAATCGAGTCTTCAGCTTCTCGATCCGCTCCAGAAAGTCCTTCGCCTCTAGTTCATGTTCATAGTGGGCTTCCCGGGCTGCTTCTTCAAGTTCAAGCTCGCGGAGTGACAGTTGCTTGATCTTCCTGGCGTCCTTGATCACGTGATGCTCCAGCGTCCCGCTGTACTTCTCCAAGGTCTGAGCATAAGACAAGAGAGCGTCCTTGGTCTTGCTTGAGATGATTTCTCTGTCTTCGTTTCTCCGGGATACGGTGAATAGGTCTGGAGAAATAGGGTAGCCTTTGTATTCTTCCTTGATATGTCCGAGTGCACAATGGATCGCCATGTCCCTTCCGAGAATCCAGTTGGGTGTGATGAACTTGAAATCCATCGGCTCAGTGCGCGGCTGGAATGTCCTTCCGGGAACGTGCACCTTGATCCTGTAGCGTGAATCTTCCGGGTAAGACGAAGTTGGCTTCCCTGTGATAGTCGGTAGAGCAATCCTCAAATCCTTGGTGATCTGCACCAGCTCCTTTCCGAATGGCATAGTGGTGTTGGGCTGGCAAAACTCCGTGAACTTAACAGGGACGAAGGTGGCCATCTAAACATTGGAAAATCAGAGAGAAGTCAGAAATAATCAGAAGAGGAAATAGAAGATTTATAGACATAAGAGAAAATAGTTTTCTTCCTACGGCTTCTCCATTCCTAGAGGTTACGTCCTAAGGTCAGCGTGTGCTCTGATACCATTTCTGTAGCGACCCGACTCAAGACGAGTCAAGCCTCTGGTGTTTCCGTACCATCCCAAGATCATGCTGGTACACACACAGTACATAATGTATATATTCAAGAGTTCAATCACACAGCTTTATTAATCGAAATCTCATAAAGAGTACTTTATTACAATAAAGGATTACAATAAAGTGGCTGAAGGCCATCTCATGAGATTATCTAACGAAGACTAGCGGAAGCATCAGATAGACGAGTCCATCCGACTCCAAGGGCATGTCGCTGAGCGTAGATTGTAGCCTCACTCCTGGTCGGAAAAGTACTCTGCAACATGATACGTTGCAGCCGTGTAGGTCAGCATATTGAATATGCCGGCAAGTCATCAAAGAGAGGAGCAAAATAATAATCAACTATCTCTACATGCATATTTGGCCGGTGGAGCTAAGTTTTGCATAAAGCCAATTTTATCCTACAACAAGAGGGGTTGAAAGAAAAACATTACTACATTGTTTGTTGTTAACGAGATGGTTCCGCCAACCAATTCTCGTACCCGAATAGTTGTTAACACCCACATCATTATTAAGTTGTGTCGAGAGTTCAGGGAAAATTCAATGCCTCCGGCTCAGGTTGTCCATGACCGTGGACACGGCTAATCGATTAGGTTGGGCACTCTGCAGAGTTTTGCACACGTTCCCCACAAGATTTGATCGCCTCCGGGTTTGTCCTCGCACTTCAGGGTGTTTGAAGACCGGATGATCAAAACATGGTCTTTCAACGGGTCCCTCTAAATCCCTGTCGGTGCCCATCCATTCCTACCGTTCTTCTACATCTGCTAGCACCGCCTGTCCAGAGTCGCCGCGTTGTCCAACCAAGCCAGAGCCCATAATGACTTGTGGCTGTGCAGGTAAGCCTTGAGTCTTGAAGTCTCCGTCCGTCTCTTCAAGCCTGGGTGAAGCTTTCCGCAGGATGACATGGCCTCTCCAGCATCCCGGGCATCCACTGGGTTCTCCAGGGAGCCGATCAACCGTCCTTCACCCAGAGTTGCATTGCGTCCGAGGTCTTGAAAATCTTGTCTTAGCCGGTCTTGATTATTATATCAACCTCGCATCACTCGTGATATACACTCAACCGATAACCCATCTACTCAAGCATAGCATTAAGAAATTGTCGTCCCGGGGCCAAGTATCGGGGTTGTTGTGTGCCTACCACATGATACTACAACTTATGCTAAAGTTTCCAAGTAACCAGGCAGCATGCAATTGGGCAAAGAAGGTGATCTACCATGCATCGAAAACATAAGTAAAATAACATGATCAAAATGACTTGCCTTGATGATAGTTGTCTTGCTCGAGCGCTTCGAAGTAACACACTTCGCACTCCGGATGATCTACCGATACAAACACAAAGCACACCATAAGCACTTCAATCAAGCCACAAGTAAAATAACATCACAAGTAGGGATTTGCTAAAGCCTAAGCAAAAGAATTCATCACGCGCCGGTATGGCAGAAACTTGTTTCTGTTGAAAACACCAGTAAAAATACTTTAATTTTTTTTGAAACTTCTACCACAGTAAGATTTTATCACTAGGAAGCAGTAGCAAAAAGAATAAACTCAAAATCATTTTTTAAACTCCTGGAATAGGCAAAACAAGGTTTAAACTAAATCTGCTCTAACTTATATTTGAAAAATTCAAACATAGACAAATGATATGTTTTTAAAAACTAAAGGAAATTTGTGAGCTACTGAAAAAAGAATCAATGTCATTGGACTTCGGGGTAAAACGTTGTTGCCAAAACAAAACAGAAACTTTCTGTTTTTGCAAACAGGCAGAAAAAAAAACTGAAGCTAATCTAGCTAACTAATGGGGTACACGTGGCATGCTACTATAGGCCGAGGGGGCGTTTGTTGCAATGCTTTGGGCAAACGGCCGAGGCTAAGCAAAACTCGTTGGTTAAATGATAAGTGAAACTAAAAACCGTTGGTTTTTCTAATCTAAACCGAAGAGTTATATATGATCTAATCTACACCGTTGAGTGGAGATCTAATGGCTACAAAGCAAAAAAGAAAACAACAGAGGAAGAGAGATGAAGCTACCGTGCTGGCTGGGGGTAGCTCCGGCGAGGGGCGTCGCCGGCGAGAGGGGAGGGGGCTCCGGGGCGTTGGAGGAGTCGGGGCGGCGGCGGCGGGGCAGTCCTCCTCCTCGGGGAGGCGCTCGGGGGGAGAGGGGCGGCTGACGGGGTGGCGCTCCAGGGGAACGAAGGTGGCAGTGGCAGCAGCTCGGGCTGCTCCGGCGAGCGGTGTCAGGGGCTAGGGGCGGCGGCTCAACGGGGAAAGGGTGGGAACGGGGGCGGCGAGGCTCGGGGTATTTAAAGGCCTGTGGAGGGAGAGGAAAGGAAGGAGGGGAAAGGGGAAAGGGGAAGAAATCCCGGCGGTCTCGGGCGGCTCGGTTTCAGGCAGAAGAAAGGAAGGGGAGGAAGAAGGGTGGCTGACGGAAGCTTGGCTCGGGCAGGTGGGGCCCAGCGGCCAGTGAGAGGGAGGCGGTGGAGAGTGGGGCGGTTGCCCTGGATCTAAGGGATTCAGATCCCGGGGACAGGGGATTCGGCCCAGGCCTATTATGCGCTCGGGGGCGGCGGCTAAAAGAAAAAAAAACCTTCCTAATTATAACTCTTTTTTCGAAACAGAAAACAAAAGCTAAAAAAAAGGAAAGTAAATCAAAATATTTATATAGGGTATTATATACCAAAAAAAGCAGAAAAATATTCTCTACCCGAATAACATTTTTCCAAAGCAAAAATAACAACTTTAAAAAAATGTTTTTTTCAAAAATTCCCAAATTTGCTTTATTTATTTTTTGCAATTATTTTTGCAATAAACTTTGTATTTTCTTGGCTCAAACATTTACGAAATTTGCTCGCACTTTGGAGGGTCATTTTCCTCCGCTCTCTCTCTCTTGCGTGCAAGAGAGTATTTCCTCCGGGCTTTTCTCGTGCGAGGAAAATTGGAAAATGCAAATCAAAGACGAAGGAAATTTACGAGCTAAATTTATTTCAATCAACATGCATAGATGCTTAGCTACAATGTAAAACATTCCCAATTAGGAAAATTGGGATGTTACATTTCACCTAAAGATCCCTCGACAAATGTCTGTGGTGATATGCCTGCTTCCTCGTGTCCTCTTGATCAAAATATCTTGTTTCTCCCTAGTTGCTCTATGACTAATCATTTAGGGGAAATCAATAAATATGAAGTACTTTTGACTAATGAAGAATCCGATTCACCAAAAGAATCATCATCAACTCCTCCAGTTCACATGTGCCTCATGGCAAGAGGTAATAATGAGGTATCATCCTCCGTGTGCAATAACGGTGATATTTGCGATGAGGATGATGATGATGACTTGACTGAAAATATCTATGTGATCAGTAAAATTCTTCATAAATCTAAAGATAACGCTCTTCAAAGGTTCCAAGATGTTCTTGCTTACTTTGAAAATTGTAATGATTCACTTAATCATGAACAAGCTAAAAGTGAACAACTTGAACATGAACTTGAGAAGACTCATCAAGCATGTAGAGACTTAACATCTTCAAAAGGAGAGATTGAAGTTGCTCATGATAAACTTAAAAGGGATTTTGAGGTCCTTCTCCTTGAATGCAAGAATGTCAAGGGAGAGCTCGTCAAAACCTCTAAGATATTTGAGGAGCTTCAATCTACTCTTGAGAAGTCTCTAATCGCTACTTACTCCTCTGATATTGTTGATGATACTTGTACACCTAACCCTATCTCTTTTGAAGTATCAACATTGAAGGAGAATGTTGAGCTACGTGCTCAACTTGATTTACTAACTAGCAATTATGGGAAGTTGGAAGAAAACCATGTAATGCTCACAAGCTCTCATGCCGATCTTCTAACATCCCATAATGTGCAAAAGTTAGCTCATGAGGCTATCATCACCAAGGTAATGTCAAGTGAGCCTCATGTGGACAATGGCACTACTTCTAGTCAAAGTACTATATTTCCATGTGCTAGTCCTCGTAATTCGTCTACTCACAATGTTGCTACCTCGTGTGATGAATTACTTTCCTTGCCTTGTTGCTCTAACATTGAAGCTTACACTTCCTCTAGTACTTGCATTGATACTAACCGTGTAGAGGAAATCGAAGAGCTCAAGGCCCAAGTCACTTCTTTGAAGAAAGACTTGGAACAGTGTCATGAAGGGATGTCCACACTCAACAACGTCCTGTGTGAGCAAACATCTCCGAATGACAAAAATGATGTTGGAGTAAACTCAAACAAGAACAAGAGGGGCCTAGAACAAGTCAAGAATTCGGCCAAAATCATTTTCTTCAAGTGCAAAGTTAAAGGGCACCATGTTAGATCTTGCCCTCTGAAGACGAAGTCTCAAAGTCACAAGCAACAAGGGAAGCGGCCACAAACTCAATCACATATTCAACTACAAGTTGAAGGAAGGCCTCTTCCCAATAAGACCCAAGGCAACACTCCCCAAGGTGAGAAATCAACTGGGAAGAAAACAAAGGGTAGATGTTGCTACTTATGTCGTGAGAAGGGTCACGTCGCTTCATCTTGCACGAGAGGTAACTTATCCAACCCAATCACTATTGATGATACCTATTCCCTTGGGAAGGATAAGGTTGGCAATGTGTTTGCCAAGTTTGTTTGTACTCAAAATGGTGTCAAGAAAAGAACCATTTGGGTTGCCAAGCCTATTGTGATTAACCTCTTAGGACCCAACATAGTTGGGGACCAACAAGCTCAAACTTGATCAATACGTGACTATGGAGGACATCAGAGACTTGGATACATAATGAAGAATTAAGGGGTCTTCATCATTCATATTATCTCAAGCCAAGTCATTTGGATTATCAAGTTTCTATCTTATATCCAATGTGCCTCCTTACCGTAACTTATACTTAAACTGTTTACATTGTTAGGTGCTTGCCCCATTGCATGTTGTGGTTTTCTACCTTGCATGCGTTTGTATATGTTGTGTTTCCAACTTGCTTATCTTGAGTAATCGAGTATGGGTATGTTGGTTTTCATATCATGTACATGTGAGTCTTGTATTGAGCCTTTTTGCATCTTGTTTATTCTTTTTTTGTTGGCTCTTATGAGAGATTAATGGATTATCCCATTGTGGGGGAGTCATGTGCTTTGCACACCTCACAATCCTATAAATGTGTATACATGGGGAATACCACTTAGTTTTGATACTTCACTCTAGTTTCTATGTGGTATGTCTTACTCATGAGAAATTCAAATTCTACATGGTCCATTAAGTATCTCTTGTTGGTTATAATCTGCCACTTGTTAATGTTGTTGGTTTATCACATTATGGGGGAGTAATATGCTATGTGCATATTACAAACCTAGAAAATGTGTACATTTGACGTGTTGCCACTTAGTGTTGATATTGTAAATTATCTTGTTCCTAGGTGGCATGTTAGCTCTACAAGTGTCATTTGCTTGCGTTTTATGGGTAAAGATGATCTTGGATATATTTATGATCTACAAATGAGTATCACTTCGAAAATACTTCTTGTCCTTGATAATTGGTATTCCCATCATGTGATAGGAATTGCTAATCATCTTTACATTGGATTTTGTGTTTCGTTTGTCTTCCTTGCCTCTTATGAATCTATTTTAACATGTCTAGTGTTTTTTTATAGATATAGAGAAAGTGATGATCCCATCGTGTGCGTTTTGTATTCAAATGCAAATTCTATATAATGCACGTCCCTTGGGGGAGCTATCCTATTTTCTTTAGAACACTCTCTTTATTAACCCATCATAAAATATTTTGATCCCCATCAAGTATGTGGTGATGGGAGGCAAGTCTTGCTCTTTATGATGCTTTGTGCCATCATGAAAATTTGTCGAGGTCTTGGTTTGTTGGAACCTAGCTCTCTTTTGGAAACTAGATACCTCGTGTTTGTTTTCCTTCAATTGGTTTCTTGTTGCCTTCTATTTTGGCATGTGTCAATGGATATCTCATTCCTTGAGGTATTTTTTAATTGATATCCTTCAAGTGATAGTTCTTTTGTTTTAGGATCTTATTATCACTTGATACCTTGTCTTTTGGTGACTTATCAACTTTGTGTTGAGTTGATTCTTGAGAGTCTTGAGCATGTGTATCTAGCTACTATATACAACTTCTTTTGCTTGCTTTCCTTCTTTGACCCAATATATAGGAGAAACTCCAACTTGTCATAAATTGGCTAAAGTGTGCATGAAATTCAAATTCATATCTATATGCACATATGTATGTGGAGTTTGTCCTATGTATTGCTGGTTTTCTAACTCCTTTGTCCCAATGAGTTTGGGCACCATTTTGTTTGTTTTGTTGTTCCAGGAACAACTAGAGATGCATTGGATGCTCGGCTCACTTATAAGGAAGATGTTGAGACCATGTGATTATTGGAGCCAAGTTAGGATGATCAAAGAACAACTATCTACTACATCAATCCAATGTTGTCTTGGTAACAAGTATCCACTTCATGCATTCTTTTCTTGCAAAGTCCTCAACCTGTCTTTTCTTTTCCAGGTTGCATCATGGCATGAATCTCTTGATTCGTTCTTGTAGTACTTGTTTGCTTTCTCAAAGCATCCGAACGATGATGTCTTACTACTAGTTGGGATGTCTTCGATGTTCGTATGTTGGAAGTTCATATTATACAATAAGAAAATATTAGGCCATGTGCTATGCTTCCAAGCAAAATATCTCATTGATATATTTATGACTTCCTTTTTGGATATCTAGTTTGTTCCTTCTTGTAACCATTTTGTGTGTATATCCTTCTTTGTGGATATATATCATCATGATTGTCTTCTACTTAGAATCTTTTACACATGAGAGAAGTTACATCTCTAATTGATATCCTCTTTTCTTTCACATCCATCGTTACATTTCCTTTTTCAGTTTTTGGTGGCTTCGTGAAAAGATTTGTTTTGAGTGTGTATCTTATTTTCCTACATCTTGATGCACTCTTTGGCCGTGAAGATTATTTTTCCTCATGCTTGTCTTCATGAGGGTTTTGCCATTTCAATTAATATCCCTCCTCTTGATAAGGTTCTTACTTCCTATCTTCACAATGGGTTGCAACAAGCGTTGGTTCTTATTTTGTTTATTAGTAAGCTTGTGAACCCATTTTATAGTATGTGTGTGTGGGAATGATATGTCTTGCACTTTGTATCTCATTTCATCAAGACTATGTTGATGAGTAATGCTCATCCTTATCTTAGTCTTCTCAAGTGCTTTGCCATGACTCACACACATTACTTTGGTTGAGCCTATTCTTAAGTTGCTTCTTTTACATGTTGCTCAACCATTTGTTTTGTGCAATCGATATGCTTATTGTCTCATCTATCTTCTTGCACTTGTTGTGTGTTTTTATTAATTTTGGGGGAGCAACGATCCTATTTTGTGCACCTGTATCAAATACAAAAATCTCGTATTAGTGCACAAATCATGGGGAGTTTCTCTAGTTTTTGATAAAATACTCTGTTGCCTTTATCATAATATCTTCTATTCATGTGGTTCAAAGGACCATATGATTGTTTGTTCCATCTGGAATCTTTTGATTGCTTGCCTCTATTTTTGTATGTCTTTGTGGCATATGATCCTTTTATTTGCAATCTTTGGGTCCTCAATATAGTTTGTTTCCCTCCAAGTACTTATCATTGTATTTGTGTATTTCTCTGCACTCATTTGCTGAGAAGTACACACCTTTTGGATGACCACCTACTATATTGGCTTTCTAAACTTTTTGTTCATTTTGGCAATCGATGCCAATGGGGGAGAAGTTTAGAGAGTTTACTTTGGATATGTTTAGACGGTTTTGCTTTTATTGCGTAAGCATTTCCTTATATAAACTCTCTTGAAGTGGTTGTCTTCAATTACCAAAATGGGGGAGATTGTTAGAGCATATATCCCAATATGTGGTTTTGGTAATTGATGACAATTCCTATGGACTA
This sequence comes from Hordeum vulgare subsp. vulgare, assembly GCF_904849725.1. Taxonomy (NCBI): domain Eukaryota; kingdom Viridiplantae; phylum Streptophyta; class Magnoliopsida; order Poales; family Poaceae; genus Hordeum; species Hordeum vulgare. The sequence continues at coordinate 268,318,267 of NC_058524.1, read as the reverse complement.
ATGGTTGCCTTAAGTTATATTTATAGGATTTGTCCATAGGCACTTCTTGAAGTCCATCAGTTGGGTTCAAGGAGTTTATATGATGACCAAGATGGTATTCAAGGTATTATCCAAAGAATGGTCATAGAGACACTAGGTTGATCAAGATCTCAAACAAAGAGTAAATCAAGATGATCAACACACAAAGCGTATAAGATGTACCGAGAGGGATCAAGTGATCCCATGGTATGGTAAGCATTGTCCATTACGTGTTTGTGTACTAACCCATGGTCTTTGTGAGAGTCATATGTGGGGGTTAGGTGTGCTTCCATGGGCTTGCGTCAAAAAGAAGATCTCATACAACCCATGAAGGATGAAGTCAAGTGGCGATCGTCATCAAGATTGTGGTGTGCAAGTTCAAGTGGATCAGCACGAATATATTATTGAAACTATTGTTAATGATCATGTGTTGATAAGGACAAGCTCATGTGCTAACAAGGACAAGATCAAGATAAGCATTCCTGAGCACTACATGCTTGATTCTTGTGGATGTTCACATGATGGACAAATGAAGATGAATACATAAGCTAGGCTTTCCACATTGTGTATGGGAGAGCTACTTGAAGACTTCATCATGTCTTGCTTTCAACTTGAGCCAAGAAGGAACAACAACATCAAGCTCAAGTGAAAGGGCTAACTCAAAGGTATCAATTCCTTTGACGTTAGTTGTGCGGAGTGATGATCAGCGAATAAACTATACACTCAAGTATGGATCATCAGTACCCCTTTTATGATACTTGAGTCTTTAGGGATCCCGCACTATTAAAAGCGGATCACAGGTTTTGCGATGAACTTGCTGAAACTACATCTCCACTATTCTGCTCAGACCACATCTCCACTGCTCTGCTGTTATCTGAAAACAGAACCAGTGCCTCGGACTTCCGGCTTCCTCCGGACGTCCGAGGGCCAGACGACCGACAGGCTTCGGAAATCAGGAGCCCTGCACCAGAAGAACGTGAGCTCTATAACTCGGATTTCCGGCTCCCTCCGGATGTCCGAGGGCCGGACGTCCGACCCCTTCAAAAATCCGGAATCTTGCACCAGAAGAAGTTGAGTCGAATAACTAGGATTTCTGGCCTTCTCCGGACGTCCGGTCGCTGTTCAATTCACAGTATTTTTAGTGATATCTACAGGCCTCGGACGTCCGACCCCTCGCGGACGCCCGAACTTCCGGAAACTGTCGGACGTCCGGACCCTGTGTGACTTAAAGTGTCCCCAACGGCTGTTTTTCTCTCCCCACTATAAAAACTCCCCTCCCACTTCGTGAGAGGGCAGCCTAACACAGCCTTATCCTCATAAGAACACACTTCTACCTCACACACATTTGCTCAGACCAAATCTTAGATCCCAAGAGCATTTGTGAGCCCCTTTGAGAGTTGTTCCAATCAAAAGATAGATCGTCTCCCTCTCCTCCTCTCAACCCAAGCTATTTGAGATTTGAGCAAGTTTTGAGCATTCCCCGTGATCTTGTTACTCTTGGAGGTTGGAGACTCCTAGGCGGTAGGAGTTCTTCGGAGAGGAATCAATCCGTGTGATTACCCCCCGGGAAAGTTTGTGAGGGTTTGGAAGCCACCTCAAAGGCTTACCACTAGTGGTTGAGAAACGCCTTCGTGGTGTTATCTCAAAGGGAGAATAGGGTGAGCCTTCGTGGCGTTGGTGTGCCTTCGTGGTAACATCCACCTCTCTAACGGTGACTAGCTTCCCTCCAAGGAAGTGAACATCGGGATACATCTTCGTCTCAGTGACCTTGGTTATCCTTAACCCTAACTCCTTACTTGTGGTTTACTTGTGTTACTTGAGCATACATACATTGCATATTGTTTGTGCTCATTATATTGTGTTGGCCATTTCTTGTACAAGATTAATCATTCAAGCATACCCTCTATATCCACACGTTCACACTTGCATCTTTTTATATATCGTGTGCTATAGTGTGATCTAGTATCTTGTGTAGTTCACCTACTTGTCGTGTGATATAGCTCAAGTAAGTTTGTGCAACTTACTTGTGCTTGTTAGTAACTGTATTGTGTCCATCTTGGTAGATCGTGTTGTTGATACACGTTGCAGTGCCTAGTGCATTTAGGATTTGTGCTTGACAAGTACCCTCTTAGTTTATTTCCGCATTAGGTTCAAGCCAAATCTGAAGAAGTTTTTAAATAGCCTATTCACCCCCCTCTAGGCGTCATCGAGGTCTTTTCAACCGTGCATAGTGCTGACCTTAGAGGTGGGCTATGATGTGGTAGGCTGTGGCACGGTGTACCAAGTGGCACCCGGATGGTGGGCTTGGGAACCCTGCGCACATGGTTTGGGGCCGTGGCGGAAACCTTGGCCGGACTTCTATGCGGGTTGCCCTTAGGTAGGCGGTAAACCTGTACTAGGTATTAGTGTGGTTAATAGTCGTGGCCGACTGCCTCGCTGGGCTTCCGCTTAAAGGTTGCCAGGTGCATGACGTGCACATAGCGATAAGTGACGAGAGCGTGTGTGTGAAGAAGTACACCCCTGTAGGTTTATGATCTATTCGAATAGCTGCGTCCGCGGATATGGACTACTTGGAAACTTATGTTGTTCATAGACAACTATAATGGCTACTCATAAAAATGTCAAGATAAGTGTGAGTGTCGTGGATGGCATTTCTGTAGGAAGACGACATGATTCCATGATGGTGTATTGTTGTGGAGCTAGTGGACTCGCGTGCGAGAAAACAAAGTTGTCAAAACTATTTAAAATGTAGTTGGTCTAGCCAAGAGTCAAAGCTGGCTTTCTGCATGAAACCCCACAACTCCTTGTTCATACATTGCATGAGTAGATAGATTATTCTAAAGTCTTGCTGAGTACTTATGTACTCATGTTTGCTTAATAAATTTTTGCAGAGGTTGTTAATGACCCTAATGGTGGTTTCTATCTAGACGTTGACGACGACGAGTAGCTGGTGTCCCAGCTACGATCTGGCCCTAGGTTAGGTGTGTAGATAGTCAGACCATGTGCCTTTTACCTTTCCATCTGTGTGTACTCAGACAGTTTTAATCTTCCCCTGGATTGTAAGACTTGTTTGAATGACTTGTGATGATGGGTCGTGAGACCCCTATCTGTGTAATATTATGTGTGAGGCTCTTCCGAGCCTTCTAAATGAAGTTTTTATGTTTATGGTTACGTTGTGATGCCATCGATGTATCTATGCATATCGGGTATGCCATGCGTACGTGTGTTGTACTTGATATGTATGGGGTCCAAACACCTAGTCGTATGCCTTAGTAGAACTCCTCACGGGGAAATGCCCCTTTGTGTTTCCACCGAGCCATGGTAGTTCGCTACTGCTCCAGACACATTGGTTGACCGGCATGTGTCCTTCTTAGCTGTTGTGTCTGTCCCTTTGGGGAAATGTCACGCGGTGTAATGGAGTCCTTCTAGCTTACTACGACTCGTCTACACTCGCTGATGACCGACACCTGCTTTGCTGGGTCATGTATGCATGTACCTGTACGGAACTGCCACTTGAGTTTATGACTAGACATGTCGACCCGGGTTCTTTGACATCGGAATGCTAGCGATACAATTGCATACGCGGGTCAAAAGGCGCAAACGGTCCTGGCTTACGTAAGGCTGCAGCCGTAGGGATAACCGTGCATGAGACTGCAAAGAGATGTGATGTGTTACAGGTTGGATTCCTACGGCTTAGAATCGGGGTCCCGACAGCGTTGGTATCAGAGCCTTACTGACTATAGGATTACCAAGCCAAACTGGTCGAAGTTGAGTCTAGAATTGCTTTAGTTATATATAAGGGAATTGTTTGTGGAAGGGAACGTAAGATTCTTGCTTCTCTTCTCAGGTCATTCTATTCTGGTCATCCTCGCCTTTTCTGTGGGATTAAGAACTAGGTTACTTATCTTTCTCTCAGGTTCATGTATTCTGATCGGTAGATTATAGGATAACGAGTCGAGAGTTACTTCGGGTTTCTTTTATTCCAAGGAAAAGACAGTAAGCTTTGATGACCATAGAATTGAACTTGATAGTGGAGTGGTTATGCTATCATATCTTTTCTGGGTTGTCTCAAAATTGTTTTGAGCATTTACAGCCGTTATGCTGCCCAATTTTATCTCTAGAGCTCTCATGCCTTTTGCATTACTCTATATTTCAGATGCATGGTCGTCCTTCTCGTCAGGTGGTCCGTCTGACTAGGTGCATTGATGTGCTGGGTCACACGGCCATGCTAGTCCGGATGATGTCAGTAACCGGTTACCGCTGGTACCCAGAGTATACAGTGGAGGAGCAGTACCAGGATTTTAATCAAAGTCAGTATCTGTGCACTGTCAGGGTATTCCCAGATTACCCTAGAGCCGAGGAGCCGATCCATTGGTCTTATGGATTGGGGGTTACTGTTGACATGATGGTACAAGACATGCACAGCTATAGAATTCAGAGTTCTACTATGTTCCCGCCTCTCAGCCAGGAGAAGAAGGATACCTCAGTGGGGTCTACTTTGACTCCTCTATGGAGGATCCGCTGTTGCAGTCCACCGCTGAGATGTTAGAGAATAGAGACAGAGATGCTCGTGCCCTTCGTATGGAGCTCTATGCTACACGTGCCCATCTGTGGACGGCTCTGACACAGCTGGCACTTGTAGTCCAGACAGGGTACGGAGATATGGAGATGTTGAACCCTGTTAGGACCCATCTTCCGGCTCATGTTGACTAGCCTGCTATAGGAGGAGTCACCCCTCTTCGGGGACCTCTACTACCACCAGTCAGGGGACCAAGGCCACACCCGTGTCCTTACGGTTCTCAGGGGTCTCAGGCTCGAGTATTTCCTGATCCACAGGTTGAGCTCCCAGGCCATGGAGATAACCTTTATGAGATGTTTTATGCGGATGCCTGAACCCGTGAGGGCAAGAGTAGTATGGTAGTAGTTGTACTTCCACAGTCCTGTGTGTCTTGTGGAGTATGCTTATGTCGTGAGATGAGTTCTGTAGGCATAGATAAATAATGTATAGGAAGCTTGGAAAGCCTCTGATGAGTAGTATCATCTTTTCAGTAGTTTGCTCTTCGGGTTGAGGTTGTAGTGAACTATGTAATGGTGTGTATGAACCATGGTGTATATATAGCAGTTGCTTGTTACCATGTTGTTCGGATGTTCATTTTCGCATTCCATGCGTTCAGTGCATTCTTAATCCATACTTAGTATTGATGTTGATATTAGTCTAAGATGTGAGTTTCTTTGCCAGGATGGTGTTCACCAGGCTGAACCGTGCCCATGTCCATGAGCAGGGAGAAGGTAGTCAAGCATCGTAGGACGAACTGCCTCACCCGCCTTCTCTGGCGGAAGTTATGCTTTTGGCGGAAAGAAATAAAAGGGAGACCAACCGTTTGCTAGAGCGTATTGAGAAAAATACGGCTCATCAGCCGAGGAATGATACAGTGTCCCTCAATGACTTCGTAAAGCTGAATCCTCCGAAGTTCCACCACTTCGTCGCTCCCCTCGACGCTGATGACTGGTTGTGCAGTATATCACGCAAGATTCGCTCTGCAAATGTTTTTAAGACCGACAAGGTGACCTTTGCGGCGTACTCTCTAGAAGAACCTGCCAATCTGTGGTGGGAGAACTTTGAAGCTATGCGTCCTGCCGAACCAGCAGCCACGTGGGCAGACTTTAGTGTAGCCTTCTGTATGCACCATATTCCAGAGGGTCTGATGGACCGTAAGAGAGAGGAATTATGTGCCTTCACCCAGGGAAAATTGACCGTGGATGCTTATAGCTGCGAGTTTGGTAACCACGCTCGATATGCAACCGAAGAGGTGTCAACTGATGCCAAGAAGCAAGCAAGACTCCGCAAGGGTCTGAGCCCTGAATTTCGTCGTGACCTGCGTCTCCACGAATGTACAAGCCTTCAAGCTCTTGTCAAGAAGGCGATCAGTGCCGAGACTGGTCATATCGATTATGAAGCCACGAAGAAGCACTCCCGTGACTCTGGCCCCTCATCTGGCTCCGCGTTCCCAAAACGCAAGCTGTGGGTTCCAAATAGCTCTCTGCCGCCAAGATATACCCCGAGGCCATCCTATGTGGCGCCTCAGGCGAATCAGACCAACCCTCCAGCAAAGACCTATGGTGGTCCAGCTAGCAACACTGCACCACGTGCCAATCAGGTGATTTGTTACAGGTGTGGAGAACGAGGGCACTACTCACGAGAGTGTCCTCAGAATATGGGTGCCAAGCAACCTGGAAAGTCCGTTGGGCAAGGCAAGTCGGGCAAAGCTAACTATGTGAAGCCAACTCCTGCACGTGGTCGTGTGAACTATGTTTCAGCAGAAGAAGCTGCAGAGGATCCCAACGTCATCTTGGGTACGCTTCTTGTCAATCATCACCCAGCATCTGTTCTTTTTAACACTGGGTCATCTCATTCCTTCATTTCAGAAAGTTATGCACAGTTGCATAACATGTCCTTTTCTGATATGCCAATTCCATTCGTTGTCCAAACGCCTAGTAGTAAGTGGCAAACCTCGAGGATAACCTATGATAATGAAATTCTAGTAGACAGGCTAGTTTTCCTAGCATCTTTTATAGCCCTGAAATCTTCGGATATCAATATCATCTTGGGTATGGACTGGATGTCAGCCCATTATGCCAAGATTGATACTCATTCAAGAAATGTTCAACTTACCCATCCCTCGAGGGAGATAGTTAATGTCTCTACTAGAGTTGCCAAATGCCAACTCTATTCCCTCAATGCCAACCCTCTTCCAGAACTTGAAGACATTCTGGTAGTCCGTGACTTCCTGGATGTTTTTCCAGAAGAACGGCCAGGAATTCCACCTGATAGGGATGTAGAGTTTGTAATAGACCTTGTTCCGGGAACTGTCCCAATAGCCAGAAGACCTTATAAGATGGCACCCCTAGAGCTAGCCGAACTTAAGAAGCAACTAGATGAGGCCTTGAATAAAGGATTCATTTGTCCTAGCTCTTCTCCTTGGGCTTGCCCCGTCCTCTTCGTGAAGAAGAAAGACGGAACGGATCGGATGGTTGTAGATTATCAACAAGTGGACCTGGTCACCATAAAGAATAAGTATCCGCTCCCCAGGATCAACGACCTGTATGATCAGCTCACTGGATCCTCAGTCTTCTCCAAAATGGATTTGAGGTTGGGTTACTGATACGTCTCAAACGTATCTATAATTTTTGATGTTTTCACGATGTTATCTTGTCTTCTTTGTATGTTTTATGTACATTTTTATATCTTTTTGGGACTAACTTATTAATTCAGTGCCAAGTGCCAGATCCTGTTTTTTCCGTGTTTTTGACTCTTTTCAGATCTGATTTTGGAACGGAATCCAAACGGAAGAAAAAACCCGAAATGATTTTTTCCCGAACGGAAGAAATCCAGGGGGCTTTCGGGCCAAGCCAGGTGGGCTCCAGGGAGCCCACAGGCCCCCACTCCTCCACCAGGGGGGAGGCGGCTTCTGGCCTCCCTGGCCGCCCCCTGACCTAGGTCTTTGTCCTATAAATTCCAAAATATTCTGCAAAAAATCAGGGGAGCCTCGAAAATACTTTTCCACCACCGCAAGCCTCCGTTTCCACGAGATCTCATCTGGAGACCCTTCCTGGCGCCCTGCCGGAGGGGACTTTGGAGTTGGAGGGCTTCTTCATCATCATCATCGCCCCTCCAATGACTCGTGAGTAGTTCAGTTCACACCTACGGGTCCGTAGTTAGTAACTAGATGGCTTCTTCTCCCTCTAGGATCTTCAATACAAAGTTCTCCATGATCTTCATGGAGATCTATCCGATGTAATCTTCTTTGGCGGTGTGTTTGTCGAGATCCGATAAATTGTGGATTTGTGATCAGATTATCTATGATATATATTTGAGTCTTTGTTGATTTCTTATATGCATGATTTGATATCCTTGTAAGTCTCTCCGAGTCTTGGGTTTTGTTTGGCCAACTAGATCTATGATTCTTGCAATGAGAGAAGTGCTTGGTTTTGGGTTCTACCATGTGGTGACCTTTCCCAGTGACAGTAGGGGTAGCAAGGCACACATCAAGTAGTTGCCATCAAGGGTAAAAAGATGGGGTTTTTATCATTGGTTTGAGATTATCCCTCTACATCATGTCATCTTGCTTAAGGCGTTACTCTATTCTTATGGACTTAATACACTAGATGCATGCTGGATAGCGGTCGACGTGTGGAGTAATAGTAGTAGATGCCGAAAGTATCGGTCTACTTGTTTCGGACGTGATGCCTACAGAAATAATCATTGCATAGATATCGTCACGACTTTGCCCGGTTCTATCAATTGCTCGACAGTAATTTGTTCATCCACCGTCTACTTGCTTTCATGCGAGAAGCCACTAGTAAACACTACGGCCCCCGGGTCTATTCACATCCATCGTTTACACCTCCGCTTTTACTTTGCTTTGTTACTTTGTTGCTTTCACTTCTCACTTGGGAAACAATCCCCCGGATTGACAACCCCTTCATAGCGTTGGGTGCAAGCTTTTGTGTTTGTGCAGGATCTTGAGATACTCTTCCGCCGGATTGATACCTTGGTTCTCAAACTAAGGGAAATACTTACCGTAGCTGTGCTACATCACCCTTTCCGCTTCGAGGGAACACCAACGCAAGGCTCCAAGGCCACGTGGCAAATCCTTTGCATACCTGCCTAGGAAGTCCATTAAGGCGTAGTCGTAGCTGAATGATTCCTGGTACCGTCGACACAACTATTTCTGGCGCCGTTGCAAGGGATACACATCAAACATCAGAAGTATTTCTGGCGCCGTTGCCGGGGAGGAGAAATCAAGATCTATCCAAGTATGTCTCACAAATTCATCCCTTGCATTTACTTTTGTTGCCAGTTGCCTCTCGTTTTCCTCTCCCCCACTTCACATTTGCCTTTCTCCTTTGCCTTTTTCGTTCGCCCTTTTCTCTCGCTTGCTTTCTGTTCGCTTGTATGCCATGTGCCCTCAATATGCTTGCATCTTTGCTTGCTGAAAATCTAGTGATATGGATCCTCATCCACTTGCTAGTCTCTTTAAGAGACCCACTCGTGTGGAACAAATTGCTAGTGAGTTGAGGGCAATTGACTATTTCTTTGGAGTTTTGTGTAAAATGCGTAAATCTGAAAATTGTGAGGAAGAAATTCATGAAATGATTCATGAGGGCTCCTTGGATGAAAATCATGATTGCAATGATTTCACTATAAATCCTATTAGTGACAATCATGCTAAAAATATGCAAAACCCTAAGCTTGGGGATGCTAGTTTTACTATGTCCACTACCTGTTGCAATAATCATGATTGGGGTGATGATCTTTCTTATGATCTTGAAAATTTGTTCAAACCTCATGATGAATATGATATTTGCAACAATACTGAAAGTGGGATTGGAGAAGTCATGACTTTATTTGATGATAATCCCACTATTTTTGAAGAGCGTCAACATTGCATGCATGTGGATCATGAAAAGAATATCCTATGGGATAGCTATATTGTTGAATTTGAGTATGATCCCACATGTAATTGCTATGAGAGAGGAAAATATTTTGGTAGAAACTTTCATGTTACCAAATTACCTCTCGTTATGTTGAGATTGCTATTGTCTCTTTCTTCTTCCTTGCATATGGCAACTATTAGTTGTCTTGACAATTTGTTTTCCTACAAAATGCCTATGCATAGGAAGTATGTTAGACTTAGATGTGATTTTCACATGCTTTAGGATGCTCTCATTGTGCTTCAATTCTTGTCTTTTGTGAGAGCATCATTGAATGCCTAGCTAAGGGCGTTAAACAAAAGCGCTTGTTGGGAGGCAACCCAACGAATCTATCCTTTTTCTTTCTGTTTTGTGTTTTCCACACTTTCATAATTCTGGTATGATTGTGTTTTTTGTGTTTCTTTTTGCGTTTGTTTCAAGCAAAACCGTTATGATTAGTCTTGGGGAAGATCGTTTGGTCATGCTGGAAAAGACAGAAACTTTCTGCTCACGAAAAGAATTTTCATTTTTTTCTGTAAGAGCTTGTGAGTTGATTCTTTTTGCTACTGATTTCTACGCAAATGCTTGAGACTGTCGTAATTGTTCAGAATTTTTGAAGTACCAGAGGTATACGAAATATACATATTGCTACAGACTGTTCTGTTGTTAACAGATTCTGTTTTTGTTGTGTTGGTTGCTTATTTTGATGAAACTATGGATAGTATCGGGGGGTATTAGCCATGGAAGATTGAAAGTACAGTAACCCAACATCAGCACAAGTAGAACTTAAGTTTGCTACAGTACCTAAGGAAGTGGTGGTTTGCTTTCTTGTACTAATGTTATCACGAGTTTCTGTTTAAGTTTCGTGTTGTGAAGTTTTCAAGTTTTGGGTGAAGTTGTTATGGACAAAAAGATAAAGAGTGGCAAGAGCTCAAGCTTGGGGATGCCCAAGGCACCCCAAGAGATTCAAGGATGTCGTAAAAGCCTAAGCTTGGGGATACCCCGGGAAGGCATCCCCTCTCTCGTCTTCAATCCATCGGTAACGTTACTTGGGGCTATATTTTTATTCACCACATGTTATGTGTTTTTGCTTGGAGCGTCTTGTATCGTAGGAGTCTTTTTTTGTGTCACAATCATCCTTGATGCACACCTAGAGAGAGAGACATGCACTCACCATGATTTTGTCGAGCTTCACTTATATCTTTTGGTAGACAATTCAGCTCACATGTGCTTCACTTATATCTTTTGAGCTAGATACTTTTGCTCTATGTGCTTCACTTATATCTTTTAGAGAACAGCGGTGCGTGGCTTGGTAGTTGACCTATGCTTTGAAAGTAGTCTCAAAAGGGGTAGTTATCCAAAGGGATACGAAAACTTCCACCTTCATGTGCATTGAATAGTTAGTGAAGTTTGATTCATCTCAATTAGTTTTGAGTTGTGGTTATGGTAATATTGAAGTCATGCTAGTAAGGTGTTGTGGATCTAGAAATACTTGTGTTGAAGTTAGTGATTCCCGTAGCATGCACGTATGGTGAACCTCTGTGTGATGAAGTCTGAGCATAATTAGTATATTGATTGTCATCCTTTGCGTGGCGGTCGGGATCGCGCGATGGTTTATACCTACCAACCCTTCCCCTAGGAGTATGCGTTGAATGCTTTGTTTCGATTACTAATAAAACTTTTGCAACAAGTATATGAGTTCTTCATGACTAATGTTGAGTCCATGGTTTAGATGCACTTTCACCTTCCACCATCACTATCTTCTTAGTGCCATGCAACTTTCGCCGGTGCACAAAACCCACCACTAGCCTCCCTCAAAACATCCACCATACCTACCTACTATGGCTTTTTCAAAGTCATTTCGAGATATATTGCCATGCAACTACCACCATGATATGTGCCACCACGTCTACATTGTCTTTGCACGATCGTAAGATAGCTAGCATGATGTTTCCGTTGATGTCTATGCCATGCTAGATCATTGCCACGGTACACTACCAAAGGCATTCCATATAGAGTCATAGTTGCTCTAAATTTTGAGTTGAAAGTGTGATGATCATCATTATTGGAGCATTGTCCATGTGAGGAAATAAAAGAGGCCGAAGAATCCCATAAAAAGAGGCCAAAGAGCCCACCAAAATAAAAAAAATGAGAGAAAAAGAGAGAAGGGACAATGCTACCACTTTTTCCACACTTGTGCATTTTGAGCACCATGATCTTCATGATTGAGAGTCTCTTGTTTTGTCACCACCATATAGCTAGTGGGAAATTCTCATTATATAACTTGGCTTGTATATTCCACTGATAGGCTTCCTCAAAATTGCCTTAGGTCTTCGTGAGCAAGGAATTTGGATGCACACCCACTAGTTTTCTTTAAGAGCTTTCACATACTTGTAGCTCTAGTGCATCATTTGTATGGGAATACCTACTCATTCACATTGATATCTATTGATGAGCATCTCCACAGCTCATTGATATGCCTAGTTAATGTGACTATCTTCTCCTTTTTGTCTTGCAACCCCCACCACATTCCACAACATCTATAGTGCTATAACCATGGCTCACGCTCATGTATTGCGTGAGAGTTGAAAATGTTTGAGAAAGTAAAGGTGTGAAACAATTACTTGGCCAATACCGGGGTTGTGCATGATTTAAACTCGTTGTGCAATGATGGTAGATCATAGCCAGACTATATGCTTTTGTAGGGATAACTTTCTTTTCGCCTTGTTATTTTGAAACTTCATGATTACTTTGCTAGTTTGCTTGAATTAGTATTGTTTCCACGTCAATAGCAAACTATTGTTTTGAATCTAATGGATCTGAACATTCACGTCACATAAGAGGAATTACAAAGGACACCTATGCTAGGTAGCATGAAAGCATCAAAAATTCATTCTTATCACTTCCCTACTCGAGGACGAGCAGGAGTTAAGCTTGGGGATGCTTAATAAGTCTCAAATGTATCTATAATTTTTGATGTTTTCACGCTGTTATCTTGTCTTCTTTGTATGTTTTACGTACCTTTTTATATCTTTTTGGGACTAACTTATTAATTCAGCGCCAAGTGCCAGGTCCTGTTTTTTCCGTGTTTTTGACTCTTTTCAGATCTGATTTTGGAACGGAGTCCAAACGGAAGAAAAACCCCGGAATGATTTTTCCCGAACGGAAGAAGTCCAGGGGGCTTTTGGGCCAAGCCAAGTGGGCTCCAGGGAGCCCACAAGGCCCCACTCCGCCACAAGGGGGGAGGCGGCGGTGGGCAGGCTTGTGGCCTCCGTGGCCGCCCCATGACCTAGGTCTTTGGCCTATAAATTCCCAAATATTCCGCAAAAAATAAGAGGAGCCTCGAAAATACTTTTCCACCGTCGCAAGCTTCCGTTTCCGCGAGATCTCTTCTGGAGACCCTTCCCGGCGCCCTGCCGGAGGGGACTTTTGAGTTGGAGGGCTTCTTCATCATCATCATCGCCCCTCCAATGACTCGTGAGTAGTTCACTTGAGACCTACGGGTCCGTAGTTAGTAACTAGATGTCTTCTTCTCTCTCTTGGGCCTTCAATACAAAGTTCTCCATGATCTTCATAGAGATCTATCCGATGTAATCTTCTTTGGCGGTGTTTTTGTCGAGATCCGATGAATTGTGAATTTGTGATCAGATTATCTATGATATATATTTGAGTCTTTGCTGATTTCTTATATGCATGATTTGATATCCTTGTAAGTCTCTCCGAGTCTTGGGTTTTGTTTGGCCAACTAGATCTATGATTCTTGCAATGGGAGAAGTGATTGGTTTTGGGTTCTACCATGTGGTGACCTTTCTCAGTGACAGTAGGGGTAGCAAGGCACACATGAAGTAGTTGCCATCAAGGGTAAAAAGATGGGGTTTTTATCATTGGTTTGAGATTATCCCTCTACATCATGTCATCTTGCTTAAGGCGTTACTCTGTTCTTATGGACTTAATACACTAGACGCATGCTGGATAGTGGTCGACGTGTGGAGTAATAGTAGTAGATGCAGAAAGTATCGGTCTACTTGTTTCGGACGTGATGCCTATAGAAATAATCATTGCATAGATATCGTCACGACTTTGCCCGGTTCTATCAATTGGTCGACGGTAATTTGTTCACCCACCGTCTACTTGCTTTCATGAGAGAAGCCACTAGTAAACACTACGGTCCCCGGGTCTATTCACATCCATCGTTTACACCTCCGCTTTTACTTTGCTTTGTTACTTTGTTTCTCTCAGTTCTCACTTGGCAAACAATCTATAAGGGATTGACATCCCCTTCATAGCGTTGGGTGCAAGCTTTTGTGTTTGTGCAGGATCTTGAGATACTCTTCCGTCGGATTGATACCTTGGTTCTCAAACTGACGGAAATACTTACCATCGTTGTGCTACATCACCCTTTCCGCTTCGAGGGAACACCAACGCAAGGCTCCAAGGCCACGGGGGAAATCCTTTGCATACTTGCCTAGGAAGTCCCTTAAGGCGTAGCCGTAGGTGAAGGATTCCTGGTGCCGTCGACACAACTATTTCTGGCGTCGTTGCAAGGGATACATAGCAAACATGAGTTACCATCAAATCAAGATCAAGAACGGGGACATTCCAAAAACGGCTTTTGTCACTCGTTATGGCCAATATGAGTACACCGTTATATCCTTCGGTTTAACCAATGCCCCAGCCACCTTCTCTCGCTTGATGAATTCAAACTTCATGGAGTATTTGGATAAATTCGTCATGGTATACCTCGATGGTATTCTCATCTACTCAAAGAACGAACAAGAACATTCCGAGCATCTAAGGCTAGTATTGATGAAACTTCGAGAGCATCGCCTTTATGCCAAGTTTTCAAAATGTCAATTTTGGTTACCAGAAGTGATCTATCTAGGCCACGTAATCTCTGGTAAGGGTATTGCTATCAATCCCGAGAGAGTTCAAGCCATCCTTGATTGGACTCAACCTGAATTGGTTGAGCAAGTTAGGAGTTTTCTTGGTCTAGCGAGCTATTGTTGCCGCTTTGCCGATGATTTCTCCAAGGTTGCAAAGCCTCTAACTGAACTCCTCAAGAAAGATAAAAAGTTCGAGCGGACACCACAGTGTCAGCATAGTTTTTCAGGAATTGAAAATACGCCTGACTTCTGCACATGTGTTGCTACTACCAGATTTTTCGAAGGACTTTGTTATCTATTGCGACGTCTGGCGACAAGGATTAGGTTGCATTCTCATGCAGGATCGTCATGTGATTGCATACGCATCTCGACAGTTGCGTCCACATGAGGATAATTATCCCACACATGATCTGGAGCTTGCAGCTGTAGTCCATGCACTTAAAACCTCGCGACATTACCTTCTTCGTAATAGTTGCGAAATATTCACTGATTACCAAAGTCTAAAATATATATTCACCCAGCCGGATTTGAATCTCAGGCAAATATGGTGGGTTGAGTTGATCATAGATTACGACTTAGGGATAACTTACACCCCAGGGAAGGCCAATGTTATGGCTGATGCACTAAGACGTAAGTCTTATAGTAATAATTTGATGTTACAACGAGGTCAACCACATCTCTATGAGGAATTTGGGAAGTTAAACCTTCACATTGTTCCTCAAGGATTCCTTTCTGACCTAGTGGCAAAACCTACTCTTGGGGATCAAATCATAGCCGTGTAGACATATGATAAGGGTATATCCCGGATCAAGGAGCATATTGCTAGCGCAAACGCTAGGGATTTCTCTATTAATGAGCAAGGTGTCGTGTTCTTTCAGAACCATCTAGTGGTTCCTAAGAGCAAACATCTGCGGCAGTTGATCCTTAAGGAGGCTCATGATTCTCCTCTCACTATTCATCCTGGTAGTACTAAGATGTATCAGGACCTACGCCAGAGGTCTTGGTGGACTAGGATGAAGAGAGAAATTGCTGAGTTCGTTGCTAACTGCGACGTTTGTCGTCGAGTTAAGGCAGAACATCAAAGGCCGGCTAGCACCCTTGAACCTTTAGCTATTCCTGAATGGAAATGGGATAAAGTCATTATGGATTTCATCAGTGGATTTTCCAAGACAAAGAAAGGAAATAATGCTATCCTTGTGGTCATTGACCGTCTTTCCAAAGTAGATCATTTTCTTCCAGTTCGTGAGAGTATAACAGCTAGCCAGCTAGCAGAGTTATATATCTCTCGAATAGTGTCTCTTCATGGTGTTCCTCTGGAGATTAACTCAAACCATGAAAGTATTTTTACTTCTCATTTCTAGGAGAGTTTTCAGCATGCCATGGGGACTCACTGATATTTTAGCACTGCTTTCCATCCTTAATCAAGTGGTCAAGTAGAAAGAGTGAATCAAATCCTAGAAGATATGCTTCGAGCTTGTGTTATATCGTTCGGTATGAATTGGGAGAAGTGTCTTCCATTCGCCGAATTTTCTTTTAACAATAGTTATCAATCAAGCTTGGGCAAAGCTCCTTTTGAAGTTCTCTATGGACGAAGATGTCGAACACCTCTTAATTGGTAAGAAACCGGAGAGAGTCAACTCTTTGGTCCGGATATGATCCAGGAAGCAGAAGAGCAAGTACGCATTATTCGTTAAAAGTTGAAAACAGCCCAGTCTTGTCAAAAGAGCCCATATGATCATCATCATAAGGATGTGACCTATGAAGTTGACGAGAAGGCTTACCTTAGGGTTACACCTTTGAAGAGTACAAATCGTTTCGGTATAAAGGGCAAGTTGGCTCCTCGTTATATCGGTCCTTTTTGCATTCTTGCCAAACGAGGAGAAGTTGCCTAACAATTGGAACTTCCTCCGCATCTTTCCAAGGTTCATGATTCATTCCACGTCTCGCAACTCACGCGTTGCTTTTCGGATCCTATCCGTGAAGTGGACAACGAAACGCTTGATCTCCAAGATAATCTTTCATAACGAGAATACCCTGTTCGTATTCTTGGTCAAGCTGAGCGTACCACTCAACGTTGAAACCTCAAGTTTCTTAAAGTTCAATGGTCAAATCATTCTGAAAAAGAGGCAACATGGGAAAGAGAGGATCGTCTACGACTTGAGTATCCCGCACTATTCCCAAGAACTTTCAAATCTCGGGACGAGATTCTGTTGAGTGGGGCTGAGTTGTCACATCCCTGAATCACTATTGGAGTATAGCAAGTTTCTGCTCATGTCTTCTTCATTGCATCCAAGTAAATGAAATGAAATCAAAAGCAAAGGAAAGCAAACAAAAGCAAACCCTAGCAACTCTATATTCAAAAGCAATTCAAATTTGGTGGCAAATTAAAGAATCCAAAATGGCCAATAGAAAAGTTCATCATTTCTGATAAATGTTGAAAACAAAATATCAGAGGTGAAATATATTTTCAAAATGCTTTTGGCATTTTATTTTAAATTTAAAAGCTACTGAAATCAACTATATAATTGATTTCAAATAATCCAAAGTCTTCAAAAATGCTGAAACTTTTGTTTATACTAGTAACCATGCACGTGCAACGCACGTGTCGATCAAAGCATCTTATGAAATTTGTGTGGGTACCAAATTCTGTTTTCATATTGAGATGAAGTAACATCCATACAACACATGAAAAATACTAATAAATCCATGTAATAGCAACATCTATGATGATCATATAGACATTTTGAATAATAAAAATGAATGATAAAAAGTGCATGCATGAAGCATACATTGCTATACGATATTGGACCAAGTAAACATGGTTGCAATATTTAATATTGGCACATAGCGTTGGCCTTGTTTCAAAGGAATTGAGCCAGTCATTTTCCTGATTAGGAACATTTGGCTTCAGTCCTTCAACTCTTCATCCCTAACCATTCTCTTTTGTAAATAATTTGCAAAAGAAAGGCTGAATTAGGTTGATAAAATCAAACCCCATAGTAAAACGGAACACCAGAACAATGAAATGTGTCATCTAAAGATAAGTGCTTACAAAAGAGTGAATAAATCAAAAATAAATTTTGATTTCTATATCACTAAAATCAAATATCAACCAGATGGATCTCAGATATAATACAAAGGAGAACTGCTTCACATAGTAGGTTGAAGATTTTAAGAAAAAAGTAACAAACTATTTTTTAGCAGGTGTGTTTCCAAACCAAATGATCTATATTGCGATTAAACTTGCCATAAGCATCGTTGGTTGAGTTGCTACCACAAAATATATTATGAACACATGATGTTCTCAATTATTCATCCCATCCTCGTGTTGATGCCACAAAAAAGAAATTACTTGCAAAACATCATTGGTTCAGTTCGTGCTGCAATAGGACATCCACAACCCTTTATGCTGGATGCTCTACTACAGATGTTTGCAATTCAGTTTTATATCATTCTTTCCTAGCAGGGTAGAAAATATGCACATGATTGAGCATTTTGGTGAATCAAGAGCTTTCCTATGTGAAATAGAGAAAACAAACAACAATTGATCTCCTGCCGGCTACTGTTAACCTCTGTTGTGCGTCCACGCTCATGCGACCTCGTTTGCCAGCGGTCAGTCCACCAACAGTTGATCTCTGTCATTGGCAACAGGGAGGTCGACAACGACAGGGAGGAGACCAGTGCTCCACGCGCACGCGACATTGTCTGCCAGTGACCGACAAACCCACGTGCATCCACATCCCCGGCGGCGGTGACCTAGCAGACGACGGAGCGGTTGATCTCCTGCTGGTGCCCACACTCAAAACCTAATCATGGACATAATCGAGATGGAAAATTGCAGTTTTAATTGCAGAAAAACTTACATTAAACCCCAACCATTTAATTGATGTATTTGCACTTTGCCTCTCGAGCTATCCCATCTTGCTCTGCCACTGTAATTGGTTAATTAAAAGGATTTAGTCAAACAGCATTCGAATGTTAGTAAACCCGCTTCAAGTACCCGCACAGGTGGCACACCCCTAGGACCGAGCGTGCTAAGAAACTACATACAAAGTAAAATGAATGACTCTACACTCTAGAATATGTACGTAGTTTCATATTAAAGCATCTAAAATGATTTATATTTAGAAATGGAGGGAGTAGAGATCATGGTGCGCTCGATTTGGACCAAGAAAAATCTGGATTGTCACTGCATAAATTTTACATGATGTTGCAAAAAAAAAATTGCGGGGAATGTTGCAATAAACTTGGCAACCAGTTCAATTTTTAATATGAAGAAAAAAATTCAAGATCGTCATCATGTCCTTGGAGAATTTTTCTTCATGTTTGACATGCTTTAAAATTTTGCCATTCTTGAAAAATGTAAGCTGATCAATTAATAAAGATAGGAATTATCACAGATTATTCAATAATTTTGTTCAGAAAAGATTATTATTCAACATCATTTGAAGTTGGTAGTTGGTTCAGTTTCAAACAGTGTTTCATATCATCAGCCTATAATTAAATATTTTTAATTGTAGTAACAAATTTTGACAGAAGTTGAAACTTGAAGTTCTTTTTTTGGGCAGACAAAGGTAGCAAGCCGCTGCTGCACTATATTATATGCGAGGATGTTATTAGAGAGTATTGGGTCAGGAGTTCATTACCTCGGAAATGAATACACAGGAGCAGATACAAGAATCGATTTAGGGTTCATTACGGCCTCCAGGATAGCAGGCTTGCACCTCTCAGGCCTGCAGATAGCTGCCGCCTGCCATAGACTTCATGTTCCGGAAGATTCAAACATTGCTGCCGTCTGCACATCTTGCCCTTTGCCTCTCGAGCTATCCCATCTTGCTATTCGACTTCAATGTGCAGACATTCGGGAGGCCCTACTTCAAGAATCACAAGGGCTAAAAAATTAGAACGCAGGAAATTTACATATGCCAAGTTGATCAAGGACCAATAACCATATGTACTTCCATATTGTGCAAACAGGGGATAATTTTTTGATTTGCAGTTCATCACCTAAGCATTGGGTTAACACAGTGGTGCTACTTTTCTTTTTCGTCCAAAACGGAACCATCATGTCTTGAGTTTCCTACAAACAATAGTAGAATGCATAATAATTCTACTACTAATTAAAAACACACAAAGTATGACGACGAAGCTTCAGAAACTTAGCAGCTGCAAATTTTAAAACAAACAAACATAAAACACATCGAGTTCCACAATTGTTTTCCTCGAAACCATAATTCATAACACATGCATATATCTCACCTGGAGCAAATACCTGTCTTCATGCCTTCGGAGTATATACCATCTCCATCTCCATTATCCTAGTGCAAGCACCTCGCAGTCAAAATCTTTTGTATGTGCACTCAGCATCTGGAGCCAGGCGCTTGCACTACACCGCCGCACGCGCTTACGTTTCGCGTACGTCCTTCCCACCGGCCGGACGGACCGCGGCCCAGCTCTAGCGGCCGGCGAGCAGCTCTCCGGTCAAAGCTGCAGACGTGCATGCCGCAAACGGCATATGCTTTTCCCCGGCGAGCGAGCGTCACACGTGACCGTATTAGCCTCGTCGTCCACCAATCCCGGGACGTGCGGTCGCCATCAAAACCATGACGTGACATTGGTATACTAGCTCAGCTGCCGCTGCTACGCCGGCCGCCACAGCGAGCAGAAGGACACCGGCTGCCCTTTCCACCGCAGCGCCACGGCGCCGCCGCCTCCCTTCGCCGCCGCCACCGTGGACATCTCCCACCCGTTGTCGTACTTCCTCAGCAGCGACCTGGCCGACTCCACCACCTCGCCCCCGAACACCACCTGGTCGAACCCCGCCGCCGTCATGCGGTCTCGCCACCCCTTTCTCCCCGTGGCCTCCCTGGCCGCGGCCACCGCGACGGCGGTCCCCGCCTCGGCCTCCAGGAGCCGCCTGTCCTTCCCGTCTCTCCCCTTGAACGCCTCGTGCGTCGACTCCAAGAACCGCCACAGCAGCTCCAGCCTCGCCGTGGACTCGCCCGCCACGCTGCCGTTGCCACCGACGTCGAGCCCTGATAGCACCACCCGCTGCGGCTTGAGGTCTTTCACCCTGCGGATGATGTCCATCCTCTCCTCGGCGGTGACATGGCCCAGCCGGAACTGGAGGCACACCACGCGCGCCTTGTTGGGAGCGGTGTAGAAGCCGTGCGCGGAGTCTAGTGATGTGGCCCGGCCGATCTCGAGGTCCAGCTTAATGGACTTGGCGTATCGGAGGAGGTGCGAAGAAAAGTCGTACCCCGGAGGCGAGGCCGAGAAGGGCACCGGCGGGGTGGCCACGACCGTCAGCCGGACGGACGGCGGCGCCCGTCCGGCGGCCATGCATGTGAGGGACTCCAGCAAGGTCGGCAACTGCACCCCGTGCGAGACGCCAATGTCGACGAGGTGGAGCGGACGGGGCGCCGCAGAGGCCAGCTGTGAGATGGCGGCGTTCGCCAGCGTGTTGAGGAGCGTGAACCACGGGCTGACCTCGTGGAACTTGACGAGGGACGCGCGGAACAGTCGTGGCTCCGCGCCGGCGATCGACGGCGTCGGGCACTCGCATGCGGCCGGCACCCTCACAGCTGCGGCGGCCGCGGGGCCAACCGCGGTAGGGAGGCGAAGCGATAGCGCCCGCAGCCCGTACGCGGCAAGCCTGTGCTTGGGGTGTCTGGAGAAGGCCGCGAGCTCACCGAGCACGTAGAAGAGGTGCTGCACGCGGGACAGGTTGCGCGCCTCGAAGGCGACGGCGCAGGGACCCAGCAGCTGCTCCGCCCACCTCGCGTCCCGGTCCGACCCCGCTCTGCCGCCCTTCTTGCCGCCTCCCGGCCTGTCCTGCTCAGTTCGGCGGCGCTGGTTGCTGCTACCCTGACCGGAGCCAGACCCCACACGCACCGGAGACTTGCGCTTCCCGGGCGACGGCTCGGACGCCGCGGGCGATGCAATGCTTGGCGAGGGGTGGGCGTGGGCCAACGCGAGCGGCGGCGCGATGGGGTTGGGCTGGGCTGCGGGGCGGTGGGGCTCTGCTATGGTGTGGGGGCGGTGGGGCTCTACTGCGGTGTGGGGGGCTGCGGGGGCTGGGCGAGGCGTGGAGGCTAGGTGGGTGCGGGCGTGGGCGGGTGCGGGGCTGGGCGATGGGCGAACGTGTGCGAGTGGGGCGGGGGCGTCGGCCGTGCGGGGAATCTTTCATTAGCAACGAGGATTTCGTTAACAGAGTATATAGTCCGTTGATTAAGTGATTAAACGTTCCAGATTATGAGTTGGATCTGCCCTCTCGTGCTTTTAATAGTACAGATTTAGAAATATTCCAAATAACACTTCAGCACGTTTCAAACTATTTTAGGAATAGTTTGGAGCCAGAAATAAAACAAAACCATATCAGAAATGTTTTAACAGAAACAGAAATGAAAAAAAAATGGAGAAGAGTTATCAGACACTCACCTTGGCCCAGGCCCATCTCCTCCCCTTCTGTCGTCTTCCTCCTTCGCCAATCGGAGCAGGAGTTGGTCGCCGCTTCTCCCGGCGCGCCCACGCACCTATGTACGTGCTTGACTTGCTCGGATGAGCTGGAGAGGGTGGATAAGCCTCCCCGGGCTCGTTCCCATCCTCTCCCCCTCCTCATTCGCCCCCTGTCCTCTCCTCTCTCGGCCGCCATTGCTGCGAGCTCGAGCTCGAGCTAGCCATCGCTCCAGCCCTCCTCCCTCGCCTCTGAGTGTGTCGTTCGCTCCGCCTCGACGAGCTGGTCGTCCCTGCCAAAGGAGAAGAGCCCCCGAGCCCTGCAACGCCCTCATCACCGTCGTATTCAACCTTCGGCCGCCGGCAAGCCACCGTCGATTCGCTGGATCTAGTGCCTCCCCGAGCAGCCTAAGCATCACCTCGTCGCCGCAGTGAGCTCCGGAGTGTTTCCCCCCATCTTCCCCTCTCTTTCCCGAGCTCTAGGCCTAGTTTCACCGGAGCCCGACGAGGACCGCCGCTGTAGCTCATCGCCGGTGACACTACGGTGACCGGTTGGTCCATCCGAGGACTGCAACAGCTCCAACTCACCGCGTAGGTGCTCTAGGAGCCCAGCCCCGTGCGTTTTGCCCCCATTTTCGATGACCTCGACGATGCCCGAGCTTCGGTCGACGCCAAGCTCGTTGCCGGCGTAGATTCCGGCCACCCCAGCCCCTGGGGTTTGTTCCGTCATGCGCGCCATCGAGTGGCCGTTCTTCCGGTGCCCTCTGCCACTCGAATGGTCATCGGAGACGCATTTCCGACGCCCTCCGCCATCTCTGGTGCTGCCGAAGGCTCACCGCTGGCGAGATCGACCTCGTCGCCGGTGGGTTCAACCCCCCTGAGCCTATGACAGGTTGGTCCAGTGCCAGACTAATTAGGTTTAGTTAAATTAAAAATAAAAGTATTATTAAAAGCTAAATAGCCACTGACATGTGGGTCCAGCCCTGTTAAATAGATAATTAAATTTAGACCTAATTTAAAACTGGCCAGAGTCACTGACCAATGGGTCCCACTAGTCAGTTTTGACTTTCAATGGCCAGCTGACCTGCTGATGTCATGCTGATGCAATAAATCTAATTCTAGTTTTAATATAATTCCAGAATAATTGCAAAACTTCGGAAATTCATAGAAAATTGAATATAACTCCAAATTAGACAAATAATATATGCAAATTGATCGAAAGAATTCAATGAACACAATGGTGCTACTTTCATGCATGAAAAACAAATTTATGAAACAACATCAGGTCAAATCAATTAAATGCTTAAGGTAAATATGCCATTTCAAATGATAATTGAATTTGGACTTCAAACCAGATGCAAACTAAGGTTTCACCAACCATTTTGAAACATATCACCCTTCATTTCATGGCATGTTCATGCATCATGACTGTTGCATATTATTGTTAATATTTGTATGTTGTTATTCGGTAGGCCCCGCCCCTTCAGATACGACTGATTATCGGACTGACGGATATCACCCATCTACTGAGCAACAAGGCAAGCAACCATTTTGATCATCCCGATAAATCCCATGTTCTCGCTCCTGCTCTTATTTATTGCATTAGGTCAAAATGCTTTTACCATGTTAGTTGAACCCATTCCTTTGCATGACCTATCTTTGTCACAGTAATTAGCTAAACCTTGCAACCTAGCATACCTGGTAGATGCTTGAGCCATGATGTGTCTTATCCTGCTATGCATGCTATGCTTAGAGTTGTGTCTGGTCTGTCATCAGGGTGATGAACAGGATCGTGAGAATGTGTTCAATTAATAAAGGTTGTGTGTTGAACCTGATTTGGTAAAGGTACCGGTGAAAGGCTTTGTAGGAGTACATGGCGGGTTGTTTCATTGGAACCGTCCTTAGGAACTGAGTTTCGTGTATGTAATCCAAGACTAGATACTACCACACGTCGGGATACTTAATTGACCCTCTCGACTTATTAATCGCCTATTACTCGGTCGAGGAGTTGCAAGTAGTTTCTCGTGTTTAAAGTCATGCTAGAGACCGTGCATAGTGCTGACCTTAGAGGTGGGCTATGATGCGGAAGGCTGTGGCACGGTTTACCAAGTGACACCCGGATGGTGGGCTTTGGAACCCTGCGGACGTCGTTTGTGACCGTGGCAGAAACCTCGGCCGGACTTCCATGCGGGTTACCCTCAGATAGGTGATAAACCTGGACTAGGTATTAGTGTAGTTAACGGTCGTGGCCGACTCCCTCGCTGGGCTTCCGCTTGAAGGTTGCCGAGGTGCATGACGTGCACATAGAGATAAGTGGCGAGAGCATGTGTGAAGAAGTACACCCCTGCAGGGTTATGATCTATTCGAATAGCCGCGTCCGCGGATATGGACTACTTGGAAACATATGTTATTCATAGACAACTATAATGGCTAGTCATAAACATGTCAAGATAAGTGTGAGTGTCGTGGAGGACATTTCCATAGGAAGATGGAATGATTCCATGATGGTGTATTGTTGTAGAGCTAGTGGACTCGCGTGCGAGAAAACAAAGTTGTCAAAACTATTTAGAATGTAGTTGGTCTAGCCAAGAGTCAAAGCTGGCTTTCTGCATGAAACCCCACAACTCCTTGTTGATACATTGCATGAGTAGATAGATTATTCTAAAGTCTTGCTGAGTAATTATGTACTCACGTTTGCTTAATAAATTGTTGTAGAGGTTGTTAATGACCCTAATGGTGGTTTCTATCTAGACGTTGACGACGACGAGTAGCTGGTGTCCCAGCTACGATCTGGCCCTAGGTTAGGTGTGTAGATAGTCAGGCCATGTGCCTTTTACCTTTCCATCTGTGTGTACTCAGACAGTTTTAATCTTCCACTGGATTGTAAGACTTGTTTGAATGACTTGTGATGATGGGTCGTGAGACCCCTAACTGTGTAATATTATGTGTGAGGCTCTTCCGAGCCTTCTAAATGACGTTTTTATGTTTATGGTTACGTTGTGATGCCATCGATGTATCTATGCATATCGGGTATGCCATGCGTACGTGTGTTGTACTTGATATGTATGGGGTCCAAACACCTAGTCGTATGCCTTAGTAGAACTCCTCACGGGGAAATGCCCCTTTGTGTTTCCACCGAGCCATGGTAGTTCGCTACTGCTCCAGACACATTGGTTGACCGGCATGTGTCCTTCTTAGCTGTTGTGTCTGTCCCTTTGGGGAAATGTCACGCGGTGTAATGGAGTCCTTCTAGCTTGCTACGACTCGTCTACACTCGCTGATGACCGACACCTGCTTTGCTGGGTCATGTATGCATGTACCTGTACAGAACTGCCACTTGAGTTTATGACTAGACATGTCGACCCGGGTTCTTTGACATCGGAATGCTAGCGATACAATTGCATACGCGGGTCAAAAGGCGCAAACGGTCCTGGCTTACGTAAGGCTGCAGCCGTAGGGATAACCGTGCATGAGACTGCAAAGAGATGTGATGTGTTACAGGTTGGATTCCTATGGCTTAGGATCAGGGTCCCGACAGAATATATGATGTGTAAACAAATTACAGTTTGCCAATTCATTTTAAGTGTGGTAGGTTTGTAACATCACAAATTTTGGAATGTTAAAATAATTATTAGATTGTTTGTTTGTTTGCTTGAGTGATTGAAACTTGTGTGAAATTTGAAACTTTTCATAAACTTTCGAATGAGAGGGAATAAAATGACTTTCCTCATCTCCTATGAATTCAAATTCAATCTTTTAAAAGCAATGAGAGAAGATGACATAACTTCTTCAACTATAAAGAATTTGAATGGAGCTGGCATTCGAATTTCCTTCGATTTTAAGTTGCAAATTCTATTTTCCCTCCACTCAAGAAATGTCGGGGAATAATATTCTGTCAAACAGAAAAGAGAGGAGGAACATGACCCTCCAAAGCCAGGGGCATTTGTTGAAGTATTTTGAGCCAAGGAAACAAAAATTAATTTGAGAAAATAATTGCAAAAATAAATAATGCTTTTAGGGATTTTTTCGAAAAACATTTTTTGAAGTTTTTATTTTGGCCGTGGAAAAATGCCCATCATTTAGATTTTATTTTTTGTGATAATTTTAGTATATAGAAACTCTATATTCCGAATTGATTTGATTTCCCTTTTATCGTTTTAGTTTCCTAGTTTTGAAAAAGGAAAGAAATCGTGTTTAAATGGAAATAAACGGTGGCCCATTAAGACCTTTCCAAAAACTGGCCCAACAGGATCTTCTTCTTCCTCTATCTCCTTCCTCACGTGCACAGGACCTTCCTTAGCCATGGACACGGAAATCCTCCCTTCCCGATCTCCCTCTCCCTTCCATCCCAGTTCCTCCCGAGCCCCCTATAAGAACCCACCCGGCGTCCTCATTCCATTTTCCCAAAGAGACGCCACCCTCATAGCCTCTAGCCGCCGGCCACCTCGCCGGAGTAACCCTGCCCCGGTCGAGTCCAGGAGCTCCCTGCCGACCTCCCCATGGCCCCTACCCTCGCTGCACCACACCCCTTCGCGCCCCACCCATCCTCCGCCGATTCCCCACCCCGCCGGCGACCTCCCCACCTCGCCGGAGCAGCTACCTCGCCGGAGTTCTTCCTCTCTGTCACCTATGGTGAGATTCACGAAATCCCGTATTGCAGTTTTTTCAGAAAATTGCAATCTTAGAAAATTCATATCTATTAGTCTATAACTCCGAATTAGGTGATTATTTTTACTTTGGATCACAAATGTTATTTAGTTTCTGTAGATATATAATTTGTGTATGTTTGGATATATAAAAATCGAGTTAGATCAGATTTGAATTAAAGCTTGTTTTGCTTATTCCGGGAGTTTAAAAATAGCTTTTAATTTGATTCTTTTGGCTGATGCTTCCTATTGATCATATATTTGAGTAGTTTAAGTTTCAATTTTTTTAAAATATTTTAATTGGGTTTTTTACCAAAACAGATTATGTTTTAGTTCTTTTAGGATTATAGCTATTTCTTTTTCTATATTTGTTTTTAAATTAGTTTCTTTTATATTTGAGAAAGTTTATATTTGGTTTTATGTTAGATAACAGTAGGTTTGCAACAAGTTTTGATTTTTATTTTTATATGTTGTCATGAAATCAATTGTAGTTCTCTAATAACTTGCAATTGGTTTCTCCACGGTTTCAAATCCCGTTTGGAAATACTTTCAAATAGTTTTGTGAAAAAATACTTTATTTTATATTAGTTAAATTTATATCTTAGTTCCCAGTTATTTTAGTATTTTATTTTATGTTAGACAAAAACAATTTAGTGTTGATGTAGTAGAAGACTCCCTAGTTTTATTTCAAGTTTCTTTCGAATTCTTTTTCGCTCTCTCTTTTGTTTTGATTGCTAGAATGATTGCTAGTATGATTGCTTATGTGAATGATATGTTTGTTATATAGATTTCATCGGAGAGTGACGAGTAGTCTATCAAGTTATTTCTCGAGAAATTCTTCTTCGTCAAAATCACCAGGCAAGTCACTTTGATCATACTATCACCTATGTTTTATGCATCGTTGTTCTACCATCCTATGCCCAATTGCATGCTGCTTACGTACTTGGAAATTTTAGTATAGATTGTAGTATCATGTGGTAGGCACACAACAACCCCGATACTTGGCCCCGGGACGACAAAGTTCATATTGCTATGCTTGAGTAGACGGGATTTCGGTTGAGTGCATAACACGAGTGATGCAAGGTTGATTAAATAATCAAGACCGGTTAAGACAAGATTTTCAAGACCTCGGATGCAATGCAACACTGGGTGAAGGACGGTTGATCGGCTCCCTGGAGAACCCAGTGGATGCCCGGGATGCTGGGGACGGCCATGACATCCTACGGAAAGCTTCACCCAGGCTCAAAGAGACGGACGGATATTTTCAAGACCCAAGGCTTACCTGCACAGCCACAAGTCATTATGGGCTCTGGCTTGGTTGTTCAACGCGGCGACTCTGGACAGGCGGTGCTAGCAGATGTACACGAAAGGTAGGAATGGATGGGCACCGACAGGGATTCAGAGGGACCCGTTGAAAGACCATGTTTTGATCATCCGTTCTTCAAACACCCTGAAGTGCGAGGACATACTCGGAGGCGATCAAATCTTGTGGGGAACGTGTGCAAAAATCTGCAGAGTACTCAAACCTAATCGATTAGCCGTGTCCACGGTCATGGCCAACTTGAGCCAAAGGAACTGAAGTTATCTGAAGTTCTCAACAAAAATAATAATATATTATGTGGGTATTATTGACAACATGGGTACAAGAATTGGTTGGTGGAACCATGTCGTTAACAACCAACAATGTAGTAACATTCTGCTTCTAGCCCTCTCTTGTTGTAGGAGAAAAATTTGCTTTACGCTAAAACTTACAACCCCACCTGCCATATATGCATATAGTATAGATGAGATTTTACCCCTCTCTCTTGTGACTTGCCGGCATATTCAATATGTTGACCTACACGGCTGCAACGTCTTATGTTGCACATATTTTTCTTCAACGAGTAAGAGTACGGTTCCGGGTTACGGTCTACACTCAACTTGCCGTTGGTGTTTATTGGGACTCCACTCCCTTGACTGCTTCCGCTGAGATATTTAAGGTATATATCAGTTTTACGCTATTTACATGTGATTGCACTTTGATATATACATTGATGTACTGTGTGTGCCAGCATACTGATCCAGGGATGGCACAGAAACACAGAGGCTTGACTCGTCTTGAGTCGGGTCGCTACAGAGATAGTATCAGAGCACATGTTGACTGTAGGACGTGACCCTAGAAACTGGAAATTTCTTAGGATAGGATCACTCAAAATTTCTATTTTTCAAGAACACCTTTTACTTCTCATCTCTTCTGATTTCATCGACTGTTCCCTCTCACCTCCAATAGTTAGACAATCCCCTTACCCCTTCGACCTCATGAAGAATCAACGGAGTTCTACTTCAAAGTACAGAGGATTTCACCATGCATTTGAAGAATTGAAGCTACACCCATTGAAGACTCTCAAGACCCGAAGAATTCAAAGACCCTGAAGCGTTCGAATATTTATATGACCATTAGAAGTCCAAACCCCTGTTATATACCCACGTTAGTTACGATGATTTGTGAGCCATCATTGGTGTGTGTTTTCCGACGGCAACAAATAAAACCTATCTCAAAAAAATATTGTTGTATTGTATGTATCTCCCTCCCTCTCTTACCCGTCTCATCCCCAAAACCTTAACCCTACCAGATGGAGTATGAAGCTGGACTTGTAGTCTCTGGACCAATGACCCAGCTGGAGGCTGAAATATGGATTCAGAACATGGAGAACCACTTCGGGAGCAACTTGGTCTCAAGGAAGCATGAAGTGGAACACGCTCTTCGGTACTTTACACAAGGTGCTGCAATCTGGTGAAAAATGCACCATGCCATACAACGATTTAGTGGAGCAGAAAGTTGGGACGAATTCAAGAACACTCTGTTAAGATCCCGACTTATTTAGAAGTGCTATGATAATCCGAAGGAGAGGACTTGTGCATGCAAGATCTGTGGAGAAATAGGACACACCCAGGAAGAACACAAGGATGGATGCACTCATTGTTAAGAAAATCACCCAACTGAGGAGTGCCCAAGTAGTGAGGTGACTTGTTTCCTTTGTGAAGGAACCACCCACTACCCAGCTCAGTGTCACATTTACCCCAAGGTGCAACAAGTTGTCAAGCAGCAGAAAGATGTAGTGAAGGAAACCCTCAAGAAGAAGATTCTAGAAGAGCCGGTCATGAACGAAAATATTGAAGACCCTGATGGACAAGGTCTGACCAGATTCTTCTCCAATGCATGCTACTCATGTGGAGAAGAAGGACATTATTCACAGGATTGCACGAAGGAAAGCCAAGAGTATCTGGGAAACTTCCCGACGGAAGAAGTGGAGTTTGATCCACTTGAAATAGAAGAACTGGCCAAAATAAAGGAGTCCGGAAAGAAGAAAAAGTACCCTCGGAAGAGCCAAATCTCTGCAGACATAGACCTGAGTCATGTGAGATGTTACAAGTGTGGAATTTGGCCACCACAAATACATGTGCTCAGGAAGCAAGCCGGAAACCCAAGGAGCAAAAGAAAACACTAAGATGCCTCGAGACTTGTCAGAACTCATTTGCTTTCGTTGCAAGGAAGCAGGACATTTTGCTAGCGATTGTCCACAAAGGAAGAAAGCTAAAACGGAGTAGTTAAGTTTTGACCGCGGCAATTAGTGTAATCTGAAGAACTCTTGTTTTGCATGAGATCATGGAGTGAAATTTTTTGTAACAGAAGTCCCTGAGATTGTAATAACATCATGAATAAATGGAATTTATTGTCTCATGATTGCCTATGTTGAAACGGTATGCGTTGTTTCTCTTCGAACAAATATCTCTGACCATTTCGAGGATATGAGAAAATATGGTCTATGCAGACATGAGTATATTTCATTTTAAGTGTGGTAGTAATCGGTAAACCCACAGGACCCAAGGAGTAGGAATGTACCATGCGTACCAAGAAGCCAAACCCACTGAATACAGTCGAAGGAAATGTTGGATCATATCAAACTATGGGGATGACAACAGAAGAATAGTGTACCTTGGAATTGGAAATTTGAGGAGAGATTTAATATGAGGAAAAAACACTTTTGTTGGTACCCAATCCAATGGCAAGGAAAATAAGTTCAAGGAATACAACCCGTACCAAGGAAGCATCTCAAGATTTTCATGAAGGTTATCCTAAGAGAATGAAGGGATAAGCTATGGTGGATTAGCAAATGTTTTCTTAGGAGCATACGAAAGCCAGAGAGTTGTGAAGATACGATAGATGTTTTGTTCAGCTTGCAGAACCCATGGATTATACGAACTCCGTTCGTGGACAAGAGAAATTCCGCAATGCTTGTGAGGATGCCCAAGTGTTAGAATACGAGATTCACTAAGCCTTATACAAGGAAATGATTTGGGTGCGGAACAGATTGATCACCATGACGACTTACTCTTATCATTGATCTTGCTATTCGGAATGGTAAATCTGAGAGACTTACCCATATAGGGAGACGACATTCTTTGAAGCTTTTGTTTAAGCCTTAGAATGGTATGATGAAAGCCCCATGTACATGGCATTTGTTGTCACGCGTAGTAAATTTTACAGTGAGGATGAAGACAAGACCTCTCTCTCTGCAGGATAACCACAAATGGTAGACCACCATGAGAACCATCGATATGTTATTTAGAATTGGCCACGAGACTGTGAGTTAAAGAAGACCCAGTAACGGAAGAAACTTATATCAATAGAGGAACCCTCGATTTTGATGGAAACGTTATGAATATAACGGGAGAGCATCACCAAAGGATTTAGTATGAAGACTGTGAGAAGTCAGTTGCCAAAACCCGAGAGGATCGTTAAAACATTTTGAGGGACCAGTAATCCTTATTTTGAAATGTGGTAGCATCCCACTTTGCCGGAGGTTGGATTTGTTAGAAGACGCCCAAACCCTAACCTTTCTTTCTAGCCTCTTCGAATCTCGAGGACGAGATTCATTTTAAGTGTGGTAGGTTTGTAACATCCCAAATTTTGGAATGTTAAAATAATTATTAGATTGTTTGTTTGCTTGCTCGAGTGATTGAAACTTGTGTGAAATTTGAAACTTTTCAAAAACTTTTGAATGAGAGGGAATAAATTGACTTTCCTCATCTCCGATGAATTCAAATTCAATCTTTTAAAAGCAATGAGAGAAGATGACATGACTTCTTCAACTATAAAGAATTTGAATGGAGCTGGCATTTGAATTTCCTTCGATTTTAATTTGCAAATTCTATTTTCCCTCCACTCAAGAAATGCCGGGGAATAATATTCTGTCAAACAGAAAAGAGAGGAGGAACATGACCCTCCAAAGCCAGGGGCATTTGTTGAAGTATTTTGAGCCAAGGAAACAAAAATTAATTTGAGAAAATAATTGCAAAAAGAAATAATGCTTTTAGGGATTTTTGGGAAAAACATTTTTTGAAGTTTTTATTTTGGCCGTGGAAAAATGCCCATCATTTAGATTTTATTTTTTCTGATAATTTTAGTATATAGAAACTGTATATTCCGAATTGATTTGATTTCCCTTTTATCGTTTTAGTTTCCTAGTTTTGAAAAAGGAAAGAAATCGTGTTTAAATGGAAATAAACGGTGGCCCATTAAGACCTTTCCAAAAACTGGCCCAACAGGATCTTCTTCTTCCTCTATCTCCTTCCTCACGTGCACAGGACCTTCCTTAGCCATGGACACGGAAATCCTCCCTTCCCGATCTCCCTCTGCCTTCCATCCCAGTTCCTCCCGAGCCCCCTATAAGAACCCACCCGGCGTCCTCATTCCATTTTCCCAAAGAGACGCCACCCTCATAGCCTCTAGCCGCCGGCCACCTCGCCGGAGTAACCCTGCCCCGGTCGAGTCCAGGAGCTCCCTGCCGAACTCCCCATGGCCCCTACCCTCGCTGCACCACACCCCTTCGCGCCCCACCCATCCTCCGCCGATTCCCCACCCCGCCGGCGACCTCCCCACCTCGCCGGAGCAGCTACCTCGCCGGAGTTCTTCCTCTCTGTCACCCATGGTGAGATTCACGAAATCCCGTATTGCAGTTTTTTCAGAAAATTGCAATCTTAGAAAATTCATATCTATTAGTCTATAACTCCGAATTAGGTGATTATTTTTACTTTGGATCACAAATGTTATTTAGTTTCTGTAGATATATAATTTGTGTATGTTTGGATATATAAAAATCGAGTTAGATCAGATTTGAATTAAAGCTTGTTTTGCTTATTCCGGGAGTTTAAAAATAGCTTTTAATTTGATTCTTTTTGCTGCTGCTTCCTATTGATCATATATTTGAGTAGTTTAAGTTTCAATTTTTTTAAAATATTTTAATTGGGTTTTTTACCAAAACAGATTATGTTTTAGTTCTTTTAGGATTATAGCTATTTCTTTTTCTATATTTGTTTTTAAATTAGTTTCTTTTATATTTGAGAAAGTTTATATTTGGTTTTATTTTAGATAACAGTAGGTTTGCAACAAGTTTTGATTTTTATTTTTATATGTTGTCATGAAATCAATTGTAGTTCTCTAATAACTTGCAATTGGTTTCTCCACGGTTTCAAATCCCGTTTGGAAATACTTTCAAATAATTTTGTGAAAAAATACTTTATTTTATATTAGTTAAATTTATATCTTAGTTCCCAGTTATTTTAGTATTTTATTTTATGTTAGACAAAAACAATTTAGTGTTGATGTAGTAGAAGACTCCCTAGTTTTATTTCAAGTTTCTTTCGAATTCTTTTTCGCTCTCTCTTTTGTTTTGATTGCTAGAATGATTGCTAGTATGAGTGCTTATGTGAATGATATGTTTGTTATATAGATTTCATCGGAGAGTGACGAGTAGTCTATCAAGTTATTTCTCGAGAAATTCTTCTTCGTCAAAATCACCAGGCAAGTCACTTTGATCATACTATCACCTATGTTTTATGCATCGTTGTTCTACCATCCTATGCCCAATTGCATGCTGCTTACGTACTTGGAAATTTTAGTATAGATTGTAGTATCATGTGGTAGGCACACAACAACCCCGATACTTGGCCCCGGGACGACAAAGTTCATATTGCTATGCTTGAGTAGACGGGATTTTGGTTGAGTGCATAACACGAGTGATGCAAGGTTGATTAAATAATCAAGACCGGTTAAGACAAGATTTTCAAGACCTCGGACGCAATGCAACACTGGGTGAAGGACGGTTGATCGGCTCCCTGGAGAACCCAATGGATGCCCGGGATGCTGGGGACGGCCATGACATCCTACGGAAAGCTTCACCCAAACTCAAAGAGACGGACGGATATTTTCAAGACCCAAGGCTTACCTGCACAGCCACAAGTCATTATGGGCTCTGGCTTGGTTGGACAACGCGGCGACTCTGGACAGGCGGTGCTAGCAGATGTACACGAACGGTAGGAATGGATGGGCACCGACAGGGATTCAGAGGGACCCGTTGAAAGACCATGTTTTGATAATCCGTTCTTCAAACACCCTGAAGTGCGAGGACATACTCGGAGGCGATCAAATCTTGTGGGGAACGTGTGCAAAAATCTGCAGAGTACTCAAACCTAATCGATTAGTCGTGTCCACGGTCATGGCCAACTTGAGCCAAAGGAACTGAAGTTATCTGAAGTTCTCAACAAAAATAATAATATTGATGTGCGTATTATTGACAACATGGGTACGAGAATTGGTTGGTGGAACCATCTCGTTAACAACCAACAATGTAGTAACATTTTGCTTCTAGCCCTCTCTTGTTGTAGGAGAAAAATTTGCTTTATGCTAAAACTTACAACCCCACCTGCCATATATGCATATAGTATAGATGAGATTTTACCCCTCTCTCTTGTGACTTGCCGGCATATTCAATATGTTGACCTACACGGCTGCAATGTCTTATGTTGCAGATATTTTTCTTCAACGAGTAAGAGTACGGTTCCGGGTTACGGTCTACACTCAACTTGCCGTTGGTGTTTATTGGGACTCCACTCCCTTGACTGCTTCCACTGAGATATTTAAGGTATATATCAGTTTTTTGCTATTTACATGTGATTGCACTTTGATATATACATTGATGTACTTGTTGGGGAACGTCGCAAGGGAAACAAAAAATTTCCTACGCGCACGAAGACCTATCATGGTGATGTCCATCTACGAGAGGGGATGAGTGATCTACGTACCCTTGTAGATCGTACAGCAGAAGCGTTAGAGAACGCGGTTGATGTAGTGGAACGTCCTCACATCCCTCGATCCGCCCCGCGAACAATCCCGCGATCAGTCCCACGATCTAGTACCGAACGGACGGCACCTCCGCGTTCAGCACACGTACAGCTCGACGATGATCTCGGCCTTCTTGATCCAGCAAGAGAGACGGACAGGTAGAAGAGTTCTCCGGCAGCGTGACGACGCTCTGGAGGTTGGTGATGACCTTGTCCGAGCTCCGCAGAAATGCGATCTAGAGGAAAAACCGTGGAGGTATGTGGTCGGGCAGCCGTGAGAAAGTCGTCTCAAATCAGCCCTAAAACCTCCGTATATATAGGTGGGAGGGAGGGGGACCTTGCCTTGGGGTCCAAGGACCCTCAAGGGGTCGGCCGAGCCAAGGGGGGAGGACTCCCCCCCCCAAACCGAATTGGACTTGGTTTGGTGGGAGGAGTCCCCCTCCCTTCCCACCTCCTTCCTTTTTTTTTCCTTTCCTCTTGATTTTTCTTCTCTTGGCGCATTGGGCACTTGTGGGCTGTCCCGCCAGCCCACTAAAGGCTGGTGTGGCTCCCCAAATGCCTATGGGCTTCCCCGGGGTGGGTTGCCCCCCCCCCCCCCCCCCCCGGTGAACTCCCGGAACCCATTCGTCATTCCTGGTACATTCCCGGTAACTCTGAAAACCTTCCGGTAATCAAATGAGGTCATCCTATATATCAATCTTCATTTCCGGACCATTCCGGAAACCCTCGTGACGTCCGTGATCTCATCCGGGACTCCGAACAACATTCGGTAACCAACCATATAACTCAAATACGCATAAAACAACGTCGAACCTTAAGTGTGCAGACCCTGCGGGTTCGAGAACTATGTAGACATGACCCGAGAGACTCCTCGGTCAATATCCAATAGCGGGACCTGGATGCCCATATTGGATCCTACATATTCTACGAAGATCTTATCGTTTGAACCTCAGTGCCAAGGATTCGTATAATCCCGTATGTCATTCCCTTTGTCCTTCGGTATGTTACTTGCCCGAGATTCGATCGTCAGTATCCGCATACCTATTTCAATCTCGTTTACCGGCAAGTCTCTTTACTCGTTCCATAATACAAGATCCCGCAACTTACATTAAGTTACATTGCTTGCAAGGCTTGTGTGTGATGTTGTATTACCGAGTGGGCCCCGAGATACCTCTCCGTCACACGGAGTGACAAATCCCAGTCTTGATCCATACTAACTCAACTAACACCTTCGGAGATACCTGTAGAGCATCTTTATAGTCACCCAGTTACGTTGCGACGTTTGATACACACAAAGAATTCCTCCGGTGTCAGTGAGTTATATGATCTCATGGTCATAGGAATAAATACTTGACACGCAGAAAACAGTAGCAACAAAATGACACGATCGACATGCTACGTCTATTAGTTTGGGTCTAGTCCATCACGTGATTCTCCCAATGACGTGATCCAGTTATCAAGCAACAACACCTTGTTCATAATCATAAGACACTGACTATCATTGATCAACTGGCTAGCCAACTAGAGGCATGCTAGGGACGGTGTTTTGTCTATGTATCCAAACATGTAAATGAGTCTTCATTCAATACAATTATAGCATGGATAATAAACTATTATCTTGATACCGGAATTATAATAATAACTATACTTTTATTATTGCCTATAGGGCATAATTCCAACAGTCTCCCACTTGCACTAGAGTCAATAATCTAGCCCTCACATCACCATGTGAATTACATTGTAATAAATCTAACACCCATACAGTTCTGGTGTCGATCATGTTTTGTCCGTGGAAGAGGTTTAGTCAGCGGGTCTACTACATTCAGATCCGTGTGCACCTTGCATATATTTACGTCCTCCTCCTCGACGTAGTCGCGGATGAGGTTGAAGCGTCGTTTGATGTGTCTGGTCTTCTTGTGAAACCTTGGTTCCTTTGCTAAGGCAATGGCACCAGTGTTGCACAGAACAAGGTTATTGGATCCAGTGCACTTGGCACCACTCCAAGATCCGTCATGAACTGCTTCATCCAGACACCCTCCTTAGCCGCCTCCGAGGCAGCCATGTACTCCGTTTCACATGTAGAATCTGCTACGACGCTTTGCTTGGAACTGCACCAGCTTACTGCACCCCCATTAAGAATAAATACGTATCCGGTTTGCGACTTAGAGTCGTCCGGATCTGTGTCAAAGCTTGCATCCACGTAACCTTTTACGGCGAGCTCTTCGTCACCTCCATACACGAGAAACATCTCCTTAGTCCTTTTCAGGTACTTCAGGATATTCTTGACCGCTGTCCAGTGATCCACTCCTGGATTACTCTGGAACCTACCTGCCATACTTATGGCCAGGCTAACATCCGGTCTAGTGCACAGCATCGCATACATGATAGAACCTATGGCTGAAGCATAGGGGACGGAGCGCATATGCTCTCTATCTTCATCAGTTGCTGGGCACCGAGTCTTACTCAATCTCGTACCTTGTAAAACTGGCAAGAACCCTTTCTTGGACTGTTCCATTTTGAACCTCTTCAAAACTTTATCAAGGTATGTGCTTTGTGAAAGTCCTATCAGGCGTTTTGATCTATCCCTATAGATCTTAATGCCTAGAATGTAAGCAGCTTCTCCTAGGTCCTTCATAGAGAAACTTTTATTCAAGTAACCTTTTATGCTCTCCAAAAGCTCTACGTTGTTTCCAATCAGTAATATGTCATCCACATATAATATTAGAAACGCCACAGAGCTCCCACTCACTTTCTTGTAAATACGAGATTCTCCAACCACTTGTATAAACCCAAATGCTTTGATCACCTCATCAAAGCGTTTGTTCCAACTCCGAGATGCTTGCACCAGTCCATAAATGGATCGCTGGAGCTTGCACACCTTGTCAGCATTTTTAGGATCGACAAAACCTTCGGGTTGCATCATATACAACTCTTCCTTAAGGAAACCGTTAAGGAACGCCGTTTTGACATCCATCTGCCAGATTTCATAATCGAAAAATGCATCTATTGCTAACATGATTCTGACGGACTTAAGCATCGCTACGGGTGAGAAAGTCTCATCGTAGTCAACTCCTGGAACTTGTGAAAAACCCTTTGCCACAAGTCGAGCTTTATAAACGATCACATTACCGTCAGCGTCCGTCTTCTTCTTAAAGATCCATTTGTTCTGAATAGCCTTGCGGCCCTCAGGTAGTATCTCCAAAGTCCACACTTTGTTCTCATACATGGATCCTATCTCGGATTTCATGGCTTCTAGCCATTTGTTGGAATCTAGGCCCACCATTGCTTCTTCATAATTTGCAGGTTCATTGTTGTCTAACAACATGATTGATAAGACGGGATTACCGTACCACTCTGGAGCAGCGCGTGATCTCGTCGACCTGCGTGGTTCAACAGAAACTTGAACTGGAGTTTCATGATCATCATCATTAACTTCCTCCTCAACCGGCGTTGCAATGACAGAGGTTTCCCCTTGCCCTGCGCCACCATCCAGAGGGATGAGAGGTTCGACAACCTCGTCAAGTTCTATCTTCCTCCCACTCAATTCTCTCGAGAAAAACTCCTTCTCGAGAAAAGCTCCGTTTTTAGCAACAAACACTTTGCCCTCGGATTTGAGATAGAAGGTGTACCCAACTGTCTCTTTTGGGTAACCTATGAAGACGCACCTTTCCGCTTTGGGTTCCAGCTTTTCAGGCTGAAGCTTTTTGACATAAGCATCACATCCCCAAACTTTAAGAAACGACAAC
The DNA here is from genome assembly GCF_904849725.1 of Hordeum vulgare subsp. vulgare. NCBI lineage: Eukaryota > Viridiplantae > Streptophyta > Magnoliopsida > Poales > Poaceae > Hordeum > Hordeum vulgare. The sequence goes on along the minus strand of NC_058524.1, from coordinate 268,279,882 downwards.
TTTGGCCTTTTGCCATACCACAGTTCGTATGGTGTCGTCTCAACGGATTTTGATGGTGCCCTATTTAAAGTGAATGCAGCTGTTTCTAATGCATAACCCCAAAATGATAACGGCAAAGCAGTAAGAGACATCATAGATCGCACCATCTCTAACAAAGTACGATTACGACGTTCGGACACACCATTACGCTGTGGTGTTCCAGGCGGTGTTAACTGCGAAACAATTCCACATTGTCTTAAGTGAGCACCAAACTCGAAACTCAGATATTCACCCCCACGATCAGACCGTAGGAACTTGATCTTCTTGTTACGATGATTTTCCACTTCACTCTGAAATTGCTTGAACTTTTCAAATGTTTCAGACTTGTGTTTCATCAAGTAGACATAACCATATCTACTTAAATCGTCAGTGAAGGTGAGAAAATAACGATATCCGCCGCGTGCCTCTACGCTTATTGGACCACACACATCGGTATGTATGATTTCCAACAAGTCACTTGCACGCTCCATTGTTCCGGAGAACGGAGTCTTAGTCATCTTGCCCATGGGGCATGGTTCGCACGTGTCAAGTGAATCAAAGTCAAGTGACTCCAAAAGTCCATCAGCATGGAGTTTCTTCATGCGCTTTACACCAATATGACCTAAACGGCAGTGCCACAAAAATATGGCGCTATCATTGTTTACTCTAACTCTTTTGGTCTCAATGTTATGTATATGCGTATCGCTATCAAGATTCAATATGAACAATCCTCTCACATTCGGTGCATGACCATAAAAGATGTTACTCATAGAAATAGAACAACCATTATTCTCAGACTTAAAAGAGTAACCGTCTCGCAATAAATAAGATCCAGATATAATGTTCATGCTCAACGCAGGCACTAAATAACAATGATTTAAGTTCATCACTAATCCCGATGGTAGCTGAAGTGACACTGTGCCGACGGCGATTGCATCAACCTTGGAACCATTTCCTACGCGCATCGTCACTTCGTCTTTCGCCAGCCTTCGTCTATTCCGCAGTTCCTGTTTCGAGTTGCAAATGTGAGCAACAGAACCGGTATCGAATACCCAGGCACTACTACGAGAGCCGTTTAAGTACACATCAATAACATGTATATCAAATATACCTGATTTTTCTTTGCCCTCCTTCTTATCTGCCAGATACTTGGGGCAATTGCGCTTCCAGTGACCCATACCCTTGCAATAGAAGCACTCTGTTTCAGGCTTAGGTCCAGCCTTGGGTTTCTTCGGCGGATTGGCAACAGGCTTGCCGCTCTTCTTCGAATTGCCCTTCTTGCCTTTGCCGTTTCTCTTGAAACTAGTGGTCTTGCTCACCATCAACACTTGATGCTGTTTACGGAGTTCATACTCTGCGACTTTCAGCATCGCAAACAACTCGCCGGGAGACTTGTTCATCCCTTGCATGTTGTAGTTCAACACAAAGCCTTTATAGCTTGGCGGCAATGATTGAAGGATTCTGTCAGTGATAGCTTCTTGCGGGAGTTCAATCCCCAGTTCAGCTAGACGGTTTGAGTACCCAGACATTTTGAGCACATGTTCACTGACAGACGAGTTTTCCTCCATCTTGCAAGCATAGAATTTATCGGAGGTCTCATACCTCTCGATCCGGGCGTTCTTCTGAAAGATAAACTCCAACTCCTGGAACATCTCAAACGCTCCATGACGCTCAAAGCGACGTTGAAGTCCCGGTTCTAAACCATACAAGACTGCACATTGAACTATTGAGTAGTCCTCCTTACGTGCTAACCAAGCGTTCTTAACATCCTGATCAGCCGTAGCGGGTGGTTCATCTCCTAGCGCAGCATTAAGGACATAATCCTTCTTCCCAGCTTGTAAGATTAGCTTAAGATTACGAGCCCAGTCTACAAAGTTTCTTCCATCATCTTTCAACTTAGCTTTCTCTAGGAACGTATTAAAATTCAGGATGACTGTTGCGTGAGCCATGATCTACAACACAAATATATTCAAAGTGGACTTATACTATGTTCAAGATAATTAGAGTTCAACTTAATCAAATTATATGCTAAACTCCCACTCAAAAAGTACATCTCTCTAGTCATTTGAGTGGTTCATGATCCACTTACACTATCCCAAGTCCGATCATCACGTGAGTTGAGTATAGTTTCAGTGGTAAGCATCCCTATGCTAATCATATCAACTATATGATTCACGATCGACCTTTCGGTCTCATGTGTTCCGAGGCCATGTCTGCACATGCTAGGCTCGTCAAGCTTAACTCGAGTGTTCCGCGTGCGCAACTGTTTTGCACCCGTTGTATGTGAACGTTGAGTCTATCACACCCGATCATCACGTGGTGTCTCGAAACGACGAACTATAGCAACGGTGCACAGTCGGGGAGAACACAATTTCGTCTTGAAATTTTAGTGAGAGATCACCTCATAATGCTACCGTCGTTCTAAGCAAGATAAGTTGCATAAAAGGATTAACATCACATGCAATTCATAAGTGACATGATATGGCCATCATCACGTGCTTCTTGATCTCCATCACCAAAGCACCGACACGATCTTCTTGTCACTGGCGCCACACCATGATCATCCATCAACGTGTTGCCATCGGGGTTGACGTGCTACTTATGCTATTACTACTAAAGCTACATCCTAGCAAAATAGTAAACGCATCTGCAAGCACAAACGTTAGTATAAAGACAACCCTATGGCTCCTGCCGGTTGCCGTACCATCGACATGCAAGTCGATATTTCTATTACAACATGATCATCTCATACATCCAATATATCACATCACATTGTTGGCCATATCATATCACAATCATACCCTGCAAAAACAAGTTAGACGTCCTCTAATTTTGTTGTTGCATGTTTTACGTGGTGACCAAGGGTATCTAGTAGGATCGCATCTTACTTACGCAAACACCACAACGGAGATATATGAGTTGCTATTTAACCTCATCCAAGGACCTCCTCGGTCAAATCCGAATCAACTAAAGTTGGAGAAACCGTCACTTGCCAGTCATCTTTGAGCAAAGGGGGTTACTCGTAACGATGAAACCAGTCTCTCGTAAGCGTACGAGTAATGTCGGTCCAAGCCGCTTCAATCCAACAATACCGCGGAATCAAGAAAAGACTAAGGAGGGCAGCAAAGCGCACATCACCGCCCACAAAACCTTTTGTGTTCTACTCGAGAAGACATCTACGCATGAACCTAGCTCATGATGCCACTGTTGGGGAACGTCGCAAGGGAAACAAAAAATTTCCTACGCGCACGAAGACCTATCATGGTGATGTCCATCTACGAGAGGGGATGAGTGATCTACGTACCCTTGTAGATCGTACAGCAGAAGCGTTAGAGAACGCGGTTGATGTAGTGGAACGTCCTCACGTCCCTCGATCCGCTCCGCGAACAATCCCGCGATCAGTCCCACGATCTAGTACCGAACGGACGGCACCACCGCGTTCAGCACACGTACAGCTCGACGATGATCTCGGCCTTCTTGATCCAGCAAGAGAGATGGAGAGGTAGAAGAGTTCTCCGGCAGCGTGACGGCGCTCCGGAGGTTGGTGATGACCTTGTCTCAGCAGGGCTCCGCCCGAGCTCCGCAGAAACGCGATCTAGAGGAAAAACCGTGGAGGTATGTGGTCGGGCAGCCGTGAGAAAGTCGTCTCAAATCAGCCCTAAAACCTCCGTATATATAGGTGGGAGGGAGGGGGACCTTGCCTTGGGGTCCAAGGACCCTCAAGGGGTTGGCCGAGCCAAGGGGGGGGAGGACTCCCCCCCCAAACCGAGTTGGACTTGGTTTGGTGGGAGGAGTCCCCCTCCCTTCCCACCTCCTTCCTTTTTTTCCTTTCCTCTTGATTTTTCTTCTCTTGGCGCATTGGGCACTTGTGGGCTGTCCCACCAGCCCACTAAAGGCTGGTGTGGCTCCCCAAATGCCTATGGGCTTCCCCGGGGTGGGTTGCCCCCCCCCCCCCCCGGTGAACTCCCGGAACCCATTCGTCATTCCCGGTACATTCCCGGTAACTTCGAAAACCTTCCGGTAATCAAATGAGGTCATCCTATATATCAATCTTCGTTTCCGGACCATTCCGGAAACCCTCGTGACGTCCTTGATCTCATCCGGGACTCCGAACAACATTCGGTAACCAACCATATAACTCAAATACGAATAAAACAACGTCGAACCTTAAGTGTGCAGACCCTGCGGGTTCGAGAACTAGGTAGACATGACCCGAGAGACTCCTCGGTCAATATCCAATAGCGGGACCTGGATGCCCATATTGGATCCTACATATTCTACGAAGATCTTATCGTTTGAACCTCAGTGCCAAGGATTCGTATAATCCCGTATGTCATTCCCTTTGTCCTTCGGTATGTTACTTGCCCGAGATTCGATCGTCAGTATCCGCATACCTATTTCAATCTTGTTTACCGGCAAGTCTCTTTACTCGTTCCGTAATACAAGATCCCGCAACTTACATTAAGTTACATTGCTTGCAAGGCTTGTGTGTGATGTTGTATTACCGAGTGGGCCCCGAGATACCTCTCCATCACACGGAGTGACAAATCCCAGTCTTGATCCATACTAACTCAACTAACACCTTCGGAGATACCTGTAGAGCATCTTTATAGTCACCCAGTTACGTTGCGACGTTTGATACACACAAAGCATTCCTCCGGTGTCAGTGAGTTATATGATCTCATGGTCATAGGAATAAATACTTGACACGCAGAAAACAGTAGCAACAAAATGACACGATCAACATGCTACGTCTATTAGTTTGGGTCTAGTCCATCACGTGATTCTCCCAATGACCTGATCCAGTTATCAAGCAACAACACCTTGTTCATAATCAAAAGACACTGACTATCATTGATCAACTGGCTAGCCAACTAGAGGCATGCTAGGGACGGTGTTTTGTCTATGTATCCACACATGTAAATGAGTCTTCATTCAATACAATTATAGCATGGATAATAAACTATTATCTTGATACAGGAATTATAATAATAACTATACTTTTATTATTGCCTCTAGGGCATAATTCCAACAGTACTGTGTGTGCCAGCATACTGATCCAGGGAGGCACAGAAACACAGAGGCTTGACTCGTCTTGAGTCGGGTCGCTACAGATGTAGACAAAGTAAACTGAATCCATATGAATAAACTCCATCGGTTTATCCTTAGTGGCAGCAACACAAAGATGCATCTTGTCCTCTTGTGTGAGTAGGATATAGAAATGCGCCAGGTTGAACCCACTACAACACACATCTACAATTGAAGAAAGATCAAACTACTTGTCCAAAGAAATTCAATAGATCAGATAGATTTACGAAGCTATGATCATCATGCAAATAAGAATTATAAAACTCAGAGAAGACTCAAATACTTTTCATGAATAATCAAAACATAAACCCACAATTCATTGGATCTCAACAGACACACCATATAAAAGAATTTCATCGTATAGATCAAATCGAAGATGCGATGATCATTGTATTGAAGATGAAGAGAGAGAGAGAGAGAGAGATTGGCATCTAGATACTAACTACGGACCCATAGGTATGTGGTGAACTACTCGCACATCATCATGAGGGCACCATGGTTGATGAAGAGGACCGACGTGACTGATCTCCCCTCCGACAGAGTGCTGGAATGGAGCTCCAGATGGGGTCATCGTGGAACAGAGACTTGCGTTAGTATAAAAATTATTTCGCGAATTTATAGGCCAGAGAACGAGGCAAGAGGGGCCACGTGGAGGCGACAAGGCACCAGTGCGTGACCACCCCTGGCCACACCATGTTGCCTTGTGGGTTACTCATGTGTCTTCAGGTCTTCCCCCAAAGCTTTGAGGTCTTCTTTTGGTCTAGAAAAAATCGTAATTTTTTTGTGGCAATTGGACTTTGTTTTGTACCAAAAAAATGAAAAACAAAAAAACACGCAGAAAAAAGACAAGCGGCACTAGGCACTGGGTTAATAGGTTAGTGCTAAAAATAAATATAAATTGGTGCATTATGACCCAGAAAAAGTATCTTAAGATGATAATATAACAATATGGAACAATCAAAAATTATAGATACATTGGATACGTATCAAGCATCCCCAAGCTTAATTCCTACTAGTCCTCGAGAAGGTAAATGATTAAAACCGAATTTTTTATGTGACATGCTATCCAACATGTAATGTTTTCAATGTATGCTCATCAAGAAATGATGAATTAGGAAACATCAACATAGTAATAATTATAAGCACAAGCAACAAAATCATCAATCTTTCAAAGCATACGATCCTAAAAGAATACTTAACCCATATTAATCTTTCATATTAGCAAAGCATGGCTCCGACTTCACCACATTAATAAAAATGTTAAGCACCATGGTGTCCAACTCAAGCAATTGGGTCATACTTTTTCAAAGTGAATCAACTTTTTATTCTTCATGCAGTAAATGAGTGTGAGCCATGGACATAGCATATGGTGGAATAGAATATGGTGGTAGATATCAAACGGGTAAAAGTGGAGAAGGTAGGCTCATATCAACTAGGCGTACCAACGGGCTATGGAGATGCCCATCGGTAGATGTCAATGCAAATGATGCGCTAGAGCTATAAGTGTATGAAAGCTCAAATGAAGCTAAGTGGGCTTGTGCATCTAACTTGTTTACTCATGAAGACCTTGGGCATTCGAGGAAGGCCGTCATCGAGCTATGCAAGCCAAGTTTATAGTAATGATAATATGATTCCCACTAGCATATGAAAACGACATATAATGAGACTTTCTACATGATGAACATGGTGCCACTTTGAGGCACACGTGTGGTAAAGGATAGTAGCAAAGTCCCATCTTTTTTTTCTCTCATTCAATTTTTTCATTTCACTTTTTTATGGTGGGCTCATTTGGCCTCCCTCATTTTTCATTTTTCGTCCGGAGTCTCTTCCCGACTTGTGGGGGTATCATAGTCTCCATCATCCTTTCCTCATTGGGACAATGCTCTAATAATGATAATGATCACACTTTTATTACTTACAACTCATGAAAGCTCGATATGACTCAATATGAATGCATCTAGCTATGTACTAGTATGTGCAATGATCTAGCATGACATGTATCAGCAATGTAATGAATGGTGGCTTTGCCATAAATGTTATGTCATCTTTATATGGTCATGCAAAGTAATATGATGATGAATGAACTAGTCATATGATGTAACGGGACATGTATCAGCAATGTAATGTATGGTGGCTTTGCCATAAATGCTATGTCATCTTTATATGATCATGCAAAGTAATATGACGATGAATGAACTAGTCATATGATGTAACGGTGAAATTTGCATGGCAGTATATCTCAGAATGGATATGGAAATGCCATGATTGGTAGGTATGGTGGTTGTTTTGAGGAAGATAAATAAAGTTTTGTGTGTGAGAGAGCATATCATGCCACGGGGTTTGGATGCACCGGCGAAGTTCGCAAAGATCCTCGAGGTGAGAATGGGCAATACACGGTACCGAAGAGGCTGGCAAAATATGAGGAGGTGAGATTGTGTATGTCCATGGTTACACATTAGTCATGAATAACTCATATAGTAATTGAAAAGTTTCATTAGTTTCATCACAAAAAAAGCACTACTCGCATGCCCCGGGGGAGAGGATTGGGAGGAGTTAACCATCGCGCGACTCCGACTCGAAACAACACTCAGATTTCAACAAGGAATAGAAATGCTCACACATCCCCTCCATGCCTTTTTAATATTCATAGAAACAAAGAATTAACACCTCTTAATACCACTACTTATAGGAATCAACAATGATGCACTCACACGTTTTTCAGCTTACCACATCAATATCATTAACCCACAATTTCCCTTTATGTGCTACATGATGGTTTTGATTATCATCCATTGGATACTTATTATTTTGGACTAGCTTTATGACCATGAAAATTACCGCTATAGTTTATTAACTCTCAAACAAATATAAGTAAACAATGAGAGTTTAAATATTACTATAAAATCTACACGCCGCCGTGCTCAAAAAATATAAGTGAAGTACTAGTGCAATTGTTTAGCCCAAAAGATATAAGTTGAACACAAAGAGAATTCTAAAAAATGATGATAGATGTGTTTCTCTCTCAGCTTGGTGTGTCTAGCAAAAGATGATTATGGCAAACTAAAAATAGAAACCAAAATAAAGCAAATGATGCTCCAAGAAAACTCATATCATGTGATGAATAAAAATGTAGCTTCAAGTGACATACCGACGGATTGAGACGAAAGATAGGATGCCTTCTAGGGCATCCCCAATCTTAGACGCTTGAGTCTTCCTCCAATATTACCTTGGGGTGCCTTGGTCATCCCCAAGCTTAGGATCTTGCTGCTCCTTCTTCCATTGTCCATCGCAATAACACCCAAAAATTGAAAACTTCAATCACACAAAACTCAACAAAATTTCGCAAGATTTGTTAGTATAAGGAACATAAATAAAATACTTAGGTACTATTGTAAATTGATTCTTACTTAACTATTTCATAATAGGTACTGTATTCTAACTTCTCCATGGCTTATATCCCCCGATACAATCCATAGCATCATCAAAACAAGCAAACTATGCAAGCAAAACAAGAATTTGTATAAAATAGAACAATCTATAGTAATCTCCAATGAACCTATACTTTCGTAACTCTAAAACCGCTGAAAAATTAGGACGACCTGAGGAATTTATACAGTAAGACTATCCAAACATTACAGCTTAAAAATAGGTTCGGGTAAAATCAGAGAAATTCTGCACTAGACGTCAAAGTTTCTGTTTTTGGACCGTATCAGCTATACTTATCATACTAGTCATCCCAAAGGCTTTACTTGGCACAAACACTAATTTCAACAAAAAACACAATCATCACAGAGGCAATAATCATGTTATCACACCAAAGCATAAAGTAAAAAGAAAAAAGAAAAAAAATAAGATAACTATTGGGTTGCCTCCCAATAAGCGTTATTGTTTTGATTGTTCCATAGGTTTGTGGTAAACTACTCACACATCATCACGAGGGCACCAAGGTTGATGAAGAGGCCCTCCATGATCGACCCCCTCCGATAGAGTGCCGAAACGAAGCTCCAGATGGGGTCGCTGTGGAACGGAGACTTGCGGCAGTGTAAAAAGTGTTTCGTGGATATCTTTAGGGTTTGTGGAATATTTGGAAATTTATAGGCCAGCGAACAAGGCAAGAGGGTCCACAGGGAGGCGTGAAGGCATCAGGGCATGACCACCCCATGGCCTTGCCATGTTGCCTTGTGGGCTCCTCATGTGGCTTCAGGACTTGTCCCTAAGCTTCGAGGTCTTATTTTCGACCAAAAAAATCATACAAATGTTTCATGGCAATTGGACTTCATTGGTATTGAAAATCTGAAAAACAAAAAACACGCAGAAAACAACAATGGGCACTGGGCACTGGGCACTAGGTTAATAGGTTAGTGCTCAAAAATAATATAAATTGATGCATTAGGACCCAAGAAGTATCTTAAGATGATAATATAATAGCACGGAACAAAAAAAATTATAGATACGTTGGAGACATATCACTCCGCAGCCGTGCTCCCACATGCCTAGCACCGCTCCATGGGCCTCGCCTAGTGTGTGAGCTCTGTGCCCAGTCTCCTATGTGATGACTAGCACGTACTATTTCTATCTTGCACCCACTCTTTCGGCCTATGTAGTTCTTTTATGTCTAGCGAATTTATGAGTTAACAATTGTTTTGCCTAATTACAGAAAATGGCAAGATTTTAAAATGCTAATAACTAATTAATTGTACATAGTATTAAGCCAATTTATATATGAAACATGACTATAATTTGGTGTAGATTCATAATAGGACACTCTCACACATGGTAAAATGTTTAAAAATTGTTGTTTGCACTAATTTGCAAAATGTGATGCTAACATGATTTATTCCATAACTAAATAACTGCAACTCCAAATTAAATGAACTATATATGTAACTTGTTCACTAAAACTTGTAGAAAATGTAAAATATGTTTTAGCCAGATGTGGACTGAATTAAAAATTTCATACGTGGTCGTTTCGGAAATGCTATATATTGTTTTCGGTCTGATTTAAAATGCCAAAATAGATAGTTTAGTTATGTTTCACTTCTTGCCATGATAAACAACAATTAAACTTGTTGGGTACCTAAATGAGAGTGAACTAAATAACTCAAACGTCAGGTTTCATTAATATGCAACTTGTTGCATTGAACTTCACTTAATGTGTAGTAGTCGATTGCTATGCTTTGCCATGCCATGCCTATTTAAACCGGGCATGCATCATACTTTACTGTGCATCATGTCGTGTTTATGTTGTGGTGTTTACCATGTCATTTGTTTATTTATGGATTTGCTTCTCCTTGCTAGAGTTCCGAAAGCATTTTGGAGTGTGAGGATTCATTCGACTATGCTCGTTCATCTACTTCACGATTTCGTTCTTCGTACAAGCGGGATCCTAAGCAAGATGACCATTACATTGGTTTGGATATCACTACTACAATTGCTATGCTAGTTGTCTCATTGGTATCGCTATGTCTCGCTACCTACTACTTGTTTGTCAAGCTTCCCAAAATGCCTGGTTGGCCTTTAACCATCCATTGTCCTAGCAAACCATTGTTTGGCTATGTTACCGCTTGCTCAGCCCCACTTACAGCGTTGCTAGTTGCAGGTGCAGTTTGTTCCATGTGGGGACATGGATGTCATGGGATATCACAATATCTTGCTTATTTAATAAATGCACCTATACACTCGGTAAACAGTGGAAGGCTCGTCCTTTTGCATGGCGCGTTATTCCACTCTTGCAGCCTTAGTTTCCATTATACTAGTGTTATGTTCTGTAATAGCCCGAGACCGATGTTCTAGATTCCTTTTATGTATTGTTGTCGTGTGATTTATTTGTTTGTCGCATGCATCATCGCATTATTTGCATTACATCGGCACTCCGTCACCATGTTTTCCAAAGCTTGCGTCCATTCATAGTTGCCGGTTCTTCCCGTCCTCGTCGTTGACCGTTTTGGTACCATAGAAACTAGCACGCGCCCACGACATCATTTAAATATTATTTCCTAAGTGCGTCTAAAACACAACTAGAATGGGTTGAAAGTTGGCCTGCGGTCTTGGTTTATTTTAGGTAGAGCGCATGCCAAATTTTGTCACATTCAAAGTCCGCTTGATTGCACACCGGTTAAGCTATAGCGGCACTATAGCTCGGTAAAATATCAGACGTTTTTGTATTATAAAAAGACTTGTGGGGATGCTCGTCTTCCCTCACATCTCCGTACAGACTCTCTCCACAATGCAACAACATACTTGCAACTTAGTCCGAAAATCCCCTCGGATCCAAACCCGACGGTCATGACCAGTGGGTCACGATGAACCCTGAAATACCCAAAACATTTTCTGTTTTCTCAATGAACCACCCCTAGCCTAAAAATTTACATTAATGAAGAATCCAAATTATTTTTGTTTTGTTATAAATACACCATCTATTTTTGTTTAACACTAAAATGTAGGGAGCTATCCCATCCCAACGGCGGCGGCGCCGCCACTCTATTCCCCCCCTTCGGAATCCTCCCTATCCAAATCCACCAACCACCACCGCCACCTTCTTCTCGGGATCCCATCGATCCAACCCCATGCCTCCTCTATTCCCCGCTGAGACCATCCACCTCTCCCATCGTCCACAACGACCTGATGCCTCGCGCCTGTGCACATCCAGCCCCACGTCAGCCGAAGCTAGCCTCCACCCCACTATTGGACGCGTAAGTGCCTCCGCTACCCCGCAGTAGCGAAGCTGCGCCCGAGCCTCTTGCAGCCCGAGCCCATGGACATGGCGCCCAAGCGCCCATGCTCATGATGAGAAGGACCTCGAGACCCTGCAGCTCCCGTGCACCAGTTCCTCCTCCCGCCTTCTCGCACGATGCCAGAGCATGACTGAGCCAGGCCGTCTCCGCGCCCCTCCTCTCTTTCCCTCCTTCTCCTCCCCTTTCAACCTCACTATTTTCTCTCATGTCGTCTGTGTGTGTCTTCCTTTGCAGGGTCGGCGCCATGGATCACCACCTCGCTGGAGAATGTCATCCCGCGTTAGGATTCGGCTACCTCCACGCCTCCCACGTTCACCCAGACCTCCTCTTATCGTATCCGACCACCTCGTGGCCGGCCTCCGCGAGTCACTCGCCTTCGTTTGTCGTAGTTGACCCGAAGGGAACTGTCGTTGAAAGCCCGTGCTCGGTCTACCTGCCCTGGAGCGAGCGGGCAAGACGCTTGCATAGGCCACGACCTCCAAATGTCCAGCCATGCCGCGAAAGGACCAACCACGACCTCGTTCGACCTGCCTCCTCGCTCGACCAAAATGGGACGAAGCCAACAAGGCGAGCTTCCCGCGAAGCCCAGTTGTTCAATGTTATAAGACACCCGGGGCGATGTTTAGTAATATTGCACTCAACCTTGTTTAACCAGTGCAACAAATTCAGCCTGTAGATGTTTTTTTTGTTCTGCGAATTTGTGATTTTGCCGATGTCATGCATATTTACAAGAAATTGTGGTTGTTTTAAAATCTTAATATCTAATTCATCGTGCATCATAATAAAACATGTCCTATATGTAAACTGAGTAGAATTTCATGTAGTTTCACAATATCCAACTTTGATACATGTTTGAAATGTTTAACTTGTTGTTTCCATTTATTTTGCATTAGTGATCTATTAAAACAGTTTATTCCATAACTAAATAACTGTAACTCTGATTTTAATGAACTATATATGTAACTTGATTAGAAAACATGTAGAATAATGTGGTGCACTTATTTTCCTGTTTAATAGATATAAAAATGTGTTTAGGGAAGAATAGTACTAATTTTGAAATTTACATATGAGGTTGTTTCGAAAATACTATATGTTGTTTTGGCCTCATTTATAATGCCTAGTTAGTGTAGTTTCATTATGCTTCACCTCTTGCCATGATTAACAATATTTGAAATGATTTTTAGTTAAAAAAACATTAACGGCCTTTATCTTAATATGGAGAGTTATGAATTTGTTATATGTATGTTCTCATTCTTAATTTAAATTGCTTGATTCCATCATCCCCTTATGCCATGACCATCCATGTTAAACAACACTTAACATTGATGGGTACCTAAATGAGTGTGAACTAAATAATTTGAATGTGGAATTTTGTCAATATGCAAATCATTGCATATTGAACTTCACTTAATGTGTAGAAGTCATTGTTGTGCTTTGCCATACCATGCAAAATTAAATCGACATGCATCATCCTTGCTTGTGCATTATGGCATGTATATGTTGTGGTGTTTACTAAGTCATTTGTTTGTTTGTAGATTTGCTTTTCCTCGCTAGAGTTCCGAAAGCATTTCAGAGTGTGAGGATTTGTTCGTCTATGCCCGCTCATCTTCACGGATTTGATCTTCTTCCAAGTGGGATTCCAAGCAATATAACCATTACCTTGGATATCACTACTATCATTGTCGTGCTAGTTGTCTCGTTTGTATCGCTATGTCTCACTACCTACCACTTGTTTGTCAAGACTCCCAAAATGCCATGATAAGTCTCTAACCTCCACCTTCCTAGAAAATGTTGTTTGGCTAAGTTGTTGCTTGCTCAACCCTTTTTATAACGTTGCTAGTCGCTGATGCAGTTTGTTCCATGTAGGGACATGGATATCTTGAGATATCACTACCTTTTTTATTTAATAAAAACATCTATACACCTGGTACAGGGGGAAGACTCGGCCTTTTGCTTGGTGTTTTGTTCCACCCTTGCTGCCCTAGTTTCCGATTACCGGTGTTATGTTCCATTTTGAGTGATAACCCACAAGTATAGGGGATCGCAACAGTCTTTGAGGGCAGTATTTTACCCTGATTTATTGATTCGACACAAGGGGATCCAAATGTTATTTATCGGCTTTAGCAATTGAGTTGTCAATTCAACCACACCACGGATATCTCTATGCAATGAAGATTTTGGTAGCATAACAAGTAATAGTAGTAACACTAACAGTGATAGCAACAATTTTGTAGCAGAAGTAATAGTTGTGATTTTGTAGCAGTTGTGACAGTAGCAACAAAAGTAGTAACTTAGCAAGATTCAGTATATGTAAAGTGTAGGCACATGGACCAGCGATGGATAGATATGGATTCCATTCATCATATAATAGTTACACACTAGAGCGACACAAAAGTAGCTTTGATTCATCAATATAATGTACGCATGTATATGTCCTTGTGATAAGAACTTGCATGACATCTGTTGTCCTACCCTCTCGTGGCAGCGGGGATCTAATGGAAACTAAGGGATATTAAGGCCTCCTATTAATAGAGAACCGAAACAAACAATTAACACATAGTTAATACATGAACTCCTCATGCTATGGCAATCACCGGAAAGAATCTCAATTATTTTCACCTTGGGGGATGCGAATCATAGCACGTAATAGGTACATACAACGTGCAAGATAGGATCTAAACACTTTCATAATCAGAGAGAACATAATAAGCTAAGGTCTGACATCATGGCGCTCGGGCCCTAGTGACAAGCATTAACATAGCAAAGTCATAGCAACATCAATCTCAGAACATAATGGATTCTAGGGATCAAGCCCTACCAACTTAACTCGATTACATGGTCAATCTCATCCAAACCCCATCACCATCCAACGAGCCTACAAAGGAATTACTCACTCCGAGTGGTGAGCATCATGAAATTGTTGATGGAGAAGGGTGGGTGAAGATGACAGCGACGAATCCCCCTCTCTAGACCCCAAAACAGACTCCACATCAGCCCTTCGGAGGAAGAACACAAGGTGGTGGAGGCTTTGTCTCATAAAATGCGATGAAATATTTTCTTTGTTTTTTTTCTAAAAAGAGGTGAATTTATAGGACTGGAAATAGGGTTGGGGAGCCATGTGGGCCCACTACTGCTGGAATGCCTAGCAGTGGCACGCGCAAAAAGGCCATAAGTGGCGAGCCAGGCTCCATTGGGCGCCCGCCACTGACCTTGTACCATTGCTATGACCTCACCAGTGATGGGCACTCGCTCGCCACTGGTAGAGCCTCTGCACTGTTGGGCCGCACGACAGTTCCTTCCACTGTTAGTGCAATATGCAGTGGCGGGTCGTTGCTAGTGCCCGCCATTGATCCATTTACCAGGATTGAAGTAATATTCGAAAGTGATCATTGTTGACACACAATAGCATAAATGAAAGAAACACATGGATGGGTGTTATAAATCACTATTGATCACTACTTCAATTCAAACAGATTAGTAGATTTGATAAACCTTAAAAATCGAAACCGAACTAATAGATCAAACCAATAATGATAAAACCACTAAACCTTAAACTATAGACTAACCTAATTATAATACTACTAATGAGTAGAATCTGGTGGTGGTGGGGGATTTCTCGGGGGAAGTATCCCGACAACATTTCCCCGTCGTGCTCTCTGAGCTAGGCCCAAAGATGTCACTTGTTGTAACGGCCATTCCATAACCAAATGGGACTACTCTGAGGTGGCATCCGAGCATGCTCTGCAGCGTTGGCCTCTATGAAGATGACATATGCCACAACTTTTAGTTATGCTTTGGCATAAGTCTTGCACTGTTTGACTTCCTACTCCTAGAAACTACTCTGACTGTGTTGTGCGATATTCTCCGCCTCTTTCAGCTCCCGCATACAATCTCTCCATCCAAACACTACATCATCAATCATTTTCCCCATGCCACCAACTCCCTACACCACTACAACTCATGTTCACGAGAACGTCTAGGAGCCATGGAATCCTTCTAAATGTTTTCACACACAATGCATATCAATAAATCCTTACATGTGCAAATTTTGACATGACATTTAATTAACAATGAACATATTAAGTGCGAGAAATTTGACAAAAAGGAACTTAATCGACCTTTCGCCAAAACATTTCCACTTAGCATATGATTTCCTATTAAAAAAAACTTGGCACAATTTGTATTCCTAAAATATTTAGCATTGAATTACATATACAATTGCCTATGCATAATAATGGGCAACGACATATACGATTATCTAAAGTGGGCGATGGCATATACAATTATCTAGAGTGGACGATGACATATACCTAGTTACCTTGGGCAATGAATCCGATGGTGTGGCGATGGATCTGGCATTGCGGACGGTGGATCCAGGTTGTAGGAGAGGCGCGGGGGTCGGGGGGTGGCAAACGGCGATGAGGGTCGGGCCGCTGTGGCGAGAGGGGTTGAGGTGGTCGAGGAGAGGCGCGGCGGTGGCGAGGTATGGGGGTCGGGGGGTGGTGGGCAATGATGAGACTCGGGCCTTCGTGGCGAGAGGGAGGCGAGGTGGCTGAGGAGAGGCGTGGTGGTGGTGAGGCACGAGGGTCGGGGGATGGTGGTTGGCGATGACGGCTGGGCCCCTGCAGCGAGAGTGGGGCGAGCTCACCAAGGAGAGGCGCGTTGGCGGTGAGGCACGCGGGTCAGGCGGAGGCGGATGGCTATGAGGGCCGCATGCGCGGGCGGCGGTTAAGGCGGGGTAGAGTCGTGGGGAGAGGGATCTGAAGGGTTAGGGTTAGGAACTGACGAGGGGGTCTCGAGAGGGCCGGAGGGGTTATAGTTTATGTGGGCTTTCATGGGCTTATAGGCGAGTGTTGTGCATAAGATAGGGACCGCCACCGCTATTTGTGGACAGAATTGTCATGGGATAAAAGAAATAGTTGTGACGGGCAAGTACTGACGCCCGCCACTAGTAGCTCAGCTACGAGTGGCAGGTTAGAATTTATGCCTACCACAGGTAAGATTTGTCCCATCACAAATCTGGTCAAGTGTTATGAGTGACAGGTGTAAACGGGCGCTCGCCACTGCTATGCAAACACAAGTGGCCGGTGGATTTTTTGGCCTGCCACTGCTACGGGTGCTAGACTCGGCCCATCACTGATTTGAGGCCATTTCTAAGCCCTTTCTAGTGGCCCCAGAAGCTATTAGGGCTCGCCTAGTGGGTGAGCGCGCCCTGATGTGTGTTGGCCCACAGACACCCCCCTTTGGTACTTTTTTGCTCCATAATTCCTCATATATTCCAGAAATAATTCACAAAAAGGTTCGCCCGATTTGAATAACTTTTATTTCTACATAGAAATAACACCACGGTAGTTATGCCGAAAAAATGTCAGTCTAGATTAGTTCCATTCAAATCATGCAAATTAGAGGGAAAAACAAGAGCAAAAGTGTTTGTAAAAGTAGATACACTTCAGATGTATCAACTCCCCCAAGATTAACTCATTGCTTGTCCTCAAGCAATTCAGTTGATAAACTGAAATTGTTAAAAGTAAACATTTACAAATTATTTTGTTGTCGTTGTTATACACATGCTTAGCTGGTGTTCCGGTTTTTAGCATAAATCATAAATAACCATATGCATGATAACAATCGAAGCATTATATTTTCTCATGGAAATACATAACCAACTAGCGAGCAATAATAAAGTATTTCACATGCCAACAGTTTGTCAAAACAATGAAGATATAATATGATGATATGGTATTTCGCTAGCCCTTTCTCAGACCACAAGACATCAATGCAGAGCACCTATGAGTTTCAAGCAGTGACTAAACATTAGAACTCAGGGTAGAAGAGATCCAGTCATGCTCACCTCCAACATTAACTAGACTCGATGCATAAGAATGACAATAATGCTCTTAGTGTGGTCCTTTAGTAAGAAGGTGATGACTCAAGAATAACAATTAAAATAAATAGACAAGCCCTTTGCAGAGGGAAGTATTGATTTGCAAACGTAAGAGAGCTCAATTTTTTTTTAAACAGAGATTTTTTTAATTTAGGGTGGTGTACTTTTCCTGTCAACGTTACAATAAAGTTTTCGATATCTTCTGTGCTATGCACATCATTGGCGGTTCCCGAGCAGAAATATAAGTCATGCCTAGTCGAATTCACGGGTGCCCTCCAACATATCAACTGTCCAAGGAGTTTTATTTAATTTAATTTTGATTATGTAGGACTAGGCATCCTTTTTACCATCCTTTTTCACGCAATGACATGCGAGTAAACATCTATCTTGAGAATAACCCGCTTAACATGGAAGATACCAACCTCCCCATCACTCCATGAGCGGTACAAGTACACAAAATAGATGTTTACTTGAATATTTAGAGGTGGCACATGCAAATTTACTTGGAACGGCAGGGTAATACTGCATAAATGTAGGTACGGTGGACTCACTTTGCATAACTTGGGTTTACGGAGTTTGGATGTACAAGCAGCATTCTCGCTTAGTATAGGTGAAAGCTAGCAATAGGTTGAGAAGCAACCAGCTACAGAGCAAAAACAGTCATGATCATGCATTGTGAATAATTAACATTGAAGATTAGCATGAGTAGGATATAGACACTCTGAATTTAAACATTGTGAAGGTTTCATTGGTTTTGAATCAACTACATGTTTCCACATGGGCCAAGTCAAACTGCCCGAATTACTCAGAGGGAAATACCATACTACCATATCATATCATAACCATTTTAATGCAATGTTAACACATGTGATAAATCATTATCCACTCCTAGCTATTAAAGCATGGCATGAGAATCTATAATCTCTAATTGTCATCATAAACATGTTCACGCATGATATACTGAATCAAGATCAAACGAGCTAAACATATTTACAAAAATGGAAAATAAGGGGAATTCATACCAGCTTCCTTTACCATGATCACTTCATCAAATATTGCCATTATTGCATTTCCCTTGCAGGACCGAATGATGTGAAAATGATAATAGTGCAAGTGTGCCATGGATTAAGCAAGAATCTGTGAAACAGTTTATACAAAGGAGAAGTCAAGGTAGTATTGGCTCTTTTGTTAGATCAACAACAATGCATATAAGAGCCATTCAACATTTTCCTCATGGTCTTCTCCTTTCAATGGCTCAATGAAAAGAAAATAAATTGATAGAAACACAATGATTTTTTGGAGTTTTTGTTGTTTCAAAGAAAGCAAACAAACAAGGGGAAAACAAAATAAGAAAAACTATTTACACGAGAAAGCTCCCAACAAGCAAAGGAAATATCTTTTGAGTTTTCTTTTAGTACTACAACTAATTAAATAGAAAGAAAAGAAAAGAAACTAGAAATATTTTTGGATTTTCAAAGTTTTTTCCAACACACGAGAAGAAGGCAGAAAATAAAGCTAAAATGGATATCCAATGAAAGAGGATGAGCATTGACAATGTATGTGAATCGGGTGAACATGAATGTATTGTCGATGGGAAATACGTACTCCCCCAAGCTTAGGGGTTTGCCTAGCTTGGTAATCACCACCTCTGGTCAAGATAATAGTTGAAGTGGTAGCTCGAGGAGGTGTTCCGTGTTGCTTCATCTGCCAAGCGAGCTGCCTCCATTGCAGCGTTGTATTCTTGCACCTCGCTCTCAAGAACATAGTATCTCCACTTATTTTGAAAATTAAAGAGAGTAGGCTCACACAAAGCAACAGAAACATGGTTATATTTGTTAAATGTTAAGTCATACTCATACCCTCTGGCACTATCCATAATGAAGTCATGACGACGCATGGATTCAAAATCTAAATATATCTCAGGCAGCACATGGTCATTAGGTTGAGGTGAAAATTTCAGTTTAGCAGCTACGCGGGTGGCATAAATGCCTCCATATAAGTCACAACTACTTGCATTAGAATGCAGCCTCTAGGCAACAATTGCACCGAGGTTATAATGTCTTTCTCGAGTCACTAAAGTGTGAATAAGATTCAGAATTGGAGCGCAGAGTGTGCTACAATCTTGCTTACACACTACACATTTCCCATTAAACAATGCAAAATAATGAATAGAGGGAAAGTGGATACTCTTTATTCTAGCTTGTGTCACCCCTCTATCTTCTCCAACACAAATACCTTCAAGGAACATATTATAATCAGATTTTTTTTGTTTTTCTAGTGAGCCCCAATGTGGAAGTTTGCATGCATCTTAAAATTCTTCTAGAGATAAACTATCAGACCTATCATAGAGATTAAACAACAATATAGAAGTATGAGGGTGTGCTACTTCTCAAACAACAGCGCCAGAAATTAAGACGTTGACGGAGATTGGTCTTGCGTTGGTTTTTCCCTTGAAGAGGAAAGGGTGATGCAGCACAGGAGCAGTAAGTATTTCCCTTAGTTTGTGAACCAAGGTATCGATCCAGAAGGAGGGTCTTGTCAAGTCCAGAGTACCTGCGCAAACACAAACAAACTTGCACCCAACGCTTCAAAGGGGTTGTCAATCCCTTCAAGATTGTTTGCAAAAGTGAGATCTGAAGGCGGAAAGTGCAACGTAGTAAAGAGTGTAAGGCTAAAAATATGGTGTGGAGTAGACCTTGGGGGCCACAGTGTTCACTAGAGGCTTCTCTCAAAATAACAAGTATTAGGGTGGGTGAACAAATTACTGTCGAGCAATTGATAGAACCGCGCAAAGTCATGACGATATCTAAGGCAATGATCTAGCATATAGGCATCACGTCCGAGACAAGTAGACCGATACTTTCTACATCTACTACTATTACTCCACACATCGACCGCTATCCAGCATGCATCTAGTGTATTGAGTTCATGACGAACAGAGTAACGCTTTAAGAAAGATGACATGATGTAGAGGGATAATCTCAAACCAATGATGAGAACCCCATCTTTTTACCATTGATGGCAACAACACGATACGTGCCTCGCTACCTCTTCTATCACTTGGGGAGGTCACCGCACGGTATGAACCCAAAACCAAGCACTTCTCCCATTGCAAGAATCATAGATCTAGTTGGACAAACAAAACCGACAACTCAAAGAGAATTACAAGGATATGAAATCATGCATAAGAGAGATCAGAAGAAACTCAAATAAGATTCATAGATAATCTGATCATAAATCCACAATTCATCGGATCTCGACAAACACACCGCAAAAGAAGATTACATTGGATAGATCTCCATGAAGATCATGGAGAGCTTTGTATTGAAGATCCAAGAGAGAGAAGAATCCATCTAGTTACTAGCTATGGACCCGTAGGTCTATGGTGAACTACTCATGCATCATCGGAGAGGTCATGGTGTTGATGGAGAAGCCTCCAGTGTCTGAATCCCCCTCCGGCAGGGCACCAGGGCGTGCTCGAGATGGGATCTTGCGGAGACAGAAGCTTGCGGCGGCGGAAAAGTGATTAGGATGCACCCCTAATTTTTTTGGGAATATTTGGGAATTTAAAGGCGCAAGATCAAGGTCAGGGGACCTCCAATGGGCCCACAAGCCTGCATGGCGCGGCCCCCCAGGCCACAGGGTGGGGGCTTGTGGGGCCCCTGTGGCTCTTCTGGCTTGGCCCCCAAGATCTCCGATCTTCTTCCGTTCCAGAAAAAAATCTTTTCGGGGATTTTCTTCCATTTGGACTCCGTTTCAAAATCTCCTCTGAAAGGGGTCAAAAACATGGAGAAAACAAGAAGTGGCACTCGACACTGAGTTAATAAGTTAGTCCCAGAAAATAAATAAAAGGCATGCGAAACATCCAAAGTTTGACAAGATAATAACATGAAACCATCAAAAATTATAGATACGTTGGAGACGTATCAGGGTGCTTTCTAAATCCATGCGCGAATGAATGAGTAAGATTATAGTGTTGGACACACTTATTTGCAAGGAAGTTAGTGAGGCCAGTATTGTAAATGTAGTGACCGAATTTCTCCTTAATACCTGCACCCCCTCAGGAAATCATCGATTGGCCAGCGGCATGATTTAGCATCTGCCATGACTATCAGGCTTGTCCTGGGCTCAACATATCTTGTCGTACCGAGCCCTCGCTCGACAACTCACCCGAACAATGCCTCCTTGAAGAACTCCTTCTAAAGAAATTCATTTCCTACACACAAATTTCCGAAATTCTGTACCACAAAATTATGTTAGTAGAACTTTGCAATATTGGTAGCAACTACTCATATATGTGGTTATAGGTCATATCAAGCATTCATACTACTTGGAACTCAAAGAATTTAACATGCAAGCTCATTTTCTATAGCACCAAGTACAAAAAATATGCAAAGTATAAAACGCTAAAGCAAAATTTAATTGGAGGAATGGGAGAGTCACATATATGCACCCTTCTAGTATTGTTTTTAAACCAACATATGCATCAATTTGACTTAAGATTTGGCCAAACTATGTTTCCTTGCTCCAATGCTTACCATATACATTCTCGATTGTTTCGCTAGGGGGTGAAGGAAATACCTCTATGATTGTTACGACCAGATCACCTGGGTACGTACCTCAGACGGGTGAAGCCAAAAGCTAGATCTCTTTAGAAGACAATTGGTTGTCCACAAGGGATGTGAAATTAGTCGGTGATTATCACTCAAACCGGGGTTATTTTCCCGAGGTAGCCATCACCCGCATAGTGCGGAATCCGGTTATAACATCTATGGTTAACATACCTACACGAAGAAAGGAATCCATGGACGAACTATTTTCTTCGGAATATGTTTCTTATGTTCAAGAAAAATATAATATAACTCCCTGAGCACATTTTGTTTGTTCACACCAGATGGCAGGATTGTCTGGTTCTCCGAATTAATTTCCTGTTACGTGAGGTCACATAGTACAGAACACTCCCCGGCGACTGGCGGAGGAGGTAGAAGTCGATGGCCGGTTAAGATAACGTTTACAAC
This sequence comes from Hordeum vulgare subsp. vulgare, assembly GCF_904849725.1. Lineage (NCBI taxonomy): Eukaryota > Viridiplantae > Streptophyta > Magnoliopsida > Poales > Poaceae > Hordeum > Hordeum vulgare. The sequence goes on along the minus strand of NC_058524.1, from coordinate 268,257,140 downwards.
ACAAACATTGATGGGGTTGTACATTAGGGGTAGGCCTACGGACATGCTTCCCTAGGTCCACCTAGGACCCCTTACGGACATCAATGTCCTTATAGTCACCGGTGTAGTCTCGACCTCACTCGGTACAGCATACCATCACTCAGCCTACCTGGAGTCACTCGGATCACCTTGTATGAGTCGGATGCATCCTGGCACTCGGACCACAACAAGGTGAACACACCAAAGAGGCTGCAATGGCTAAGGACTTCATCCATCAGATGAAGTGCAATGAAGACCTTCATTAGGAGTAAAGCCAAGAGTTATTGCTGCATTTTCTAGTAACTTCCCTATTTATTAGCATTAAATCACCTTGTAACGAAGCTCTCCCGGTCATGGCATGTACTATATAAGCCACTCCCAGGCTCCATCTCAAGGGTTCAACACCTTGTAATCTTTCATAGCCCATAGGAAAACATCAGCCTCACGGCTCGAGACATAGGGTTGTTACCACTTCCGAGTGGGGCCTAAACTCGTACATCTGAGTTTATCCGCTGCGCCTAGTTAGACTTCGCCCCTTCAATTGTACCCCTAGGTACTATTGTCGGGGTTATTCCCATGATAGTGTCTGCCCCCCGCGGGGTTGTGCGTCTAGCAAATACATCGCAGTTGGAGGTTTATCGCATTTTCCGTCATCATGATGACACTCGGCGTGGCTGCATGACGTGCCACTGGACAACGACGCCCTCCCTGCATGAGGTATGTCACATTTCAGCACAGCCGCGCATGGAGTCCTCATCCGGCAGCCGTCGGTGTTGTACCACTCGGCGCACCAACGCCCCGCTTGTGTTCGCCGCAAGCGCTCTGGGCACTCGCGGATGCAGCGGTGGATCAAGCATGACATGGCCAATCAAGCCATTTTCGGGAAGGTGGCTATGCTCAGCTCCGATGAGCCCACCGGCAGCATCTTCCCGTCATCAAGCTAGGAGTCAATTGTCGACTCCGACTGCGAAAGCAGCAGGGGTGTTGCCGAGATCTTGATGGCTGACACCAACACGGGAGGCAACACGGGTTTTGTCACACTTCAAAAATATAATAACATTTTTATAAATTAATTTATTGCTTATAATAAAAAAATAGAAATAAATTGCTCCATAACTCTTTTCAAAGCCTCTTTCCAAAAACTTTTCCTTTCAAGTGGCATTTTAAAGATCATTGGAGTGCTTGAGTCCTTGCTTGAGACCATTTTATTAAAGAAGGATATTATTCTAAATCTGACCATGAATGTTTAAATCCTAATTTTTGATCTATCCATTTATTTCGTAACCAATCCTTTTCTTTAATTATAAGGTTTTCCTCCAAGTAGAGTTTTTGCAAATTTATGTTGGGACTTAAGTGCTTGCATCAAAACATTTCTTTTCTTCTCACAACTTCATTGGAGGTCCTTTTTATAAATATTTTTGCCAAAGTTTCTCTCATTAAAAATGGTTTTTAATTTCTTTGAAGGACTATTTTATACTACAACCATTGTATAACTTCCTTTAATAGTTCCACAAAAAATTTACGATAACCTATGATGTGCCTGGATCAATTTTTTGTAAAAACTTAGACAAGTGTTTGGATAATTTGAGCATATTAACTTCTTTTTTGTTCTGGTCCATTTGGAATTTTGCACTACCACCACTGGATTTAATATTTCGAAAATTCCACAAGAATTTGGGGATGTCAAGTGATGCATGAGATTCACTTTCATGCAAAAACCCAACTTGGCGCTTTGGAAAAACATAGCAAAACAACCACTTTTTAGTTCTGGTCCAGTTTGGTACTTTCTACTACAACCATGTTTTGCCTTGCTCAAATTGCCTTGGGATTTTTCCTACTTGTAGAACACCCTACCAATACCTTAAGTCCATGAGTTGAGCCCCATTGGATGATCTTAAATGCATGTACCCATAGAACCAACTTGTTGTCTAGAATTAATTTTCTCAAAGCTTTGCATTAACAAGTTTAACTTTTTGCCAAACTAACTTGACCATCATGACTAACACCTAGAGAGACCATGATCTGGAGATTTGGGTTGACATCAAAGCTACTTAGAAGCCTGTGGCATCTCATCAAGCACCTATGGTGCATGGCCAGATTTGGCATGGGTTTAAGTTTGCACTATGGAGTTGCTCCCCTGGCCAAATACTCATGTCCACAAGCCTTGCCTTACCCCTAAACCAAGACTGCTAACTTGTGGATGATTCTCGGCCTTTTTGGCCGCCCTAGATTTTTGTCGAGTAGGTGGTCGGCTTGTCCAGAGCGCGCCCAGAGCACTCGAACGACTGGCATGCACACCCGAGCCGCTGCGCCACCAACCTGCGCACCCTTGCCCTCTTGGATAGCTGAAGGACCAAGTCAAAGCCCTGACAAGACTTCTCTGTCCCTGTTGTGCCCTGTTGCACACCCCTGTCACACCCGAAGCACTGTTGTCGCTGGCAAAGACGCCGTGGCCGGCGCTCGCTTCGGCCCTTCCATGGCCAGCACCGCCCAAGCAGCCTCAGCGTGCCAGCTGCCCTCGTGTTGCCAGCGCCGCTAGCTTGCTCCTGCTGCCCGTGTGCTGTCGTCAGATTCTGTCATCGGCGACCCTATCCTCTGCCACCGCGGAACCGACCCAAGCCGGCTATAAAAGGGACCCCGAGCCCCTTGGACAGGGCAGCAAACCTCCGGAGCACGTAGTAGTCTTCCCCGCCCCTCAATTCGGCTTGAGCCCCTCGCATCGCGTCTCTCTGGCTGCAATGTCGTCGGCTATCTCCGGTTAAATTCCAGCAGCCTCGAGCCCCTGCCGTCCCACCTTGTCCCTTGCTAACTTCCCCAAGCCCTTCCTAACCCATTCCCGCTAAAAAATCCATGCAGTGGTCGCCGTAGGCCAAAGCTAAGTTCGTCGGAGCTCTCTTCCGCCGTGGCGAGAGGAAGCTCACTCCCGAGACCCCCGGCGATCCTTTTGCCTCCAAAGGATGGGGTCCTCATCTCTGAGCACGCGGGTGTGTTCAGCTCCGGGAGCGGAGCCCCCTTGCGCCAGCAAGTGTCACCGGAGCTCGCCCCTGACCGTGTCCCCTATGCGCGAGAGGAAGGAGAGGAACACGATAGGGGGCCCCGCCTCTCGGCTAGTCCACTGCTGGCCTGTTGATGCCTACCCCCGCAGTGCATCTCCCCCCCCGCGAGAAAGCATATCAGCGTGAGTATGCCTCCCCTGTTTTGTTAGCGCACTTTTAAGCAAAACGTCTTCTTTTCTTCTTCTTTTAAAAACAGAGTTTGACCAAAAGTTTGATCGGCCCAAACTTTTAAAATACAACTCCAAATCAACAGATTATTTTTCCTACCTCTCTCAAATTTCCTCTAGTTTTCTACAGATTGATTTCAAAAAAATTCAAACAACTTTTATGTGTTGTTTTGTTATTGCATGTTAAATAGCATTATTTCAAAAATAGGAAATTGGAGAAAGGAAACCCCCTGCAAGATGTTGGGGTGCACACCACCCTCCTCAACTCCTAAGGCAAGCATTTGAACCCTGGTTTCTTTTGGTTGTGTGATGTTTGCTGCCGTGAATGGACGTCGAAGTTTTAATTATGTTGATTAAAAACCCCACATAAAATCATGCTTGCATGTGATGAATATTTTGTTGTTGCTAATATATATGGGATGCACAGGATGAGTGGGTACTACCTCATGCCTCGTGTGCCATGATGGTCTAGACAACCACAGAAGGAGGTTTGTCATGTCAAAGATGAGACCATGGGATGACATCTCGTGGGAGGAGAGTGTTCAGTCAAGGCATGTCGGGGTGTGATGGTGGTAACACTGAGATATATCTTCCGGAAAAATTATGTGGTGCCAACTTGGCAGGAAATCTTAAACCTCCTAAGTCGATCGTAGATCGAGTCTTGTCAGTAAGTCACCTTACCCTGTCGTGCTACCAAGGGTCTTCCCAAAAGGGAATATGGTTGAGTAAGTCGTAAACCTATTATCAGGCACACACCAAGTAGAGGGGCCGGGATGAAGGTATCCATGGCCCTGGACTAAATCCAGTCATCCGATTAGGGGGCATGGGTGTTTTCCGGTTTGGGACCGAGAGGGAATGACCGTTCCCTTGTAGCGCGCAGTATAAATGTGATCCCATGCTATTCGAGGGTGTTGGCATCCCCGTCTCATGGTTTTTTTACCTTGCAGCGTAGTCCGGGTGATACCGGTCTACGCGGGGTTAAAAATTTGTGTGTACTGGTTGTGAGTGTTTACCTCTAAAATACCGTACACGGGATTAGTCCGAGTGACTATTGAAACCCGTGGGCCGTGGGTAAAGAGTACACCCTGTGCAGAGTCAAAACTATTCGAGTAGCCATGTCCACGGTCAAGGACGACTGGTTGGCTAGTCAAGTGCGGTCTGAGTGTCGGTCTTTAGAGGAGTTAAATAAAAACCGGATGATAACCTCTATTATTATTATGTAATCTTGAGGTGGACTAATCATTGTGGTACATGGTGAATTATTATAATTATTATTTTTCTGTGGACTAACCCTTAGATTATGATTGCTGAATATCCCTGGGACGGTTCTACCTCCTGGATATTCATCGTTATTATTATTACTTTCATATAAGCCCTTTATGTGGTGTTGCTCAGACGCCCGACTGTGGCAAATATTTATTTTTATTATGCCCTTTATGTGGTGTCGCTAAGACGCTCAACTGTGGTGAATATTTATTTTTATTATGACCTTTCTGTGGTGTCGCTAAGACGCCCGACTATGGAGAGTATTTATTTTTATTATGCCCTCTCTGTGGTGTCGCTCGGACGCTCGATTGTGGCAAGTATTTATTTTTATTATGCCCTATATGTGGTGTCGCTTAGACGCCGATGGTGGCAACTGTTATTACTTTCATATAAGCTCTTTCTGTTGTGTCGCTCAGACGCCCGACTGTGGCTTGTATTGCTTATCCTTCTAAGGTGTCGCCTCACACGCCCGATAGACAAGCTCATAATTGATTATACCTTGGCTTGCTCGCTTATAAATTATTGGTAGGAGTGAATTTACTGCATGAATGCGTATGTGAATTGATTTTGTCGCATGACCAAGTTATCAAATGATTTCAGCATGCATCTCACCTGCTTTAACTTATACGTTTTCTTGATGTTTGCGAGTACATTCAAAGTACTCACTGGCTTGTCCCAAGATATTGTCTTGGCCAGATTTCATCGTAGAGGAGCACGATGTCGTCAACTCAGAGATCTAGGAATCGAGGATAGCAGCCTTGTGAGATAGGAATTTATCCAGGTCAGTTGTTCCTATGGAAATGGAGTCCACGGGCACTGGAGATTCCTCGAGTCGCTTCCGCCGTCAGCCTCAAACTTTGTTCAACCCAGTGGACCTTTATGGTCTTGTAACCCAAACCTTGTGTTTTGCTTGCGATTTCCATATTAAGTGAGTGTTCACTACCTACAGTCTACAGTAGTCCTGGGGCTGGTGAACATAAGGGCTTATTTTCTAGATTTTTTTTTTCGAAAAACTGGTCGCTACATGTTTCGCCATTGAGAATTCTCCCGTGCATGACGGCAGAGAGTGTTGCCGCGGCGATGGCGGCCACCATGTTTCGCCGCCGCTCACCGAGCAGCAGTAGGAGGAACTTTGGTGGAGGAGCGACCAAGCTCTCTACACCCCCATCATCGGGAACACCCCGGAGGAGATCGCGCTCGGGAACGCGCGTCTGGCCAATCTGGACGAGCGTGGGCGACTCGAGCGGTCACACAACGCTCGGCCGCGAGGGACCAACCGAGCTCCAGCCGTAGTCGCAGGAAGTTGTTTCCGAACGACCGCCAACGTCACATCAAGGTGATGCGAACACCTCTGATGAACCTAGCCGCAGCCACTCGGATCGCTGATTCAATTCAGCTGAGTGACAGCACGGCCGGGGAAGGCATTCGATAGATCCAGGCTCTGTTGAAGACTGCAATGCCACAGAATTCTGAAGTGTCGCAGTCACAACACCGCATTCACAACAAGTACGTCCAGGTGGACACCGTGTAGTCGGCTCATAGTCCGCACGTGCAATGAAGGTGCCAAAGGTATCATCCTCTTCCGAGAGGCCAGCATGGAGACTGGAGGCAAGGTCACCGAGACCGAAGGAGGTCACCTCCTCCGGGAAGTGTCTTACTCTTTTGCCGCTTCATGACCGCAAGCCAAGCCCCAATCAGCGTTGGGGTAATGGAGATGATGACTATCGGGCCCACGAGTTCAACGATTGGTCTATTATCACGCAACACGTGGTTGATCTATCGCGAGCTGGTCAGGGAGTGTCCGGTCCCGATTGCTTCGGCTGGCACATTCGAGAGGCAGAAATCACCTCCAACTATCGGTTGGCCATGGGGATCAGAAAGTTCAATGGTGAGTCGAAGCGAGAGACCTAGATCGAGGAGTACCGAGTGGCCATCCAGATAGGCGGCAACAACGATTACGTCGCTATGAAGCATCTTCCCCTCATGTTAGAGGGGTTTGCGAGGGCGTGGCTCAATCAACTTCCCTCTAGTAGCATCCAGAGTTGGGGCACTCTTGCCCAAGTGTTCGTCAAGACCTTCGAGGGCACATACAAGTGCCCAGGCCGCCTGACTGAGCTGCAACATTGTGTCCAGAAGAGCAACGATTACGTCGCTAGAACCTCTTAGGGAGTACATCTAGCGGTGGACCATATTACACAACACCGTTGAGAATGTCAATGAAAACCAGGCCGTGTACACTTTCAAAGCCGGCACTAGGTATCGGGAGTTGATTCTCAAGTTTGGCCGATCGGTGGACCTGCCCCTCGGTGGGGCCATGGAAATTGCCAATCTGTACACGAGTGGCAAAGAGGAAGACTAGCCCTGCAGCGACAAAGGCCGAGCCAGCGAAACCCCTCAGTCGGGTAACGCTGCGAAGAAGCAAAAGCGAAAAGGCAACCCGTCGGGCAAAGTTAAAGTAGGTGCTATCCCAGGGCACGGCCAAAACAAGTCCAAGAAAAGGAAGAAGCACTGGGCTATTAAAAAGAAGGCCGAGTCCAAGAGTAGGCTTTTAGATCAGACATGTTCAATTCATTCTCGCAAGAATGAGGAAGGCCCGCCAACCACATGGATCGCGACTACTGTCTTCTCCAGAAGGAGATGGGCGGAGAGCCCTCCGGGGACAAAGAAGATGAGAACAACCCAGCGGATGCCTCTGGGTATCCGAACATTGAGGCGACCCTCATGGTCTTCGCTGGCGTCGAGAGCAAGAGACAATTGAAGGTTATCAATCGGGAGGTGAACTTGGCATCCCTGGCTGTCACAAAGTACCTCGACTGGGCGAAGATGCCCGTCACATTCGACCAATCGGATCACCCGACCAACATAGCCACCCCCGGGGGCAGGCGTTGGTGGTCGACCCCGCGGTCAATGGGTTCCGACTTCGGAAAGTCCTCATGGATAGTGGCAGCGGCCCCAACATCATTTATGTGGACACTCTCAAAGCCATGGACATCACATTGTCCCGGCTGAGCAAGAGTAAAATGTAGTTTCATGGCGTCATCCCCGGGAAGAAGGCTCAATCACTCGGCCGGATCACTTTGAGCATCGTATTAGGCAGCGTGAAAAATTTCCACAAGGAGAGGTTGACCTTTGAAGTGGTTGACTTTTGCAGCACCTATCACGCCATCCTGGGTAGGCCAGCTTACGCACATTTCACGACCCACTCATGTTACGTGTATCTTAAGCTAAGACGCCAGGGCCAAAAGGCGTGATCATGGCGACTGGTAATCAGAAGGTAGCCGAGGAGTGTCTCCAGCAAGGCTCTACGATCGACAACGAATAAGTCCTCGTAGCCGAGCTTGATGGGTACAAGAAGGCAGTGGACACTGTAGATCTGATCAAGTCAAAGCTGCCAGCTACTGAATCAACTTTTTATTTGGCCGGTGAGACAAAGCAGGTCCACTTCCACCCCATCGATCCGAGTGGTTCTGCGACCAACATCTCGACGTCACTCGCAGATAAATAGGAAGCCACGCTCATCCAATTCCTCCATCAGAACTGGGATATCTTTGCACGAAAACTGTCTCGGATGCCAGGGGTTCCCAAGGAGCTGGTTGAGCATCGCCTTCGAGTGGACCCAAAGGTGAAGCCCGTCAAGAAACACATACGCCGCTCCTCCATGGAGAAGCGTAGGGCAATAGGCGAGGAGATCGCTCGGCTCCTAGATGTCGAGTTCATCCGCGAGGTCTACCACTCCGAGTGGTTGGTGAACGTGGTCCTAGTACCAAAGAAGAATAATTCACTCCAAATGTGTATTGACTTCAAGCACCTCAATCGGGCCTTTTCGAAGGACCACTTCCCTCTGCCCCGCATAGATCAAAACGTAGATTCGACTACCAGATGTGAACGCCTGTCGTTCCTGGATGTGTACTCCGGGTACCACCAGATCCGAATGTATGGACCTGATGAAATAAAAATAGCCTTCATCATCACATTCGGGCGTTTTTGTTACATCATGATGACATTCGGTCTCAAAAACGCAGGATCCACCTTCTAGCACATGATTCAAAGATGTGTGAAGGAACAGATCAGTCGGAATATCGAAGCATACATGGATGACATCGTGGTCAAGTCCAGGAAAGGTTCCAACCTCCTGGCCGACCTCGCCGAAACCTTTGCAAACCATTGACGCTTCGGGATTAAGATCAATCCGACCAAATACACTTTGGTGTACCGGCTGGTAAGCTACTCAGTTTCCTTGTTTCTGAACAAGGTATCGATGCTTATCCCAACTAGATCGGAACCATCGTCCAGATGATACGGCCGGAGCGTATCCACGATGTGCAAAGGCTTACGGGCTGCCTTGCAGCCCTGATTCGCTTCATCTCAAGACTCGGTGAGAAGGACCTGCCTATTTACCGATTGACGAAGAAATCCGACAAATTTGAGTGGACCGATGAAGCGCAGGTCGCATTCGACCAACTTAAAGCTCTGCTTTCCACCAAGTCGGTGTTGGCTGCTCCGAGCAGCCGGGAGCCCTTACTCCTGTACATTGCTGCCACTACCAAGTGATTAGCACCATACTCACTGTATAGCGTCAATAAGCGGGCAAAGCGTACAAGGTACGAAGGCCCATCTACTAAAATTCCGAAGTGCTCACCCCTTCAAAACAAAGGTATCCACACTACGAGAAGCTGGTCTATGGGATCTACCTGACTGTGAAGAAGGTGGTCAAGTATTTTCAAGATCACTCGGTCACTGTCATCAGTGACGCTCCCTTGGCGGAATTCTGCACAATCAAGATGCAACTGGCCGAGTGGCCAAATGGGTGATTGAGATCCTATGGATGGAGATCAAGTTTGAGGCGAAGAAAGCAATCAAGTCTCAGGACCTGACAGACTTTCTTGCTTAGTGGGTAGAGCAAGAGCTGCCATCTCAAGTCGTCCCGGAGGAGAGATCGATTGAGTTATGTGCTCCATGGCTCGGGAGCTGGAGTGGTTCTCGTTTCCCCGAGGAGAAATCGATTGAGTTACGTGCTCCAAATCCACTTCGGTTCATCCAACAATGAGGCCGAGTACGAGGCCCTCCTGTACAGGCTCTGCATGGCCATCTCACTCGGCATCCACCGATTGATGGTTTATAGCAACTCGGATCTCGTTGTCAACCAAGTAATGAAGGAATGGGACATCCAAAGCCCAACACTGACAGTCTAGTGCAACGCGGTCAGAAAGCTGGAGAAAAACTTTGAAGGGTTGGAACTACACCATGTGCCCCGAGCCAAGAACCAAGCGGTCGACGACTTGGTGAAGATCAGGTCCACTCGGAAGATCGTTTGGAAGGGCATGTTCCTCAACCACTTAGGCACCCCCTCGGTCAAGAAGGATCCCTTCACTAAAGAGATCCCACAAGCAATTGGTCTGTCAAATCCGACTAAGATCAACGTCCCGGCCGTGGTTGACCTCGTCCACGATATGTTGGTCATCATGCCTGAATGGCCACAACCTTATCTAGCTTACTTTCTCGGGCAAGAGCTTCCCGAGAAAAAAGAGGAAGCCCGCCAAATCTTTCAGCAGTCTAAAGCTTTCGAAGTACTCGGGGGAAAACTGTACAAGAAGAGTGTTTTACGAGTCAGCCAAAAGTGCATCTCCCGAGAGGAAGGGCTATAAATCCTGCATGAAATCCACTCGGGAACCTGTGGACAACATGCATCCTCTTGGACCGTGGTGGCCAAGGCATTCGGAGCAGGTTTTTATTTGCCCCGAGCCAATGAGGCAGCAAGGGGCTTGGTGGACCTGTGTGTCGGGTGTCAGTTCTACAAGAATCAGTCGCACAAGCCTGCATCTGCACTGAAAAAATGATTCCGCTCACTTGGCCATTCACCGTATGGGGCCTCGACATGGTCGGCCCTTTGCAGACTGGTGCAAGCGGATTCACCCACCTGCTAGTTGTGGTGGATAAGTTCACCAAATGGGTCGAACTAAACTCATCAAAAACATGGCCGCGATGACTGCTGTCAGCTTCATTCGGTAGATTATCTTCAGATTCGGAGTCCCTCATGACATCGTCACTGACAACGGAACCAACTTCGACTCGGAAAAGTCCCGTGAGTTCCGCAAGTTCTGCCACTCCCAGGGCACTCGGGTTAACTACACCTCCGTGGCACACCAGTAGTCGAATGGGAAGGCGGAACGGGCGAATGGTATGATACTTCAAGGACTGAAGCCCCGGCTGATGAGAAACCTCAAATACACCACTCGGGCTTGGGTTGAAGAATTACCATCCGTCATGTGGGGTATGAGAACGACTCAGAATCGTTCAACCACGCGTATTCCATTCTTCATGGTGTACAGGTCGGAAGCCGTCCGGCCGAGTGACTGATACGTTCATTTTGCATCATGCTTTTATATTGATATTTATCGCATTATGGGCTGTTATTACACATTATGGTACAATAATTTTGCCTTTTATCTCTTATTTTATAAGGTTTACATGAAGAGGGAGAATGCCGGCAGTTGAAATTCTGGTGTGAAAATGGAGCAAGTTTGAGATACCTATTCTGCACAACTCCAAAAGCCGTGAAAATTAGCGAGGAATTATTTTAGAATATATAAAAAATACTCGGCGGAATAAATACTGGAGGGGAGCGACCAGGAGGTCATGAGCGTGCCAGGCGCGCCCCACCCCCCTGGGCGCACCTGGGGGCTCGTGGGCCCCCTGTTACCCCTCCGGCTCCCATCTTCTGCTATATAGAGGGTTTCGTCCGAGAAAAAAAATCAAGAGAGAGCTTTTAGGAAGAAACAACGCCGCCACGAGGCGGAACTTGAGCAGAACCAATATACAGCTCCGACATGGCCGTCCTGCCGGGGAAACTTCCCTCCCGGAGGGGGAAATCGTCGCCATCGCCATCGTCATCACCAACACTCGTCTCATCGGAGGGGACTCATCTCCATCAACATCTTCATCAGCACCATCTCATCTCCAAACCCTAGTTTATCTCTTGTACCCAATCCCCGTCTCGCGACTCCTATTGGTACTTGTAAGGTTGCTAGTAGTGTTAATTACTCCTTGTAGTTGATGCTAGTTGGTTTACTCGGTGGAAGATCATATGTTCAGATCCTTAATGCTATTCAATACCTCTCTGATCATGAACATAATTATGTTTCGTGAGTAGTTACGTTTGTTCCTGAGGACATGGGATAAGTCTTGCTATAAGTAGTCATGTGAATTTTGTATTCGTTCGATATTTTGATGTGTTGTATGTTGTGTTTCCTCTAGTGGGGTTATGTGAACGTCAACTACATGACACTTCACCATTATTTGGGCCTAGAGGAAGGCATTCGGAAGTAATAAGTAGATGATGGGTTGCTAGAGTGACAGAAGCTTAAACCCTAGTTTATGCGATGCTTCACAAGGGGCAAATTTGGATCCACCAGTTTAATGCTATGGTTAGACTTTGTCTTAATTCTTCTTTCATAGTTGCGGATGCTTGCGAGAGGGGTTAATCATAAGTGGTATGTTTTTTCAAGTAAGGACAACACCCAAGCACTGGTCCACCCACATATCAAACTATCAAAGTAGCGAACGTGAATCATATGAACATGATGAAAACTAGCTTGCCAGAAACTCCCAGGAGTCCTCGGGAGCGCTTTACCTTATATAAGAGTTCGTCCAGGCTTGTCCCTTTCTACAAAAGGGATTGGGCCATCTTGCTACACCTCTATTACTATTGTTACTTGCTACCCGTTACAAATTATCTGATCACACAACTATCTGTTACCGATAATTTCAGTGCCTGTAGAAAATACCTTGCTGAAAACCACTTGTCATTTCCTTCTGCTCCTCGTTGGGTTCGACACTCTTACTTATCGAAAGGACCAGGATAGATCCCCTACACTTGTGGTTCATCAAGACTCTTTTCTGGAGCCGTTGCCCGGGAGTGAAGCGCCTTTGGTGACTAGAATTTGGTAAGGAAACATTTATATAGTGTGCTAAAATTTATTGTCACTTGTCACTATGGAAACTAATCTTTTGAGGGGCTTGTTCGAGGGTATTTTCACCTCGACCAGAGGCACAAAGAATTGCTCCTCAACCTACTGCACCTACTGAAAATATTTATTATGAAATTCCTTCGGTATGCTAGAGAAATTGTCGGCTAATTGTAATGCCCAAGATGCACGAGGGCCTCGTCAGGGATAGAAGCGCATCTCGTCGTTTCGCAAGAATGGATATCGGTACAAGTAAATGTACTGAAAAGATGAGATATATGGAATTGGCTTACACTCGCCACAAGCTACATCAGAGTCACATGTACTTCAAACATTATGAAGAAGAGCAGGGTCCGACTACGGACGAAAACAAACGAGAAAAGAAAACGACGTCCATCCTTGCTATCCCACGCCGCCGACCTGGAACCCATTCTAGATCGATGAAGAAGAGGAAGAAGAAGCAACTCCAAATGAACAATCAACGCGCTCGCGTCAAGTAACCTTTACCTGTACCTGCAACTGTTGTTGTAGTAATCTGTGAGCCACAGGGGACTCAGCAATCTCATTTCCTAAGGTATCAAGACTAGCAAAGCTTAATGGTGAGGTATGGTTAAGTGGTGAGGCTGCAGCAGGTGACTAAGCAATATATGAGGTAGCTAACTTACGAGTACAACAATAAAGAGGAAGATGATCTACGAATGACGGACGCAAACTATTGATGATCAAATAGATGATTGTTAACACCTACTTACGTCAGACATAACCCCACCGTGTCCTCGATCGGAGAAGGAACTCGCAAACGAGACAGTCACGGTTACTCACTCAGTTGGCATATTTTAATTAAGTTAACTTCGAGTTGTCTAGAACCAGTGTTAAACAAAGTTTCCATGTTGCCACATAACCGCGGGCACGGCTTTCCAAAAGAATTAACCCTGCAAGGGTGCTCCAACTAATCCATCACAAAATACCACAAGCCGCATAGAAATCCTTGATCACGAAACTCGCGATCTCGACGGACTACTTAGTGGAAAACCTCAACTCTGAGATTACCCAAAGCATCACCGGAATCCCGATGCACATGGCATTCGTCAAAGGGAAAACTAATCCAGCAAGGCCGCCCGACGTGTCGACGATCCCGATAGGAGCCGCGTATCTCATTCTCAGGACACGACGGATGAGCACTACGTATAGTGGCTGGATAGACATCCCCCGAGTTGCCCCGGGTGGCCCCGCAAGTGGCTCTATTTTTGGACCAGCACCATCAACACAGGCCCTCCCTGTATTATGTAAAAATTACTCCTCGGGTTCATGACGCCCTATGCTTTTGGTAATAACAAAATTATTATGTTGGGCAAATGTAGAACCAATGTTGCGCCTTGCCAGACCAGCTTTAATCTAAAACGAATTATCAAGGGGGTCCCCATAAAAACCCCGATCATGTTAGGAGCGCTCAATTATGGAACATAACACCGGTAGCCGAAACTAAGGGGGCAAAGGTGGAACAAAACACCAGGCTAGAAAGGCCAAGCCTTCCACCTTTTACCAAGTATATAGGTGCATTAGATTAAATAGCATTTCATAGGGTGATATAACAAGGAACCCATGTTATCACATGGAAGAAATTGCACCTGTAACTAGCAACACTAACACATGGTTAAGTAAGCGGTAACATAGCCAATCAGTGGTTTGCTAGGTTGAGAACAGGTTGAAGGTTTTCATGGCAATGTTGGGAGGCTGATAGTTAACATGTGGTAGGCAGCGAGACATAACGATAGAAATGGTAAAACTAGCATGGCAATGATAGTAATGGTATCTAGGGAAATGGTCATCTTGCATGAGATCCCGCTTGGAAGAAGAACGACTCCGTGAAGCAGACGAACCGATGTAGTCGAACGGGTTCTCACATCCGACACGCTTGCAGAACTTGCGGAACTCTATCGAGACGGAGGAAACCGGAAACAAGCATCAACACACGATATTCACCACGGCATATGCACGACAAGATGCAATCCACATATGATGCATGAACAAAAGAATATATGCAATACATGGCATGCCAATTCACAACAATCAAACACTACACATTAAGTGAAGTTCAATATGCAACGAGTTGCATATTGATGAAACTCCACGTTTAATTATTTAGTTCTATCCCGATTAGACACACAGAAATATTAAATGTGGTCAAACATGGCAAGAGGTGGAGCGTAATTAAACTACCTATCTAGGCGTTTTAAATGAGGTCGGAAATGACATATAGCACCTCCGAAACAACCTCACATGTTAATTTACAATTTTGTCCAGATCTGAACTAACATGTTTAAATGTTTGTTAACATCAAAATAAATAGGTTCACGTGATTCTACGCGTCGTTCCAATCAATTTACACATAGAGAACATCTCCAACGGAGCTACGGTTCAAAAGATACAAACACCGCAAGATATGATGGCATGAATGCAATATGTGTGCAACGACAATCACAAGCATTTCAAAACACACAACCAGCAAGATAATATGAAACTACACGAGATTCTAAGCAACTTTCATATAGGGATCGATCAAAACGGAGCAACGGTTCAAGAACTACGGGCTAAACAAGAAATCACTACAATCTGCCAAAATCAGCTACATAGCATTTTCTACACCCCACAACTACGAGCTATACAAATCCAAAATGCTCAACCAACGCATGAGACGATAGAGGTCAAGATGCAGTACAACATACAACTAATAACATCTGGCATGGAAGCATGGATCACTAGGAAAAGAAGTCACAAAATGGCATCTCACACACTGTTTCAGACTTGGAGAAAAACACAGTTTATGAAAGTGTAATTTTCGATCTGAAGGCATATTGACAGCAGCAAAACCATAAGCTACAGGACTCCAAAAGGCATGAAAATTGACAGCATGCTAGAGAATCCTAAAGTCTACAACTAACTCCATTGCACCAACCTCAAAAGAGCTATAGAACACCAGATAAAAACATGAGAAGATAGCAACAAAATATCACAGATTTTAGACTTAGAAATATTTCAGCATCTAAAAATCAGCACTATTTCCTAGCAAGTCTAGAACAAGCAACCTACACCTAAACATAGATTTCTATTGCAACCAAAATTACCAGAGGCTAGCCTACACATCCAAGGGCATATCGCTAGTTGACAACTCCTTCATATCATGCACGGATTAGATCCCACAAAATAAACAAAAGGGCAACATGGCAAAATATCACGTGCAATAACTTGCTCAAAAGCTAAAACTAAATGCACAGTTAAATTCTATGGACTTTTCTACCCCGAAAACATATATAACATGTGGGGTTGCACAACAATAATTACGCCACACGTATATGCGAGATAATGTCCTAAACATGGTATAATAAACAAGTGATAGAACCTATATGCAAAAATATGCCAACACTAATCTGAAATACATGGCAAAAGGTCCCTAAAAACATGAGCATTTTATCTACGGAGTTGAAACAATCCGGACACGCACGAAAATAAACACGGGACGAACTCCTATTAGGACAACACCCATTTCTAGGCAAACAGCGGGTCAAACCACATCAAACATGCATGCAAGTGGCAAAATAATAATCTACGTGGAAAACTACACAAGATACATATATTATTCGCTGTGATCCGACGTACAGTTAAATATCTACGAGCTTTTTAAAATATAGCATTTTCCTCGAATAACAAATTCCACGGCAAATAGAAAAAAATGCCACGGGCCGATTTATAGGTTAACGGGCCTAAAATGGCGGTGCAAAATAGATACAATGCACCTGGGGCGAGGAATAGGCGCGTGTGCTGCTCACCTAGTGGGCCAAGGCCCACGAGAGGAGGCGGCGGATGGGGAGCAGGGCCTGGGCGGGCTAGGCCGGCTCGGTGGGGCGATGGGCCTCGGGTGCTCGCGAGTGGAGGAGGCCCAGGAGGCGGTGCGGCCTGGTCAATGCGGGGGCAGTTCCTTGTCCCTCGTCCTCCCGCGCGAGACCGAAGACGCACAAGGGCGCGACGGCGATGGCTTGGACCCGCAGGAGGTCGACGGGGCTGGCCGGAGACGCCGGGAATGGGTGGATCCGGGTGGCGGCGACCCGATCTGGCGAAGGAGCTGACCAACGGGGCTGGATCTGGCGAGTGGCGGCGCGCGGGCGAGCTAGGGTTAGCTCGACCTGCTACTCGGGCAGGGGCTGCTGCGGGAGGAGCTGCGAAGCATGGCGAAAGATCCGGGCTGTCGGCGGCGAGGCTTGCTGGAGGCGAGGCGGCGGCGCGAGGCTCCGGTGGAGCTGTGGAGGAGCTGCGAGAGCCTCGGGCTCCAAGCGGCGGCAGCTGCAGACCGGGGCGCCGGCCAGATGGGCTCGGCGGGCCTCGCATGGGCTTGCGGGCCCGGCGGCATTGCTGAGGAGAGAGGAAAGAGAGGGCGGCTGGGGGTAGGTTAGGGTTTCGGGCGCGGATCCCGAGGAGGATTAGGGGTGTTTAAATAGCGAAAGGGGGCTAGGGTTAGCAGAATTTCGCCCCGGTTTCAACAACGCGATCGGAATCGAACGGTTTCGCACGCGGGACGGGCTAAGTGGCCATGTAGAGTAGGTTAGTCGGAGACGAGAGGGAAAACGGCACCCGGCAACGTAATTTTAAAACACCGATAAACATCCGACGATAGACCGAATACGGTGCCGCTACGGTTGACCGTTTGGGTACCAGACGGACTCCGATTGCGATGAAATTTGGCACGCGACCTACCTATATCTAACTAAGACCGCACGCCAAGTTTCAACCCAATCAGAGAAAGTTCTATACACACTTTTAAAAACAAAAATTTTACGGTGCCGCGGGCGCATGCGTGTGTGGTCGGGCTCAACACGGAAACCAACGAACACAGAGAGAACCGACAACTAATAACGGATGCAAGTTTTGAAATCTGGCGGCAACGGGATGCCGATGCAATGTGGAGCATGCGAATGATGCGATGATGATGCGACAAATAAAAATAACCATACGACAAAAACGGAAATAGAAGGGGAATCTTCTGGAATGTCGGTCTCGGGCTGTCACAATAACCCTTCTACAAGAGATGGAACATCACATCCCGACTTGCATCTAATCTATGTAGATGAAGTTTGTGGTTTATTTAAGCTTGTAGGTTTGCCCGAGGATGAGGTCAAGAAGAAGGTCTTTCCCTTATCTTTGAGGGATAAAGCATTTACATGGTATAGGCTATGTGATGATATTGGATCATGGAACTAAAACCGATTGAAATTGGAATTTCATCAAAAGTTTTATCCTATGCATTTGGTACATCGTGATCGGAATTATATCTATAACTTTTGGCCTCGTGATAGAGAAAGTATAGCTCAAGCTTGGGGGAGGCTTAAGTCAATGTTATATTCATGCCCCAACCATGAGCTCTCGAGAGAAATTATTATTCAGAACTTCTATGCTCGGCTTTCTCATGATAATCGCACCATGCTTGACACTTCTTGTACTAGTTCTTTTATGAAGAGAGATATTGACTTGAAATGGGATTTATTGGAAAGAATTAAACGCAACTCCGAAGGTTGGGAGTTTGATGAAGGTAAGGAGTCAGGTATGAATCTTAAGTTCGATTGCGTTAAATCCTTCGTTGAAACAAATACTTTTCGTGATTTTAGCGCTAAACATGGACTTGACTCTAAGATAGTAGCTTCATAATGTGAATCATTTGCTGCTCATATTAATCTCCCTAAGGAGAAGTGGCTTAAATATCATCCTCCCATAGAAGTCAATGTAGTAAAATCCAATCCAGTTGAAGACAAAGTTATTGCTTATAATGATTCTATTGTTCCTAGTGCTTACATTGAGAAACCACCTTTGCCTGTTAGAATAAAGGATCATGCTAAAGCTTCAACTGTGATACATAAGGGCTACATCAGAACACCTAAACCCCCTGAGAAAATTAAAGTTGAACCTAGTATTGCTATTATTAAAGATCTCTTGGCCGATAATGTTGATGGGCATGTTATTCAATTCTGTGAAGCTACTGCTAGAATTGCTAAACCTCATGCTAGAGACAAACATAAACCTATTGTTGGCATGCCTGTTGTTTCTGTTAAGATAGGAGATCATTGTTATCATGGTTTATGTGACATGGGTGCTAGTGTTAGTGCAATACCTCAATCTTTATATAATGAAATTAAAGATGAGATTGCACCTATCGAGATGGAATTTATTGATGTTACTATTAAATTTGCTAATAGAGATACTATCTTCCCTGTGGGAATTGTTAGAGATGTTTAAGTCTTGTGTGGTAAAACTAAGTATCCTACTGATTTTCTCGTTCTTGCTACCACACAAGATAGCTTTTGTCCCATCATATTTGGTAGACCTTTCCTCAATATTGTTAATGCTCAGATTGATTGTGAGAAACAAACTGTTACTGTTGGCTTTGAATGTGTGTCACATGAATTTAATTTTTCTAAGTTTGGTAGACAACCTCATGGAAAAGAATTGTCTAGTGAGGATGAAATTATTGCCCTTGCTTCTATTGTTGTGCCTCCTACCAACCCTTTGGAGCAATACCTGCTTGAACATGAAAATGATATGCATATGGATGAAAGGAATGAGATAGATAGAGTTATCTTTGAACAACGTCCTATCTTTAAGAATAATTTGCATGTTGAATTACTTGGAGATACACCTCCACCAAAGGGTGATCGTGTGTTTGAGCTTAAACAATTACCTGATACTCTTAAGTATGCTTATCTTGATGAAAAAGAGATATATCTTGTTATTATTAGTGCTAACCTTTAAGAGCATGAAGAAAATAAATTATTGAAAACTCTCAGCAACCACCGTGCTGCTATTGGATATACTCTTGATGATCTTAAGGGCATTAGTCCCACTCTATGCCAGCATAAAATTAAAATTGATCCTGATTCCAAACCAGTTGCCGATCATCAACGAAGATTAAATCCTAAGAAGAAAGAGGTGGTAAGAAAATAAATACTAAAGCTCCTGGAAGCAGGTATTATTTATCTTGTTGCTCATAGTGATTGGGTAAGTCCGGTGCATTGTGTCCCTAAGAAGGGAGGTTGTCCCTAATGATAAAGATGAATTGATCCCACAAAGAATTGTTACTGGCTATAGGATGGTAATTGATTTTAGGAAATTAAATAAAGCTACTAGGAAAGATCATTACCCTTTACCTTTTATTGATCAAATGCTAGAAAGATTGTCTAAGCATACACACTTTCGCTTTCTAGATGGTTATTCTGGTTTCTCCCAAATACCTATTGCACAATCTGATCAGGAGAAAACCACTTCTACTTGCCCTTTCGGTACCTTTGCTTATAGACATATGCCTTTTGGTTTATGTAATGCACCTGCTACCTTTCAAAGATGTATGGTGGCTATATTCTCTGACTTTTGTGAAAAGATTGTTGAGGTTTTCATGGATGATTTCTCCGTTTACAGATCTTCTTTTGATGATTGCTTGAGAAACCTTGATTGAGTTTTGCAGAGATGTAAAGATACTAACCTTGTCTTGAATTGGGAGAAATGCCACTTTATGGTTGATGAAGGCATTGTCATAGGACATAAAATTTCTAAAAGAGGTATTGAAGTCGATAAGGCTAAAGTTGATGCGATCGAGAAAATGCCATGCCCTACAGGCATTAAAGGTATAAGAAGTTTCCTTGGTCATGCTGGTTTCTATAGAAGGTTTATTAAAGACTTATCTAAGATTTCTAGGCCTCTCACCAATCTCTTGCAAAAACATATTCCATTTGTTTTTGATGATGATTGTGAAGAAGCATTTGAAATACTTAAGAAGGCCTTGATAACTGCACCTATTGTTCAACCACCTGATTGGAACATACCTTTTGAAATTATGTGTGATGCTAGTGATTATGCTGTTGGTGTTGTTCTATTACAAAGAGTTGATAGGAAACTAAATGTTATTTATTATGCTAGTAAAACTCTAGACAGTGCCCAAAGAAACTATGCTACTACTGAAAAATAATTTTTAGCAGTTGTGTTTGCATGTGATAAGTTCAGATCTTATATTGTTGATTCCAAAGTTACTATTCACACTGATCATGCTTCTATTAAATATCTCATGGAAAAGAAAGATGCTAAACCTAGACTTATTAGATGGGTTCTCTTGGTACAAGAATTTGATTTGCATATTGTTGATAGGAAGGGTGCAGAGAACCCCGTAGTAGATAACTTGTCTAGGTTAGAGAATGTTCTTGATGGCCCACAACCTATTGATGAGAGCTTTCTTGATGAACAATTGAATGTCATCAATGCTTCACGTAGTACAACATGGTATGCTGATTATGCTAATTATATTGTTGCTAAATATAAACCACACCTAGTTTCACATACCAACAAAAGAAAAAGTTCTTTTATGATTTGAGACATTACTTTTGGGACGATCCTCACCTTTATAAGGAAGGAGTAGATGGTGTTATTAGACGTTGTGTACCTGAGCATGAACAGAGACAGATCCTAGAGAAGTTTCACTCCGAGGCTTACGGAGGACACCATGCGGGAGATAGAACTACACACAAGGTATTGCAATCCGGTTTTTATTGGCCTACTCTCTTCAAGGATGCTCGTAAGTTTGTCTTGTCTTGTGATGAATGTCAAAGACTAGGTAATATAAGTAAACGTCAGGAAATGCCTATGAATTATTCACTTGTTATTGAACCATTTGATGTTTGGTGTTTTGATTATATGGGACCTTTTCCAAAGTCCAATGGGTATACTCATATTCTAGTTGCTGTTGATTACGTTACTAAGTGGGTAGAAGCTATTCCAACTAGTAGTGCTGATCATAACACCTCTATTAAGATGCTTAAAGAAGTTATTTTTCCTAGATTTGGAGTCCCTAGATATTTAATGACTGATGGTGGTTCACATTTTATTCTTGGTGCTTTTCGTAAAATGCTTGCTAAGTATGATATCAACCATAGAATTGCATCTCCTTATCATCCTAAGTCTAGTGGTCAAGTAGAGTTAAGTAATAGAGAAATTAAATTAATTTTGCAAAATAGTGTTAATAGGTCTAGAAAGAATTGGTCTAAGAAACTTGATGATTCAGTGTGGGCTTATAGAACTGCTTATAAGAATCCCATGGGCATGTCTCCGTATAAAATGGTTTACGGTAAAGCATGTCATTTACCTCTTGAGCTAGAGCATAAGGCTTATTGGGCAATCAAAGAGCTCAACTTTGATTTCAAACTTGCTGGGGATAAGAGGTTATTTGACATTACCTCACTTGATGAATGGAGAACTCAGGCATATGAAAATGCCAAGTTGTTTAAAGAAAAAGTTAAGAGGTGGCATGATAAAAGGATACAAAAACGTGAGTTCAATGTAGGTGATTATGTCTTGCTATACAATTCTCGTTTAAGATTTTTTGCAGGCAAGCTTCTCTCTAAATGGGAAGGTCCTTACATTGTCTAAGAAGAGTATCATTCCGGTGCCATCAAAATCAACAACGCGGAAGGCACTTTTCCGAGAGTTGTGAATGGGCAAAGAATCAAGCATTATATCTCACGTACTCCCATAAATGTAGAAAGCAATATAATTATATAATCTTCCGAAAGGTCTGACCCTCGTATCACGCAAATATCCTCTGTTTTCATTTCGAGCTGCTATGAAGACAGATCCAGATCGCTATGACGTCCCCAAAGGCCTCGAAGGACAAGTTCTTCGAGAAGGTCATCAATCCCTACCTCGCAGAGGTGCTGCACCACCCTCAATCTATCGAGATGCATGAGGGGTGATACGTCTCTAACGTATCTATAATTTTTGATGGTTCTACGCTATTATCTTGTCAACTTTGGATGTTTTGTATGCATGAATATGCTATTTTATATCTTTTTTGGGACTAACCTATTAACTTAGTGCCAAGTGCCAGTTTCTGTTTTTTCCGTGGTTTTGACCTTTTTCAGAGGAGAATATTAAACGGAGTCCAAACGGAATAAAACCTGCGGAATGATTTTTTCCATAATAGAAGATACACAGGGAACTTGAGAACCAAGGCAAAGGACCTAGGGGGAGGTGACAAGCCCCCTAGCCCTGGCCTAGGGGGGGCGGGCCTAGCAGGCTTGTGCCCCCCCACCCCGTGGCTCCTCTGCCCTACTTCTTCCGCCTATAAATCCTCCAAAAATCTAAAACCACCAGAGAGAGCCACGAAAATACTTTTCCGATGCGGAAAGCTTCTGTCTCCTCAAGATCCCATCTGGGGCACGTTTTGGTGCCCTGCCGGAGGGGGGATTCGGACAAGGAGGGCTGCTTCATCAACACCATTGCCTCTCCGATGATGCGTGAGTAGTTCACCACAGACCTTCGGGGTCCATAGCTAGTAGCTAGATGGCTTCTTCTCTCTCTTGGATCTTCAATACAATGTTCTCAATGATCTTCATGGAGATCTATCCGATGTAACTTTCTTTTGCGGTGTGTTTTTCGAGATCCGATGAATTGTGGATTTATGATCAGATTATCTATGAATATTATTTGAGTCTCCTCTAATCTCTTATATGCATGATTTCGTATCCTTGTAATTCTTTTCGAGTTGTGGGTTTTGTTTGGCCAACTTGATCTATAATTCTTGCAATGGGAGATGTGCTTGGTTTTGCGTTCATACCGCGCGGTGTCCTCACCTAGTGACAGAAGGGGTAGCGAGGCACGCATCGTGTTGTTGCCATCAAGGGTAAAAAGATGGGGTTTATATCATATTGCATGAATTTATACCTCTACATCATGTCATCTTGCTTAAGGCGCTACTCCGTTTGTTATGAACTTAATAGACTAGATGCATGCTGGATAGCGGTCAATGTGTGGAGTAATAGTAGTAGATGCAGAAAGTATCGGTCTACTTGTCTCGGACATGATGCCTATATGTATGATCATTGCCTTTGATATCATCATGACTTTGCGCGATTCTATCAATTGCTCGACAGTAATTCGTTCACCCACCGTAATACTTGCTATCATGAGAGAAGCCTCTAGTGAACACTATGGCCCCCGGGTCTACTTCACACCATATTTTCAGATCTACAATTTTACTTTGTTGCACTTTCCACCTTCAGATCTCACCTTGCAAATAATCATGAAGGGATTGACAACCCCTTTATAGCGTTGGGTGCAAGTTTGTTTGTTTTTGCGCAGGTACTTGGTGACTTGTCTTGATACTCCTACTAGATTGATACCTTGGTTCTCAAACTGAGGGAAATACATACTTCTACTGTGCTGCATCACCCTTTGCTCTTCAAGGAAAAAACCAACACAAGCTCAAGAGGTAGCAAGGGGTGCTGCACATCCGTGATGTTGAGGGGCCCAAGAGGACCGAAAGCGTAGAGGCGAGGCTCAAAGCAATGGAGCAGCAAGTCTTCTAGTGCCAAGGGATGGTGGAACGTGGACTCAATGCCAACCACATGATGATCACAGAGTTCACCAACAAGCACAAGATCGATGCCAAGTACATCGGGGAGCACCTCTTCAAGCTCTATGACAGAAACGATCACCTCCAAGCCCAGATCTACGACCTGCAGAACCAAAATTGTGAGTATGAGTATAGATTTAAAGCAATGCGGTTGGCTGCAGATTTGAGGATTCCGGAAACTCGATCATCTTTCCATGATGGAGAACCTATGCCTGGGAAGACGGAGAATCAACCCCGGACTCCAACAACTCCAACACCATCACCTCTGAACGAAGACAATTAAACACGGGTGTGGGCACTCCCCTTGGCTTGTGCCAAGCTTGGGGGAGTTGCCCCGGTATTGTATCACCATCACATCTTTTGCCTTTACCTTTATCTTAGGTCGATCCTTTTTGGTAATATCTTTATCTAGTAGAATGAAGTTCTTCGTATGAGCTAGGCTTGACTTTTGCTTTATGTTACCCCCAATGTAATCGAGTTCGTGAGTTATATAATGAAGAGTGTTTTAGTTAAGGGCCTTGCTTCATTCCATGATCTAAAGAAAAGAATAATAAAAGAACAAAAGCATGAAATATCATGTGATGATCATATGGGAAGTGATGGCTTCACATATAAAAATAATGTTGATTGAAACTTGTTGTGGGTGGACAAACGTAGACCTTGGTCATTGTTGCAATTAATAGGAAGTAATAAAGAAAGAGAGGTTCACATATAAATATATCATCTCTGACACTGTCTATGATTATGAACACTCATTAAACTATTACATGCTAAGAAGTACATGTTGGACAAGGAAGACAACATAATGAATTATGTTTGCTTGGTTCTGAACAATGTTATATGACTAGAGATCCCTTAGCATGTGACGCTTGCTTCCACCTCATATCAGCCAAAACTTCCGCACTAAGTAGAGATACTACTTGTGCATCCATAAACCCTCAACCCAGTTTTGCCATGAGAGTCAACCATACCTACCTGTGGAGTGAATAAGATCCCTCAAGTAAGTTGTCATAAAAGCTTTGTACCTCATGCAAGCAATAAAAAAATTGCTCCCTAAATATGTATGATCTATTAGTGTGTAGAAAATAAGCTTTGTACGAACCTGTGATGAGGAAGACATAAAAGCGACCGACTGCATAATAAAGTTCTTTATCACAGGAGGCAATATAAAGTGACATTCCTTCACACTAAGAGATCACACATCCAAACCTCAAAAGCGCATGAAAACCTTTGCTTCCCTCTGCGAAGGGCCTATCTTGTACCTTTACTTTTTATCTTTAAAAGAGTCATGGTGATCGATACCAATTTCTTATTTCGCCATTATCTTGGCTAGGGTCATGTGCTAGGGAAAGTTCTATATTCATATATCAACTTGGAAGTAAGTAATCATGAATTATTATTGTTGACATTACCCTTGAGGTAAATAGTTGGGAGGCGAAACTATAAGCCCCTATCTTTCTCTGTGTCCAACTAAAACTTTGATCTCACGAGTACCGCGTGAGTTTTAGCAATTGTAGAAGACTAAAAGATGATTGAGTATGTGGATTTGCTTTACAAGCTCTTATTTGACTCTTTCCGATATTATGATAAATTGCAACTGCCTCAATGACTATAGACTATTGATTGTTAATTCTCAATAAGGTTCTTGATCCATACTTTACATTGTGAAGGAATTGTCACTTTAGCATAAGAGATTATATGACGATATTGTTCTTCTAAATATGATCATGATGCCTGCATGTCCGTATTTTATTTTATCGACACCTCTATCTCTAAACATGTGGGCATATTTATTGATCTCGGCTTCCGCTTGAGGACAAGCGAGGTCTAAGCTTGGGGGAGTTGATACGTCCATTTTGCATCATGCTTTTATATTGAGATTTATTGCATTATAGGCTGTTATTACACATTATGGTACAATACTTATGCCTTTTCTCTCTTATTTTATAAGGTTTACATGAAGAGGGAGAATGCCGGCAGCTGGAATTCTGGGCTAAAAAAGGAGCAAGTTTGAGATACCTATTCTTCACAACTCCAAAAGCTGTGAAAATTAGCGAGGAATAATTTTGGAATATATAAAAAATATTGGGCGGAAGAAATACTGGAGGGGAGCCACGAGGAGGTCACGAGCCTGCCAGGCGCGCCCCACCCCCCTAGGCGCGCCTGGGCGGATCGTGGGCCCCCTGTTACCCCTCTGGATCCCATCTTATGCTATATAGAGGGTTTCGTCCCAGAAAAAATCAAGAGAGAACTTTCGGGAAGAAACGCCGCCGCCACGAGGCAGAACTTGAGCAGAACCAATCTAGAGCTCCGGCAGGGCAGTCCTGCCAGGGAAACTTCCCCCCGGAGGGGGAAAATCGTCGCCATCATCATCACCAATACTCCTCTCATCGGAGGGGACTCATCTCCATCAACATCTTCATCACAACCATCTCATCTCCGAACCCTAGTTCATCTCTTGTACCCAATCTCCGTCTCGCGACTCCGATTGGTACTTGTAAGGTTGCTAGTAGTGTTAATTACTCCTTGTAGTTCATGCTAGTTGGTTTACTCGGTGGAAGATCATATGTTCAGATCCTTAATGCTATTCAATACCTCTCTGATCATGAACATAATTATGCTTTGTGAGTAGTTAAGTTTGTTCCTGAGGACATGGGATAAGTCTTGCTATAAGTAGTCATGTGAATTTGGTATTCGTTTGATATTTTGATGAGTTGTATGTTGTCTTTCCTCTAGTGGTGTTATGTGAACGTCAACTACATGAAACTTCACCATTATTTGAGCCTAGAGGAAGGCATTGGGAAGTAATAAGTAGATGATGGGTGGCTAGAGTGACAAAATCTTAAACCCTAATTTATGTGTTGCTTCGCAAGGGGCTGATTTGGATCCACTAGTTTAATGCTATGGTTAGACTTTGTCTTAATTCTTTTTTCGTAGTTGCGGATGCTTGCGAGAGGGTTAATCATAAGTGGGATGTTTGTCCAAGTAAGGACAGCACCCAAGCACCAGTCCACCCACATATCAAACTATCAAAGTAGTGAACGCGAATCATATGAACATGATGAAAACTAGATTGACACAAATTCCTATGTGTCCTCGAGAGCGCTTTACCTTATATAAGAGTTCGTACAGGCTTGTGCCTTGCTACAAAAGGGATTGGGCCATCTTTATGCACCCTTCTTACTATTGTTACTTGCTACCCGTTATGAATTATCTTATCACACAACTATCTGTTACCAATAATTTCAGTGGCTGCAGAGAATACCTTGCTGAAAACCACTTGTCATTTCCTTCTGCTCCTCGTTTGGTTCGACACTCTTACTTATCGAAGGGACTACGATAGATCCCCTACACTTGTGGGTCATCAGTGACTTACGTCACAACTCTCCCCCAGTGGAGTAGTACAATGAAGCTGAAGCTGAAGCAGTACGCCAAGACAGTTTGGATCTTCTGGAGGAAGAGATGGAACTAGCCCTCATTCTCTTCATGACATACCAGCAAGACCTTCAACGATACCATGACAAGAAGTCAGGGGCCGAGCGTTTCAACAGGGGGATCTGGTCCTCCCACTGGACCAATAGAAACCCCACAAGCTGACACCCCCGTTGCAAGGGACATTCGGCATCTCCAAAATCTTGCACAATGGAGCTTATCGACTATACAACATCGATAACAATGTGGAGGAACCCAGACTCAAATGCGGACATGCTCTGCAAGTTCTAAACATAGAACTTTCCTTTTTCATTCATGTAATGAATCCGAATGATTAGAAGAATAAAGTTCTGACTTTCTTCAACTACTCACACAGACCTCACTCTGGGGAAACACACCCCTAGTGGGTGGAAAATCCTTACGTGTGAACCTATTTTCACTCAAGGTGAAACCTGCCTCTAGTGCGGACGATCTCCTCACTCGGGGGCTTAGCTGCGAACCAGCTTTTGCCTAAGCCATGTTCGCAAGAACAAAACCATCTTGGTAGCGAACCTGTTTCGCCTAAGGTAAACCCTTCCCCGACCGATCTTAGAGGCCTCCACACTCAGGGGCTTTGCTGCGAACCAGCCTTCGCCTAACTTAAAGTGGTTCCGAATGAAGGCAAGATCTTCATTCGAATGCCCAGATAAACAAAACAAACATTTCTTTGTAGCGAACATGTTTCTCCTAAGGTAAACCCTTCCCCGAGTGAGGACAGCCTCCACACTCGGGGGCATAGCTATGAACCAACCTTCACCTAAGTTAAAGTGGTTCCGAATGAAGGCAAGAGGTTCATTCGGACGCCAAGATAAACAAAGGAAACATTTCTTTCTAATAACCTATTTCGCCTAAGGTAAACCCTTCCCGGAGTGCGGAAATCCTCCATACTCGGGGGCTTAGCTGCGAACCAGCCTTCGCCTAAGTTAAAGCGGTTCTGAATGAAGGCGAGATCTTCATTCGGACGCCAAGATAAACAAAACAAACATTTCTTGGTAGTGAACCTGTTTTGCCTAAGGTAAACCCTTCCCCGAGTGAGGACAACCTCCACACTCGGGGGCCTAGCTGCGAACCAGCCTTTGCGTAAGTTAAAGTGGTTCCGAATGAAGGCAAGATCTTCATTCAGATGCCAAGATGAATAGGACAATCATCCCAAGTAGAGATTCCTCTTTCGCCTAGCTAGAAACGATCTCGAGTGTGGACAATATCCACACTCGGGGGCCTAGCTGCGAACCATTTTTCGCTTCACATACGATCCCGAGTGAGGACAACCTTCACACTCGGGGGCTTAGCCGTGAACCAGATTTTTCCTAAGTCACAAACGATCCCGAGTGAGGACAACGTCCACACTCGGGGGCTCATATGCGAACCGGATTTCACCTAAGTCACGAATATTCTCGGGTGAGGAAAATCTCCTCACTCGGGGGCTTAGCCGCGAATCAGCTTACGCCTAAGTCAAAAGCAATCCTGAGTGAGGATAACTTCCACACTCGGGGACTCGGACGCGAACCAGTTTTCGGCCGAGTATAAATAACCCCAAATAAAGACGACCAAGCAAATAAGATCCAATGATAAATGGGACCAAGTTCACCAAAAGGTATGCAAAAGAGAGGGTATAGAGCCCACTCGAAGTTTGGGGTTTCATAAAGTAACTCGACATCCCGAGGAAAATTAAATCTCAAGTGTTTTTTTTTCAAAGCATTACTCGAAAGCCAAAGATTCCCTCTACGATCCATGTGGCAGCCGCCATGAACATCTCCATGAGGTCTTCAAACTTGGCGCTTTTGCGGTTGACGACCCGAAGATTCTTTAGCCTCTCTTCATCCACCAACTTGCAATGGATGCGAACGAGCGAAAGGGCAATGTCAGGTCCATCCCTTGCCGATGACTTCTTCCACGACTAGAGTTCATTGGGAATGGCCTTGACATGGTTCACAATGGACTGGGCATCCTTCACAGGAGCAAGCCAGTACATAATCGACGCAATCCTCCAGCCTGAGGAGAGACAAAGCAGCACTGTCTTCAGAAGCCCTCTCTTGGGATCAAGATCCTTCTCTATTTGCGTCGTCTCTTCTTCAACATAGACAGCAAAGGCTACACTCAAAGGAAAACACAGGATGAGAGACGTCTCTCAGAGATTTCAGAATGATCATGGGGAACTATTCGGACGCTCGACATACCTTTGAGCTTCTCACATTGTTCCACACTGAAGTCCTCGACGAACTTCTCCAGCTAAGCTTTCTTGACAGTGGCTTTCTCGAGGTTGGTTTGCCACTAGGCGTAATGCTTCTTCAGCTCGTCAAGCTCCACCGCAGTCTTCTCCGCACCGGCTTTCAGAAGTCGATTCTCTTCTTCCAAAGTGCCAAGCATTTTGAGCTTGGCCTCAGCCACCTGGCTCTTCTGTTTGGCATCCTTCCAAGCAGATGCGAGTTCTTCATCCCTCTTCTCTAGGGCTTCCTTCATGGTCATTAGAGATATGGAATTCTTCAGCCTCTCGGAAAGGCGATCTGACAAGACAGCCACAGTCGAATAAGAAGAGATAACCTAATGGAGCATGAGTCGGATGACGAGGAGATACCTTCAGATGTTCGCTTTTCCTGCTCCAGTCGTTTGTTCTTGGCTTTCTCCGCATCGAGGCTTAGTCCGAGTTCCTGCAACTCTTTCTCCATGGCGTCATCGCGGCCCACAGGCGCACAAGCTGTCTGGAGTCAACAAATACAAGTAAGGCATAATATTATGTTGCAACTCTAAGACTACCACCGACTTCCACAGTCGACCGTAGCCTCGAGGACTACACCTAGTGGGAGTGCTAAGTGCGCCCCCACTCGAATGATAGAGGATAAGGGATCCATACTCAACCGGCCTCTATCAATCAAAAAGAAAGAAACTAAGACTATTGTCAACTGCTCCAGTCGATAGTAGCCTCGGGGACTACACTCGGTGGGTGCGCTCAGCGTGCCCCACTGGAAAGATGGAAGAAATAAAAGGGCTCCGTACCCTACTAGACTCTGTCGAACATACAAATAAAAATACTACCGCCGACTCACACAGTCGACAGTAGACTCGGGGACTACACCAATTGGGTGCGCTCAGCGTGCTCCCACTGACAGCAAACACCTAGCGGGTGTGCATGTGGGCATGCCCACTCGGGTTTCCTACTAAGGAAAAAATTCAGAAACAAATACGTGCGTAAATAACTTACCCGAATGTTCTTTGCCATAGCTTCACTAGCGTCATATGCCTCCTTCAATTGCCCACCCATCACATCCAGCTGACCCAAGGCCTCCTTGCACGCCCCTCCTGGTCCTCCGGGGTATGGTGGAGCTGGAAGATGTTGCGATCCTAGGGGACAGACGACAAAGTGGTGAGCGGATACAGTCGGTGTGACGCCCCCGGCCAAGGCGGCCTCCTCCTCCATGGGAGTCTTGGCCTTGTTGTTCACTCGGATGGGAGTCAGAGCCTGCTTTAGCATTTCTCCAACTATGCAGGAGACGTCAGCGTCGAGTTCAACCACGTCTTGCGGCTCTATACATGTCCACAAGACAATCAAACGTCCACTCGTATATCCAAAGCCCGAATTTTGAATGAATCGCGGGAAAATCTCAAGGGTTATCTTTAGATGAAGCGACATCAACGTTGGATCTACCATTGTAAGAGGCCTTGGTATCGAAGGAAGTGGTCAAAGTATCAGGCCTACAATAGAAACAACAAAAACCCAATCATCACTCGGAAGACATTGCTCAAACTGGGATGAACCACTCGGTAAAGGTACTTACGCTGAAGCCACAAGCACGTCGACCTTGATGCGCGGCAGAATGGCCTTACGAGGTTTGGAGATCGTGATCTTGGGTTGCTTGGTGGCCTGCTCTGGCAGAGCCTTGGGCTCGCTCCGACCATGCTTCGAGCTCCGAGTCGACATTGCTGACGCACTCGGCTCCGCTGTCGACGGAGTTTTTGGGGTGCCTACGTGGACTCCAAGGTCTTGGCGCGCCTTGGAACGGGTCTCCACTAGAACTTTGTCAGACGGAGAAGATTCTTCCTCGTCTCCATGCTCCTCCTCGCTCCCCTCCGTCTCCTCATCATTGCCTTCATCTTCTTCGTTGTCCTTCGAACCCTCCGGGTGCTCGGTGTCTTGGTTTTCAGTGTCACTCTCCAAGTCAATGGGCGAGCGGTCAAATGCCGGTATGGAACTGACTGGCCCTGTAAAAGCTTGCCGAATGAAGGAAGCAAAATCACAAATGGGAGTTGAAACAACGAAGAAATTCAATCGGTACAGATGCTCAATAGCTCACCTTATTCGGCTGGTGTTCCGTCGAGAAAGGAGGCACCTGTCTTGAGCCCCTGAGGTTATCTCTCACTTGGGTAATGGCCTTGAGCTAATTCTCCAGCACCTCCTCCCCGATCTCCCCGGGATGGACTCAAGTCGGATCATCCGACCCTTCATATAACCACATTGGATGGACTCTAGCCTGAAGAGGATGGATCAGCACTGGAAGAAGACCTCCAGGAGGTCCATCCTGTTCACACCCTTCTGGATCAAGGCAACTACCGCTATCATCATGATATCTGCATCGGTCTTCACCTCCTTGGTCAAGGTCAAGGTCGGAGCCGGATGGATCCTATCAACAGTATAGGGCGGGAGGCATGAATGACCCTCGCCGACTGGGACGTCTCGGAAATAATACCGAGAGTCCTGCCAGTTCTTCACCGAGTCCGGGAAACTCATTTCGGGGAAGCTACTCTTGCCCCGGAGGTCAATGCTTAAGCCACCACAAAGTTGTGCCACAATGGTTCTTCCCCCCGATGAGGAAGACTTCTTCACGGTCGTCAGTCGACACGTGAATAGGAGCTTGAACAACCCCTAATGCGGTGACATCCGAGGAAATTCTTCCATAGAGATACAAATGCGGCTACATACAGGAAACCATTAGGGGTAAGATGGTGGAGCTGAGTCCGAAGAAACCAAGAAACTCTCGGAAAAAGGGATGCGGAGGAAGAGAAAAACCTCTCTCGATGTGGGTGACCAGGAGCACTCGCTCGTCGTTCTTGGGCGCTCGCTCTAGCTCGTCATCCCCTGCCAGTCGCTAGCTCCCCTAGGCGACCAGGCCTTCGCCCTCCAGCTCCAGCAGCTGCCCCTCCGAGACTCGGGATGGCATCCAGTCGCCCTGGATCCATCCTCGCGGGAACGCTCCAGGCGCTCGAGGAGGATCCACGCTACCCTTTCATGGCCCGCTTAGCCTACGTTGTCGCTCCCTTCACCATGTTGGGCGGCGGAGAGGTCGGGGCCAAGAATGGACGGTGGCAGCCGGCGGTTCTTGTTTCTAGTGGCAAGAGGAGGAAGCGGAGATGGAAAGGACCCGATTCTGAGGCGCGGTCTTCTCTCCATTCCACCTCGCGCCTTAAATACCCAATGGCGAGATACCCCATGAAGTACATGGCCGGCCTGAGGAAGATCTGCAATATCCCGAGGATGGCACGCATTATAGCATGACAGCAACATCACACGCGTGGAAATCGGGGCGTCAACCCACTACTTCTACTACCTGCGTCTCCGCCGAAACCGCTCCCCGTGCACGCTACCTCAATTCAAAAGCGCTGAATGTTCTTTTTTGTCACCCCCTGCGGGCCCCCGATCATTCGGGAAACTAGTGAGGATGACCTGATTGTCCTTGCCTCAATTCAAGTGGAGATCTGTCTCAACTCGCCGATTGAGCATGCAGAGTTCAGAGCACTCATTGGCCCAACTCTTGGAATCTATCTTCCCAAAAGATAGTCGATCACTACCGACTGTGGGCATACTTGTATGACCAAGCAGTCAAAATTCATCACTCTTGAATCTGTGGAGGTTTGCCGAGAGTCATAATGACACAGCCCTGAGCTACATCCCAAGAATCTCCAAAATGCGGGAGACATCGAAGGAAGTCATTCACTCGGTCTGCAAAAACTCAACCGATTGGGGGGGCTACTAATGGAGTTGAACATTAGGCGTTGGCCTACGGACCTGCTTCCCTAGGCCCACCTAGGACCCCTTACGGACATAAGTGTCCTTAAGTCACTAGTGTAGTCTCGACACCACTCGGTACAACATACCATCACTCGGCCTACGTGTAGTCACTCAGATCACCTTGTATATCGGATGCATCCTGGCAATCGGACCACAACAAGGTGAAGGTACCGAAGAGGCTGCAAATGGCTAAGGACTTAGTCCATCACATGAAGTGAAGTGAAGACCCACGCTACCAGTAATGCCAAGAGTTATAGTTGTCGTTTCTAGTAACTTCCCTATTTATTAGCATTAACTCACCTTGTAATGAAGCTCGTCCGGTCATGGCATGTACTATATAAGCCACTCTCGGGCTCTACCTCAAGTGTTCAGCACCTTGTAATCTTTCATACCCACAAGAAAACATCAGCCTCAGGGCTCGAGACGTAGGTCTGTTACCACTTCTGACTGGAGCCCGAACTCGCACATCCGAGTGTATCCGTTGTGCCTAGTTAGACTTTGCCCCTTCGTTCGTACCCCTAGGTACTATTGTCAGGGTCATTCCCACGACAAACATAGTATTTTGTATGTACAATACATAGCTGCATAGAATCAAACACTCGGTTGCTGGTCAAGATTATCTATTATGGTATGGAGGGTGCACTCTTCTCGCGAGATATGTGCGGTGGGCATCACTTGGTCATACACCAAATGAATTGGCACCTCCCGACCATCGGACCCTACCGGCCTAACTCGGGCCAAATGCTCTGGGTCGAGTTTGGTAAAGTGGGTCTTCACCATTGCCCATGCTTCGCGTGCTCCTTCTTGACAAGTTGATATCTTTAGCTCGAAGTGACACCAAGATCCTTTATATCGATTAACTAGCTCGGCCATCCTTTCCGGAGGCGGCTTGGTCGACCATAGTGCTTTGACCATGCTCCTCATAGCTTTCCCACCTCGCTCATGCACGATGGAAAGTTACTCTATAAGGTTCCCCACAAACGAGTTGACCTCTTCTTCAGGACGCCCGGTTAGGAGACCTAACAAAAGATTTGGCATGTTTCTTAGATTGGCATAATACGCATATCTTACGGAATTACAAGTTAAAATTTCACTCACCAAACGTGCTACCTTTCAATATCTGGTTCTCCTCATAGGCTTGTGCGAATTGAGTTTTTAACCTCTTAGTTCCTTTGGCATGTCGCTGGTTTTCCGCCTTGGGCTCGTTCTTTTCATCAAGACACCGGGACGGTATCCGGCGGCCGGCTTCATGCTGCGGTTTGGCATACCTCTAAGATTCTCTAGCCGCATCCAGATCTTTCTGTAGATAACCTAGGGACTCGGCTGCTATAAGGCAATATTTAATTAGAAAAGGTTCCCCAAGCAATTTTGCATGTTAAATTTGTTACTCACCATGTGCCTCCCTCTTGAATTTTTTAACCTCCACTAGTGCAGCCTTCGCAACTACCAACTATGTTCTGTTTGACTCAAGGTCCTCGGATTTTATTTATTTTTGTTCCCTTGGGGCCTACACCATGTGACAACAATATTCAAACCCTTAACTCAGTCGTCCCGACCAAAGTAAGGCTCGAGGACGACTAGGTTAGGATTTGTGTTCGGTTGTCAAAACCAATCACTCACCTGTAGACTGGTCGACATAAGGTTCGTGGCTCCCTCAAGTCTTGCTCGGGTGGCTCTGAGATATGCAACCACCGAATTAGGAGTGTAGAACTCATGTTCAGAAAACACAGGGTGACACAGTGACTGCTTCCACGGTCGGTGACTCATAATACTTTCGACTTCAGAATTCGTAACCAAGACTTCCGCAGAATCGTCCGAAAGCTTGTCTACGGTGGGGACCTCCACACTGACCACGTCCTTTGATGAACACCTCTATTCGGGATTACCACCTGGCTTCTTATTGACGTCCTGAGATGAAGGCGATGATGTTTGTCTCCTATAGATCTCGGTAAAGATTATAAATGCTCACACCGGCTATAACAATGACCAAACTATGAGTTCAATATATTACCTATTGGTGAGGGGCGCGATCGAGGTAGTTCCCGTAGCCGCCACACGCTTGGTAGCCTCACCATCATTTGGTTCGGACTCGGCCAGCGCCGCTCTGGTCGGTGTTCGACGCGTGGTACGACGACCCTTGGGAGTAAAAGTCGGCATACTCTAAATGATGTGAGGCGAGCGCCTTTTTAGGGAAGAGGCCTTCTTGTTACTTACACCAGAGGAAGGGAGTGTCTGAGGGTGGTCTGCCAACAGGGACACCTTAGAGCAGTCAAGACTCTCCTGGTAAATGACTCCGTCCTCAAAGTCGATTCACATGTCTGGATCGTTGCGGAATCCTGGGTCATCGTCACGGGAATAACTCTTTGGTTGAGGATGAGCGCAGTGGACTATCTCGATCGAACGTCTCCAATTCTATTCAGAAAAGTTTAAGATTCGATCAGCAAAAATGGAAGTTACATCTAGTTATGAAAATATGGCTGGACTAACCCATTTGACGGAATTATAACTCAAGTCGGCGTCCCTGGTCCTCACGCAGGCAAACTCTTCCTTTTCTCCTTTAAAGAGATTGGTCAGTATGGCTACCATTGCTGCTTGGTTGGCACGACCTTTCCGTTTCTAGCGGGTCGGGTCATTTCCCCCGTTGTAATGCC
The DNA here is from genome assembly GCF_904849725.1 of Hordeum vulgare subsp. vulgare. NCBI lineage: Eukaryota > Viridiplantae > Streptophyta > Magnoliopsida > Poales > Poaceae > Hordeum > Hordeum vulgare. Next base: position 268,221,106 of record NC_058524.1, on the reverse strand, counting down.
ATAAGGGATGTGTCCTTTGTTGAAGAGGTTGGACACATCGAGTAATAGCATCTTCCATCACATCAATGATGGTTAACTTATTGTGAGCTAACGACCTCACGTGAATGGTCAGACGCTTTGCTTCGGCACTCTCCTCTTGGGAAGTGTTTTTCGATCGCCAGTTAAATCGTTTATTTAAAGGAGTGTCAGAGTATTTGAGCACACCCCTGCTAGCTGAATCGAACAGGGGGACATCCTCAATAGAAAACCATTCAGAGGTCCACTCTTCGGAATCCTTCTTTGGGGTCCCAATAGGGTACCCCATCCCGGCTATACGTCATTCTTCGGCTCTGCCAACTTCAAAAATTGGCCCTCCTCGAGTGCGGGGGACGAGGCAGAAAAATCTTCTCCATAATTCAAAATGGGCCTCACGGCCGAGAAACATCTCGCAAAGGGCATGTTGGAACGAAAGTATGCCTAGAGATCAAGTTTGAAATGGTTGGAATGGAATCCCTTAATCTCAACAAATCAGTAGGTGGCTCTCTCTCAGAAAAATGGATCAAGTGTAAGTGTGTTCTGAGTGCTTCCTCTACGAGTAAGGGGTAGGTGGAGGGGTATATATAGGCATCTCCCAAAATCCAACCGCTACAACATTATTGCCCAACTTGGTGACACCAAAATGAATCTTAGTGGTACCGAGTTGCACTAAATGTGGCAACTTTTGAATTCTCGATGAGACGGAATAGGAATCTCGGTGGTACCAATACAATGACCTAGACTAGTTTCCAAACTCGGTGAGGCTGATTTCAAACATGGAAATTCTGAAACTTGAAATGATCTCAACAGAATGTTGGTCACAAAATCTCGGTTGCACTGATAGGAATGTTGGTTGTAAAGAGATGGTGGGTTTGGCATAGGATCTGTCTAAGTGCAAAACCAGTATGTCCGAGTAGGAAATGTTGGTGGCGCCAATTTTGCATATGTGGCTTGGGAGAGATATATTTTGTGGGAAACTGGCTGAGTATTTTTGGTGGTTATTTCTAAGAACTTGAGCAACCAATTCACCATAATACCCCATTCCCATTTAATAGTATTGGCTTTCCTATGGACTCAAAGTAACTTCTCATAAAGTATAAAATGAAGAGTCTTCTTTCTTGAAGCTTTAGCCAATCCTATTCTTTCCTTGCATCCAAGGGGCATCTCCATACAATCCTATAGTCAAAGCATCTTTGAACTTTTCTGAAATGTACTTGAATAAACTCATTAGTCCAATGATGCATATGGTGTGATTAATTACAAAAACCACCTTAGGGACCCATTGTGCTTTCAATCTTCCCTTTTGTGGTAATTGATGACAACATATAGATCAAAGCTTCTACAAAAGATATAATCAGTGATCAGCATCGACACTTTGAGAGGTATGTGAAAAGCAAGAGCTCCCCTAAATTTGTGCATTATTTTAAATTTGTGTTTGAATGCAAATGCACACTTGATTAGGATCATGGTTTACTCTTCAATGTCATATACAACTTGGTGGTGCACATAAATGATATGAATGAATAGCAATGCACATAACACCGACAAGCAAGTGAATGATCATCATGTAGATAGCTCAAAGGTAATAATGAGGTAGCATCAAAGAATCAAAGCGTATGATAAAAAACACATCTAAGAGGATAAATTCATCCAAAAGACCAAAAGTTTTAAAAAACTAAACGAGAGCAAATAAAGTCAAAATCTCTCTCTCGAAGCCATGTTGATCTATACACTTCCCCCCCTTTGGCAACAAGTACCAAAAATTTAAAAGGTATAGTCTAAGTATCTCTCTGGGTACGATTTCCTCCGGTAGCAGAAGTTTGAGTAGATAAGAGAGCATCAACGAAGGCTTCGGCAAATGTCGCTAGAGCTCGAGGTGGAGGTGTGGACACTGGAGGTGCTGGAGCAGGAGTTGAAGCTTGAGTTGATGAAGACGGTCTTTCTTCTGGTACTGGCACAACTGCTAACCTAGTTTGGGTTGTAAACCGAGTGGTAGTACGAAGAGGTGAATCATCATCATCATCTGAGCATGGAATCTTAATTGAGTCAACTTCAAGATGAAGCTGCTCAATGATACGTCTCCAACGTATCTATAATTTTTTATCGTTCCATGCTATTATCTTGTCAAACTTTGGATGTTTTGTATGCGTTTCATATCTTTTTTGGGACTAACTTATTAACTCAGTGCCAAGTACCAGTTCCTGTTTTTTCCGTGTTTTTGACCCTTTTCAGAGGAGAATATTAAACGGAGTCCAAACGGAATAAAACCTCCGAAAAGATTTTTTCCAGAACAGAAGATACGCAGGGAGCGTGAGAACCAAGGCAGAGGCCACAAGCCCCCTAGGCCCGGCCAGGGGGGCCGCGCCTAGCAGGCTTGTGGGCCCCCTGTGGCTCCTCTGTGGTACTTCTTCCGCCTATAAATCCCCGAAAAATCCAAAACCATGATAGAGATAAACGAAAATACTTTTCTGCCGCCGCAAGCTTCTGCCTCCACAAGATCCCATCTGGGGCACGTTCTGGTGCCCTGCCGGAGGGGGGGTTTGGATACGAAAGGCTTCTTCATCGACACCATTGCCTCTCTGATGATGCGTGAGTAGTTCACCATAGACCTCTGGGTCCATAGCTAGTAGCTAGATGGCTTCTTCTCTCTCTTGGATCTTCAATACAAAGTTCTCCGTGATCTTCATGGAGATCTATCCGATGTAATCTTGTTTTGCGGTGTGTTTGTCGAGATCCGATGAATTGTGGATTTATGATCAGATTATCTATGAATCTTATTTGAGTTTCTTCTGATCTCTTATATGCATGATTTCGTATCCTTGTAATTCTCTTCGAGTTGTGGGTTTTGTTTGGCCAACTTGATCTATGATTGTTGCAATGGGAGAAGTGCTTGGTTTTGGGTTCATACCGTGATGTGTCCTCACCGAGTGACAGAAGGGGTAGCGAGGCATGCATCGTGTTGTTGCCATCAAGGGTAAAAAGATGGGGTTTATATCTATTGCATGAATTTGTCCCTCTACATCATGTCATCTTGCTTAAGGCGTTACTCTGTTCGTCATGAACTCAATACACTAGATGCATGCTGGATAGCAGTCGATGTGTGGAGTAATAGTAGTAGATGCAGAATGTATCGGTCTACTTGTCTCGGACGTGATGCCTATATGTATTGTAATTGCCTTAGATATCGTCCTAACTTTGCGTGGTTCTATCAATTGCTCGATAGTAATTCGTTCACCCACCATAATATTTGCTATCTTGGGAGAAGCCTCTAGTGAACACTATGGCCCCCGAGTCTACTTCACATCATATTTTCAGCCTTACACTTTTACTTTGTTGCACTTTCTGCCTTCAGATCTAACCTTGCAATCAATCGTGAAGGGATTGACAACCCCTTTGTCGCGTTAGGTGCAAGTTTGCTGTTTTTGCGCAAGTACATCGGTGCTTCATCTTGATACTCCTACTGGATTGATACCTTGGTTCTCAAACAGAGGGAAATACTTACCGCTACTGTGCTGCATCACCCTTATCTCTTCAAGGGAAAAATCCAACGCAAGCTCAAGAGGTAGCAAGAAGAATTTCTGCCGCCGTTGCTGGGGAGCATCAAGTGAGGCTTATCCAAGTAAGTGTCTTAAACTCATCTCTTGCATTTACTTTTTTTTCCTCTCATTTTCGTCTCCCCCACTTCTGAAAAATAAAAATTTAAAAAAATCTTTGCCTTTTTCGTTCGTCCTTTTTTCGCTTGCTTTCTCCCTGCTTGAGTGGGATAGTCTACCTGTCCTCATGGCTAGACCCACCGCTTCGAACGATACTCCTGAGAGCGAAGTTATCAATTTTAAACAAAATGAGGAAGAAAATTTAAAGGATGCTTGGTATAGGATTTGCAATGCTCAGAATAGATTTACTCGTAAGCAATCCACTACCGTCCTGCTTCGCAGCTTTTATGTGGGTATTTCCCCTTGGAATAGGTATGTTCTTGACACCATCGTAGGCGGAGATTTCTTAGGTAGCCATACTGTTGATTCTTACGGTGCTTTGATAAATTTGGTAGGCTCACCCCCACTCATGGTTAATGGAACCACCTTAACTTTGGAACATGTGATGCGTAGGCTGGATGTCATTGAAAATAAAGTTGCTACGATTGAACTCATTGAGAATTTGGATAAAAAGATCCACAATCAAATCACTCATTACGTTTCCAAGGTGGGAATGACTTTGAAAAATATAAAGGAGAGGGAACCCACAGTTAACGAAAAACTAGGTCATGATTCCGCTATGATTGGCAAACTAGAGGATGTTATAACCAACTTTGGTTCCGCATTTGCCGCTGTGCAGAACACTCCAATTTTTGCCCACAATAAGGCCACCAAGTCTGTTTTTGTTCCTAAAAATAGTGGTGAACCATCAAGTAAGAGAGATGAAGACCTTAAGATGACGAGTATTCACCCTACTTATGGTATGAGTACGAAAGACGACGATACATGATTCTATCACATTATGCCTAGCTAACGGCGTTAAACAATAGCGCTTGTTGGGAGGCAACCCAATGAATTTATCTTTTCCTTTTTGCTTTCTGTTTTATTGCGTCCACACCATCATAATTCTTTTATGATTGTGTCTTTTGTGTTTCTTTTTGTGTTTGAGCCAAGTAAAACCTTTATGACTAGTTTGGTGATGGTTGTTTGATCCTGCTGGAAAAAGACAGAAACTTTTCGCTCACGAAATTATTTTTCATTTTTATCTAGAAAGGGATTTTGAGTTGATTCGTTTTGATGCTGGTTGATATGCCAGTTGCCCAAACTTCCATTATTTTTTAGAATTTTTGAGATAGCAGAAGTATACGAAGTATACAAATTGCTACAGACTGGTCAGTTTTTGACAGATTCTGTTTTTGTTGTCTTGGTTGCTTATTTTGATGAAACTATGGATAGTATCGGCGGGTATTAGCCATGGAAAGGTGAGAATACAGTAACCTAACACCAATATAAATAGAAATCAAGTTTTCTACAGTACCTAAGGAGGTGGTCGTTTGTTTTCTTGTGCTAATGATATCATGAGTTTCTGTTTAAGTTTTGTGTTGTGAAGTTTTCAAGTTTTGGGTGATGTTCTCATGGAAAAAGGGATAAAGAGTGGAAAGAGCTCAAGCTTGGGGATGCCCAAGGCATCCCAAGCCAAATTCAAGGACACCAAAAAGCCTAAGCTTGGGGATGCCCCGGGAAGATATCCCCTCTTTCGTCTTCAATCCATCGGTAAAATTACTTGGAGCTATATTTTTATTCACCACATGATATGTGTTTTGCTTGGACCGTCTTGTATCGTAGGAGTCTTTTCTTTTTGTTGTGTCCCAATCATCCTTGCTGCACACCTTTTTAGAGAGACATACACTCATCGTGAATTTGCTAGAATAGTCATTGAGCTTCACTTATATCTTTTGAGTTACGCAATTTAGCTCATTGTGCTTCACTTAGATCTTTTAGAGCACGGCGGTATCATATTTTGGAGAAATAAGAACTCTCGATATTCACTTATATCTTTTTGAGAGTGATCTCTCTGAGTAACTTGGTAGTTGGCTTGTGCTATGAAAGTAGTCCCAAAGATGATAGGCGTCCAAAGAGGATACAATAAAACTTCCTTACTCATGTGCATTAATTAGAAAGAGAAGTTTGATTCCTCTCAAATAGTTTTGAGATATGGATATGGTGATATAAGAGTTATGTTAGTAGGGTGTTGTGAATCTAGAAATACTTGTGTTGAAGTTAGTGATTCACATAACATGCACGTATGGTGAATCGCTATGTTAAGAAGTCGGAGCATAATTGATTTATTGATTGTCATCCTTTGTGTTGCGGTCGGGTTCGTGCGATGGTTAACACCTACCAACCCTTCCCCTAGGAGTATGCATTTAGCAATTTGTTTTGATTACTAATAAAAACTTTCGCAACAAGTATGTGAGTTCTTCATGACTAATGTGAGTCCATGGTATAGATGCACTTTCACCTTTCACCATTGCTAGCCTCTCTAGTGCCACGCAACTTTTGCCGGTGCACAAACCCACCATATGCCTTCCTCAAAACGGCCACCATACCTACCTACTATGGCATTTTCATAGCCATTCCGAGATATATTTCCATGCAACTCCCACCGTTCCGTCTCATGACTTGTGCCTTCACTTAAATATTGCCATTGCATGATCGTAAGATAGCTAGCGAGATGTTTCAACGTCATACGCCAAGCTAGATCGTTGCACATCCTGGTACACTGTCGGAGGCATTTCCTACAGAGTCCTCATCATTCTAAGCATTGAGCTGTGAGTAAATTAAAGTGTGATGATCATAATTATTAGAGCATTGTCCCATGTGAGGAAATAAAAAAAAGAGAAAAGAGGCCAAAAGTTGCCCACACAAAAAAGAGAGAGAGAGAGATATGGAAAGAGGCCAAAGAGCCCAAACAAAAAAAGAGAGAGAAAACGAGAGAAGGGCAATGGTACTATCTTTTTCCACACTTGTGCTTCATAATAGCACCATGTTCTTCATGATTGAGAGTCTCTTGTTTCGTCACCACCATATGCTAGTGGAAATCTTCATTATATAACTTGGCTTGTATATTCCAATGATGGGCTTCCTCAAAATTTCCCTAGGTCTTCGTGAGAGAGCAAGTTGGATGCACACCCACTAGTTCTCCTTTTGAGCTTTCACATACTTATAGCTCTAAGTGCATCCATTGCATGGTAATCCCTACTCTTTCACATTGATATCTATTGATGGGCATCTCCATAGCCCTTTGATACGCCGAGTCGATGTGACCATCTCCTCCTTTTTGTCTCACAACCTCCACCACACTCTATTCCACCTATAGTCCTATATCCATGGCTCACGCTCATGTATTGCGTGAGAGTTGAAAAAGGTTTGAGAAAGTAAGAGTGCGAAAACAATTACTTGGCCAATACAAGGGTTTTAAATGATTTAGATTAGTTGTGTGGGGATGATGGAGCATAGCCAGACTATATGATTTTGTAGGGATAACTTTCCTTGGCCTTGTTATTTCAAAAGTTCATGATTATCTTGCAAGTTTGCTTTTAGTATAATTGTTTTCATGTCAATAGCAAACTATTGTTTTGAATCTTACGGATCTGAACATTCATGTCACATGAAAGAAGTTACAAAGGACAAATGTGCTAGGTAGCATTCCACATGAAAAATTCATTCTTTATCAATTCCCTACTCGAGGACGAGCAGGAGTTATGCTTGGGGATGCTTGATACGTCTCCAACGTATCTATAATTTTTTATGGTTCCATGTTATTCTCTTGTAAAACTTTGGATGCTTTGTATGCCTTTTATATCTTTTTTGGGACTAACTTATTAACTCAGTGCCAAGTGCCAGTTCCTGTTTTTTCCGTGTTTTTGACCCTTTTCAGAGGAGAATATTAAATGCACTCCAAACGGAATAAAACCTCCGAAAAGATTTTTTCGGAACAGAAGATAGGCATGGAGCGTGAGAACCAAGGTACAGGCCACTAGGGGAGGCCACAAGCCCCCTAGGCGCGGCCACGGGGGCCCGTGCCTAGCAGGCTTATGGACCCCATGTGGCTCCTCTACCCTACTTCTTCCGCCTATAAATCCTCGAAAAATCCAAAACCACGAGAGATATCCACGAAAGTACTTTTCCGCCGCAAGCTTCTGTCTCCGCAAGATCCCACCTGGGGCATGTTCTGGTGCCCTGCAGGAGGGGGGATTTGGATACGGAGGGCTTCTTCGTCAACACCATTGCCTCTCCGATGATGCATGAGTAGTTCACCATAGACCTTCGGGTACATAGCTAGTAGCTAGATGGCTTCTTCTCTCTCTTCGATCTTCAATACAAAGTTCTCCATGATCTTCATGGAGATCTATCCGATGTAATCTTCTTTTGCAGTGTATTTGTCGAGATCCGATGAATTGTGGATTTATGATCAGATTATCTATGAATCTTATTTGAGTTTCTTCTGATCTCTTATATGCATGATTTCATATCCTTGTAATTCTCTTCGAGTTGTGGATTTTAATTGGCCAACTTGATCTATGATTCTTGCAATGGGAGAAGTGCTTGGTTTTGGGTTCATACCGTGCGGTGACCTCACCCAGTGACAGAAGGGATAGCGAGGCACGCATCATGTTGTTGCCATCAAGGGTAAAAATATGGGGTTTATATCTATTGCATGAATTTATCCCTCTACATCATGTCATCTTGCTTAAGGCGTTACTCTGTTCATCATGAACTCAAACACTAGATGCATGCTGGATAGCGGTCGATGTGTGGAGTAATCGTAGTCGATGCAGAAAGTATCAGTCTACTTGTCTCGGACGTGATGCCTATATGTATGATCATTGCCTTAGATATCGTCATGACTTTGCGCGGTTCTTTCAATTGCTCGACTGTAATTTGTTCACCCACCGTAACATTTGCTATTTTGAGAGAATCCTCTAGTGAACACTATGGCCCCCGGGTCTACTTCACATCATATTTTCAGCCTTACACTTTTACTTCGTTGCACTTTCCGCCTTGAGATCTCACTTTGCAATCAATCGTGAAGGGATTGACAACCCCTTTATAGCGTTGGGTGCAAGCTCGTTTGTGTTTGCGCAGGTACTCTGGACACTTGGCTTGATTCTCCTACTGGATTGATACCTTGGTTCTCAAACTAAGGGAAATACTTACTGCTACTGTGCTGCATCACCCTTTCCTCTTCAAGGGAAAAACCAATGCAACCTCAAGAGGTAGCAGACACCGTAGTCTGCTTGCGAGCATTCCAGGCGATCAAATTAGGACCAAGAAACACTGCATATCCTCCCGTGGATCGCATGTCATCAGAACACCCGGCCCAATCAGCATCTGAAAAGGTTGAGATCTCATAATACGGTGCATGGTGGAGAAGCAAACCATAAGAGGAAGTGAACAAATATAACGCAGAATGCGCTTCACAGCTGACCAATGAGACGTCCTGGGTGCATGGAGATACTGACAGACACGGTTCACTACATAAGAGATATCTGGTCTGGTGATAGTAAGATACTGCAGACCACCAACGAGACTACGATACTCAGTAGCATCATCAGGTGACAGAAGATCTCCATCAAGGGCAAACAACCGATCAGTAGCAGACATCAGAGTGATCGCGTGTTTACACTTCAGCATGCCAGCAGGACGCAACAAGTCCAGAGAATACTTCTTCTGAGTAAGAGTCAACCCAGCAGAAGACCGTGAAACCTCTAGACCAAGGAAGAAGTGAAGAGCACCTAAGTCCTTGACAGCAAAATCCCCACACAAAGCAGCCAGAAGACGATCCGCAGTATCAGCAGAGGAACTGATGAGGATGATATCATCCACATAAACCAGGAGATACATCGTAACCTGAAGATGCTGAAGAAGGAACAAGGACGTGTCAGCAGTGGAGGGAAGAAAACCAAGAGCCTGAAGAACAAAGCCGAGGCGTGCATGCCACGCATGGGGAGCCTGTTTAAGTCCATATAGCGCCTTAACAAGACGACAAAGATGATGAGGACGTGCAGGATCCACAAAACCCGGTGGCTGATGCATATAAACTTCTTCCTCCAAGACTCCATGTAGAAAAGCATTCTGCACATCAATCTGACGAAGAAACCATCCTCGAGTAATAGCCAGAGACAGGAGCAAACGAATGGTAGTAGGCTTGATAACCGGACTGAATGTGTCTTCGTAATCAAGACCATACCTCTGCTTGAAACCCTTGGCAACAAGACGTGCTTTGTAGCGCTCAATAGAACCATCAACATGCCTCTTGACTTTAAAAACCCACTCGGAATCAATAATGTTAACACCAGACGTCGGGGGAACAAAGTGCCAAGTGTCATTCTGAAGCAGAGCCTGAAACTCATGTTCCATCGCGGCACGCCAATGAGGAATACCTAGTGCAGCCTGAAAATGGCGAGGCTCAGCAGTGGGATCCGCAACAATATGAGCCATGCAAGCGGAGAGCCACGCGACAGTCCCGTCAGTGCGTTTCTTTGGCTGAAAAACTCATGTCTGACTGCGCGTGCAAGGATGAAGCACAGCGGCAGCCGGCTGTGTTCGCAAGGCCAGGATCGGCAGAGGCTACTATAGAGGCGAGGCCAAATCAGCCTACGAGCCAGCGCCAGAGCCACCTCGCACCGGGGAGAGCTACAGCGTCGGGCAGGAGTTGCCGGCCGATCTACATCTCCCAAAGCGGGCGGCGTCAGGCCAGGCAAGGCCAGCCCATCTGGCACAGGAGAGCCAGCGGCTGGGCTAGGTGTTGCGGCGGACGGCCCAGCCACCAGGCCAGGTGCGAGCAACGTCCGCGGGCCAGCGTCCACCAAGTCGGGCGGGGGCGACACCCGCGGGGCGGCTTCCACAGAGCCGGGTGAGGGCGGCGCCCGCGGTGCGGCTGCACCCGTTATGCATGCCCCATGCAGAGAATCCACGTCCCGCTCGAGAGCATAATCCGGCACCTGTTGATCAAGTAGCTCAAGACGAGCACCACGTCCAATACCTTCAGTGTGATTAGGAAGCAACACAGGAGCATTTGCAACATCCACAAATTGATCAGGCAAAGGTGTGGTAGAGTGGACATGTGGCATAGGAGTTTCAGAGTTATTCCGAAGTGCATGGAAAGGGAACACATTCTCATCAAACACGACGTCACGAGAGATGTAGACGCGACTGGTGGGAATGTGCAGGCATTTGTACCCTTTGTGAAGGGAACTATACCCAAGAAAAACACACTTTTTGGACCGAAACTCTAACTTACATTTGTTGTATGGACGCAAATGGGGCCAACATGCACACCCAAACACTTTGAGAAAAGTGTAATCTGGGATTTCGCTGAGCAAGAGTTCAAGAGGAGTTTTCATGTTCAGAAGTCGTGAGGGTAGCCTGTTTATCAAGAAACAAGTGGTGGAGAAAGCATCACTCCAAAACCGAAACGGGACGGAGGCATGAGCTAGCAAAGTAAGGCCAGTTTCTACAAGATGACGATGCATACGTTCAGCGGTTCCATTCTGCTGATGTGTATGAGGACAAGACACACGGTGCAAAATCCCAAGCTTGTTGAAAAAGGTGTTGAGGTTGTGATATTCACCCCCCAGTCGGATTGAACATGAATAATTTTCTACTTAAGGAGACGCTCAACTTGTGTTTGAAACTGAATAAAAACATCGAACACATCAACTTTTCTCTTAATAAGATAAAGCCAAGTAAACCGGCTATAAGCATCAATGAAACTGACATAATAATTATGGCCACTAACGGACGTTTGGGCATGACCCCATACATCAGAAAACACAAGCTCAAGAGGATGTTTCACAACACGACTAGAATCTGAAAATGGAAGTTGGTGACTATTGCCCTGTTGACAGGCATCACAAATTGTTTCAGCAGTTTTATAGGACACAACTGGTAGTTCATGAAGATGTAGCACATGACGAACTATAGGGGCAGCAGGGTGACCAAGGCGTGCATGCCAATGTGTAGATGACACACGAACACCACTTAACGCCTGAGGAGAAGACTGCATAGGAGATGTGGGCGGCGCGTCAAGTGCATATAAACCATGGCGAAGACGACCACTAAGCAGAACGGCCCTCGTGTCCTGATCCTTGATAAAGAAACGAAAAGGGTGAAACTCGGCAAGGACATTATTATCAGGGGTAAGTTGAGGAATAGAAAACAAGCTACGTGTAGCAGTGGGAACTCGAAGAACATTAGAAAGATGTAGTTTGCGAAAGTTGTGTGCACGAAGTGAGGCCTGACCAACATGCGAGATGTGCATACCTTCTCCATTGGCTGTGTGCACCTGATCATGACTGTGATATGGTTCCTTGGTGGAAATCTTGGACATCTCGTTGGTGAGGTGGTTCGTGGCTCCCGTATCCATATGCCACGCAGGATCAATGGAGTAGCACGGAGTGCGCCCATGATCATGACTTGTCACCGTAGCAGCCTGTTTTTCATTTCCTTTGCCATTATTGCCCAGGCCGAGGAAATCTTGCTTGTAGCGTCGGTGACACCGGGAGGCGATGTGGCGCTCAATGCCACACATCGGGCAGGCCTGCTGAGCACCACAGCAGGGACAACACGCCACCGGCCTGGCGCCGCGAGTGATGGATGGCGGGGCAGCGCGGGCCTACGGGGATGAGGCCACCGGCTTCCTACCAGGAGACGGCGACAGCTTCAGTGGCTTACCGCAGGTCACAGCGTTGGCAGAGATGAAGCTCGGAGAGGCACGACGCGCTTTGATGCGCTGCTCACGACCAAGAAGACGCGCATATAGCTCTCGTGGCGGAAGTGGTGCCTCACGACCATGAATATTCTCGACCAGATTGTCATAATCATCATCAAGACCGTTGAGCACATGGGTGCTGAACTCCTCATCTCCAAGCGGCTGACCAATCGAGGCCAATGTGTCAGCGAGACCCGACATCTTGGTAAAGTACTCAGTGATAGAGAGACCATCAAGTTTAGTCTCCCCGAACTCGGTGCGTATAGCATGAACACGCGCCGTAGACTATGAGGTGAAGCTGTTGTGAAGTGCCGACCAAGCATCCCGGGACGTCGTGGCTAAGATGACGAGCGACGACACGCACGGAGTGAGCGATGACTGGATAGCAGCGAGAATCGCCTGGTCCTGCGCCACCCACACGTGATACGCCGGATGATACGGCGGCGGGCACGGGATGGAGCCATCAACGTACCCCTCCAAGTAGCGGCTTCGGAGCAGAGGTAGCACCTGAGCCCGCCATGACAGATAGTTAACCGACGTAAGATTCACCGGAAGGAGGTGTGAGAGGTAAAACAGCGATGACTCGGCCATGTGATCCACATGAGGCTGTGCAGGTGGCGCATAGCAGCCCATCATTGGATTCATCTCTGAGTTGGGGGCGAGCGCCAGTTGTGTCCCTGCGTATGGCGACACGAGGTAGGCTCCTGCAGGAGCGGAGCCAACACCCGACCCAGTTGGGGCTCGAGGGGTCACAGATGGTGCAGCCCCGTGGACCGGCGAGGACGGCTGCACCCCGTAGGGCTGGGGGCGTGACGACCCAGCGCAGGCAGGCACCGGCGGCGCGCCGTAGGGCGGCGGCCAGGCAGATGACGACGGAGGCGCGGTGCCAAAAGTTGAAGCAGGGGCGCCGTACCAGGGAGCGCCATAGGGCGACGGGGTAGACGCGCCATACAGGGGTGCAGGACCGCGGAACCCCGGCGGCCCAGAGACGACGGTCGAGGAAGACCCGCGAGATGCGATGGGCGGAGGCAAGGCGCCCGTCCCGCTCGACTCAATCGGGGAAATCGCGGGCGGCTGCCGCCAGGTCGTAGCCAGCGGGCATGAGGCCATGAAGGGTGACGAGGGGGCGAGCACTTGGATGACGCGGCGTCGGTGGTAGCAGGGGCCGAGACGGCGGCGGCGACAGGGGTAGTGGAAGACATCGAAACCCTAATTTGATACCATGTAAAACATAGAGTTTGGGAAACTACTCGACACCCTAAAAGGGGTGTGGCTATCTCATTATATAGGAGTACCAAAGGGTACAATACAATTACAGATGTATACAAGGGTCTATGTATATATACAGTCTAACATGCCCCCTGCCACGGATGACGATGCGCCTAGTCCCGACCACCCCAAGGTCCAGAAACCACGTAGGGCTGAGGTGGACTTCGTCCCGAGCTCGTCGGTGTTCGGGGCCTCACCGGAGGCAACCTGTGCCGCCGGGACGGGATACCGGCGCGGGCTCGGTCGGCCTCCCCTGGCCCTCCTCTATTTTGAGCGAGAGGTAGGGAAGGGCCTGCCAGTAGGTCCCTCTTATAAGTGGATGAGGCCCTAGGCCCCGTGCTTAAGTGGAGACGTCTTCAGCGGAAGACACCATCCTACAAGGAAAGCACCTCCCGGGAAACCGCCTTCAACGTAGCCTCTTTGCCGCCCGGTCGAGCCACTGGGCCGACCTAGTGGCTATCCCATGAACTAAGTGTTGTTCTGGCCCCTTTGGTAAATTCATCTGCCCTTTTTCTTTTTACCAGTAGGATTCAAGAATTCATAAAAAAATTCAAATCAACTCCAAATTTGATGAATTAGATTTCTAATGGACTCTTAAAACATGTCCTATCCAAATATGTGCATTGCACATTTTTCAGAGAAGTTTTCTCCACTGTTCAAATTAAAACTTCATATTCGAACTATTCAAAGCCACTTTGCAAAATCCCTAGAGCTTCCAAATCAACTCCAAATGGAGTTATTACAATCCCTAGGTGTTTAAAAAATCATCACCTATTTATATAGCCATAGTTAACATTTTTCCCATGCCATATTTTGGTTTGGACCCAATAAATAGCCACATTTCCATTTATTCCATCTTAGAAAACCCGTAGGAAATTCATCCCAACTCCAATTCCAGTGAAACCAATTCCTAGAGACTTCTAAAATCATGCCCTATTTAATAGGTGCATTCGCTCATTTTTGTAAAAAATGGTTTCTCTAGACTTCTTATAGGATCATCAATTCCTCCATTTCCACTATTCAAAAATCTCTCGTGATCGAAATCCATTAAAGCAACTTTAGGTATTTATTGTAACCAGAGGTGTCCAAGAAACATAAAACCCCTATTTTAGAAGACATTTATTTCTACGCTAGTTGTGTTGCTTATTGTGGATGTTTCCGAGGATAGTTGACAAAGTAGACAAAGTGCTCTAAGTTAGACAAGGAGATTGTGAAGCCCTCGAAGACTTTCTAGAGCCAGACAAGCACCCCTTTGACCATGTCTAAGAAACTATTTTATGCATGGCATATATCACTTCATTCTGTTGCATTGAATCGTGATGAATTGGTGACCACCGCGGTGGGTTGCCTTTGTTACTTCTCTCGTTGATACTTGCACTGAGCATGACCCTACCTTCCTATGAGGGTTTTGCGGGTGAGAATTAGTTAGGATGCTAAGTAGTTGCTACGCAAGTGGAATGAGAAATGCATGGTGTCATAAAGGAAATGTCGGGACCCCGATCCTAAGCCATACGAATCTAGCATGTAACACATCATATCTCTTTGTGGCATCACGCGTGGTAACCCCACGGCTGCCACCTTACCTTGACCGGGACCATTTTCGTATTTTGGATCACGCATATGAATATGTCGCTAGAAGTCATATGTTAGAGAACTGGGGTCGACATGACTAGTTATAAACCCAAGTGGCACATCCGTACTGTAACATGCATATGTAACCTAGGAATTGAGGTGTCGGTTATCAACTGCATGTAGACGAGTCATATCAAGCTACACAAACTCCATTACACCATGAGACATTTCTGTCATCAACTTTGTGTAGATGAGTCATAGCAGGCTACATGGACTCCATTACACCATGTGACATTTCCTCGTGGGGACAGACACAACAACAAAGAAGGATACACGCCAGTCAATCAATGTGTCTGGAGCAGTAGTAGGCAACCATGGCTCGGTGGAAGCACAAAGAGGCATCTCCCTAGAAAGAGGGCTACTAGAGGCACACAACTAGCTGTCGAATCCGACACATACAATGCATTTCAAAACATACACGTAATATGCATAATATGTGTAGATACAACATGGCATCCCAACACAACTCTACGACTCAAGCATTTATTAAAGACTCATAAGAGTCAACATAGTGTGATATTACAGAGAGGGTTCACATGACCCAACACTCAATTCATACAAGCAACATGCGGAAGCACGACATGTTTGAGTACAGACATCTACTAAAAGTTGTTGGAGGAGCCTGAAAATCTACAACAACCCTCTCAAAGGAGCCACACCTCTGTCTGGGATTCCCAAGCTAATTAGTTAACATCGAACTTCGCATAGAAACCAATAGTGAGACTAAGGTATCCTCTGCAAAACATAAATTAAGCAACCATGAGTACAAAGGTACTCAACAAGACTTACATCAGAACTATCTACATATGCATCATTTTCAACAATGGGGGGTTCTGGAGTTAATACCGACAAACAAGGTTTGAGTCTTGGCTAACCTATACTATAACTACAAGTACTTTCTTTGAGATGGGGAAGCACACATGACTCCACATATTCACCACATCAATGGATCCTCTCCCATCTCCTTACGAGAAGGCCATCCATAACACTCACAATTATCTTGTGCGTTTTAGAGTATCCATTGCAAGTTATCTATGAACCATATAAGCTTTCCAAGTAGTCCAGATCCGCGGATGGGGCTATTCGAATAGATGATATAACCCTACAGGGGTGTACTTCTTCACACATGTTTCCACCACTTAGGGCCGACCAGGACCGTGAACCACACAAGACCCTAGTCGAGGTTTATCACCTATTTGAGACTGAACCAGCAAGGAAGTCCGATCGAAGTTTCCTCTACAGCCTCAAACGATGTGCGCAGGGTTCCATAAGCCCACCATTCGGGTGCCACATGGTACACCGTGCCACTGTGCATCTACCATACTAAAGCCCACCCCATCGGGCAGTGCTAGACACGACCGCTAGCACTTGTCCTACAAACACCAGAAACTAGTTGCGACTCCTGGACAGTGATCAAGGGGATTAATAAGTCGGGTGGGGTCATATTTCAGTGCCCAGCGTGTGGTAGTAGTTGTCTTGGATCACATACAAAGAACTCGGTTCTTAAGGACGGTCCCAATGAGGGAACCTGCCATGTACTCCTACATGGCCTCTCATCGATACCTTTACTAAATCGGATTCACACACTTAACTCTCACATAGTAGGACATGAACACAACCATTCTGATTCATCACCCAGATGGGTCAGACCCGACACAACTCTAAGCATAGTAGGCACGGTCAGCAAGCATGGATGAGTAAGGACAACAAAAAGTCAAGCACTCGCTACTCATGCTAAATGGTTTCGACTATTTACTCTTGCAAAGATAGGTCATGTACAGGAATAGGTTCAACTTCCGAGACATGTAACAGTTGAATTTTTTTATCCTCTTGCAGTAAAATAGATTAGGAGTGAGAGAGTGCGTTTATATCAGTATGCTCAAGGGGGGGGTGCTTTCCTTACAGTTTTGAAGATAGAAATTCTCTTCATCACCGTCAACGATCACAACGTCGGAACCATCGTCTACTGACATGGAACAACACCGGCAAAAAGAAATAGAACAACATTTACTTCACATAAATGCAACACTATGATGCATGATCATGACATGGCAATTTGATGTTGATTGAGCTAATGCATATAGCAACAACATTAAATGAAGTTGGTTTGAATCAAAGGATCAATTTCAAACTCCATATGTGGTTATTTAATAGACATTTTTTATTTGTACAAAATAGAGTACATAAGTTCTTTTAACGTGCATGAAAATGCCATAAACAAATCCATTAGACTTTTCTGATAATTTTTCGTATATAAATTATTTTTATGTGAGTTACAGATTATTTTATACGGTTTTTAGAAGTTTTAAACATTTTCTGGATTATGTCATGGTGACGTCACCTAAGTGAACTGGGTCACTCCAGGTCAAACCTGACCAATGGTACCCCCATGTTAGTAACACATAGGCTAAAATGGCGTAATATAAAACTTAACTGAGTTTTAGCAAGGCCAAGGCCCACACGTCATTGGTTGTGGGGGTGGTTAGCGTGGGGATTAAGCTCTAATTATGGTGCCACGTCAGCAACACCGATGGAGACCATATTTCATGGAGCACGCATGTCAGATTTGCTCCGAACGACACTCGAGGGGTCGGATGGGCATGCGACTTGGCCTTACAGACAGCTCGGGCTTGTGCGCATCTATGAGAGGCACGCGGGAGGTCGAGGAGTGGATGGAGCAACGGCGGTAGCCAACTGAGCAGCGGTCGAAGCTCGGGCATGCACGATGTGGCACTACAGCTAGCAATCGACGTGGGGAAGAAGGGGAAACAGATCGAGGGCTCACATCAGGGTCGGAGGCAATCTTTGCTGGATTAGGGGAGTCTATGGGGCGGCGAATCGACGATGTCATCCGGCGGTTGTTAATTGTGAAGACGGATCAGGGATTGTAATAGGTAACTACAACTTGCTAGATAGGATCCATGTCGGTGCACTAGGACGAGGGTACCCAGTGAACCTAACTTATGCACAGGCAGTGGTAGAAAAACCCACCAACGAAGTACGGTCAAGTCCAAGCCCAAGACGGAGGAGCCGCTCTATGAGGGATCAAGGAGCGCATCAAGGAGACCAAGACTCTGGCAGAAGCAACCTACACTGGCTAAGCGACACCGGCAAGACCTACACAGTAGCCTAGGACGGGCCCAAGATGTGCCCAGAACCCCCGACATCTTCCGGGGACCAAGTCACAAACATCCTCAAGAAGACCCATCAAGTCATCCCTCCGGCAAGCACGAGCTAATCTACCACCGCTCCACATCATCACCACACCAGTCACTTATCTATGAGGTGTCGAGCTCTGGGATGACTAAGTGGCTCTCGTTGGGCACATTTTGACATGCCGGAAGAAAGATTATGCCCCCCTTGACACCCGTCCATAGGTATGTCAAGCTGTGGTGCAATAGTTAGCTAGAGCGGTGGAAGGAGCTTGTCGGGGGCACACCCCCACTCGCCACCTAACACAACATTTGTGGCATTTCGTCTTGAGTGCCAGAGTTAGGTATGATAGCACTATTGGCTATCTAATCATGTCTATTTGGCACTATGGATGCTCCTTGATCTATAAAAGGAGGCCCAAGGGAACCTAGAACATGATTCGGATCCTAGAACATTTGTACGCACATAGTAGCTTTCTACGGCAACCCTTGCCAGGTCAGAACACCGTACGAGCTTCATCTTCCCCAAATCAGTCCACCAAAGCAGGAGTAGGGTTTCAAGCTTTTGAGCGGCCTGAATCTGGGTAAATGCCTCGAGTCCCATCGTCGTTCTACCTTGTAGTTGTTTCATTTTGTGCAACACGATATCCCCGCCGAACCACGAAGGAGCCAATGGCCCCATAGGTGATCGAGTGCAACCTGCCCCGACAATCCAAATCACTCTCATATTCGTGACAACATAATAGTTTCAGATCTGGAATAATGGCACTCGGGCCCTAGTGACAAGCATTAAGCATAGCAAAGTCATAGTAACATCAATCTCAAAACATAGTGGATACTACGGACCAAGCCCTATCAAACTTAACTCAATTACATGATCAATCTCATCCAATTGCACTACCGTCCAGCAAGCGTACAAAGGAATTACTCACTCCCAGTGGTGAGCATCATGGCGATGTTGATGAAGAAGGGTCGGTGATGACGACGGCCACTAATCCCCCTCTCCGGAACCCCAAACAAACTCCAGATCAGCCCTCCGGAGGAAGAACGTGAGGTGGCGGTGGCTCCATCTCATGAAACGTGATGAAAACTTCTCTATGATCTTTTTCTCCGAAGATGTGATTTTATAGGACTAGAATTAGGGTCGGAGGAGTCTCTTGGGCCCCACAAGCCATCAAGGCACGCCCCTGGGGGCGCGTTGTTGGCTTGTGCCTCCGTGGTACGCGTCCTGCAGTAGGTCTTCACTCCATGATTCCTTATAATTCCCAGAAATAATTCACAAAAGGTTATGTTTGATTCCGAGAACTTCTATTTCTGCACAAAAATAACACCAAGGTAGTTCTGCTGAAAAAAAGTTAGTCCGGGTTAGTTTCATTCAAATCATGCAAATTAGAGGTCAAAACCAAAGTAAAAGTGTTTGGAAAAGTAGATGCGTTGGAGACGTATCAACTCCATCAAGCTTAACTCATTGCTTGTACCCAAGCAATTCCGCTTCTAAACTGAAAGTAATAAAGAAAACTTCTACAAACTCTTTTGTTCTCACCATTATACACATGCTCAGCTAGTGTTCAAGTTTTCAGCATAAATCATAGGTAATCATATCCAAAATAAAAATTAAGGATCATATTTAATTATGGCAATAAATAACCAAGTAGTGAGCAATAATAAAATATCTCACATGCCAACAATTTGTCAAAACAATCATGATTTAACATGGTGACATGGTATCTCAGTAGCCCTTTCTCAGACCCCAAAAATAAATGCAGAGCACCTCTGAGTTTCAAGCAATGACTAAATGTTATAATTCATAGTAGGAAAGATATATTCATGCTCTCATTCAACATTAACTAGACTCAATGCATAAGAATGACAATAGTGATCTCCGGTCTGGTGCTCTAAGTAAGAGGGTGATGTCTCAACATAAAAGTAAATATATAGGCCCTTTGTAGAGGGAACCATTGATTTGTAGACGTGCCAGAGCTTAGGTTTTAAAGCAGTGTGGGAAATATAGTTTCCAGTGGTGTTCTTTACTATCAATGTTACGACAAAGGTTTCAGTATCTTCCATGTTAAACTCATTATAGGTGGTTCCCAAGCGGAATTGTAAAGTTTTACTCCTATCCACCATCCATACACAACCATGACTATCCGAATTCACGGGTGCTGATGAGGACATCAACACCATTGTTACACCCATAGACCCAGCTGCTATACATAATGGACCAGTTACTATAGCTCGTGCACGCCAATTGAATTACCAGGTACTTTCATTTCTTTGGAATACTTCTAATGTTCATGAACATATGATGCTGCCTCAGTTAGATACTTCTGTTGTGCTCATGAAAGAAGGACCTAGCATGGACAAGAAGGATATATGTTGGAGCGGGATCAAGCATGAAGAAGAAGGTGCACGCGCGGGTGAGAACAATGGAGTTTCCACTCGTGATTTTTGCACTTTGAAACCACCATAAGGAGAGTATGAAGGCTTTGGACGAAATATTCAAGACGCCACTTTATGAATTTCGTCCATAGGCTGTTATAAGTGTTGCAGCACTTTATTTTTGGGTCATGCCCATGTAATTTCGAAATACCATAATATAGGGTATTTTTAGGGTCTGTATGTGTGGGGAAATCGAGTTTAGGGCTGTTTTCGGACCGCTCCTCTAAGGGTCACGAAATTGCCTCTCTGTTCCCTCATATATAGCGGCCTTAGGGCACCGTTTAGACTTGGGTTTCGTTTAGATTACAAGTTCGCCATAGCTGCAACTTCGCGTTCTTCGTTTGTGTTCTACGACCAGACAAAGGCGTCATAGAACCCCATCTTCATCAATAAAGCTTTCCTCTTATATTTGCAATATCTTGATTGCAATCTTTGTTTATTTCTTGTTCTTCGTTTGCGTGCAGGAAACAAACCTTCGTGGATAGGTTAATCATGCTCCGGTGTGATCAATAACCTCTCGGAGTTGGTTTACCGATTGCTAAGGCGCGACGTCCTCACACGTTCGTAGTCGGATCGTCAAAGTCTACTCCACCAAAACGATACCCACGATCTCATGGAAAGACAGGGACAACTTCACCTCTATCAAGTGGTATCAGATTTCCAGGTTGCTCGGTGAGATTCTATAAGTTTTTCATGGTTAGATCACATTTTTTCTTCATACCTATCGTCCACGAAAAAGCCATAAAAATTAGGGTTAGATCATCATATCCGAACCAATCTGAGCCTTTGCATAGTCTTTTCAGTAGTTTGCTTAGTTGAATTTGCGGTTACATCGTCGTGTCGAGTTGCTGGTCTTAGTGTGTAGTCCTTTAGAGTTTCGAGTTCTGTTCACAGGTCGTCACGCCACCACCGCATCGTCTTTCATCGCTGACATATATCACCTCCACGCTACCATCATCGCTGCTGCCATATACCACCACCACGCCACCATTATCCTTGCTGCCACATACCCACCACTATCCTAGTCTGCATCCTTTTCGTCTTAGGTTAATTTCGAGATGTGTTTGATTTCGGTTTCGGTTTCCTTACCTGAGTAGGCTTCGAAAAAAAAGAGTCTGGCACGCTTTCCATAGCACTTTTTAGGCCAAAATTTCGAGGGGTGAAATTTTTTCCCTATCGTTTTGTTAGGCTTTTTAGAGAGTTTTGAGACACTCACCTCATAGTGATTTTTGTCGCAATTTTTGGTCGTCGCAGCCCCGAATTGCTCCAGAAATAATAATAATAATTGTCCAAAAAATTTCGTGCCTATCCTGTTTTTGTTCTTTGGGAAGAGTTTTGAGACACTCGCCATTTATAGTGATTTTCTGAAGAAGAAAAAAGTAAAAGCGCAAAAAAAGAGAAAAAAAAATCAGAGTGGCTCTTCCCTTGATTAGTATGTGTCGTCGTGACTTTGTTGGTGTTCTAGGCTCGCGTCTCTAGTACTGTCTAGCCTAGGACTAGCACGGTACCGTCGTTGAGTGTCTTTTCAATTTTGCATCTCTGAATTAATTATTGCTGACCCTTCTTGCTACCATATTATAAGCCTTCCCAACTCCACATACATCTACAGCGTGTGTTTGACACCACCTCGCAATCGCTCTATCCAAGGTTTGAGAGTTTTGACTACACCGGTTGCCGATCGCCACCTGCTGATGGGTAAGAATTGGTAAGAAATTGAGATTTGCTTGACGGATTTGTGACACACCACCACCACTTCCTAGTAGTATGTAGGTTCATATTATTCTGTGTTCCTATTGCTGCTAACCATGCCAGGATCACACAACGAGGAGATCGACTGGGAGAACCTGACCAACCAGGAGCTCCATGATAAATTTCAGCAAATGATGTCTGACCAGGTACAGGATTTTGTGACCACCTTTGGAGAGGCCATGGACAAGATCGAAGGTATGGAGAAGAAATTCGACACCAAGATGAACGCCAAGTTCAATGAGGTGCTTGCTCCTTTACCACCACCAGCTGCACCTTCTGTCCCTCTTCAACCACAACCACAACGGCTACGAGCGCGACGTCTGCCTGTCGGACAAGTGCAGAATTTTGGTGTTGTTGCTACTACTAATGCTGCTGCTCCTCCTACTGCTACTACTGAGGTTTTTATGGCTGAGCAGAATGAGGATTATGATGGTGATTACGTTGATGAGGGAGAGGTTGCTCCAGTTCAACAACAACCACCACAACAAGCCGCTGGTCGTCCACATGGATACAATCGCAATGGTAGGGATGCACCACACCTTCAGGTACGGGATCATGACCATCTCCCTAAACTTAAATTGTATATTCCTACTTTTGATGGTCGATATGTTCCTGATATATATCTTACTTGGGAGTCAAAAACAGAGCAACATTTTACATGCTTGCAATTTCCTGAAGATAGACGTGTTGCTACTGCTGTTTGTTCTTTCACTAGTTTTGCTTGTGTTTGGTGGTCTGAATATTGTAGAATACATCATGCTAATATTCCACCTACTTGGCCTGCTTTGAAAAATGCTATGCGTACTCGTTGGGTTCCACCATATTATCAACGTGAATTACTTCAAAACTTGCAGCGTTTAAGACAAGGAAAAAAGTCTGTAGAAGAATATTATCAGGAATTACAAACTCGCAAGATTAGATGTGCTATTGTTGAGGGCAATGATGCTATGCTTGCACGTTTTATGGGTGGATTAAATAGAGATATTCAGACTATTCTAGAATATAAGGATTATAACACTATCACTCGTTTATTCCATCTTGCTTGCAAAGCTGAACGTGAAGTGCAGGATCGACAGGCATTGGCGAGAACTAATTTTTCTGCAGGTTGCACTTCCTCATGGACGCCACGAACCACCTCTACTTCAACACATCCTTCTACATCAGCACCGCCTACTTTAGCCGCCAATTCCACCACAGATACCAGGAAACAGGCCCCTGCCACAACCTTCGCCAATAGCACACCTTCCGGGCCTGCATAGAGCTCTTCTTCATCCATGGCAAACACATGAGGTTATTTGTCGTCGTTGCAAGAGTGGAGGTCATTATGCGAGAGAGTGCCCATCCAAGTGCGTGATGATTATTACTGAGGATGGTGGATATGACTCTACTAGTGATTATGACGAGGAGACTCTAGCTCTTATTGCAAGTGAAGAACGAGGTGTAGATGATGCTGAATGAGAGACACAATACATGGTTGCTGACTGATATGTCTCCAACGTATCTACTTCTCCAAACTCCTTTGCCCTTGTCTTGGACTCTAATTTGCATGATTTGAATGAAACTATCCCGCACTCACGTTGTTTTCAGCAGAACTGCGATGGTGTTGTTTTTTTGCAGAAATAAAATTTCTCGGAATGACCTGGAAACTTACGAGGATTTTTTATGGAATATATAAAAAATATTAGAGAAAGAATCAACTAAAGATACGCTGCCAGTGGGCCACGAGCCCTGCAGGCGCCCCCCTAGGGCACGCCTAGCAGGCTCGTGGGGCCCACGTGGCTCCTCCGAATTCATCTCCAACTCCATATAACCTCTCCCGCCCAGAAAAAAATAGGAGAAAAGAGTTCATCGCGTTTCACGATACGGAGCCGCCGCCATCGCCTGTTCTTCCTCGGGAGGGCAGATTTGGAGTCCGTTCTGGGCTCCGGAGAGGGGAAATCGACGTCGTCGTCATCATCAACCGTCCTCCATCGCCAATTCCTTGATGCTCTCCATCGTTTGTGAGTAATCTTATCGTAGGCTTGCTGTACGGTGATGGGTTGGATGAGATCTATCATGTAATCGAGTTAGTTTTGATGGGCATTGATGTTGCTACTACTTTGCTATGCTTAATGCTTGTCACTAGGGCCCGAGTGCCATGATTTCAGATCTGAACCTATTATATTTTCATCAACATATGTGTGTTCTTGATCCTATCTTGCAAGTTGTAGTCACCTACTATGTGTTATGACCCGCCAACCCCGGAGTCACAATAGGTGGAACCACTCCCAGAGATGATCATAGTATGAGGATCCCATGTATTCACCATGTGCTAATGCTTTGTTTCGGTTCTCTATTGAAAGGAAACCTTAATATCCCTTAGTTTCCATTAGGACCCCGCTGCCACGGGAGGGTAGGACAAAAGATGGCATGCAAGTTCTTTTCCATAAGCACGTATGACTAAATACGGAATACATGCCTACATTACATTGACGAACTGGAGCTAGTTACATATCACCCTATGTTATAACTGTTACATGATGAATGCCATCCGACATAATTATCCATCACCGATCAAATGCCTACGAGCTTTTCCTATACTAGTCCTTGCTAAGTTACTTTACCGCTACTGTTGTCACACTTGCTATACAAACTACTACTGCTACTGTTACCGCCGCTACCGTTACTATCATACTACTTTGCTACTAAAACTTTGCTGCAGATACTAAGTCTTTCGGGTGTGGTTTAATTGACAACTCAACTGCTAATACTCGAGAGTATTCTTTGGCTCCCCTTGTGTCGAATCAATAAATTTGGGTTGAATACTCTACCCTCGAAAACTGTTGCGATCCCCTATACTTGTGGGTTATCAAGACCTTTTTCTTGCGCCGTTGCCGGGGAACATAGCTCTATTCTCTGAGTCACTTGTGATTTATATCTGTTGATCACTATGAGGAATTCGAGATCTCCAAAAACTAAAGTCTTGCCCTCAACTACGAGGATAGGTATGGAACTGTCGTCTAGCTCTGCACTTGATTCACCTTCTGTTATGAGTAAATTTGCGACACCCCCACCTATTAGTAATTCTGATATGTCGCCTGTGCTGGATGATGCTACTTCTGCTATCCATGATGCTTATGATAATGCTTTGCTTGATAATGATATCCTGAATCTAATGATACTTCTGAAACTTATGAAATTATTGAAGTTGAACCTGCTGTGACACCTGTTAGACCTAGCTCTCCTAGATATGAATTGCCTAATATACCTAAGGGTTATGTTATGGAGGGAGAGGTAGCTGAAGACTTTCTTGCTTGTAAGGATAGCTATGATCTTGAGAATTTATTACGCAAGTGGAAAGAAAAATCTCTGAATGCTAGAATGAAATATGATCCTAAGTTTGCTACTTCAGCCATCTTTGTTAGTGATAAGGATTATGAATTCTCTGTCGATCCTGAGTTAATCACTTTGGTTGAATCTGATCCTTTTCATGGTTATGAATCTGAAACTATTGTAGCACATCTTACTAAACTGAATGATATAGCCACCCTATTCACTAATGAGGAAAAAATTCGCTATTACTATATCCTTAAGTTGTTTCCTTTCTCACTAAAGGGTGATGCTAAAACTTTGTTTACTTCTCTTGCTCCTGGTTGTGTGTGTAGTCCCCAGGATATGATATACTACTTCTCTGAGAAATATTTTCCTGCCCATAATAAACAAGCCGCCTTGTAGGATATATATAACTTTGTGCAAATTGGAGAAGAGAGACTCCCACAAGCTTGGGGGAGGCTTGTCTAGTTACTTAATGCTTTGCCTGATCACCCTCTTAAGAAAAATGAAATACTTGATATCTTTTATATTGGACTAACCGATGCTTCTAGGGACCACCTAGATAGTTGTGTTGGTTGTGTTTTCAGGGAACGAACTGTGGAACAAGCTGAAATTCTATTGAATAATATCTTGAGCAATGATAATGCTTGGACTATTCCCGAACCACCTCCGAAGCCTACTCCGAAGAAAAGAGGTATTCTATTCCTCAGTCCTGAAGATATGCAAGAAGCCAAGAAATCTATGCAAGAGAAAGGTATTAAATCTGAAGATGTTAAGAATCTACCACCTATTGAAGAAATACATGGTGTTGATAACCCGACATAGGTAGTAGAGGTAAATTCTCTTCGTAGAGTCAATGAAAGTGATATTCCTTATGATAAACCTGCTAGCTTATGCTTAGATGAATTTTATAACTTTGTTGCCAAACAACAAGTACGTAAGGCTCAAAATGACTTGCTTAATTAATGGAATGATAATTTTGTTAGAGTTGTTACTAGAGGTGGTAGAATGACTCGGGAACCTTTGTATCGTGAGGGCCATCCCAAGAGAATTGAACAAGATTCTCAAGGAGTTAATACTGATGCACCTAGTCATTCTGGTAATAGGAAGAAAAAGAAAGATGATAGGAACTTGCATGCTAGTAAACCTGTTGTTGTTACACCTGATAATCCAAATGATGTTTCTATTTCTGATGCCGAAACACAATCTGGTGATGAACATGAGCCTAGTGATAATATTGATAATGGTGTTCATGTTGATGCTCAAACTAGTAATGATAATGATGTGGAGACTGAACCTGCTGTTGATCTTGATAACCCACAACCTAAGAACTAGAGATATGATAAGAATGATTCTATTGCTAGAAAGCATGGTAAAGAAAGAGAACCATGGGTTCGGAAACCCATGCCCTTTCCTCCCAAGCCATCCAAGAAAAAGGATGATGAGCATTTTGAGCACTTTGTTGAAATGATTAGACCTGACTTTTTGCAAATGTGTTTGACTGATATGCTTAAAATGTCTCCTTATGCTAAGTATATGAACGATATTGTGACTAATAAAAGAAAGATACCCGATGTTCAGATTTCCACCATGCTTGCTAATTACACTTTTAAGGGTGGGACTCCTAACAAACTAGGTGATCCCGGAGTGCCCACTATACCTTGCTCCATTAAAGGAAATTATATTAGAACTGCTTTATGTGATCTTGGAGCCGATGTTAGTGTAATGTCTCTCTCTTTATATCGTGGACTTGAATTCGATAAGTTGAGATCTACTAAAATTTCTTTGCAAATGGCCGACAAATCAACTGCTTTACCTATCGGCATTTGCGAGGATGTGCATGTTGTGGTTGCGAACATTACTATCTTAACGGACTTTGTTATTCTTGATAATCCCGAGGATGATGCCATGGTGGTCATCCTTGGAAGACCCTTTTTAAACACTGCAGGGGCTTTTACTGATTGCAGCAAAGGCAATGTCACTTTCCATGTTAATGGTAATGAGCACACGGTGCACTTTCCGAAGAAACAATATCGAGTTCATTGCATTAAAGCTATTGAAAAATCTTCATCAATTATTATTGGAAGCTTTGAATTCCCTATACATACTGTCAAGTTGAAATATGATATACTTGTTATTGGGGGTATGCACACCCCCGTTGAGGTAACCTAGTGATTATTCAAAAATTCTCCGGTTTTATGTGATTCAAACAAAAGTTTTGTCAAGAGACTTGATCAACCTCATTGACGGATTTCTTTTGATGACCATGAGATGGATGAATCTAGAAGTCACAACCTTCTGTTCACAACTTTTTTACTTTCTGTTATTTAGTAGAAAAATAATAAATATAGCATTATTTTCCTGTTTTCTGCATTATCTGTTCAATAAAAAATGATCTGAAAATAAAAGTTCTCCAAATGCCCTGAAATTCAAGTATGCTTTTTTTGGAATATTTAATAATTTCTGAGATAGATAATGCTACCTCTTGAGCTTGCGTTGGTTTTTCCCTTGAAGAGGAAAGGGTGATCCAGCACAGTAGCAGTAAGTATTTCCTTCAGTTTGAGAACCAAGGTATCAATCCAGTAGGAGTATCAAGGCAAGTCTCCAAAGTACCTGCGCAAAAACATCAAACTTGCACCCAACGCTACAAATGGGTTGTCAATCCCTTCACGATTGATTGCAAGGTGAGATCTGAAGGCGGAAAGTGCAACAAAGTAAAAGAGTAGGGCTAAAAATATGATGTGAAGTAGACCCGGGGGACATAGTGTTCACTAGAGGCTTCTCTCATGATAGCAAGTATTACGATGGGTGAACGAATTACTGTCAAGCAATTGATAGAACCGCGCAAAGTCATGACGATATCTAAGGCAATGATCATACATATAGGCATCACGTCCGAGACAAGTAGACCGATATTGTCTGCATCTACTACTATTACTCCACACATCGACCGCTATCCAGCATGCATCTAGTGTATTAAGTTCATGACAAATGTAGTAACGCCTTAAGCAAGATGACATGATGTAGATGGATAAATTCATGCAATATGATATAACCCCCATCATTTTACCCTTGATGGCAACAACATGATGCGTGCCTCGCTACCCCTTCTGTCACTAGGTGAGGACACCGCACGGTATGAACCCAAAACCAAGCACTTCTCCGATTGCAAGAATTATAGATCAAGTTGGCCAAACAAAACCCACAACTCGAAGAGAATTACAAGGATATGAAATCATGCATATAAGATATTAGAGGAAACTCAAATAAGAATCATAGATAATCTGATCATAAATCCAAAATTCATCGGATCTCGACAAACACACCGCAAAAGAAGATTACATCGGATAGATCTCCATGAAGATCATGGAGAACTTTGTATTGAAGATCCAAGAGAGAGAAGAAGCCATCTAGCTACTAGCTATGGACCCAAAGGTCTGTGGTGAACTACTCACACATCATCGGAGAGGCAATGGTATTGATGAAGAAGCCCTCCGTGTCCAAATCCCCCCTCCGGCAGGGCACCAGAACGTGCCCCAGATGGGATCTTGCGGAGACAGAAGCTTGCGGCGGCGGAAAAGTATTTTCGTGGCTCTCTGCCGTGGTTTCAGATTTTTTGGGGATTTATAGGCGGAAGAGGTAGGGCAAAGGAGCCACAGGGGGCCCACAAGCCTGCTAGGCGCCCCCCAGGCCGCGGCTAGGGGGCTTGTGGCCTCCCCCGGGACCCTTTGCCTTGGTTCTCAAGCTCCGTGCGTATCTTCTGTTTCGGAAAAATCATTCCGAAGATTTTTTCCGTTTGGACTCCGTTTGATATTCTCCTCTGGAAAAGGTCAAAAACATGGAAAAAGAGGAACTGGCACTTGGCACTGAGTTAATAAGTTAGTCCCAAAAAAGATATAAAATGCAAACAAAACATCCAAAGTTGACAAGATAATAGCATGGAACCATCAAAAATTATAGATACGTTGGAGACGTATCAAGCATCCCCAAGCTTAACTCCTGCTCATCCTCGAGTAGGGAAGTGATAAAGACTGAATTTTTGATGTGGAATGCTACCTAACATATTTGTCCTTTGCAACTTCTTTCATGTGACATGAATGTTCAGATCCTTAAGATTCAAAACAATAGTTTGCTACAATAATACTTCAAGCAAACTAGCAAGGTAATCATGAACTTTCGAAATAACAAGGCCAAAGAAAGTTATCCCTACGAATTCATATAGTCTGGCTATGCTCCATCATCCCCACACAACGAATTTAAATCATGCACAACCCCGGTATTGGCCAAGTAATTGTTTCCGCACTCTTACTTTCTCAAACCTTTTCCAACTCTCACGCAATACATGAGCATGAGCCATGGATATAGCACTATAGGTGGAATAAAGTGTGGTGGAGGTTTTGAGGCAAAAAGGAGGAGATGGTCACATCGACTCGGCGTATCAACGGGCTATGGAGATGCCCATCAATAGATATCAATGTGACTGAGTAGGGATTACCATGCAACGGATACACTTAGAGTTATAAGCATGTGAAAGCTCAATAGGAGAACTAGTGGGTGTGCACCCAACTTGCTTGATCACGAGGACCTAGGGCAATTTTGAGGAAGCCCATCATTGGAATATACAAGCCAAGTTATATAATGAAGATTCCCACTAGTATATGGTGGTGACAAAACAAGAGACTCTCAATCATGAAGAACATGGTGCTATTATGAAGCACAAGTGTGGAAAAATATAGTAGCATTGTCCCTTCTCCCTTTTTCTCTCTTTTTTGTATTTGTTTGGGCTCTTGGGACTCTTTTCATATTTTTTTTGGTGGGCATCTTTGGCCTCTTTTCATTTTTCCTCACATGGGACAATGCTCTAATAATGATGATCATCACACTTTTATTTACTCACAACTCAACACTTAGAGCAATGATGACTCTATAGGAAATGCCTCCGGCGGTGTACCGGGGTGTGCAACGATCTAGCTTAGCGTATGACGTTCAAATATCTCGCTAGCTATCTTACGATCATGCAGTGGCAATCTGAAAGTGACGGCACAAGTAATGAGATGGAACGGTGGGAGTTGCATGGCAATATATCTCGGAATGGCTATGAAAAGGCCATAATAGGTAGGTATGGTGGCTGTTTTGAGGAAGGTATATGGTGGTTTTGTGCACCGGCGAAAGTTGCGCGACACTAGAGAAGCTAGCAATGGTGGAAGGTGAAAGTGCATCTATACCATGGACTCACATTAGTCATGAAGAACTCATATACTTATTGTGAAAGTTTTATTAGTAATCAAAACAAAGTGCTAAACGCATACTCCTTGGGGAAGGGTTGGTAGGTCCTAACCATCGCACGATCTCGACCGCAACACAAAGGATGACAATCAATAAATCAATTATGCTCCGACTTCCTAACGTACCGGTTCACCATACGTGCATGTTACGGGAATCACTAACTTCAACACAAGTATTTCTGGATTCACAACACCCTACTAACATGACTCTAATATTACCAAATCCATGTCTCATAACTAATTGAGAGGAATCAAACTTCTCTTTCTAATCAATGCACATGAATATGGAAGTTTTTATTGTATCCTCTTTGGATGCCTATCAACTTTAGGACTACTTTCATAACACAAGCCAATTACCAAGTTACTCAGAAAGAGCACTCTCAAAAAGATATAAGTGAAGATCGAGAGTTCTTATTTCTCCAAAAATATGACACCGTTGTGCTCTAAAAAGATCTAAGTGAAGCACTAGAGCAAAGTTATCTAGCTCAAAAGATATAAGTGAAGCTCAAAGAGTATTCTAGCAAATTCACGATGCGTGTGTGTCTCTCCCAAAAAGGTGTGCAGCAAGGATGATTGTGACACAACAAAAAGAAAAGACTCCTATAATACATGACGCTCCAAGCAAAACACATATCATGTGGTGAATAAAAATATAGCTCCAAGTAATGTTACCGATGGATTGAAGACGAAAGAGGGGATGCCTTACCGGGGCATCCCCAAGCGTAGGCTTTTTGGTGTCCTTGAATTTGGCTTGGGATGCCTTCGGCATGCCCAAGCTTGAGCTCTTTCCACTCTTTATCCCATTGTCCATGAGAACATCACCCAAAACTTGAAAACTTCACAACACAAAACTAAAAGAGAAACTCGGGATATCATTAGCACAAGAAAAAAAACTACCAATTCTTTAGGTACTATAGTAAACTTGATTTCTATTTAGATTGATGTTAGATTACTTTGTTATCACGTTTCCATGGCTAGTACCCCCTGATACTATCCATAGTTTCATCAAAATAAGCAATCAACAAAACAAAAAACAAAATCTGTCAAAAACAGACCAGTCTGTAGCAATCTGTATACTTCGTATACTTATGGTATCTCCAAAATTATGAAAACTTATGAAAATTAGGGCAATTGGCATATCAACCAGCAGCAAAAAGAATCAACTCAAAAGCTCTTTCTGGATAGGAATTAAAATAATTTTGTGAGCGCAAAGTTTCTGTCTTTTTCAGCAAGATCAAACAACCATCACCAAAACTGATCATAAAGGTTCTACTTGGCACAAAAACTAAAAGAAACATAAAAAAACACAATCATAACAGAATTATGGTGGTGTGGACTGATACATCTCCAACGTATCTATAATTTTTGATGGTTCCATGCTATTATCTTGTCAACTTTGGATGTTTTATATGCATGAATATGCTATTTTATATCTTTTTTGGGACTAACCTATTAACTCAGTGCCAAGTGCCAGTTTCTGTTTTTTCCGTGTTTTGACCCTTTTTCGGACGGAGTCCAAATGGAATGAAACTTCACGATGATTTTTTTGGACCAAAAGAGACCCCGGAAGCTTTGGAAGAAGGCCAGAAGAGCCACGAGGGAGTCACAAGCCCATGGGGCACGGCCTACCCCCCGGGTCGCACCGTGCAGGATTGTGACCCCCTCGTGGGCCCAACTGACGCAATTCCACCGCCATAAATTCCTATAAATACCGAAACCTCCAGAAAGAAACCTAGATCGGGAGTTCCGCCGCCGCAAGCCTCTGTAGCCACCAAAAACCAATCCGGAGCCCGTTCCGGCACCCTGCCGGAGGAGGAATCCATCTCCGGTGGCCATCTTCATCATCTCGGCGATCTCCATGACGAGGAGGGAGTAGTTCTCCCTCGGGGCTGAGGGTATGTACCAGTAGTTATGTGTTTGATCTCTCTCTCTCTCTCTCTCGTATTCTTGAGATGTCTTGATCTCGATGTACCGTGGGCTGTGCTACTATAGTTTGATCTTATGATGTTCTTCCCCCTCTCCCTTCTTGTAATGAATTGAATTTCCCCTTTGAAGTTATCTTATCGGATTGAGTCTTTGAGAACACTTGATGTATGTCTTGCACGTGTCTATCTGCTGTGATCAACTTGCGGGTTTGTGACAATTGGGAACCTATGCGTATGAGTTGGCACACGTGGATTCATGTGATTACTCGATGTATGTTTTGGTGATCAACTTGCGGGTTCGTAACATTGGGAACCTATGCATAGGGGTTGGCACACGTTTTGACTCTCCGGTAGAAAATTTGGGGCACTCTTTGAAGTTCTATGTGTTGGTTGAATAGATGATTCTGAGATTGTGTGATGCATATCGTATAATCATGCCCACGGATACTTGAGGTGACAATGGAGTATCTTGGTGACATTAAGGTCTTGGTTGATATGTATCTTAAGGTGTTATTCTAGTACGAACTCTTGAATAGAAGGATCAGAAAGAATAACTTTATGGTGGTTTCGTACCCGATAATAATCTCTTCGTTTGTTCTCCGCTATTAGTGACTTTGGAGTTACTCTTTATTGCATGTTGAGGGCTAGTTATATGATCCAATTATGTTATCATTGTTGACAGAACTTCACTAGTGAAAGCATGAACCCTAGGCCTTGTTTCCACGCCTTGCAATACCGTTTGTGCTCACTTTTGTTACTAGTTACCTTGTTGTTTTTGTAATTTCATATTACAAAAAACCTAGATCTACCATCCATATTGCACTTGTATCACCATCTCTTCACTGAACTAGTGCACCTATACAACTTACCATTGTATTGAGTGTGTTGGGGACACAAGAGACTCTTTGTTATTTGGTTGCAGGGTTACTTGAGAGAGACCATCTTCATCCTACGCCTCCCGCGGATTGATAAACCTTAGGTCACCCACTTGAGGGAAAATTACTACTGTCCTACAACCCTCTGCACTTGGAGGCCCAACAACGTCTACAAGGAGAAGGTTGCGTAGTAGACATCAAGCATTTTTTTGGCGCCATTGCCAGGGAGGCTAGGTAAGCGGCACTAACATCCCATCAACGAAGCTTTTTCTGGGAGGTTAGCGCTTGAAGGTATATCTTTAGATCTTGCAATCGAACATTTTTGTTTCTTGTTCTTCCGATAGAAAACTACAAAAAAATGGAATTGAGGATGCCTCATATGCTCCATCTTTTCAATGTCTTTCGTGAGCATGATGGGAAGGAAAATTGTGCTCAAGTACTGAAAGAAGAATTACATAGAATGCTTGGCATAGAATATGTGAATGATGAGCATGATTGAAATGTTCTTAGCATGAATTCTTTGAATACCCATGATGCTAATGATATGTAAAGCCACAAGCTTAGGGGTGCTATATTTGATGAGGATGATCTTTTTAGTTCTTCCACTTTGAATGATCAAAATCATTTTGATGAAAGCATGCCCCCTATCTATGATGATTATTGTGAGGATACTTACGCTTTGAAGAAGAGGGATGATAAAACTTGTCATACTTTCAAAAACCCCTTTGCTAAACCTTTCTTTTTCATTGTGGACACAATTTGTAGTGCTCAAGTCTTTTACGATACTCCCACTACTATTCTTGAGAATAGATTTCCTTATGTGGAGAGTAGTAAAATTTCTATACTTGTAGTTCATGAAAAGAAAGCCTTAGGTGCTGGTTATATTTTTGAATTCATTCATGATGCTACTGAAAATTACTATGAGAGAGGATCATATGCTTCTACTTATTGCAATAGTATCAAGCTTCCTTTCCATGTGTTGAAATTTTTGAGGCTATGCTTGTTTTCCCTTGCTATGCTAGTTGATTCTTGCTCCAATAAATTGTTTGATCACAAAATCCCTATGCATAGGAAGTGGGTTACACTTAAATGTGCTAGAAACATGCTCCATGATGCTCTCGTTGTGTTTCAATCCTTATCTTTTATGTGAGCATCATTGAAATCATCATGCCTAGCTAAGGGCGTTAAACGACAGCGCTTGTTGGGAGGCAACCCAATGAATTTATTTTTTATTTTTTATTTATGTTTTCCTTTTTCCACACCATCATAATTCTATTATTATTGTGTTTTTCGTGTTTTAATTAGCGTCTGTGACAGGTAAAGCCTTTAAGATAGCTTGGGTGATAGTTGTTTGATCATGCTGAAAAAAGACAGAAACTTTCTGCTCACGAAATGATTTTTAATTTCTATTCAGAAAGATCTTTTGAGTTGATTCTTTTTTATTCTGTTATATATGCTTTTTTACCAGGCCTTTGTAATTTTTCAAATTTTTTGAGGTACCATAAGTATACGAAGTATACAGATTGCTACAGACTGGTCTGTTTTTGACATATTCTGTTTTTGTTGAGTTGGTTGCTTGTTTCGATGAAACTATGGTTAGTATCAGGGGGTACTAGCCATGGAAAAGTGAGAATACAGTAGCCCATCATCAATATAGATAGAATTAAAGTTTGCTACAGTACCAAAAGAAGTGGTAGTTTGTTTTCTTGTACTAATGTTATCACAAGTTTCTATTTAAGTTTTGTGTTGTGAAGTTTTGAAGTTTTGGGTGATGTTCTCATGGACAAAGGGATAAAGAGTGGAAAGAGCTCAAACATGGGGTTGCACAAGGCATCCCAAGCCAAATCCAAGGACACCAAAAAGCCGAAGCTTGGTGATGCCCTGGAAGGCATCCCCTCTTTCGTCTTCAATCCATCGGTAACTTTACTTGGAGCTATATTTTTATTCACCACATGATATGTGTTTTGCTTGGAGCGTCTTGTATCGTAGGAGTCTTTTATTTTTGTTGTGTCACAATAATCCTTGCTGCGCACCTTTTTGAGAGAGAGATACATGCACTCATCGTGATTTTGCTAGAATGCTCATAGTGCTTCACTTATATCTTTTGAGCTAGATACTTTTGCTCTTGTGCTTCACTTATATCTTTTGAGCTAGATACTTTTGCTCTATGTGCTTCACTTATATATTTAGAGCATGGCCGTGCGTGATTTGGTAGTGAGCTTATGCTATGAATGTAGTCCCAAATATGATAGGTACCCAAAGAGGATACAAAAACCTCCACCTTCATGTGCATTGAATAGAAAGAGAAGTTTTGATTCCTCTCAATTAGTTTTGAGACGTGGATTCGTTAATATTAAGAGTTATGTTAGAAGGGTGTTGTGAATCCAGAAATACTTGTGTTGAAGTTAGTGATTCCCGTAGCATCCACGTATGGCGAACCGCTATGTTAGGAAGTCGGAGCATAATTGATCTATTGATTGTCATCCTTTGTGTTGAGGTCGGGATCGTGCGATGGTTAACACCTACCAACCCTTCCCCTTAGAGTATGCGTTTAGCACTTTGTTTCGACTACTAATAAAAACTTCCGCAATAAGTATGTGAGTTCTTCATGACTAATGTGAGCCCATGGTATAGATGCACTTCCACCTTCCACCATTGCTAGCCTCTCTAGTGCCGCGCAATTCTTGCCGGTACTCAAACCCACCAAATTCCTTCCTCAAAACAGCCACCATACCTACCTATTGTGGCATTTTCATAGCCATTCCGAGATATATTTCCTAGCAACTCCCACTGTTCCGTCTCATGACTTGTTCCATCACTCTCATATTGCCATTGCATGATCGTAAGATAGCTAGCGAGATGTTTCAACGTCATACGCCATGCTAAATCGTTGCACATCTCGGTACACCGCCGGAGGCATTTCCTATGGAGTCATCATCATTGTGATCTTTGAGCTGTGAGTAAATAAAAGTGTGATGATCATCATTATTAGATCATTGTCCCATGTGAGGAAATAAATAAATAAAAGAGGCCAAAGAGCCCCCCAAAAAAAGAGAAGAGGCCTAAGAGCCCAAAAAAGAGAAGTGAGAAAAAGAGAGAAGGGACAATGCTGCTATCTTTTTCCATACTTGTGCTTCATAATAAGCACCATGATCTTCATGATTGAGAGCCTCTCGTTTTGTCACCACCATATACACTAGTGGGAATCTTCATTATATAACCTGGCTTGTATATTCCAATGATGGGCTTCCTCAAAATTGCCCTAGGTCTTCGTGAGCAAGCAAGTTGGATGCACACCCACTAGTTTTCCTTTTGAGCTTTCACATACTTATAGCTCTAGTGCATCCTTTGTATGGCAATCCCTACTCATTCACACTGATATCTATTACTGAGCATCTCCATAGCCTTTTGATACGCCGAGTCAATGTAACCATCTCCTCCTTTTTTTCTCAGAACCACCACCACACTCTATTCCACCTATAGTGCTATATCCATGGCTCGCGCTCATGTATTGCGTGATAGTTATAAAAAGTTTGAGAAAGTAAGAGTGCAAAAACAATTACTTGTCCAATTCCAGGGTTGTGCATATTTTAAATTAGTTATGTGAGGATGATGGAGCATAGCCAGACTATATGATTTTGTAGGGATAACTTTCATTGGCCTTGTTATTTTGAAAGTTCATGATTACCTTGCTAGTTTGCTTGAAGTATTATTGTTTTCATGTCAATAGCAAACTATTGTTTTGAATCTTACGGATCTGAATATTCGTGCCATGTGAAAGATGTTGCAAAGGACAACTATGCTAGGTAGCATTCCACATCAAAAATTCATTCTTTATCACTTCCCTACTCGAGGACGAGCAGGAGTTAAGCTTGGGAATGCTTGATACGTCTCCAACGTATCTATAATTTTTGATGGTTCCATGCTATTATCTTGTTAACTTTGGATGTTTTATATGCATGAATATGCTATTTTGTATCTTTTTTGGGACTAACCTATTAAATCAGTGCCAAGTGCCAGTTTCTGTTTTTTCCGTGTTTTGACCCTTTTTCGGACGGAGTCCAAATGGAATGAAACTTTACGATGATTTTTTTTGGACCAAAAGAGACCCCCGAAGCTTTGGAAGAAGGCCAGAAGAGCCACGAGAGAGTCACAAGCCCATGGGGCGCGGCCTACCCCCCGGGTCGCACCGTGCAGGCTTGTGACCCCCTCGTGGGCCCAACTGACGCAATTCCACCGCCATAAATTCCTATAAATACGGAAACCTCCAGAAAGAAACCTAGATCGGGAGTTCCGCCGCCGCAAGCCTCTGTAGCCACCAAAAACCAATCTGGAGCCCGTTCCGGCACCCTGCCGGAGGGGGAATCCATCTCCGGTGGCTATCTTCATCATCCCAGCGATCTCCATGACGAGGAGGGAGTAGTTCTCCCTCAGGGCCGAGGGTATGTAGCAGTAGCTATGTGTTTGATCTCTCTCTCTCTCTCTCGTGTTCTTCAGATGTCTTGATCTCGATGTACCGTGGGCTTTGCTACTATAGTTGGATCTTATGATGTTCTTCCCCCTCTCCCTTCTTGTAATGAATTGAGTTTCCCCTTTGAAGTTATCTTTTCGGATTGAGTCTTTGAGAACACTTGATGTATGTATTGCATGTGTCTATCTGTTGTGATCAACTTGCGGGTTTGTGACAATTGGGAACCTATGCATATGGGTTGGCACACGTGGATTCATGTGAGTACTCGATGTATGTTTTGGTGATCAACTTGCGGGTTCATGACATTGGGAACCTATGCATAGGGGTTGGCACACGTTTTGACTCTCCGGTAGAAACTTTGGGGCACTCTTTGAAGTTCTATGTGTTGGTTGAATAGATGATTCTGAGATTGTGTGATGCATATCGTATAATCATGCACACGGATACTTGAGGTGACAATGGAGTATCTAGGTGACATTAGGGTCTTGGTTGATATGTATCTTAAGGTGTTATTCCAGTACGAACTCTTGAATAGAACGATCAGAAAGAATAACTTTATGGTTGTTTTGTACCCGACAATAATCTCTTCGTTTGTTCTCCGCTATTAATGACTTTGGAGTGACTCTTTGTTGCATGTTGAGGGCTAGTTATATGATCCAATTATGTTATCATTGTTGATAGAACTTCACTAGTTAAAGTATGAACCCTAGGCCTTGTTTCCACGCATTGCAATACCGTTCGTGCTCACTTTTGTTACTAGTTACCTTGCTGTTTTTGTAATTTCAGATTACAAAAACCTATATCTACCATCCATATTGCACTTGTATCACCATCTCTTCGCCGAACTAGTGCACCTATACAACTTACCATTGTATTGGGTGTGTTGGGGACACAAGAGACTCTTTGTTATTTGTGTGCAGGGTTGCTTCAGAGAGACCATCTTCATCCTACGCCTCCCGCGGATTGATAAACCTTAGGTCACCCACTTGAGGGAAAATTGCTACTGTCCTACAACCCTCTGCACTTGGAGGCCCAACAACGTCTACAGGGAGAAGGTTGTGTAGTAGACATCATGGACACAACAAAACAGAAAGCAAAAAAGCAAAGATAAATTCATTGGGTTGCCTCCCAACAAGCGCTATTGTTTAACGCCCTTAGCTAGGCATTGGTAATTCACTGATGCTCACACAAAAGACAAGAATTGAAGCAAACGAGAGCATCATAAAGCATCATAATTGAAAGTGGGTTCGGAGAAGTCATGACTTTAGTTGATGATAATCCCACTATTTTTGAAGAGCGTCAACTTTGCATGCATGTGGATCATGAAACGAATATCCTATGTGATAGCTATATTGTTGAATTTGATTATGATCCCACATGTAATTGTTATGAGAGAGGAAAATATTGTGGTAGAAACTTTCATGTTACTAAAACACCTCTTGTTATGTTGAGATTACTATTGTCTCTTTCTTCTTCCTTGCATATGGTAGCATTGCTTGTCTTGATAATTTGTTTTCCTATAAAATGCATATGCATAGGAAGTATGTTAGACTTAGATGTGATTTTCACATGCTTTATGATGCTCTCGTTGTGCTTCAATTCTTGTCTTTTGTGTGAGCATCATTGAAATCCTTATGCCTAGCTAAGGGCGTTAAACGATAGCGCTTGTTGGGAGGCAACCCAATGAATTTATCTTTGCTTTTTGCTTTCCGTTTTGTTGTATACACACCATCATAATTCTGTTATGATTGTTTTTTTTATGTTTCTTTTTGTGTTTGTACGAAGTAAAACCTTTATGATTAGTTTTGGTGATTGTTGTTTGATCATGCTGAAAAAGACAGAAACTTTGTGGTCACAAAATTATTTTTAATTCCTATCCAGAAAGAGCTTTTGAGTTGATTATTTTTGCTGCTGGTTGATATGACAATTGCCCTGCTTGTCATAATTTTTCAGAATTTGTGAGATAACTGAAGTATACGAACTATACAGATTACTACAGACTGGTCTGTTTTTGACAGATTCTGTTTTTGTTGTGTTGATTGCTTATTTTGATGAAACTATGGATAGTATCAGGGGGTACTAACCATGGAAAAGTGATAATGCAGTAATATAACATCAATTTAAATAGAAATCAAGTTTACTATAGTACCTAAAGAGTTGGTAGTTTGTTTTCTTATGTTAATGATATCAGAAGTTTCTGTTTTAGATTTGTGTTGTGAAGTTTTCAAGTTTTGGGTGATGTTCTCATGGACAATGGTTTAAATAGTGGAAAGAGCTTAAGCTTGGGGATTCCCAAGGCATCCCAAGCCAAATTCGAAGACACCAAAAAGCCTAAGCTTGGGGATGCCCCGGGAAGGCATCCGCTCTTTCGTCTTCAATCCATAGGTAACGTTACTTGGAACTATATTTTTATTCACCACATGATATGTGTTTTGCTCGGAGTGTCGTGTATTATAGGAGTCTTTTCTTTTTGTTTTGTCACAAGCATCCTTGCTGCACACCTTTTTTAGAGGGACATGCACTCATCGTGAATTTTCTAGAATACTAAATGAGCTTCACTTATATATTTTGAGTTAGGCAATTTAGCTCGCATGTGCTGCACTTATATCTTTTGAGCTAGATAAATTTTCTCTAGTGCTTCACTTAAATCTTTTTAGAGCACGGAGGTGTCATATTTTGAAGAAATAAAAACTCACGATCTTCACTTATATCTTTTGAGAGTGCTCTCTCTCAGTAACTTGGTAATTGGCGTGTGCTATGAAAGTAGTCCTAAAGATGATAGGCATCCAAAGAGGATATAATAAAAACTTCCATATTCTAGTGCATTGATTAGTAAGAGAAGTTTGATTCCTAACA
The DNA here is from genome assembly GCF_904849725.1 of Hordeum vulgare subsp. vulgare. Lineage (NCBI taxonomy): Eukaryota > Viridiplantae > Streptophyta > Magnoliopsida > Poales > Poaceae > Hordeum > Hordeum vulgare. The sequence continues at coordinate 268,179,877 of NC_058524.1, read as the reverse complement.
ATTAAGTTTTGAGACATGGATTTGGTAATATTAGAGTTATGTTAGTAGGGTGTTGTGAATCTAGAAATACTTGTGTTGAAGTTAGTGATTCCCGTAGCATGCACGTATGGTGAACCGCTATGTTAGGAAGTCGGAGCATAATTGATTTATTGATTGTCATCCTTTGTGTGGCGGTCGGGATCACGCGATGGTTAACACCTACCAACCCTTCCCCTAGGAGTATGCGTTTAGCACTTTGTCTCGATAACTAATAAAACTTTCGCAATAAGTATATGAGTTCTTCATGACTAATGTGAGTCCATGGTATAGATGCACTTTCACATTCCACCATTTCTAGCTTCTCTAGTGCCACGCAAATGTAGCCGTTGCACAAACCCACCATATACCTTCCTCAAAACAGCCACCATACCTACCTATTATGGCATTTTCATAACTATTCCGAGATATATTACCATGCACCTCCCACCGTTCCGTCTCATGACTTGTGCCGTCACTTTCATATTTCCATTGCATGATCGTAAGATAGCTAGCGAGATGTTTCAACATCATACGCTAAGCTAGATTGTTGCACATCCCGGTACACTGCCGGAGGCATTTCCTATAGAGTCATCACTGTTCTAAGTATTGAGTTGTGAGTAAATAAAAGTGTGATGATCATCATTATTGGAGCATTGTCCCATGTGAGGAAATAAAAAAAAGAGACCAAAGATGCCCACCAAAAAAATGAAAAGAGCCCAAAGAGCCCAAAAAAAAGAGAAGGGACAATGCTATTATCTTTTTCCACACGTGTGCTTGAAAATAGCACCATGTTCTTCATGATAGAGAGTCTCTTGTTTTGACACTTCCATATACTAGTGGGAATTTTCATTATATAACTTGGCTTGTATATTCCAAAGATGGGCTTCCTCAAAATTGCCCTAGGTCTTCGTGAGCAAGCAAGTTGGGTGCACACCCACTAATTCTCCTTTTGAGCCTTCACACACTTATATCTCTAAGTGCATCCATTGCATGGTAATCCCTACTCATTCACATTGATATCTATTGATGGGCATCTCCATAGCCCATTAATACGACAAGTCAATTTGACTATCTCCTCCTTTTTCCTCACAACCTCCACCACACTCTATTCCACCTATAGTGGTATATCCGTGGCTCACGCTCATGTATTGCGTGAGAGTTGAAAAGGTTTGAGAAAGTAAGAGTGCAAAATCAATTACTTGGCCAATACCGGGGTTGTGTATGATTTAAATTCGTTGTGTGGGGATGATGGAGCATAGCCAGGCTATATGATTTTGTAGGGATAACTTTCTTTGGCCTTGTTACTTCAAAAGTTCATGATCACTTTGCTAGTTTGCTTGAAGTATTATTGTGTTCATGTCAATAGTAAACTATTGTTTTGAATCTTACGGGTCTCAACATTCATGCCACAAGAAAGAAGTTACAAAGGACAAATATGTTAGGTAGCATTCCACATCAAAAATTCAGTCTTTATCACTCCCTACTCGAGGACGAGCAGGAGTTAAGCTTGGGGATGCTTGATACGTCTCCAACGTATCTATAATTTTTGATGGTACCATGCTATTATCTTGTCAACTTTGGATGTTTTGTATGCATGAATATGCTGTTTTATATCTTTTTTGGGACTAACCTATTAACTCAGTGCCAAGTGTTAGTTTCTGTTTTTTCCGTGTTTTTGACCTTTTTCAGAGGAGAATATTAAACGGAGTCCAAACGGAATAAAACCTGCAGAATGATTTTTTTTCCATAACAGAAGATACGCAGGGAACTTGAGAACCAAGGCAAAGGACCTCGGGGGAGGTCACAAGCCCCCTAGCCCCGGCCTAGGGGGGCAGGCCTAGCAGGATTGTGGGCCCCCCATGGCTTCTCTCCCCTACTTCTTAAGCCTATAAATCCTCCAAAAATCTAAAACCACCAGAGAGAGCCACAAAAATACTTTTCCGCCGCGGCAAGCTGGTGTCTCCGCAAGATCCCATCCGGGGCACGTTCTGGTGCCCTGCCGGAGGGGGATTCGATAACGGAGGGCTTCTTCATCAACACCATTGCCTCTCCGATGATGCGTGAGTAGTTCACCACAGACCTTCGGGTCCATAGCTAGTAGCTAGATGGCTTCTTCCCTCTCTTGGATCTTCAATACAAAGTTCTCCATGATCTTCATGGAGATCTATCTGATGTAACTTTCTTTTGTGGTGTGTTTGTCGAGATCTGATGAATTGTGGATTTATGATCAGATTATCTATGAATATTATTTGAGTCTCCTCTGATCTCTTATATGCATGATTTCGTATCCTTGTAATTCTCTTTGAGTTGTGGGTTTCGTTTGCCCAACTTGATCTATAATTCTTGCAATCGGAGAAGTGCTTGGTTTTGGGTTCATACCGTGCGGTGTCCTCACCTAGTGACAGAAGGGGTAGCGAGGCAAGCATCGTGTTGTTGCCATCAAGGGTAAAAAGATGGGGGTTATATCATATTGCATGAATTTATCCATCTACATCATGTCATCTTGCTTAAGGCGTTACTCCGTTTGTTATGAAATTAATACACTAGATGCATGTTGGATAGGGGTCAATGTGTGGAGTAATAGTAGTAGATGCAGAAAGTATCGGTCTACTTGTCTCGGACGTGATGCCGATATGTATGATCATTGCCTTAGATATCATCATGACTTTGCGCGATTCTATCAATTGCTCGACAGTAATTCGTTCACCCACCGTAATACTTGCCTCTAGTCAACACTATGGCCCCTGGGTCTACTTCACACCATATTTTCAGATATACACTTTTACTTTCTTGCACTTTCCACCTTCAGATCTCACCTTACAAATAATCGTGAAGGGATTGACAACCCCTTTATAGCGTTGGGTGCAAGTTTGTTTGTTTTTGCGCATGTACATTGGTGACTTGTCTTGATACTCCTACTGGATTGATACCTTGGTTCTCAAACTGAGGGAAATACTTACTTCTACTGTGCTGCATCACCGTTCCCTCTTCAAGGGAAAACCAATGCATGCTCAAGAGGTAGGAAGGGGGTGCTGCACATCAGTGATGTTGAGGGGCCCAAGAGGACCGAAGGCATAGAGGCGAGGCTCGAAGCAATGGAGCAGCAAGTCTTCAAGTGCCAAGGGATGGTGGAACGCGGACTCAACGCCAACCACATGATGATCACAGAGTTCACCAACAAGCACAAGATCGATGCCAAGGACATCGGGGAGCACCTCTTCAAGCTCTAAGACAGAATCGATCACCTCCAAGCCCAGATCTACGACCTGTAGAACCAAAACTGTGAGTATGAGTATAGATTTAAAGCAATGCGGTTGGCTGTAGATTTGAGGATTCCGGAGACTCGATCATCTTTCCATGATGGAGAACCTATGCCTTGGAAGACGGAGAGTCAACCCCAGACTCCAACAACTCCAACACCATCACCTCTGAAGGAAGACAATTAAACACGGGTATGGGCACTCCCCTTGGCTTGTGCCAAGCTTGGGGGAGTTGCTCCGGTATTGTATAACAATCAAATCTTTTGCCTTTACCTTTATCTTAGGTCGATCCTTTTTGGAAATATCTTTATCTAGTAGAATAAAGTTCTTAGTATGATCTATGCTTGAGTTTTGCTTTATGTTACCCCCAATGTAATCGAATTCGTGAGTTAGATAATGAAGAGTGTTTCAGTTAAGGGCCTTGCTTCATTCCATGATCTATAGAAAATAATAATAAAAGAACAAAAGCATGAAAGATCATGTGATGATCATATGGGAAGTGATGGCTTCACATATAAAAAAAATGTTGATTGAAACTTGTTGTGGGTGGAAAAACGTAGACCTTGGTCATTGTTGCAATTAATAGGAAGTAATAAAGAAAGAGAGGTTCACATATAAATATATCATCTCTCACACCGTCTATGATTGTAAACACTCATTAAACTATTACGTGCTAAGAAGTAGATGTTGGACAAGGAAGACAACATAATGAATTATGTTTACTTGGTTTCGAACAATGTTATATGACTAGAGATGCCTTAGCATGTGACGCTTGCTTCCACCTCATATCAGCCAAAACTTCCGCACTAAGTAGAGATACTACTTGTGCATCCATAAACCCTCAACCCAGTTTTGCCATGAGAGTCCACCATACCTACCTGTGGATTGAATAAGATCCCTCAAGTAAGTTGTCATCGGTGCAAGCAATAAAAAAAATTACTCCCTAAATATGTATGATCTATTAGTGTGTGGAAAATAAGCTTTGTACGAACCTGTGATGAGGAAGACATAAAAGCGATAGACTTCATAATAAAGTTCTTTATCACAGGAGGCAATATAAAGTGACGTTCCTTCACACTAAGAGATCACACATCCAAACCTCAAAAGCGCATGACAACCTCTGCTTCCCTCTGCGATGGGCCTATCTTGTACCTTTACTTTTTATCTTTAAAAGAGTCATGGTGATCGACACCAATTCCTTATTTCGCCATTATCTTGGCTAGCGTCATGTTCTAGGGAAAGATCTATATTCATATATCAACTTGGAAGTAAGTAATCATGAATTATTATTGTTGAACTTACCCTTGAGGTAAATAGTTGGGAGGCGAAACTATAAGCCCCTATCTTTCTCTGTGTCCAACTGAAACTTTGATCTCATGAGTATTGCGTGAGCTTTAGCAATTGTAGAAGACTAAAAGATGATTGAGTATGTGGATTTGCTTTACAAGCTCTTATTTGACTCTTTCCGGTGTTATGATAAATTGCAACTCCCTCAATGACTAAAGACTATTTGTTGTTAATTCTCAATAAGGTTCTTGATCCATACTTTACATTGTGAAGGAAATGTCACTTTAGCATAAGAGATTATATGACGATATTTTTGTTCTAAATATGATCATGATGCCTGCATGTCCGTATTTTATTTTATCAACACCTCTATCTCTAAACATGTGGGCATATTTATTGATCTCGGCTTCCGCTTGAGGTCAAGCGAGGTCTAAGCTTGGGGGAGTTGATACGTCCATTTTGCATCATGCTTTTATATTGAGATTTATCGCATTATGGGCTGTTATTACACATTATGGTTCAATACTTATGCCTTTTCTCTCTTATTTTATAAGGTTTACATGAAGAGGGAGACTGCCGGCAGCTGGAACTCTGGGCTGAAAAAGGAGCAAGTTTGAGATACCTATTCTGCACAACTCCAAAAGCCGTGAAAATTAGCGAGGAATTATTTTGGAATATATAAAAAATATTGGGCGGAAGAAATACTGGAGGGGAGCCACCAGGAGGTCACGAGCCTGCCAAGCGCGCCCCACCCCCCTGTGCGCGCCTGGGGGGTCGTGGGCCCCCTGGTACCCCTCTGGCTCCCATCTTATGCTATATAGAGGGTTTCGTCCCAGAAAAAAAATCAAGAAAGAACTTTCGGGAAGAAACGCCGCCGCCAGGAGGCAGAACTTGAGCAGAACCAATCTAGAGGGGGAAATCGTTGCCATCGTCATCACTAACACTCCTCTCATAGGAGGGGACTCATCTCCATCAACATCTTCATCAGAACCATCTTATCTCCAAACTCTAGTTCATCTCTTGTACCCAATCTCCGTCTCGCGACTCCGATTGGTATTGTAAGGTTGCCAGTAGTGTTAATTACTCCTTGTAGTTGATGCTAGTTGGTTTACTTGGTGGAAGATCATATGTTCAGATCCTTAATGCTATTCAATACCTCTCTGATCATGAACATAATTATGCTTTGTGAGTAGTTACGTTTGTTCCTCAGGACATGGGATAAGTCTTGCTATTAGTAGTCATGTGAATTTGGTATTAGTTTGATATTTTGATGCGTTGTATGTTGTCTTTCCTCTAGTGGTGTTATGTGAACGTCGACTACATGACACTTCACCATTATTTGAGCCTAGAGGTAGGCATTGGGAAATAATAAGTAGATGATGGGTTGCTAGAGTGACAAAATCTTAAACCCTAGTTTATGTGTTGCTTCGCAAGGGGCTGATTTGGATCCACCAGTTTAATGCTATGGTTAGACTTTGTCTTAATTCTTCTTTCTTAGTTGCAGATGCTTACGAGAGGGGTTAATCATAAGTGGGATATTTGTCCAAGTAAGCACAGCACCCAACACCGGTCCTCCCACATATCAAACTATCAAAGTAGCGAACGTGAATCATATGAACATGATGAAAACTAGCTTGACAGAAATTCCCATGTGTCCTCGGGAGCGCTTTAACTTATATAAGAGTTCGTACAGGCTTGTCCCTTGCTACGAAAGGGATCGGGCCATCTTGCTGCACCTTTGTTACTATTGTTACTTGCTACCCGTTACGAATTATCTTATCACACAACTATCTGTTACTGATAATTTCAGTGCTTGCAGAGAATACCTTACTGAAAATCACTTGTCATTTCCTTATGCTCCTCGTTCGGTTCGACGCTCTTACTTATCGAAAGGACTATGATAGATCCCCTACTCTTGTGGGTCATCAGTGACTTACGTCACAACTCTCCCGCAGTGGAGTAGTACAATGAAGCTGAAGCTGAAGCAGTATGCCAAGACAATTTGGATCTTCTGGAGGAAGAGAGGGAACTATCCCTCATTCGCTTCATGACATACCAGCAAGACCTTCAACGCTACCATGACAAAAACTCAGGGGTCGAGCGTTTCAACAGAGGGATCTGGTCCTCCCATTGGACCAACAGAAACCCCACAAGTTGACACCCCCGTTGCAAGGGACATTCGGCATCTCCAAAGTCTTGCACAACGCAGCTTATCGACTGTATACCATCGATAACAATGTGGAGGAACCCAGAACCTCGAATGAGGACATGCTCTGCAAGTTCTAAACATAGAACTTTCCTTTTTCATTCATGTAATGAATCCGAATGATTAGAAGAATAAAGTGAAAGGATCGATATGGTTGACTAGAGGGGGGGTGAATAGGCAACGACCACTTTTTAATTAATCTTAGCAAGTTAAGGTAAACAACATATGGGTTCACAAATATTACAACAATGGGGTCAACCTTAATGAGGCTAATAACGAGAGCTACTAAGACAAGTAAGAGATAGACCACAACATAGGCATACACAAAGTAAAGGTTAGAGATAACCACAAGTGGAACCGATGGAGACGAGGATGTGTTACCGAAGTTCCTTCCCTTTGACAGGAAGTACGTCTCCGTTGGAGCGGTGTGGAGGCACAATGCCCCCGAATAAGCCACTAAGGCCACCGTATTCTCCTCGCGCTCTCGCACGATGCAAGGTACTGTGATTCCACTATAGGTGCCCTTGAAGGCGACGACCGAACCTTTACAAACAAGGTTGGGGCAAACTCCACACAAAGCTTGGAGGTTCCCAACAAGACCACGAAGCTTCACCACAATGGAATGTGGCTTCGAGGTGACCTCAACCATCTAGGATGCTCAAACACCCAAGAGTAACAAGATCCGCAAGGGATTGGTGGGGGAATCAACTTTTCTCTTGGTGGAAGTGTGGATCTAGGCCTTCTCAACCAATCCCTAAAGAATCAACAAGTTTGATTGGCTAGGGAGAGAGATCGGGCACTTTTGAGCTTAGGAAGCAACAATGGAGCTTGGGAGGGTGAGAGATAAGGTTCCAAAGCTAGAAGAACCCTTTATATAGTGGGGGGGGGGAATCCAACCGTTTTCCCACTCTCAGCCTGAGACTAGCGGTACTACCGCTAGATGCAGCGGTACTACCGCTGGCACTCCAGCGGTACTACCGCTGGCTGCAGCGGTACTACCTCTGGGCCCGTGGTAGTAGATACGCACTACCACCGCCAAGAAAGTCTTCGCAAAAAGGTCCGGCCACGTACAACCGCTTGGCAGGCGGTACTGAGCTCCTGGAGCGGTACTACCGCTAACCAGGGGCGGTACTGCCGCCACATAGCGGTACTACCGCTGGCTGCAGCAGTACTACCGCTGGCTGCAGCGGTACTACCGCTAGGGCTAGCGGTACTACCGCTTGGCTCAGCGGTACTACCGCTGGGGGACCATTTGCATAGAAGAGAGAAACACAAAGGCGGGAGCCACTCCAAAGATGCTGGCAAGGGGAAAATTTGTGAAGTGTGCGCGTGCAAAGATTGATTCCACCCAAACCTTTCCACTACGGTTCCCCTCTTAATAGTACGGCATTCCTATTACTCAAATAAAGAGAATCGTAGAGAACACCGGCCTTCTGTTCCACGAACGTGGGGGCGAGCCGTCTTGTGCCGTTGACGTGTGTTATCTGAAATCTTAATCACACACGGTTAGTCCTTTGCGGTACTGTCATCAATCACCAAAATTACATAGGCATAAACTATGCCCCAACAATCTCCCCCTTTTTGGTGGATTGATGACAATACCGGATTTGCACAGAGAATAATATGAGAACTAAAAGATAGAGATATATGACAAAAAGGAGCATATGACTCACAGCATATGATGGAAATAAATCTCTCACAAGTTCATGTCTCACAAAGGATAGCAAAATAGAAGCAAAGCAAGTTCGAAGCAAAACATGAAAGATAAGCAAATCAAAGCAAAGTTCGAAGCAAATCCTAGACTCTCTCCCCTTTTGGCACAAGACACCAAAAAGGGGCACACCTAACGCCACAGGTGGTTACCCCTCATCCTCAGCATCGCCAGACTCGTCTGTGCCCTCCAGATCGTCCTGCTCCTCCTCTTCTTCCTCAGCGCCAGACCACTGGTAACCTTGAGCCCTCATCCAAGTAGCCTCTGGAGTTATGTCGTCCTCTGATCCGCTGGAGATGTCAACATCAAGAGTCCTTAGGACACGCTTCTGCCTTTGACGGTTCTCTTTCTGAGCCACGTGCGTCTGGTACTGGCCCTTAGCCTGCATGCAGAAGAGAGTCTTCATCTTGTCCTACAGTTTGATGGCCCAAGATGGCATGGCAGAAGAGCGGGACTGAGAGGCGGTTCCTCTATCAACAGCAGTCTCTGTGTCAGTGCCCATGTGCTCAGAGGAAGTTGATGGGTTGCCCATTTATCCTTGACGCGAAGCTTGACAGGATCGTGCACAATGTAGTCAGCCTGAATGTATAACTCCTCCTGCCGATAGGTGTCTTGCCACTTCTGACGGATATAAGCAAACAGATAGGGCCCGTAGATGGGAACCTTGCGCATCATGATGCAGTTCCAGAGCTCAGTGAACATCACATCAGAGATATCAAGAGGGGCAGACTCCTTAGTCATAGCCTCCTCACAGAGCAGTAGCATCTCAGCCAGAGAGCCATGTACCTCGTCGAAGTTGCCAATGCGAGGAAAGAGGGTGTTGTGGAAGATCCGATGCATGATGTCCAGATGCCTGGGGAGCACACCCTTCTTCACATATAGTAGCTGCAATCTGTCCTTGCCGGAGGCCCTATCAGTGGAAGCTGCAGCATGAGGACGCGACCCAAGTGGAGTGTCAGCGCCCTGGAAATCAACCTTGAGGAATGCCATGAATTCACGCCAGGTACCGGTCATCTTCTGAGTCCCACTTATCCACACCATGGAGCGCTCGTCATCACAAGAGAAGTGGACGGTGACATAGAACTGGGCAACAACATTGGGGTCAAAGTCTGTCTTGAAAGATATGATATTCTTGATGCCCAGTTTGTCAATCAGAGAAAGAGCATCAACAAAATAGTCCATGTTCCGCTGAAGGTGAGCCAGGTCAATCCACTGAACGGGCACAAAGTTCTTCTTGAAATGGTTGATGATATCATGGTAGATCCGGCAGTGATCCCTTGTCCACACATACTCGACATTCTTGATCACAGCCCGCTCTTGGAGATAGTGGTTTTGGGTGGGGAACCGCAGAAAATCCTTAGGGGGCATGGTGCGGACGTTGATCCCCTTATCCTTGTGAGCGGTCTTCTTGAAGGCCTGCTTTTTGGGTTGCAGACCTGAAGTGGCGGAACCCTCTGGAGCCTCTGGATTGCGAAAATGCTTGGACTGTGTGTCCCGTGGGGGGTTCGAGCGGCGAGCACCACCTGTGACACAAGACACACACCGAAAATGAGCGACAAAGAGGAGTCAAGGCAATGAACAAGAAAAAACAGAAAAGTAAACACTCATTCCCAAGCACACGAGAAGAGTACACAGAGAGTCCTCCTAGCGGTAGTAGCGCTACCACTGGCGGTAGTACGGCTGGGGTCCTAGCAGTAGTACCGCTAGCCCTGGCGGTAGTACCGCTGGGGTCCTGGCGGTAGTACCGCGAGGGTTTGATTTTCAGATCTGTAAATAAAAATAGACCCCATAGATATGGCTATACGAATTTTACGAGGGGCATGGGCTGTGTATGAACATTAAGAACTCCACCACAGCCCCAATCACAAGAGGATCACAAGTACCATCTAAATAAGCACATGCCTAGTCAAGAGAGAGCAAGTTTTAGATCTAATCCAAACATAGTTCAAGTGCTTGATCTAAAACATGTAAATCCTAGGGCATGGCAAAATAAACAGCAAAGATACATAGGACCTACACTCCCCTCAAATATCTCCTTCATGCCCTCCCAGAACAAGGCACAATATCAAAGACATGGATCCAAACCACCAATGCTCCTAACCCTAGAACAAGAACATCAACCAAGAGAAGAAGGAGAGGAGCTTTACCGGGGTCCATGGCACTTGGAGGAGGAGGGAGAAGTGAAGCAAATCCTCCAACTCAACGGAGAGAAGGAGCTCCATGTATAGAGATCGAAATAGGAGGAGTTCGCGGTAGGGGAGGGAGGATCCGCGAGGGAGAAGAAAGAGGCAGCAAAAACACGGGCTCCCCCTCCTTTATATAGCCCAAGGGGTACGGGCCAGTGGTAGTACCGTTGTGGTCCTGGCGGTAGTACCGCTACCTGGCGGTAGTACCGCTGGCTGCAGCGGTAGTACCACTGGGGTCCTGGCGGTAGTAACGCTACCCCTGGCGGTAGTACCGCTGCAAATGTCACAACGAAACCTAGGAGAAGAGAAGAACATGGGAAAATGACAAGTAAGTGGAAAAAGAAGATAGCACCAGAAATATATACTGACTTGTCATTTTATATATCCTTTCTTCGATATGAGAGAAAGGTGGGGGGCGGGGGTCGAGGCCACCTATGTTTGAGACAGAGGTATGACACCGCAAAGAATTATCCTTGGGTTCATGACCAATGCTCGTCTTTGAAGCACAAGTGCCATTTGACAATGGCTAAAGTGAAAGACTAGATCGATTTATGCATAATGGGGGGAGGAAAAGTTCATTGAGAGAACAACACTCCCCCTATGTCCATGCCTACATCTAGACCACGATAGAATGCATAGTGAGGTGACACATGCCTAGCTTCAATCCACATTACTTGAATCAATGATATTTAGCTCATGCCTTAACTCCCGGAACCTTGCTTCATCTAGAGGCTTAGTGAAAATATCTGCAAGTTGCTCTTCAGTGTGGATGAAGTGAACCTCAATATCACCTAGCTTGATATGTTCACGAATGAAGTGATGACGAATATCAATATGCTTGGTTTTGCTATGTTGCACTGGGTTTAGGGAAATCTTGATAGCACTTTGATTGTCAGATAGAAGAGGCACTTTGTCACAAGTGACACCGTAATCCTTTAAAGTTTGCCTCATCCATAGCAATTGTGCACAACAACTTGCAGCTGCCACATACTCAGCTTCGGTGGATAATAGAGAGATGCAATTCTGCTTCTTTGAAGACCAACTTACCAATGAGTGACCAAGGAATTGGCATCCTCCAGAAGTTGACTTCCTCTCCACACAATCTCCTGCCCAATCTGAGTCAGAATAGCCAACTAGATTGAAGTTTGCTCCTTTGGGATACCAAAGACCAAAGTTTGGGGTATGAGCCAAATATCGAAAGATTCGCTTAACAACCATATAATGACTTTATTTTGGTGTGGATTGAAACCGTGCACATATCCCTAGACTCAACATAATATCCGGTCTAGATGCACAAAGTTAAAGAAGGGATCCAATCATGCAGCGATATACCTTTTGATCCACTGCTTTACCATTGGGATCACTGTCAAGCTTGCATCTTGTTGGCATGGGGAACTTGACCGGTTTGACATCTTCGAGCTCGAACCGTTTGAGCATGTCTTGTGTGTACTTGGCTTGTTTGATGAAGGTCCCTTCTAGGCCTTGTTTAATCTCGAACCCGAGGAAGAACTTCAACTCTCCCATCATGGACATCTCAAATTTCTCAGTCATTAGTGCAGCAAATTGTTCATTGAAGGAAATGTTAGGAGAGCCAAAGATAATATCATCAACATATAGTTGGCATATGAACAAATCCCCTTTAACCCTCTTAGTAAAAAGAGAGGGATCTATCTTCCCAATTTCAAACCCACGATCTTGTAACAATTCAGTAAGATACTCATACCACACGCGTGGGGCTTGTTTAAGGCCATAGAGTGCCTTATTAAGTTTGTACACATGATTGGGGAGCTTGGGATGTACGAATCCCGGGGGTTGTTTGAAATAGACCAACTCATTTAAAGGACCATTAAGAAAGGCACTTTTCACATCCATTTGTTGTAATTTGAAGTTATGATGAGAAGCAAATGCAAGCAACATGCGAATAGATTCTAGACGAGCAACAGGGGCAAAGGTTTCACCGTAGTCGATACCCTCGACTTGGGAGTAGCCTTGAGCCACCAGTATTGCCTTGTTTCGAATCACAATCCCATTGGCATCTTGCTTGTTCTTGAATATCCATTTGGTCCCGATGACATTATGTTCCTCCATTGGCCTAGGCACTAAATCCCAGACTTGGTTGCGCTCGAAGTTGTTCAGTTCTTCATGCATGGACATAAGCCAATCCTCATCATCGAGAGCTTCCTGTACCTGTTGTGGTTCACAATACGAAACAAACGTGTGATGCTCACAATAATTCCAAATCTGTTGACGGGTGGATACTCCCCTTTTCAAACTGCCAAGTACATTCTTCATAAGATGTGACTTGACTTTCAGCTTGTTCGCAATCTTGGCTGCTCGACGCTCCAAGAGATCTTCATTGGATAACGAGGGAGCATCGACTTGTTTACTTTGCTTGCCCTTGCGTATTGAGCCTCCCTTGGCACCGGCTGTTGGTGCTGCAGAAGGGAATTGTGAGACAGTATCCTGATCATCTTGTCCTTCGACTTGAGCAGGTTAACTAGTTTGTTCTTGTATTTGTGGTTGCTCTTGATCTTGATCTTGTGCTACTACTTGGTCTGGATCTTGTGGTTGCACTTGATCTTTATCATGAGCAGGTTTGGAGTCTTGGGAGAGTGCTTGAATATCTTGAGACACATCATCAATTTTGGGCAATTTATCTTGACCTTGAGCTTGTTCATTTTGTTGAGAGTCTTCTCTTTGTTCATCGGAAGCATGTGGGGCTTGTGGAGGTGATGGCTCCACTTGAATAGAGCATTGTCCTTCTCCTTCGGCCACAAGGGGTTCCTCAATGGGGAGTATTTGACCAATCCCCATTCTTCTTATGGCTTGAGGAGGTATTTCATCACCTACATCACAAAGACCACTTTGCTCCACTTCGGAGCCATTATTTTCATGAAACTCCACGTTACACGTCTCCTCATTGAGTCCGATGGACTTGTTGATGACACGGTAAGCATGAGAGTTTGTAGCATAACCAGCAAAGATGCCCTCATATGCTCTAGAATCAAATTTAGCTAAACGTGCACCTTTCTTGAGAATGAAACACTTACAACCGAATACCCGGAATTACTTGAGATTGGGTTTGTTTCCAGTTAGAATCTCATACGGAGTCTTGTTCAAGCCTTTGCGGATATAGAGCCGATTGGATGCATGACATGCTGTGTTGATGGCCTCTACCCAGAAGTTATATGGAGATTTGAATTCTGCCATCATTGTCCTTGCAGCGTCTATCAAGGTCCGGTTCTTCCTTTCTGCCATGCCGTTTTGTTGAGGGGTATATGGTGCAGAATATTGGTGTTTTATTCCCTCATCACCTAGAAACTCATCCAAGGTGTAGTTCTTGAACTCAGTGCCGTTGTCACTTCTAATCATCAAGATCTTTGCTTCATGTTGACGATGGGCTTCATTAGCAAAGTTGATGACAGTTTGTTGAGTTTCACTCTTCTTTTTGAAGAAATATACCGAGGTATATCTTGAGTAGTCGTCAACAATCGCCAAGCAATACTTTCTGCCTCCAAGACTATCAAATGATGGAGGGCCAAACAGATCCATATGGAGAAGCTCCAATGGCCTCTTAGTGTAGATAAGAGTCGTTGGACGATGAGCAGTTTCATGAATCTTTCCATCAATGTAGGCACTACAAACACGATCTTTAGCAAAACTCACATTTGTTAGTCCACGAATATGGTCCCCTGTCAGACGACTTTGCAAAGATCTCATATTGACATGAGCTAAACGGCGATGCCAAAGCCAGCCCACATCAACTTTAGCCATTAAACATGTCGCGGTCTTAGTAGGTCGCTTTGAGAAGTTCACCACATAAAGACCATTTTCGACATATCCAACATAGGCTACTTTAAGAGTCTTGCTCCTCAGGAGGACCACAGTATAGAGATTAAAGAATGTGGAAAAACCCATAATTGCAAGTTGACGAACCGAAAGTAAATTGTAGGCAAGTGACTCAACAAGCATGACCTTCTCAATAGATAACTCTTGAGAGACGACCACCTTACCAAATCCCAATACCTTTGACGAGGATGCATCGGCGAATTGGACATGGGTGGGCATAGATGGAGAAGGATGCACATCCACCACTAAGTCCTTGCTTCCGGTCATATGATTTGCTGCTCCACTATCGAGCAACCATGACACCCCACCGGAAGCAAACTCCTGCAATAGATCAAGGCTTGGTTTTAGGTACCAATTTTTTAATGGGTCCTTTCATGTTAGAGACAAGGGTCTTAGGAACCCAGATAGCCCATTCAATATACTCATCGTAGGAACCAACAAATCTGGCATAAACATGCCCATCACTAGCACACCATAAGACATACGAAGAATTGAGTTTGTCGGTTGTGTTAGTAGGAATGGTTTTGCCCTTCTTGAGGTTTCCATAGTCCACCTTGTTCATGTTCATCTTCTGAGTCCCCTCACCCTCTTTGACAAAGATGTCCATGAGGGTAGGAGATCGTTTGTTCCTGTTCCTCCTTTTACCTTTTGACTTGGAGGTAAGTCCAAGTCCCTCCTTTCCTACAACACCTTTTTGAGTGCTCAAGAGGTCGTTCAGGCTCTTCTCACCTTGTATGCATGCCACAAGGCCCTTCTCAAGTTTCTCCTTTAACTTGGCATTTTCCTCCACAAGATGTACATGCTCACAACAGGGATTAGTTGCACAAGCATTATCAGTTAACACAAAGGGAGGACAAGTAGAGATCTCCTTGGTAAGCTTTGCTTGGAGTTGATCATGAGACTCTTTCAGAGAGAAATGAACACCTTTCAAGACCTTGTGGGCCTTGTCAAGTGTGTCAAACTCTTCTTTGAGTCTGTCATGGCCAACCCCAAGAGCATACTTTTCAGACTTAAGCATACAAGTAAGAACAACATCATGATCTAGTTTCTTTTGCATTTTAGCGCGGTCATCGTTATATGACTCCTCAAGAGCCAAACGAAGAGTGCGCTCCTTTTCTAGATCATCAGATAATTCAGCAATTTCATCGGCATAGTCACGACTGTGTCCGTGAAGCTCGAAGATGGTCTCCTCATGAGACTCAATGAGGTCAGTGGCCTCACCCAGTTGTTACAAGAGAGCAACAAAGTGCTTCTTGGATTCTCCCTTAATAGTGCACAGAAACTTGTCAAGATCATGCTCATTAAGTTCCCCAACATCACTATCATCAACACAATTTAACAATGAAGGAGCAGTAGCGATGTTGGTCTTAATGATGGGAGTTACCTGATTGATACCTTTTGCCATGAGGCACTTGGTGATGTGGTTCTCGTTGGGGGCGTTGAAGAGAGACACCTTCTGGGGAGAGGTAGTTGCAATAGCAACAGTTGCCGTTGCCACTGTATCATCATCATCATCATCATCTGAAGGGTACTCTTCAAGGGCCACCATCCCTTTTGGGTGGGGTTTCTTCACAAAGTTGTTCTTGATTGGAAATGATTTGGTTTTGTCTTTGCGAATGAGCTTGCCCCCGTTGTCTTCCCTTTTCTCATAGGGACATTCGGCCACGAAGTAACTCACGTTACCATAGTTATAACATGTCCTTACTCGTTGTTTGGGTTTGAATCCACTCGAGTTGTTCTTGGTGAAGGTGGGTTTTGAGTTCCTCTTGTTGCCCCTGAGTTGCCTTGATGCAAGAGCCATGTGCTCATGATAGGCATACTTTGTGTCTTCAGGGCATCTCTCCTCTTCATCATCCTCTTCTTCTTCTTCAAGCATTTATTTTGCTTTCAACGCAAGGTTGGGTGAAGTTGTCTTTGAGCGAACACGAGCAAGTGCATTGTTGGCTATTTTGTTCATGATTGACATTGCAATGAATTCATCCAACACCTCACTTGAAGACAAGGAGTGGAAGTCTGGCCGCTGACGAATGACAGATGACATGGCTTTGTTGAAAGGCATGATGGCTTTGAGAAACTTGCGCTTGACCCATGTATCATCCACATCCTTGCTCCCATGATCCTTGAGTGCCACCGCAATAGCAGTCACCTTCCGATAGAGATCACGAGGGTCCTCGTCTTCCTTCACCACAAACTCATCGGCCTTATCAAGTATAACTTCATAGTTGGATCGTTGAATTCTTGAGCTTCCCTTGTACAACACCATAATATGCTCCCAACAATATTTGGCCAATGTGAAGGGACGCAAGTGTGGAAGATCTTCAGCTGGCACTGCGGACTGGAGAATAAACAAAGCGCAGTGATTGTATTGATTGTCTGCATCTTCTCTTGGAGTGAGGTTGCTTGGATCATGGGGATAATATCCTTGCTCGATGATTCTCCACAAGTTTGTTGAGTTGTGATTCAAATGAGACTTAATAGAAAATACCCAGTTAGCAAAGTCACCTTTTACCAGCTTAGGAGGAGGACCAACAGGATTAAGACACGGTGGGGGAACGCATCCTCCATAGACAATGGGGGGGGGTGGAACTGAGGCATATGTTCCAGTCCCATCCTTCTCGTGAGATGAGGAAGGTCGCATACCTTTAGCCGCTTCCTTAGAGGAGTTGGCCTCCGAATCGGTGACGGTGGGTTTAACACTATAGCCGGTTCGGGTGGACTTTTAAATCCCTCAATTAACTCTTTAAGCATGGTCTTGACTTTGTTCGTTAGGGACGTCTTGAGGGCGGCCATAGCCGTATTCAAGTCGTCCCTAGTGACCGGCGTCAAGTCCATGGCCTCGGGTTGCCCATGGTTAATTCCCTCTTCGCCTTCCATACTCTTCGGGTGGTTAAACCCTTAATAAAGAGATGTGGCTCTGATACCAATTGAAAGGATCGATATGGTTGACTAGAGGGGGGCGGTGAATAGGCAATGACCACTTTTTAATTAATCTTAGCAAGTTAAGGTAAACAACATATGGGTTCACAAATATTACAACAATGGGGTGAACCCTAATGAGGCTAATAACGAGAGCTACTAAGACAAGTAAGAGATAGACCACAACATAGGCATACACAAAGTAAGGGTTAGAGATAACCACAAGTGGAACCGATGGAGACGAGGATGTGTTACCGAAGTTCCTTCCCTTTGACAGGAAGTACGTCTCCGTTGGAGCGGTGTGGAGGCACAATGCTCCCCAATAAGCCACTAAGGCCACCGTATTCTCCTCACTCCCTCGCACGATGCAAGGTACCGTGATTCCATTATAGCTGCCCTTGAAGGCGGCGACCGAACCTTTACAAACAAGGTTGGGGCAAACTCCACACAAAGCTTGGAGGCTCCCAACAAGACCACGAAGCTTCACCACAATGGAATGTGGCTTCGAGGTGACCTCAACCGTCTAGGATGCTCAAACACCCAAGAGTAACAAGATCCGCAAGGGATTGGTGGGGGAATCAACTTTTCTCTTGGTGGAAGTGTGGATCTAGGCCTTCTCAACTAATCCCCAAAGAATCAACAAGTTTGATTGGCTAGGGAGAGAGATCGGGCACTTTTGAGCTTAGGAAGCAACAATGCAGCTTGGGAGGGTGAGAGATAAGGTTCCACAGCTACAAGAACCCTTTATATAGTGGGGGGGGCCCGAGACTAGCGGTACTACCGCTGGATGCAGCGGTACTACCGCTCGCACTCTAGCGGTACTACCGCTGGCTGCAGCGGTACTACCGCTGGGCCCCTGGTAGCATACGCACTACCACCGCCAAGAAAGTATTCGCAAAAAGGTCCGTCCACGTACAACCGCTTGGCAGGCGGTACTGAGCTCCTGGAGCAGTACTACCGCTGACCAGGGGCGGTACTACTGCCACATAGCGGTACTACCGCTGGCTGCAGCGGTACTACCACTAGCACTCCAGCGGTACTACCGCTGGCTGCAGCGGTACTACCGCTAGGGCTAGCGGTACTACCGCTTGGCCTAGCGGTACTATCGCTGGGGGACCATTTGCATAGAGGAGAGAAACACAAAGGCAGGAGCCACTCCAAAGATGCTGGCAAGGGGAAAATTTGTGAAGTGTGCGCGTGCAAAGATTGATTCCACCCAAACCTTTCCACTACGGTTCCCCTCTTAATAGTACGGCTTTCCTATGACTCAAATAAGGAGAATCGTAGGGAACGCCGGCTTTCTGTTCCACGAACGAGGGTGCGAGCCGTCTTGTGCCGTTGACATGTGTTATCTGAAATCTTAATCACACACGGTTAGTCCTTTGCGGTACTGTCATCAATCACCAAAATTACTTAGGCATAAACTATGCCCCAACATAAAGTTCTTACTTACTTCAACTACTCTCACAGACCTCACTCCGGCGAAACACACCCCTAGTGGGTGGAAAATCCTTACCTGTGAACCTACTTTCACTTAAGGTGAAACCTGCCTCTAGTGCGGACAATCTCCTGACTCGGGGGCTTAGCTCTGAACCAGCTTTTGCCTAAGCCATGTTCGCAAGAACAAAACCATCTTGGTAGTAAACCTGTTTCGCCTAAGGTAAACCCTTCCCCGACTGATCTTAGAAGCCTCCACACTCTGGGGCTTAGCTGCGAACCAGCCTTCGCCTAAGTTAAAGTGGTTCCGAATGAAGGCAAGATCTTCATTCGGACGCCAAGATAAACAAAACAAACATTTCTTTGTAGCGAACATGTTTCTCCTAAGGTAAACCCTTCCCCGAGTGAGGACAGCCTCCACACTTGGGGGCATAGCTATGAACCAACCTTCACCTAAGTTAAAGTGGTTCCGAATGAAGGCAAGAGCTTCATTTGGACGCCAAGATAAACAAAAGAAACATTTCTTGCTAAGAACCTATTTCGCCTAAGGTAAACCCTTCCCTGAGTGCGGAAATTCTCCATACTCGGGGGCTTAGCTGCGAACCAGCCTTCTCCTAAGTTAAAGCGGTTCTGAATGAAGGCGAGATCTTCATTCGGACGCCAAGATAAATAAAACTAACATTTCTTGGTAGTGAACCTATTTTGCCTAAGGTAAACCCTTCCCCGAGTGAGGACAACCTCCACACTCGGGGGCTTAGCTGCGAACCAACCTTTGCGTAAGTTAAAGTGGTTCCGAATGAAGGCAAGATCTTCATTGAGATGCCAAGATGAACAGGATAATCATCCCAGGTAGAGATTCATCTTTCGCCTAGCGAGAAACGATCTCGAGTGTGGACGACATCCACACTCAGAGGCCTAGCCGCGAACCATTTTTCTCTTCACAAACGATCCCGAGTGAGGACAACCTCCACACTCGGGGGCTTAGCCGCGAACCAGTTCTTTCCTAAGTCACAAACGATCCCGAGTGAGGACAACGTCCACACTCAGGGGCTCAGATGCGAACCGGATTTCACCTAAGTCACGAATATTCCCGGGTGAGGAAAATCTCGTCACTCGGGCGGGCTTAGCCGCGAATCAGCTTATGCCTAAGTCAAAAGCAATCCCGAGTGAGGACAACTTCCACACTCGGGGACTCGGACGCGAACCAGTTTTCGGCCGAGTATAAATAACCCCAAATAAAGACGACCAAGCAAATAAGATCCAATGATAAATGGGACCAAGTTCACCAAAAGGTATGCAAAAGTGAGGGTCTAGAGCCCACTCGAAGTTTGGGGTTACATAAAATAACTCGACATCCCGAGGAAAATTAAATCTCAAGTGTTTTTTCCTCTGAGCATTACTCGGAAGCCGAAGATTCCACCGCTTCCACGAAGGTGTCAAGATCGGTTCCCTCTGCAATCCGTGTGGCAGCCGCCATGAACATCTCCATGAGGTATTCAAACTTGGCGCTTTTGCGGTTGACGACCTGAAGATTCTTCAGCCTCTCTTCATCCACCAACTTGCAATGGATGCGAACGTGCGGAAGGGCAATGTCAGCTCCAGCCCTTGCCGATGACTTCTTCCACGAGTTGAGTTCATTGGGAATGGCCTTGACATGGTTCACAATGGACTGGGCATCCTTCACAGGAACAAGCCAGTACATAATCGACGTGATCCTCCAGCCTGAGGAGAGATAAAGCAGCACTGTCTTAAGAATCCCTCTCTTGGGATCAAGATCCTTCTCTATTGGCGTCGTCTATTCTTCAACATCGGCAGCAAAGGCTACACTCAACGGAAAACACAGGATGAGACACGTCACTCGGAGATTTCAGAATGATCCTGGGGAACTATTCGGACGCTCGACATACCTTTGAGCTTCTCACAGAGTTCCATGCTGAAGTCCTCGACAAACTTCTCCAGCTCAGCTTTCTTGACAGTGGCTTTCTCGCAGTTGGTTTGCCACTAGGTGTAATGCTTCTTCAGCTCGTCAAGCTCCACCGCAGTCTTCTCCGCACCGGCTTTCAGAAGTCGATTCTCTTCTTCCAAAGTACCAAGCATTTTGAGCTTGGCCTCAGCCACCTGGCTCTTCTGTTTGGCATCCTTCCAAGCAGATGCGAGTTCTTCATCCCTCTTCTCTAGGGCTTCCTTCATGGTCACTAGAGATATGGAATTCTTCAGCCTCTCAGAAAGGCGATCTGACAAGACAACCTCAGTCGAATAAGAAGAGATAACCTAATGGAGCATGAGTCGGATGACGAGGATATACCTTCAGATGTTCGCTTTTCCTGCTCCAGTCGGTTGTTCTTGGATTTTTCCCAATCGAGGCTTAGTCGGAGTTCCTGCAACTCTTTCTCCATGGCGTCATCGCGGTCCACAGACGCACAAGCAGTCTGGAGTCAACAAATACAAGTAAGGCATAATATTATGTTGCGACTCTAAGACTACCACCGACTGCCACAGTCGACGGTAGCCTCGAGGACTAGACCTAGTGGGAGCACTCAGTGCGCCCCCACTGGAATGATAGAGGATAAGGGATCCATACCTGACCAGCCTCTATCAATCAAAAACAAAGAAACTAAGACTATTGTCGACTGCTTCAGTCGACAGTAGCCTCGGGGACTACACTCGGTGGGTGCGCTCAGCGTGCCCCCACTGGAAAGATGGAAGAAATAAAAGGGCTCCGTACCCTACTAGACTATGTCGAACATACAAATAAAAATACTACCGCCGACTGACACAGTCGACAGTATACTCGGGGACTACACCAATTGGGTGCGCTCAGCATGCTCCCACTGAAAGCAAACACCTAGCGGGTGTGCATGTGGGCATGCCCACTCGGGATTCCTACTAAGGAACAGATTCAGAAAGAAATACGTGCGTAAAGAACTTACCCGAATGTTCTTTGCCATAGCTTCACTTGTGTCATATGCCTCCTTCAATTGCCCAAACATCACATCCAGCTGACCCAAGGCCTCCTTGCGCGCCCCTCCTGGTCCTCCGGGGTATGGTGGAGCTGGAAGATGTTGCGATCCTTGGGGACAGACGACAAAGTGATGAGCGGATACAGTCCGAGTGACGCCCCGGCCAAGGCGGCCTCCTCCACCACGGGAGTCTTGGCCTTGTTATTCACTCGGCTGGGAGTCAGAGCCTTCTTCCGCACTTCTCCAACTATGCAGGAGACATCAGCGTCAAGTTCAACCCCGTCTTGCGGCTCTGTACATGTCCACAAGACAGTCAAAAGTCCACTCGTATATCCAAAGCCCGAATTTTGAATGAATCGCGGGAAAATCTCAAGGGTTATCTTTAGATGAAGAGACATCAACGTTGGCTCTACCTTTGTCAGAGGCCTTGGTATCGAATGAAGCGGTCGAAGTATCAGGCCTACAACAGAAACAACAAAAACCCAATCATCACTCGGAAGACATTGCTCAAACTGGGATGAACCACTCGGTAAAGGTACTTACGCCGAAGCCACAGGCACGTCGACCTTGATGCGCGGCAGAATGGCCTTACGAGGTTTGGAGATCGTGATCTTGGGTTGCTTGGTGGCCTGCTCCGGCAGAGCCTCGGGCTCGCTCTGACCTCGCTTGGAGCTGCGAGTCGACATTGCTGACGCACTCGGATCCGCCATCGACGGAGTCTTTGGGGTGCGTGCATGGACTCCAAGGTCTTGGCGTGCCTTGGAACGGGTCTCCACTAGAACTTTGTCAGACGGAGAAGATTCCGCCTCATCTCCATGCTCCTCCTCGCTCACCTCCGTCTCCTCATCATCGCCTTCATCGTCTTCGTCGTCCTCCGAACCCTCCGGGTGCTCGGTGTCTTGGTTTTCAGTGTCACTCTCCAAGTGAATGGGTGAGTGGTCAACTGCCTGTATAGAACTAACCGGCCCTATAAAAGGCTGCCGAATGAAGGAAGCAAATTCACAAATGGGAGTTGAAACAACGAAGAAATTCAATCAGTACAGATGCTCAATAGCTCAACTCATTCGGCTGATGTCCCGTCGAGAAAGGAGGCACCTGTCTTGAGCCCCTGAGGTTATCTTTCACTTGGGTAATGGCCTCGAGTTTATTCTCCAGCACCTCCTCCCCGATCTCCCCGGGATGGACTCGAGTCGGATCATCCGGCCCTTCATATTTCCACATTGGAGGGACTCTAGCCTGAAGAGGATGGATCAGCACTGGAAGAAGACCTCCAGGAGGTCCATCCTATTCACACCCTTCTGGATCAAGGCAACTACCACTATCATCAATATATGTGCATCGGTCTTCACCTCCTTGGTCAAGGTCAAGGTAGGAGCCGGATGGATCCTATCAACAGTATAGGGCGGGAGGCACGAATGACCCTCGCCGACTGGGACGTCTCGGCAATAATACCGAGAGTCCTGCCAGTTCTCCACCGAGTCTGGGAAACTCATTTGGGGGAAGCTACTCTTGCCCCTGAGGTCAATGCCTAAGCCACCACAAAGTTGTGCCACAATGGTTCTTCCCCCCAATGAGGAAGACTTCTTCACGGTCGTCACTCGATGCGTGAATAGGCGCTTCAACAACCCCTAATACGGTGACACCCGAGGAAATTCTTCCACAGAGATACAAATGTGGCTACATACGGGACAACATTGGGGGTAAGGTGGTGGAGTTGAGCCCTGAAGAAACCCAGAAACTCTCGGAAAAAGGGATGCGGAGGTAGAGAAAAACCTCTCTCGATGTGGGTGACCACGAGCACTCGCTCGTCGTTCTTAGGCGCTCGCTCTAGCTCGTCATCCCCTGCCAGTCGCCAGCTCCCATAGGCGACCAGGCCTTCGCCCTCCAGCTCCAGCAGCTGCCCCTCCGAGACTCGGGACGACATCCAATCGCCCTGGATCCATCCTCGCGGGAGCGCTCCGGCGCTCGAGGAGGATCCACGCTACCCTTTCATGGCCCGCTTAGCCTACGTTGTCGCTCCCTTCACCATGTTGGCCGGCGGAGAGGTCGGGGCCAAGAATCGACGGGGGCAGCCGGCGGTTCTTGTTTTTAGTGGCAAGAGGAGGAAGCGGAGATGGAAAGGAACCGATTCTGAGGCGCGGTCTCCTCTCCATTCCACCTTGCGCCTTAAATACCCAATGGGGAGATACCCCGTGAAGTACATGGCCGGCCCGAGGAAGATCTGCAATATCCCGAGGATGGCACGCACTGTAGCATGACAGCAACATCCCACGCATGGAAATTGGGGCATCAACCCACTACTTCTACTACCTGCGTCTCCGCCAAAACTACTACCCGTGTGCGCTACCTCAATTCAAAAGCGCCGAATGTTCTTTTTGCTCACCCCCTGCGGGACCCCGATCATTCGGGAAACCAGTGAGGACGACCTGGTTGTCCTTGCCTCAATGCAAGTGAAGATCTGTCCCAACTCGCCGATTGAGCATGCAGAGTTGAGAGCGCTCATTGGCCCAACTCTTGGAATCTATCTTCCCGAAAGATAGTCGATCACTACCGACTGTGGGCATACTTGTATGACCAAGCAGTCGAAATTCATCACTCTTGAATCCATGGAGGTTTTCCAAGATTCATAATGACACAGCCCCGATCTACATCCCAAGAATCTCCAAAATGCGGGAGACATCAAAGGAAGTCATTCACTCGGTCTGCAAAAACTCAACCGATTCGGGGGCTACTGATGGGGTTGAACATTAGGGGTTGGCCTATGGACCTGCTTCCCTAGGCCCACCTAGGACCCCTTATAGACATAAGTGTCCTTAGAGTCACTAATGTAGTCTCGACCCCACTCGGTACAACATACCGTCAATTGGTCTACGTGTAGTCACTCGGATCACCTTGTATGTCGGATGCATCCTGGCACTCAGACCACAACAAGGTGAAGGTACCGAAGAGGCTACAATGTCTAAGGACTTAGTCCATCACATGAAGTGCAGTGAAGACCCACGCTACCAGTAATGCCAAGAGTTATAGTTGTCATTTCTAGTAACTTCCCTACTTATTAGCATTAACTCGCCTTGTAATGAAGCTCGGCCGGTCATGGCATGTACTATATAAGCCACTCTCGGGCTCTACCTCAAGTGTTCAGCACCTTGTAATCTTTCATACCCATAAGAAAACATCAGCCTCAGGGCTCGAGACGTAGGTCTGTTACCACTTCTGACTGGGGCCTGAACTCGTACATCCGAGTGTATCAGTTGTGCCTTGTTAGACTTTGCCCCTTCGTTCGTACCCCTAGGTACTATTGTCAGGGTCATTCCCACGACAAGCATAGTACTTTGTATGTACAGTACATAGCTACATAGAATCAAACACCCAGTTGTTGGTCAAGATTATCTATTATGGTATGGAGGGTGCACTCTTCTTGCGAGATATGTGCGGTGGGCATCACTTGGTCATACACCAAATGAATTGGCACCTCCCGACCATCGGACCCTACCGGCCTAACTCGAGCCAAATGCTCTAGGTCGAGTTTGGTAAAGTGGGTCTTCACCATTGCCCATGCTTCCCATGCTCCTTCTTGACAAGTTGATATCTTTAGCTCGAAGCGACACCAAGATCCTTTATATCGATTGAGTTTTTAACCTCTTAGTTCCTTTGGCATGTCGCTGGTTTTCCGCCTTGAGCTCGTTCTTTTCATCAAGACTCCGGGACGGTATCCGGCGGCCGGCTTCATGCTGCGGTTTGGCACACCTCTAAGATTCTCTAGCCGCATCCAGATCTTTCTGTAGCTAACCTAGGGACTCGGCTGCTATAAGGCAATCTTTAGTTAGAAAAGGTTCCCCAAGCAATTTTGCATGTTAAATTTGTTACTCACCATGTGCCTGCCTCTTGAATTTTTTAACCTCCTCTAGTCCGGCCTTCACAGCCACCAACTACGTTCGGTTTGACTCAAGGTCCTCAGATTTTATTTATTTTTGTTCCCTTAGGGCCTACACCATGTCACAACAATATTCAGACCCTTAACTCAGTCGTCCCGACCAAAGTAAGGCTCGAGGACGACTAGGTTAGGATTTGTGTTCGGTTGTCAAAACCAATCACTCACCTGTAGATTGGTCGACATAAGTTTCATGGCTCCCTCAAGTCTTGCTCGGGCGGCTCAGTCGGTGATTCATAATAATTTTGACTTCAGAATTCGTAACCAAGACTTCCTCAGGATCGTCTGGAAGCTTGTCTACAATGGGGACCTCCGCACTGACCACATCCTTTGATGAACACCTCTGTTTGGGATTACCACCTGGCACCTTATTGACGTCCTCAGATGAAGGCGATGATGTTTGTCTCCTGTAGATCTCGGTAAAGATTATAAATGCTCACAGCGGCTATAACAATGACTGAACTATGCGTTCAATATATTAACTCTTGGTGAGGGGCGCGATCGAGGTAGTTCCCGTAGCTGCCACACGCTTGGTAGCCCCACCATCGTTTGGTCCGGACTCGGCCAGCGCCGCTCTGGTCGGTGTTCGACGCATGGTACGATGACCCTTGGGAGTAAAAGTCGGCATACTATAAATGATGGGAGGCGAGCGCCTTTTTAGGGAAGAGGCCTTATTGTTACTTACACCAGAGGAAAGGAGTGTCCGAGGGTGGTCCGCCAAAAGGGACACCTTAGAGCAGTCAAGACTCTCCTGGTAAATGACTCCGTCCTCAAAGTCGATTCACATGTCTGGATCATCGCGGAATCCTGGGTCATCGTCACGGGAATAACTCTTCGGTTGAGGATGAGTGCAGTGGACTATCTCGATCCAACATCTCCAATTCTATTCGGAAAAGTTTGAAGATTCGATCAGCAAAAATGGAAGTAACATCCAGTTATGAAAATATGGCTGGACTAACCCAGTTGATGGAATTATAACTCAAGTAGGCGTCCCTGGTCCTCACGCAGGCAAACTCTTCCCTTTCTCCTGTAAAGAGATTGGTCAGTATGGCTACCATTGCTACTTGGTTGGCAGGACCTTTCCATTTCTAGCGGGTCGCGTCATTTCCCCCATTGTAATGCCATAAGGGATGCGTCCTTTCTTGAAGAGGTTGGACATATCGAGTAATAGCATCATCCATCACATCAATGATGGTTAACTTATTGTGAGCTAATGACCTCACGTGAGTGGTCAGACGCTTTGCTTCGGGGCTCTCCTCTTGGGAAGTGTTTTTCGATCGCTTGTTAAATCGTTTAATTAAAGGAGTGTCAGAGTATTTGAGCACACCCCTGCTAGCTGGATCGAACAGGGGACTTCTACTGCAACAAAAGACCTTCCAACGGTGCCGGAAACACGTGCTGACGGGAGACTGTTCTTGTCTTGATTCTCCTCAGCAACGGCACCTGGTATCCTTCTGCTATGGCTACGCCTTTAGGATTTCCCCGTGGCTTTGGATCCTTGCGTTGGTGTTCCCTCGAAGCGGAAAGGGTGATGTAGCGGTGGTAAGTATTTCCCTCAGTTTTGAGAATCAAGGTATCGATCCAGTGAAGGAGTATCAAAAGTGCCCGCACAAACACAAAGAACCTGCTCCCAACGCTTTGAAGGGGTTGTCAATCCCTTATAGATTGTTCGCAAAGTGATAACTGAAAGCAACAAAGTAACAAAGCAAATTCAAATCGGAGGTGTAAACGAAAGATGTGAATAGACCCGGGGGTCGTAGTGTTTACTAGTGGCTTCTCTCATGAAAGCAAGTAGACGGTGGGTGAACAAATTACTGTCGAGCAATTGATAGAACCGCGCAAAGTCATGACGATATCTATGGTAATGATTATATCTATAGGCATCACGTCCAAAACAAGTAGACCGATACTTTCTGCATCTACTACTATTACTCCACACGTCGACCGCTATCCAGCATGCATCTAGTGTATTTAGTCCAAAAGAACAGAGTAACGCCTTAAGCAAGATGACATTATGTAGATGGACAATCTCACATCAACGACAGAGCCCACCTTGTTACCCTTGATGGAAACTACTCAATGTGTGCCTTGCTACCCCTACTGTCACTGGGAAAGGTCACCACATGGTAAGAACCCAAAACCAAGCACTTCTCCCATTGCAAGAATCGTAGATCTAGTTGGCCAAACAAAACCCAAGACTCGGAGAGGCTTACAACGATATCAAATCATGCATATAAGAAATCAGCAAAGACTCAAATATATATCATAGATAATCTGATCACAAATCCACAATTCATCGGATCTCGACAAACACACCGCCAAAGAATATTACATCGAATAGATCTCCATGAAGATCATGGAGAACTTTGTATTGAAGATCCAAGAGAGAGAAGAAGCCATCTAGCTACTAACTACGGACCCGTAGGTCTGAAGTGAACTACTCACGAGTCATTGGAGGGGCGATGATGATGAAGAAGTCCCGTCCGACAGGGCACCGGGAAGGGTCTCCAGATGAGATCTCATGGAAACGGAAGCTTGTGGCGGCGGAAAAGTATTTTCGTGGATCCCTTGATTTTTTTTCTGATTTTTAGGGAATATATAGGCGCAAGATCTAGGTCAGGGGGCGCCAGGGAGGCCACAAGCCTGCCCACCGCCGCCTCCCCCCTGGTGGCGGAGTGGGGGCTTGTGGGCTCCCTGTAGCCCTCCTGGCTTGGCCCACAGGCCCCCTGATCTTCTTCCGTTCGGGAAAAACTCATTTCGGGGATTTTAATACGTTTGGACTCCGTTCCAAAATCAGACCTGAAAAGAGCCAAAAACACAGAAAAACAGGAACTGGCACTTGGCACTGAATTAATAAGTTAGTCCCAAAAAAGATATAAAAGGTACATAAAACATCCAAAGATGACAAGATAATAGCATGAAACCATCAAAAATTATAGATACGTTTGAGACGTATCAAGCATCCCCAAGCTTAACTCCTGCTCGTCCTTCAGTAGGGAAGTGATAAAGAATGATTTTTTATGCTTTCATGCTACCGAGCATAGATGTCCTTTGTAACTCCTCTTATGTGACGTGAATATTCAGATCCATTAGATTCAAAACAATAGTTTGCTATTGACGTGGAAACAATAATAAGTCAAGCAAACTAGCAAGGTAATCATGAACTTTCAAAATAACAAGGCCAAAAGAAAGTTATCCCTACAAAAGCATATAGTCTGGCTATGCTCTATCATCAATGCACAACGAATTTAAATCAAGCACAACCCCGGTATTGGCCAAGTAATTGTTTCACACCTTTACTTTCTCAAACCTTTTCAACTCTCATGCAATACATGAGCGTGAGCCATGGTTATAGCACTATAGATGGTCTGGAGTGTGGTGGAGGTTGCAAGACAAAAAAAGGAGAAGATAGTCACATTAACTAGGCATATCAATGGGCTGTGGAGATGCTCATCAATAGATATCAATGTGAATGAGTAGGGATTGCCATACAAATGATGCACTAGAGCTAAGAGTATGTCAAAGCTCTTAAAGAAAACTAGTGGGTGTGCATCCAACTTGCTTGCTCACGAAGACCTAAGGCAATTTTGAGGAAGCCTATCATTGGAATATACAAGCCAAGTTATATAATGAAAATTTCCCGCTAGCTATATGGTGGTGACAAAACGACAAACTCTCAATCATGAAGATCATGGTGCTTAATATGCACAAGTGTGGAAAAGTGGTACCATTGTCCCTTCTCTCTTTTTCTCTCATTTTTTTTGGTGGGATCTTTGGCCTCTCTTTTTTTGGTGGGCATCTTTGGCCTCTTTTTTTCCTCACATGGGACAATGCTCCATTAATGGTGATCATCACACTTTCAACTCAAAACTTAGAGCAACGATGACTCTATATGGAATGCCTTCGGTAGTGTACCGTGGCAATGATCTAGCATGGCATAGACATTAATGGAAACACCATGCTAGCTATCTTACGATCGTGCAATGGAAATATAGACGTGGTGGCACATGTCATGGTGGTAGTTGTATGGCAATATATCTCGGAATGACTTTGAAAAAGCCATAGTAGGTAGGTATGGTGGCTGTTTTGAGGGAGGCTAATGGTGGGTTTTGTGCACCGGCGAAAGTTGCACGGCACTAAGAAGATAGTGATGGTGGAAGGTGAAAGTGCATCTAAACCATGGACTCAACATTAGTCTTGAAGAACTGATATACTTGTTGCAAAAGTTTTATTAGTAATCGAAACAAAGCATTCAACGCATACTCCTAGGGGAAGGGTTGGTAGGTATAAATCATCGCGTGATCCCGACCGCCACGCAAAGGATGACAATCAATAGACTAATCATGCTCAGATTTCATCACATAGTGGTTCACCATACATGCATGCTATGGGAATCACTAACTTCAACACAAGTATTTCTAGATCCACAACACCTTACTAGCATACCTTCAATATTACCACAACCATATCTCAAAACTAATTGAGAGGAATCAAACTTCTCTAACTATTCAATGCACATGAAGGTTGAAGTTTTCGTATCCCTTTGGATAACTACCCCTTTTGAGACTACTTTCAAAGCATAGATCAACTACCAAGCCACGCACCGCTTTGCTCTAAAAGATATAAGTGAAGCACATAGAGCAAAAGTATCTAGCTCAAAAGATATAAGTGAAGCTCGACAAAATCACGGTGTGTGCATGTCTCTCTCTCTAGGTGTGCAGAAAGGATGATTGTGACACAACAAAAATAAAAGACTCCTACGATACAAGACGCTCCAAGAAAAAACACATAACATGTGGTGAATAAAAATATAGTCCCAAGTAATGTTACCGATGGATTGAAGACGAGAGAGGGGATGCCTTCCCGGGGCATCCCCAAGCTTAGGATTTTATGGCATCCTTGAATCTCTTGGGGTGCCTTGGGCATCCCCAAGCTTGAGCTATTGCCACTCTTTATCTCTTTGTCCATAAGAACTTCACCCAAAACTTGAAAACTGCACAACACGAAACTTAAACAGAAACTCGTGATAACATTAGTATGAGAAAGCAAACCACCACTTCCTTAGGTACTATAGAAAACTTAAATTCTACTTGTGCTGATGTTGGGTTACTGTATTTTCAATCTTCCATGGCTAATACCCCCCGATACTATCCATAGTTTCATCAAAATAAGCAACCAACACAACAAAAACAGAATTTGTTAACAACAGACCAGTTTGTAGCAATCTGTATATTTCGTATACCTTTGGTACTTCAAAAATTCTGAAAAATTACGACAGTCTGAAGAATTTTTGTAGAAATCAGCAGCAAAAAGAATCAACTCAAAAGATCTTACAGAAAAGTAAATGAAAATTCTTTTCATGAGCAGAAAGTTTCTATCTTTTCCAGCATGACCAAACGATCATCCCCAAGACTAATCATAACGGTTTTGCTTGGCACAAACGCAAAAAGAAACACAAAAAACACAATCATAACAGAATTATGAAAGTATGGAAAACACAAAACAGAAAGAAAAAGGATAGATTCGTTGGGTTTCCTCCCAACAAGAGCTTTTGTTTAACGCCCTTAGCTAGGCGAAAGGTGATGGACTCACGTATAGTCATCTTTGGTGCTGAAACCATAGGTAGCCCTCATCATAGATTCATTAGGCAATCTTATTTTCTTTCTAGGAAAGTGCTCCATGCCCTTCTTTAGAGGAAATTGAAATCTAATATTCCCTTCCTTCATATCGATGATAGCACCAATAGTCCTTATGAAAGGTCTACCAAGAATAATGGCACATGAAGGATTGCAATCTATGTCAAGTACAATGAAATCCACGGGTACATAGTTCTTAGTTGCAACAATAAGTACATCATCGATCCTTCCCATGGGTTTCTTGACAGTAGAATCCGTAAGATGCAAATTAAGAGAACACTCTTCAACCTCATGAAAACCAAGAATATCACATAAAGACTTTGGAATCGCGGAAACACTAGCACCCAAATCACAGAAAGCATTGCACTCATAGTTTTTGATCTTGATTTTGATAGTTGGTTCCCACTCATTATGAAGTTTTCTAGGTATAGAGACTTCTAGTTCGAGCTTCTCTTCAAGAGATTTCATCATAGCATCTACGATATGCGAGGTAAAGGCTTTGCTTTGGCTATAAGCGTGTGGAGAGTTTGCAATGGATTGCATCAAAGAAATGCATTCAAACAAGGAGCAATTATCATAATTGAATTCCTTGAAATCCAAAGTGGGAGTTTCATTACTACCCAAAATTTTGATTTCTTCTACTCCACTCTCCACACCTTTATCATCAAGATAGGTCGACTCCGAATCATTGGGGCGTTTTTCAACCAAAGTGGATTCATATTCAGCCCCTCCATAAATAGGTTTGACACGCAAAAACAAAGATTCAAGAGGAGACACACCAAGCACTTTAGATCTTCGTGATTTGCATCACTAGAACGCACCCTTTTAAACCATTCATGCCTAGCGAGAATTTGGGCGGTTCTTTCTTTGCTCTCATTCATGGAGACACGCATAGCTTTCAAAGTTTCATCCAAGTTGACCTTGGGAGGAGCGGATCTAACTTTCAAAGCATCAATATCACAAGACATCCTATCAACGCTCTTAGCCAAATCGTCAATTTTGAGTAGTTTTTCCTCTATGGACGTATCGAAAATCTTTTGAGAGTTGATGAACTCTTTGATATTACTCTCTAAATCAGAGGGTAATTTCTTGTGATTTCCATAAGTGTTGTTGTAGGAATTGCCATAATTGTTAGAGGAGTTACTAGGAAAAGGCCTAGGAACATAGTTTCCTCTAAAAGCATTGTTGTTGCCATAATTGTTCCTACCAACAAAATTCACGTCCAAACTAGCGTTGCTACTCTCAGTCAAGGAAGATAGTGTCATGTCATTAGGATCTATGGTAGCGTTTCTACAGCAACCAAATTCATGAACTCGTCCATCTTAGCACTAAGCCAGTTAATTTCTTCTATAGCGTGTACCTTTTTGCTAGCAGGCGACCTTTCAGTGTGCCACTGAGAGTAGTTGGTCATGATATTATCTAGGAGTTTTGTAGCGTCTCCTAACGTGATTTCCATGAACGTTCCACCTGAGGCGGAGTCCAGGATATTGCGAGACGCGAAATTCAAGCCAGCGTAAAAGATTTGTATAATCATCCACAAACTCAAGCCATGAGAGGGACAATTTCTAATCATAAGCTTCATCCTCTCCCAAGATTGTGCAACATGTTCATGATCAAGTTTCTTGAAATTCATGATATCGTTACGTAAGGAGATGATCTTAGCCGGTGGAAAATACTTGGATATGTAAGCATCTTTGCACTTATCCCAAGAATCGTTACTATTTTTAGGCAAAGAAGAAAACCAAGTTTTTGCCCGATCTCGCAACGAGAAAGGAAAAGGTTCCAACTTAATCACGTCATTATCCACATCTCTTTTCTTTTGCATATCACAAAGCTCAATGAAGGTATTGAGATCGGATGCGGAATCTTCACTAGGAAGGCTAGAGAATTGCTCTTTCATAACAAGATTCAGCAGAGCTGCGTTGATTTCATATGATTCTGCACTAGTGGCAGGAGCAATCGGAGTACTAATAAAATCACTATTATTAGTGCTCGAGAAGTCGCAAAGTTTGGTGTTTTCAGCCATGATGATTTCAACAAACAAACAAGCACACAAGCAAGCAAGAGAACCGGCAAAGGAAAACGACAAAGGCAAAAGAAAACGGCAAAGGAGAAACGCAAAAAGCAAAAGAAAACGGCAAAGGAGAAAGGCAAACGAAAACGGAAAATGTGAAGTGGGGTAGTGGAAAATGAGAGGCAACTAGCAAAAAAGTAAATGCAGGAGATGAGTTTGTGAGACCTACTTGGATAGATCTCTCCTCCCCGGCGATGGTGCTAGAAATACTTCTGCTACTGCAACAAAAGACCTTCCGCTACGTGCTGACGGGAGACTGTTCTTGTCTTGATTCTCCTCAGCAACGGCACCAGGAATCCTTCTGCTACGGCTACGCCTTTAGGGACTTCCTAGGAAAATATGCAAAGGATTTCCCCCTGGCCTTGGAGCCCTGCGTTGGTGTTCCCTCGAAGCGGAAAGGGTGATGTAGCGCAGCGGTGGTAAGTATTTCCCTCAGTTTTGAGACCCAAGGTATCGATCCAGTGAAGGAGTATCACAAGTGCCTGCACAAACACAAAGAACCTGCTCCCAACGCTATGAAGGGGTTGTCAATCCCTTATAGATTGTTCGCAAAGTGAGAACTGAAAGCAACAAAGTAACAAAGCAAAGTAAAAGCGGAGGTGTAAACGAAAGATGTGAAGAGACCCGGGGGCCGTAGTGTTTACTAGTGGCTTCTCTCATGAAAGCAAGTAGACGGTGGGTGAACAAATTACTGTCGAGCAATTGAACCGGGCAAAGTCGTGACGATATCTATGGAAAGATTATATCTATAGGCATCACGTCCCAAACAAGTAGACCGATACTTTCTGCATATACTACTATTACTCCACACGTCGACCGCTATCCAGCATGCATCTAGTGTATTAAGTCCAAAAGAACAGAGTAACGCCTTAAGCAAGATGACATGATGTAGATGGACAATCTCATATCAATCACAGAGCCCACCTTGTAACCCTTGATGGCAACTACTCTATGTGTGCCTTGCTGCCCCTACTGTCACTGGGAAAGGTCACTACATGGTAAGAACACAAAACCAAGCACTTCTCCCATTCCAAGAATCATAGATCTAGTTGGCCAAACAGAACCCAAGACTCGGAGAGACTTACAAGGATATCAAATCATGCATATAACAAATCAGCAAAGACTCAAATATATATCATAGATAATCTGATAACAAATCGACAATTCATCGGATCTCGACAAACACACCGCCATAGAAGATTACATCGGATAGATCTCCATGAAGATCATGGAGAACTTTGTATTGAAGATCCAAGAGAGGGAAGAAACCATCTAGCTACTAACTACGGACCCGTAGGTCTGAAGTGAACTACTCACGAGTCATTGGAGGGGCTATGATGATGATGAAGAAGCCCTCAACCTCCAAAGTCCCCTCCGGTAGGGCACCGGGAAGGGTCTCCAGATGAGATCACGCGGAACCGGAAGCTTGCGGTGGCGGAAAAGTATTTTCGTGGATCCCTTGATATTTTTGTGATTTTTAGGGAATATATAGGCGCAAGATCTAGGTCAGGGGGCGCCAGGGAGGCCACAAGCCTGCCCACCGCCGTCTTCCCCCTGGTGGCGGAGTGGGGGCTTGTGGGCTCCCTGTAGCCCTCCTGGCTTGGCCCACATGCCCCCTCATCTTCTTCCGTTTGGGAAAAAATCATTTCGGGGATTTTATTCCGTTTGGACTCCGTTCCAAAATCAGATCTGACAAGAGCCAAAAACACAGAAAAATAGGAACTGGCACTTGGCACTGAATTAATAAGTTAGTCCCAAAAAAGATATAAAAGGTACATAAAACATCCAAAGATGACAATATAACAGCATGAAACCATCAAAAATTATAGATATGTTTGAGACATATCAGGGACATCCTCAATAGAAAACCATTCTGAGGTCCACTCTTCGGAATCCTTCTTTGGGGTCCCAATAGGGTACCCCATCCCGGCTATGCGTCATTCTTCGACTATGCCAGCTTCAAAAATTGTCCCTCCTCGAGTGCGGGGGACGAGGCAGAAAAATCTTCTCCATAATTCAAAATGGGCCTCACGGCCGAGAAACATCTCGCAAAGGGCATGTTGGATAGAAAGTATGCCTAGAGATCAAGTTTCAAATGGTTGGAATGGAATCTCTTAATCTCAACACATCATTGGTGGCTCTCTCTCAGAAAAATGGATCTGACAAGTGTAAGTGTGTTCTGAGTGCTTCCTCTACGAGTAAGAGGTAGGTGGAGGGGTATATATAGGCATCTCCCAAAATCCAACCGCTACAACATTATTGCCCAACATGATGACACCAAAATGAATCTTAGTGGTACCGAGGTGCACTAAATGTGGCAACTTTTGAATTCTCGATGAGACCGGAATAGGAATCTCTGTGGTACCGATACAATGACCGAGACTGGTTTCCAAACTCGGCGAGGCTGATTTGAAGCTTGGAAATTCTGAAACTTGAAATGATCTCAACATAATGTTGGTCACAAAATCTCGGTTGCACTGATAGGAATGTTGGTTGTACCGAGATGGTGGGTTTGGCATAGGATTCATCCAAAAGACCAAAAGTTTTAAAGAACCAAACGAGAGCAAATAAAGTCAAAATCTCTCTCTCTCTCGAAGCCCTGTTGATCTATACACTTCTCCCGCTTTGGCAACAAGTACCAAAAATTTAAAAGTTATAGTCTAAGTATCTCTCTGGGTACGGTCTCCTCCGGTAGCAGAAGTTGGAGTAGATAAGAGAGCATCGGAGAAGGCTTCGGCAAATGTCGCTAGAGCTCTTGGTGGAGGTGTGGACACTGGAGGTGCTGGAGCAGTAGTTGAAGCTTGAGTTGATGAAGACGGTCTTTCTTCTGGTACTGGCACGGCTGCTAACCTAGTTTGGGTTGTAAACCGAGTGGTAGTACGAAGAGGTGAATCATCATGATTATCTGAGCATGGAATCTTCATTGAGTCAACTTCATGATGAAGCTGCTCAATGATACGTCTCCAACGTATCTATAATTTTTGATCGTTACATGCTATTATCTTGTCAAACTTTGGATGTTTTGTATGCCTTTTATATATTTTTTGGGACTAACTTATTAACTCAGTGCCAAGTGCCAGTTCCTATTTTTTCCATGTTTTTGACCCTTTTCAGAGGAGAATATTAAATGGAGTCCAAGCGGAATAAAACCTCCGAAAAGATTTTTCCGAAACAGAAGATACGCAGGGAGCGTGAGAACCAAGGCAGAGGCCACCAGGGGCGGCCACAAGCCCCCTAGGTGCGGCGAGGAGGGGTCGCGCCTAGCAGGCTTGTGGGGCCCCTGTGGCTCCTCTCCCCTACTTCTTAAGCCTATAAATCCTCCAAAAATCCAAAACCATGAGATAGATCCACGAAAATACTTTTCCGCCGCCGCAAGCTTCTGTCTCCGCAAGATCCCATCTGGGGCACGTTCTGGTGCCCTGCCGGAGGGGGGATTCGGATACGGAAGGCTTCTTCATCAACACCATTGCCTCTACGATGATGCGTGAGTAGTTCACCATAGACCTTCGGGTCCATAGCTAGTAGCTAGATGGCTTCTTCTCTCTCTTGGATCTTCAATACAAAGTTCGCCATGATCTTCATGGAGATCTATCCGATGTAATCTTCTATTGCGGTGTGTTTATCGAGATCCGATGAATTGTGGATTTATGATCAGATTATCTATGAATCTTATTTGAGTTTCTTCTGATCTCTTATATGCATGATTTCATATCCTTGTAATTCTCTTCGAGTTGTGGGTTTTTTTTGGCCAACTTGATCTATGATTCTTGCAACGGGAGAAGTGTTTGGTTTTGGGTTCATACCGTGCGGTGTCCTCACCAAGTGATAGAAGGGGTAGCGAGGCATGCATCGTGTTGTTGCCATCACGGGTAAAGAGATGGGGTTTATATCTATTGCATGAATTTGTCCCTCTACATCATGTCATCTTGCTTAAGGAGTTACTCTGTTCGTCATGAACTCAATACACTAGATGCATGCTGGATAGCGGTCGATGTGTGGAGTAATAGTAGTAGATGCAGAAAGTATCGGTCTACTTGTCTCGGTCGTGATGCTTATATGTATGATCATTGCCTTAGATATCGTCCTCACTTTGTGCGGTTCTATCAATTGCTCGACAGTAATTCGTTCACCCACCATAATATTTGCTATCTTGAGAGAATCCTCTAGTGAACACTATGGCCCCCGGGTCTACTTCACATCATATTTTCATCCCTACACTTTTACTTTGTTGCACTTTCTGCCTTCAGATCTAATCTTGCAATCAATCGTGAAGGGATTGACAACCCCTTTGTAGCGTTGGGTGCAAGTTTGCTGTTTTTGTGCAAGTACATTGGTGCTTCATCTTGATACTCCTACTGGATTGATACCTTGGTTCTCAAACTGAGGGAAGTACTTACTGCTACTGTGCTGCATCACCCTTTCCTCTTCAAGGGAAAAATCCAATGCAAGCTCAAGAGGTAGCAAGAAGAATTTCTGGCGCTGTTGTCGGGGAGCATCAAG
Source organism: Hordeum vulgare subsp. vulgare (assembly GCF_904849725.1). Lineage (NCBI taxonomy): Eukaryota > Viridiplantae > Streptophyta > Magnoliopsida > Poales > Poaceae > Hordeum > Hordeum vulgare. Next base: position 268,141,906 of record NC_058524.1, on the reverse strand, counting down.
TGAAGCTTATCCAAGTAAGTGTCGCAAACTCATCTCTTGCATTTACTTTTTTGCCTCTCGTTTTCCTCTCCCCCACTTCTGAAAAACAAAAAATTACAAAATTGTTTGCCTTTTTTCCTTCGTCCTTTTTTTCGCTTGCTTTCTCCCTGCTTGAGTGGGATAGTCTACCTGTCCTCATGGCTAGACCCACCGCTTCGAACAATACTCCCGAGAGCGAAGTTCTCAATTTTAAATAAAATAAGGAAGAAAATTTAAAGGATGCTCGGTATAGGTTTTGGAACGCTCAGAATAGATCTACTCGTAAGCAATCCACTACCGTCCTGCTTCGTGGCTTGTATGTGGGTATTTCCCCTTGGAATAGGTATGTTCTTGACACCATCGTAGGCGGAGATTTCTTGGGTAGCCATACCGTTGATTCTTACGGTGCTTTGATAAATTTGGTAGCCTCACCCCCACTCATGGTTAATGGAACCACCTTAACTTTGGAACATGTGATGCGTAGGCTGGATGTCATTAAAAATAAAGTTGCTACGATTAAACTCATTGAGAATTTGGATAAAAAGATCCATAATCAAATCACTCATTACGGATCCAAGGTGGGAATGACTTTGAAAAATCTAAAGGAGAGGGAACCCATAGTTAACGAAAAAATAGGTCATGATTCCGCTATGATTGGCAAACTAGAGGATGTTAAAACTAACTTGGGTTCCGCTTTTGCCGCTGTGCAGAACACTCCAATTTTTGCCCACAATAAGGCCATCAAGTCTGTTTTTGTTCCTAAAAATAGTGGTGAACCATCTAGTAAGAGAGATGAAGACCTTAAGATGATGAGTGTTCACCTTACTTATGGTTTGAGTACCAAAGACGACGATACATGATTCTATCACCTTATGCCTAGCTAAGGGCGTTAAACAATAACGCTTGTTGGGAGGCAACCCAATGAATTTATCTTTTCCTTTTTGCTTTCAGTTTTGTTGTGTCCACACCATCATAATCCTGTTATGATTGTGTCTTTTGTGTTTCTTTTTGTGTTTGAGCCAAGTTAAACCTTTATGGCTAGTTTGGTGATGGTTGTTTGATCCTGCTGGAAAAAGACAAAAACTTTTCGCTCACAAAATTATTTTTCATTTTTATCCAGAAAGGGCTTTTGAGTTGATTCTTTTTTATGCTGGTTGATATGCCAGTTGCCCAAACTGTCGTAATTGTTTAGAATTTTTGAGATAGCAGAAGTATACGAAGTATACAGATTGCTACAGACTAGTCTGTTTTTGACAGATTCTATTTTTGTTGTGTTGGTTGCTTATTTTGATGAAACTATCGATAGTATCGGCGGGTATTAGCCATGGAAAAGTGAGAATACAGTAATCTAACACCAATATAAATAGAAATCAAGTTTTCTACAGTACCTAAGGAGGTGGTATTTTGTTTTCTTGTGCTAATGATATCACGCGTTTCTCTTTAAGTTTTGTGTTGTGGCGTTTTCAAGTTTTGGGTGATGTTCTCATGGACAAAGGGATAAAGAGTGGAAAGAGCTCAAGCTTGGGGATGCCCAAGGCATCCCAAGCCAAATTCAAGGACACCAAAAATCCTAAGCTTGGGGATGCCCCGGGAAGCCATCCCCTCTTTCGTCTTCAATCCATCGGTAACATTACTTGCAGCTATATTTTTATTCACCACATGATATGTGTTTTGCTTGGACCGTCTAGTATCGTAGGAGTCTTTTCTTTTTTTTGTGTGCCAATCATCCTTGTTGCACAACTTTTTAGAGAGACATGCACTCATCGTGAATTTGCTAGAATACTCATTGAGCTTCACTTATATCTTTTGAGTTAGGCAATTTAGCTCATTGTGCTTCACTTAGATCTTTTAGAGCACGGCGGTATCATATTTTGGAGAAATAAGAACTCTCGATCTTCACTTATATCTTTTGAGAGTGATCTCTTTGAGTAACTTGGTAGTTGGCTTGTGCTATGAAAGTAGTCCCAAAGATGATAGGCGTCCAAAGAGGATACAATAAAACTTCCTTGTTCGTGTGCATTAATTAGAAAAAGAAGTTTGATTCTTCTCAAATAGTTTTGAGATATTGATATGGTGATATTAGAGTTATGTTAGTAGGGTTTTTTGAATCTAGAAATACTTGTGTTGAAGTTAGTGATTCCCGTAACATGCACGTATGGTGAACCGCTATGTTAGGAAGTCGGAGCATAATTGATTTATTGATTGTCATCCTTTGTGTTGCGGTCGGGATCGTGCGATGGTTAACACCTACCAACCCTTCCCCTAGGAGTATGCGTTTAGCACTTTGTTTCGATTACTAATAAAAACTTTCGCAACAAGTATGTGAGTTCTTCATGACTAATGTGAGTCCATGGTATAGATGCACTTTCACCTTTTACCATTGCTAGCCTCTCTAGTGACGCGCAACTTTCAACGGTGCACAAACCCACCATATGCCTTCCTCAAAACAGCCACCATACCTACCTACTATGGCATTTTCATAGCCATTCCGAGATATATTTCCATGCAACTCCCACCGTTCCATCTCATGACTTGTGCCTTCACTTACATATTGCCATTGCATGATCGTAAGATAGCTAGCGAGATGTTTCAACGTCATACGCCAAGCTAGATCGTTGCACATCCCGGTACACTGCCGGAGGCATTTCCTATAGAGTCCTCATCATTCTAAGCATTGAGCTGTGAGTAAATTAAAGTGTGATGATCATCATTAGTACAACATTGTCCCATGTGAGGAAATAAAAAAACAAGAGAAAAGAGGCCAAAAGTTGCCCACACACAAAGAGAGAGAGAGAGATATGGAAAGAGGCCAAAGAGCCCAAACAAAAAAAGAGAGAAAAAGAGAGAAGGGACAATGCTACTATCTTTTTCCACACTCGTGCTTCATAATAGCACCATGTTCTTCATGATTGAGAGTCTCTTGTTTCGTCACCACCATATGCTAGTGGGAATCTTCATTATATAACTTGGCTTGAATATTCCAATGATGGGCTTCCTCAAAATTTCCCTAGGTCTTTGTGAGCAAGCAAGTTGGATGCACACCCACTAGTTCTCCTTTTGACCTTTCACATACTTATAGCTCTAAGTGCATCCATTGCATGGTAATACCTACTCTTTCACATTGATATCTATTGATGGGCATCTCCATAGGCCTTTGATATGCCGAGTCGATGTGACCATCTCCTCCTTTTTGTCTCACAACCTCCACCACACTCTATTCCACCTATAGTGCTATATCCATGGCTCACGCTCATGTATTGCATGAGAGTTGAAAAAGGTTTGAGAAAGTAAGAGTGCGAAAACAATTACTTGGCCAATACCAGGGTTGTGAATGATTTAAATTAGTTGTGTGGGGATGATGGAGCATAGCTAGACTATATGATTTTGTAGGGATAACTTTCTTTGGCAAATCAGTTATGTCACTAGAGATCAGTAAAGGAAATCAGCTAAACTTGGATACATAGCTCTTAGCTGTATCAGATCAGGCCAAAGGCTCTCCTGTGAGGGGTCACCGAGGAGCCTGCTAGAACTTGTAGAGCTCGCCCTTGTTGAGTAGACACATCGTGAGGATGGAGACTAGTGAACGAGCGATAAGGCACCAGCAGAGAGACAGTAGAAATAGCATTGCAGTATCACATCATCATATTTTCCAGCAATCTTCCAATTCTTCAGGACACTCACCCTACTAGAAACAGAGAGTTATCAATATACACAAGAGAGACACCCCCAAACTGAAAGATTAAACAACAGTGAGAATGAACCAGACCATAACAAAATCCAATATCCGTTGAAATAGAATTTTTTAATCAAATATTTGTAACATAGGCAGATCATGTGTAGTAAAGATTTTTTAATCAAATATCTATAACATGGCCACATGAAGGAGCAATTGGAACTTTGGAAGTAAATACTTCTATTAGTACCTAAGATGATTTGTTTTGTCAAATTCACATCTGGAAGCGTTTGAACCTTTTGGCTCATATGACATATTCTTGACAACATGCACAAAAAGAACTGATGGACCAGAAATATTATATAACTGAATATCTGCAAATTGCATGATCCGAGCCTCCTATTACAAACTCAATCTATTGAGATTCCATGGAAAGGACATTTGAAGTAGAAATAGATGAAAGAAGATAAGATCAAAGAAAAATAAACCATAAAGGATCTACAGCAAATGAAGAACTCCTTACTGAAGGGTGAAAAGATGCATGCCGCCATCAGAAGATAACTATACGACAAAACTGAACATAAAATGTGTCTAACCAGATTCAGCCAAAAAGAGTTCTAAATAGAAAGGAGTTACTTAACAAAGATGGAATACATGACGAACAAGTGATGCAAATAAAGTTGACAAACTAGCATGGCTAAGTATTATCATGAATAGACACCTCCTAATTTTTTTTTGTTTCACCATCTCTCAATCCTCTGTAGTGTCTTGTTTATGCAAAACTTGCGTTGCTTTTTCGAACCATGCAACTACCAAGATGGAAATTGACTATTCTGTCCATGTTTTCTTTTCATTCATGGCAGGAACTTCTAAAATTAGCCAAAAATTAGGACCAAAAATGCGTAGGCACGGGCTGACTTGGACGGCCTCGCACCAGATAGAGACTGAATTTATTTTCACATGGTCCTAGATTGGCATTGCATGACCCTGAAGCAGGAAACCAAATTGATGGGGGAAATTCCTAAACTGATCTGAGGATCCATGAGCGACGCAGTACGAATCGAAGGTAGACTGAACTGAGCACCATAGATGGATCTCTTATACGGGAACCCCAAGAATAACTGCACCACACGGGATCGAAACCCCCTTTCCACAGGCTTCACAAGGATGACCAGCCCCTCACACCCTCCCTCTTCAACTTCCTCCGTGGCGCACCAACCTCCGCTGCTCCCGCCCCGCACTCACCATGGAGCCGCTCAACGCTGCAATCGTCGCCGCTTCCCCGAGATCGACCACCACAACCCGCTGCCATGGCCATGGTGGCTCGCCATCTTGCTCCACGCCTTCATACTCGGAGCTGGGCACGGGGGATGCCGGAAAGCGTGTCTCACCCGCGGGCAGGGAATTTTTGTCCAAAAGGACCCCCTCTCGAACGGATTTGCCAGAAAAAACCACATGCACACGATAAAAACGGAAAGGACCCCCTCCCCGCGTGCCGGCAGGCGCGCCAGGCGGCACGTGGCACATGCCACCACCGCCTGAGGCGGCTGGGGCACCTGCTGCCACCACCCGAGGCGGCTGGGGCCTGCCGCCATCAGCCCAGGAGGCCGGCTATGGATCCCGTTCAAACCACGTCGCGCCGTAATGGACAGAGGCTGGGTGGGCCCTGTCGCCACCACCCCAGGCGGCCGGCCAGGAATCTAGGCACCCACGACAGCGACGCTGATTGCGCTAACTCCGAGGCATTCTGCTGTATTTTTTCCCGCCACATGCACGTGATAATGTCGGACGAGCATTGCAATTTTTTCCCGCCTAAGTTTCCCGCATTATTTTCCTGCCTAAGTTTCCCGTGTGGATCAGTGATATTTTCCCGCTTAAGTTTCGCGTTTTCACGCCGTTTTTTCCCGCCTAGACATCCGGCAGAGCCTATAAAAGGAGGCAGGGAGTGAAACTCTCTTCACCATCGTTCAGCCAGACTTCAAAGCACCTGCAGCTCCATAGTCAGTATAAGTTTGCCTTGGGATCAGAGCATTAGGCCTAGGAAAATGCAGAGTGCAAGCTTGCCTCGGGGGGTGGAAGCAGTTCGATGTTGGTGCGGTGATCTCTGCAAGGTGAAGGAGGTGACGGATTTTTCAGATTGGTTGGGCATGAAGTTTTTCATGTGCGCCTATTATGAATCTCATCCATCCGAATCTATTTCTGTGTACATCAGGCCTCCGGTATGCTCAAGTCATCCAGATTATTGTTTACTTGATATTATTGTTTACTTGAATCTGATCCATCATGTAGTCTGCTCCTCCTCTCTGCATGTACTATTGTTGGATTGACACAGAAATGCCGGACTAGGTGGTGACCGAGATTCGTGAAAGAGGTCGTCGTGCATGGGCTAGCTTGGACTTGGAAGAGCACCGCGAGAAGGCTGAAGCAGAGGAGAAAGCAGCGCAGAAGAAAGAATGGGAAGACTACTGTGTGAAGCAGAGTGCTTTTATTGATGAGATGAAAAGGAAAAACCAAGAAGAGAAACTTCGGCTGGAGGAGGTTTACAGACAGCGGGAAGAGGCCCGTGAAGCTGAGAGGGAGAGAAAGAGAGAAGGGCTCGTGCGGCCAAGGCAGCAGAAGAAGCTGGTGATGGAAAAGGAAAATATCCACGTTGGACTCAGTAGTTTTATTTTATTGTATCTTAATTTGTGTTACTTGTATCTTAATTTCTGCAAGTTGTATCTTAATTTCGGCAAGTTGTATCTTATTTTCAGCAATGTGTATCTTAATTTCGGCAAGTTGTATCTTCATTTCCGCAATGGGTATCTTAATTTCAGCTACGTGTATGTTCATTTTATCCCGCCATTTATTTCCTCCTCGCTTTCCTGCCATTTTTTCCCGCGTACAACTTTGCCGCCATTTTGTTCCCGCCTCGCTTTCCCGACATTTATTTCACGCCTCGCTTTCCCGCCATTTTGTTCCCGCCTCGCTTTCCCGCCATTTCTTTCCCGCCATTAGTTATTCGTCTCGCTCTGCTGCACCTATAAAACCCCCTCCAGACCAAGGTGGGTAAGGAGTGTCCTCAAAATGTCTCATTATCCTTTCGATCATAGTTTTCACAGTGGTATGTCCGAGTGTCTTCTGCGCTTAGCTAGCAATTTCAAGATAGATAATGGAATAGTTTCATGGGACAAACTCATCAGTAGTAACACGCTACTTAATGAGGTTGCCCACGCATTAGCTAGGAAGGGGTGGCCTGCAAGGACATATGAGGAGATTCAGAAAGAACTTCTGTGGTTGAATGAAAGATGGAAGAAGAAAGGCCAACACATACGCAGTGGAGGTGGAGTAAAACATCCCTTTTTATGGATTGACGATAGTGAGGACGAAGACGATATCTTCATGCCGAGTACCAAGGCCAAGAGCACATCATAGATGAAGGACAAGAGCACATCATCGACGAAGGCCAAGAGTAGCGCTTCGTCAAAGGGCGAAAGCTCTGCATCGTCGAAGGATGACGACGACTTTATGTAGTTTTTTTATGAACTCTACATCTTAATGTATCTTATTTTATGTATCTTATTTTATGTATGTTGTTTTATGTATCTTATTTTATGCAAGCAACTTTAAATTGAAAAAATGCGTCGAAATATATCGAGAACTTTTATTTCATCAAACTACATAGATGTCTTGTACGTACATCTGAAAGCTTGAAACTGACATAGAGAGATATAATAGTTCGCACACATAGATAGATGAATCACTCTATGCGACGACGACCAGCTGGCCTTGCCGACGACCGGAGGGTGACAAGCGTTCAGGGGGTGTGTGTTCACGAAGACCGCGGTCGTACTGTCCCTCGTGTTCCTGTGTGTGCGACTCATGCATAGGTGGTGGAGTCTGAAATCCATATTGAGATGATGATTCTAAATTGTAGGTGAATGGCTGTGACTCAGAATTGATATAAGATGGACCAATAACGTCCTCCCAGAAAAAATCATTTAGCATTCCTGGGAGCGTGCATTGAGTATCATGGGTTTTTGTGAGTATTTCTTTGTGTACGCCACGCTGGGTATGTTCATCTTCCCATGATGGATCATTAATTTCCTGCGTCAAAAAATTGTGTGTAAAAAAAGTTATGTAAGATGAAAAATTATGTGTAAATAGAAGTTCTGTAATTCCTTATTATAATTGTACATACCTGACCGCTGTTGTAGCTTTGTGCTGCCTCGCTTGTCTTAGCCGAACGATTCTCCTCGGGCATCCTAATCCCTCGCGTGGGCGGATATGGATGAGATCCTTGAGTGTGTGCGCCATATGCTGTATATGCATCCTGCTCCCCGAAATGAGTCTGTTCGGGCATCAAACCTAAATCTAGAGCATGTACCTGTGATGTCTGCCCATGTAGTGGTAGAGACGAGTCATGTCGTGGAAGTGTCGATGTAGTACTAGGACCCTCTCCCCACCGCATGGACGACGACGGCACCGCACTCGGTCTAGCTTGTCGGGACCCCGATCCTAAGCCATAGGAATCCAGCCTGTAACACATCGCATCCCTTTGTGGTCTCACGCACGGTTAACTCCACGGCTGCAGCCTTACCTTAGCCGGGACCGTTTGCGACTTTTGACTCACGTATGCGATAGTGTCGCTAGCATTCCCATATCAAAGAACCCGGATCGACATGTCTAGTCATAAACCAAAGTGGCAGTCCCGCACAAGGACAGGCATACATGACCCAACAAAGCAGGTGTCGGTCATCAACGAACGTAGACGAGTCGTAGCAAGCTACAAGGACTCCATTACGTCATGTGACATTTCCCCAAAGGGGACAGACACAGCAGCTAAGAAGGACACATGCCGGTCAACCAATGCATCCGGAGCAGTAGCGAACTACCAAGGCTCGTTGGATCACAAAGGGGCATTTCCTTGTAAGGGGTGCTACTAAAGTTCACGACTAGGTAATCGAACCCCATACATATCAAGTAAGACACACGTACGCATGGCATACCGATATGTATAGATACATCGATGGCATCACAACATAACCATAGACATACAAGCTTTATTGAAGAGGCTCGGAAGAGCCTCACACATATTATTACACATTAAGGGTCTCACGACCCATAATATCAATCACACCATACAAGCCAGCGGAAGAGTTATAAGCTGTCTGGGTACAGACAGAGCAACTAGAAGGCACATGGCCTGACTATACTACAGAGCCGACGTAGGGCCAGATCGTAGCTGGGACACCAGCTACTCGTCGTCGTCGATGTCTACGAAGAACCCTCCGTTAGGGTCATTAGCAACCTCTGCAACATTATTAAGAAAACATGAGTACGAAGGTACTCAGCAAGACTTTAGGATAGCTAACTACTCATGCAAGGTATCAAGAAGGTATTGTGGGGTTTCATGCGGGAAGCCAGCATTTGACTCGTGGCTAGACAACTTGCGTTTTGAAATTAGTTTTGACAACTTGATTTCTCGCACACGAGTCCACTAACACCACCACAATACGCTATCGTGGAATCATTCCGTCTCCATATGGAAATGCCGTCCACGACACTCACGCTTATCTTGACAATTTTAGGAGTAGCCATTTAAGTTATCTATGAACAACATATGTCTCCAAGTAGTCCATATCCGCGGACGCGGCTATTCGAATAGATCATAACCCTGCAGGGGTGTACTTCGTCACACACGCTTCCGCCACTTATCGCCATGTGCACGTCATGCACCTCGGCAACCTTCAAGCGGAAGCCCAGCGAGGGAGTCGGCCACGACCGTTAACCACACTAGTACCTAGTCCAGGTTTATCGCCTATCTGAGAGTAACCCGTACGGAAGTCCGCCCGAGGTTTCCGCCACGGCCTCAAACGATGTGCGCAGGGTTCCCAAGCCCACCATCCGGGTGCCACTTGGTACACCGTGCCACTGCCTACCGCATCACGGTCCACCTCTCAGGTCAGCACCATGCATGGCCTCCAGCATTACTATAAACACCAGAAACTACTTGCAACTCCTGGACCGAGTACTACGCGATTAAAAGGCCGAGCGGGGTCATACTTCAGGGCCCAGCATGTGGTAGTATCTAGTCTTGGATTACATACACGGAACTCAGTTCCTAAGGATGGTTCCAATGAAACAACCCGCCATGTACTCCTACACAGCCTTTCACCGGTACCTTTACCAAATTAAGTTCAACACACGACCTTTGCTCACTGAACACATTCCACATTTCTGTTCATCTCCCAGATGACAGACCATACACAACTCTAAGCATAGCATGCATAGCAGGATAAGGCACATCATAGCTCAAGCAACTACCAGGTATGCTAGGTTGCAAGGTTCGGCTATTTACTGTGACAAGGTTAAGTCATGCAAAGGAAGTGGGTCCAACTATCGTGGCAAAAGCAGTTGAAGCATTTGATCCTAATGCAATAAATAGGTGCAGGAGCAAGAACATAGGTGTTATCGGGATGATCAAAAGGGGTGCTTGCCTTGTTGCTCAGAGGAGGAACGATATCCGTCGGACGGATATTCGGTGGAATCCGGGGGTGCGGAGCCTACCGAAATGAACGGCAACATTCAATAACAATCATATGCAATCAAAATTATGCATGAGCATGGCATGAGAATGCAAAGTGATAAGTTATTATAATCAAGATGTTTTAGGTTTAGAGTTGATTTGAATCACATTGGAATAGCAATTCAAACGGGTATTCCCGGATACCGGTTTAATTGATTCGACCTGATGCTCAGATCAACCTAATGTTAACATGCATGAAATGTCATGTTATGGTACTGATTTACATCTAGGGCAGTGTATGATCATTGCATTTATAATGAAATTTGGATATTGTTGCAATTTCCATGTATAAAGTGATTAAAAGAATTGAATTATTCCTTATTTCACAATTTAGGGTTCTGTAACTTTTTCAAACATAGTTGGAAATAGCATAATCAGAATCCTTGAATTTTTCTGATACTTTTTCATATATAAATTATTTTCATTGGAGTTACAGATTAATTTTTATGATTTATGCAATTTTTAGCAATTTCCTGAATTAGTTTTAAACTGGAAATTCTATTTATTGCATCAGGCTGACGTCAGCAGGTCAGCCGACCTGTGCAGGTCAAACCTAACAGGGGGGCCCCACTGGTCAGCCTCTCTGGGACTAATCCCGCGCTGACCAGCCCCTAATTGGGGTTTGACCAGGCGTGGGGCCCTCTGTCAGCGACTCAGAGGAGGGCGATTAGGCCCTAATGGTCGGCCACGTCGACGGCCACCGGAGGGTGGTCGCCGGCGACCAAACCCGCGGCGGAGGGCTCGCCGGAGGCGACCTAGACGGCGCTGCACAGCACCAAATCGCACGCGGATGGCAGCTACAGCAAGCTCGCGAAGCGGCCGATCTGGCAGGACCATCTGGGAGGCTAGGGTCGCCGAAAGAGGCGTCGGCGACGAGCCGGAGCGGCGGCCGAAGCTCGGTCGTCGTCGGGGGCTTCGAATCAGGGGGATCCACACTTAGTTCTTAGCTGCTACGGCATCTACACGTCGTCCTGGAGCTTCTGGTGCTCACGGGAGGACGAGCTGGACATCGCAGGGCTACCGGCGACGAGCGGCAGCGGCGGTGCTCGTCGGCCTCCGGTGAAACTAGGGCTAGAGAAGGGGATCGACGGGGAAAGCTTAGGGGAAACCACCGCATGCTCACAGGGAGTGCAGAGAAGAGCTCAGACGGCTCGGGGAAGGCCTGGGGGCGACGAATCGACGGAAGATGTCCGGCGGCCGGAGGAAGAAGACGACGGCGTTGCGGGCGTTGCAGGGCTCGAGGGGACTTCGGCTTCTGCAGAGATGACCAGGGCGACGAGGCGGATCTAATGGCGTGCTCGGGGAGGGGTTCCTGTGGCCAGGGCAACGGCCAGCTCGAGCTCGAGCTCGGCTCTAATGGCGGCAGCAGGGAGGGGGAGGAGATCCGGGCGGAGGGGAAGAACCGAGGCGGGGAATGGATAGGGGAGGCTCTGGGGAGCTTATCCCCGCCGTCGCCAACGCGAACCGACGGCCAGGCAGGCACGCAGGTGCGTGGCCGCGTCGGAGGAGGCGGCCGCCACCTCCTGCTGCCTACTGGCGCGGGGAAGGGGACGAGCGGCGAGGTGGGCTGGGCCTGGCGTGGGCGTCAGGTAAGACTTTTCCTTTTTCTTCTGTTTTTGTTTTTCTGTTTTGCTATATATTGCTTTGCTAATTATTTCAGCTCCAAAACAAAAAGTAAAAACTATTTTAAACCTCCTAAAATATTTGTTATAATGTCCCCACTCATTTCCAAGACTTTCAACATTTTTGGAAAATTATAGCTTCTGTTTTCAAATTTTTAGATTTGAAACCAGTGGCTTTTGCATTTATTTAAAATGCTTGAAGTGTCAAGAAAATAGTTTTCTCTGATGCTCATTTACTTTCATGGTTTATCAGAAAGTTTGAGCATTTCTTGAGGCCATTTTGGGTTTATTGATTTTGAACTAGTTGAAATTTCCTTTAATTGAAATGGTGGCTAGGGTTTTGAGTTTTTCCTTTGCCACTTTGTTGTTTTTGTTGAAACTTCTTGGATGCAAATGCAAAGAAGACATGAGCACAATGCTATCTTGGTTAAGGGTTAGGGATGTGACAACTCACCCCCACTCAAAAGAATCTCGTCCCGAGATTTAGAAGTCGTCGGGAATAACGCAGGATATTCAAGTCGGAGACGATCCTCTCTTTCCCAAGTTGCCTCCTTTTCAGAATGATTTGACCATTGAACTTTAAGAAACTTGAGGTTTCGACGTCGAGTGGTACGCTCAGCTTGATCAAGAATACGCACGGGGTATTCTCGGTAAGAAAGGTTATCTTGGAGATCAAGCGTTTCGTGGTCCACTTCACGGATGGGATCCGAAAAGCAACGCCTGAGTTGCGAGACGTGGAAAACATCATGAACTTTGGAAAGACGCGGAGGAAGTTCCAACTGGTAGGCAACTTCTCCTCGTTTGGCAAGAATGCGAAAAGGTCCAATGTAACGAGGAGCCAACTTGCCCTTGATACCGAAACGATGGGTACCCTTCAAAGGTGTAACCCGAAGGTAAGCCTTCTCGTCAACTTCAAAGGTCACAGCCTTATGATGACGATCATATTGGCTCTTTTGACGAGACTGGGCTGTTTTCAACTTTTCACGAATAATGCGAACCTGCTCTTCTGCATCCTGGATCATGTCCGGGCCAAAGAGTTGCCTCTCTCCGGTTTCTGACCAATTAAGAGGTGTTCGACATCTTCGTCCATAGAGAACTTCAAAAGGGGCTTTGCCCAAGCTTGATTGATAACTATTGTTATAAGCGAATTCGGCGAATGGAAGGCACTTCTCCCAATTCATACCGAACGAAATAACACAAGCTCGGAGCATATCTTCTAGGATTTGATTCACTCTTTCTACTTGACCACTTGACTGGGGATGGAAAGCAGTGCTAAAAGATAAGTGAGTCCCCAGGCATTCTGAAAACTTTCCCAGAAGAGAGAAGTAAAGATACTTCCACGGTCCGAGTTAACTTGCAGGGGAACACCATGAAGAGACACTATTCGAGAGATATATAACTCTGCTAGCTGGCTAGCTGTTATACTCTCACGAATAGGAAGAAAATGAGCCACTTTGGAAAGACGGTCAATGACCACAAGGATAGCATTATTTCCTTTCTTGGTCTTGGGAAATCCGGTAATGAAATCCATGCTAACTTTATCCCATTTCCATTTAGGAATAGCTAGAGGTTGAAGGGTGCCAGCAGGCCTTTGATGTTCTGCTTTAACTCGACGACAAACGTCGCAGTTAGCAACGAACTCAGCAATTTCTCTCTTCATCCTAGTCCACCAGAACCTCTGGCGTAGGTCCTGATACATCTTAGTACTACCGGGATGAATGGTGAGAGGGGAATCATGAGCCTCCTTAAGAATTAACTGCCTTAGATGTGGGTTCTTAGGAACCACTAAACGATTCTGGAAGAATACCACACCTTGATCATTCATGGAAAATTCTTTAGCATTTCCGCTAAAAATATTCTCCTTGATCCGTGATATACCCTTGTCACGCTTTTGGCCAGCTATAATTTGATCCTTAAGAGTAGGCTTCGCCACCAGGGTAGAAAGGAATCCTTGAGGAACAATATGAAGATTCAACTTCCGAAAGTCCTCATGGAGAAGTGGTTGACCTTGTTGTAGCATCAGATTGTTACAATAAGATTTACGACTTAGTGCATCGGCCATAACATTGGCCTTCCCCGGGGTGTAAGTTATCCCTAAGTCGTAATCCGAGATCAACTCAACCCACCGTCTTTGCCTGAGATTCAAATCCGGCTGGGTGAAGATATATTTCAGACTTTGGTGATCAGTGAATATTTCGCAACGATTACCCGGAAGGTAATGTCGCCAGGTTTTTAGTGCATGGACCACAGCTGCAAGCTCAAGGTCATGTGTGGGATAATTATCCTCATGTGGGCGCAACTGGCGAGATGCGTATGCGATCACATGACGATCTTGCATGAGAATGCAACCTAATCCTTGTCGCGAGGCATCGCAATAGATAACAAAGTCCTTAGAAAAATCTGGTGGTAGCAACACAGGTGCAGAAGTCAGGCGTCTTTTCAGTTCCTGAAAACTATGCTCACACTGTGGTGTCCACTCAAACTTTTTATCCTTCTTGAGGAGTTCAGTCAGAGGCTTTGCAACTTTGGAGAAATTCTCGACGAAGCGGCGACAATAGCTCGCTAAACCAAGAAAACTCCTAACTTGCTTAACCGATTCAGGTTGAGTCCAATCAAGGACAGCTTGAACTCTCTCGGGATTGACAGCAATACCCTTACCAGAGATTACGTGGCCTAGATAGGTCACTTCTGGTAACCAGAATTCACATTTTGAAAATTTGGCATAAAGGCGATGCTCTCGAAGTTTCATCAATACCAGCCTTAGTTGCTCGGCATGTTCTTGTTCATTCTTGGAGTAGATGAGAATATCATTGAGGTATACTATGACGAATTTATCCAAATACTCCATAAAGATTGAATTCATCAGCCGAGAGAAGGTGGCTGGGGCATTGGTTAAACCGAAGGACATAACGGTGTACTCATATTGGCCATAACGAGTAACAAAGGCCGTTTTTGGAATGTCCCCATTCTTAATCTTGATTTGATGGTATCCCAACCTCAAATCCATTTTGGAGAAGACTGAGGATCCAGCGAGCTGATCGTACAGATCGTTGATCCTGGGGAGCGGATACTTGTTCTTTATGGTGACCAGGTTAACTGGTCGGTAATCTACAACCATCCGATCCGTTCCGTCTTTCTTCTTGACGAAGAGGACGGGACAAGCCCAAGGAGAAGAGCTAGGACGAATGAAACCCTTGTTCAAGGCCTCATCTAATTGCTTCTTAAGTTCGGCTAGCTCCAGGGGTGCCATCTTATAAGGTCTTCTGGCTATTGGGACAGTTCCCGGAACAAGATCTATCACAAACTCTACATCTCTGTCAGGTGGAATTCCTGGCAGTTTCTCTGGAAAAACATCCGGGAAGTCACGAACTACCGGAATGTCTTCAAGTTCCGGAAGAGGGTTGGCATTTAGGGAATAGAGCTGGCATTTGGCAACTCGAGTAGAGACATTTACTATCTCACCCGAGGGATGGGTAAGCTGGACATTTCTAGAGTGGGTATCAATCTTGGCATAGTGAGCTGACATCCAGTCCATGCCCAAGATGATATTAATATCCGAAGATTTCAATGCTATCAATGAGGCTAGAAAAACTAGCCTGTCTACTAGAATTTCATTGTCATAGGTTATCCTAGAGGTTTGCCATTTGCTACCAGGGGTTTGGACAACCAATGGGATTGGCATATCACAAAATGACATGTTATGCAACTGTGCATAACTTTCTGAAATGAAGGAATGAGAAGACCCAGTGTCAAAGAGAACGGACGCTGGGTGATGATTAACAAGAAGCATACCCAGCATGACGTCGGGATCCTCTGCAGCTTCTTCTGCTGACACATAGTTCACACGGCCACGTGCAGGAGTTGGCTTCACATAAAATGCTTTGCCCGACTTGGCCTGCCCGACAGACTTTTCGGGTTGCTTGGCACCCACATTCTGAGGACACTCACGGGAATAATGCCCTGGTTCTCCACACTTGTAGCATATCACCTGGTTGGCACGTGGTGCAGCATTGCTAGCTGGACCACCATAAGCTTTTGCTGGAGGGTTGGCCTGATTCGTCTGAGGCGCCACGTAGGATGGCCTCGGAGTGTATCTTGGCGGCAGAGAACTGTTTGGAACCCACAGCCTGCGTTTTGGAAACGCGAAACCAGAAGACGAGCCAAAGTCACGGGAGTGCTTCCTTGTGGCTTCGAAGTCAGTATGACCAGTCTCCGCACTGATCGCTTTGTTGACCAGGGCTTGAAAGCTTGCACACTCATGGAGGCGCAGATCTCGACGGAGCTCAGGGCTCAGACCCTTACGGAATCTTGCTTGCTTCTTGGCGTCAGTAGACACCTCCTCTGTTGCATAGAGGGCGAGGTTACCGAACTCGCGGCTATAGGCATCCACAGACAACTTGCCCTGAGTGAAGGCACAGAACTCCTCTCTCTTTCTGTCCATCAGGCCCTCTGGAATATGGTGCAGACGAAAAGCTACACTGAAGTCTGCCCATGTGGCCACTGGTTCAGCGGGACGCATAGCTTCAAAATTCTCCCACCACAGATTGGCGGGTCCCTCCACGAAATACGTCGCGAAGGTCACCTTGTCGGCTTCAGATACATTTGCCGAGCGAATCTTGCGTGAAATGCTGCATAGCCAGTCATCAGCGTCGAGGGGATCGACGGAATGATGAAACTTTGGAGGATTCAGCTTCACAAAGTCATTGAGGGATACTGCAGCATTCCTAGGCTGTCGAGCCGTATTCTGCTCAATACGCTCTAGCAGTCGGTTGGTCTCCCTTTTGTTTCTTTCTGCCTCAAGCATCACTTCTACCAGAGAAGGTGGGTGAGGCAGGTCTTCCTGCGACGCTTGACTACCCTCACCTTGCTCATGGGCTGGGGCACGGTTCAACCTGGTGAACACCATCCTGACAAACAAACTCATAGCTTAGACCAATAACATATCATTGCTAGCTATGGATTAAGAATGTACTGAACACACGGAATGCGGAAATGAATATCCGAACAACATGGTAACAAGCAACTGCTATATATACACCATGGTTCATACACACCCTTACATAGTTCAGTACAAACTTACTCGAAGAGCAAACTACTGAAATGGTGGAACTACTCATCAGAGGCTTACAAGCTTCCTATACATTATTTATCTAGGCCTCCGGAATTCGTTTCACATTACTACCATACTCCACAAGTCACACAGGACTGTGAACGTACGGCTACTACCAAACTATCCTTCCGCTCACAGCTCAGGCATCCGCATAGAACATCTCATAGAGATTACCTCCATGACCTGGAATCTCAACCTGCGGATCAGGAAACACTCTAGCCTGAGATCCCTGGGATCCATAGGGACACGGATGTGGCCTTGGTCCCCTGACTGGTGGTAAGAGGGGTCCCCGAAGAGGTGTGACTCCTCCTATAGCTGGCTAGTCAACGTGGGCTGGAAGATGGGTCCTAACAGGGTTCAGCATCTCCATCTCTCCATACCCTGTCTGGACCACCGGTGCCAGCTGCGTCAAAGCTGTCCACAGGCGGGCACGGGTAGCGTAAAGCTCCATGCGGAGAGCACGAGCATCCCTATCTCTGTTCTCTAGCATCTCAACGGTGGACTGCAGAAGTGGGTCCTCCATAGAAGAATCAAAATAGACTCCACTGAGGTATCCCTCTTCGCCAGACTGAGAGGCCGGAACATAGCAGAACTCTGAATTCTGCAGCAGTGCATGTCTCGCTCTCATGATGGTCAACATTGAATAGGCAGCATCCTGTACTGCCATGTCAACAGCGACTCCCAACCCATAGGACCAATGGATTGGCTTCTCCGCTCCAGGGTAGTCTGGAAATACCCTAACAGTGCAGATGTACTGGCTCTGGTTGAAGTCTCGGTACTGTTCCTCCACTGTGTACTCGGGGTACCAGCGGTAACCGCACACCGACATCATCCTGACCAGCATGGCCGTATGACCCGGTACATCAATGCACCTGGTCAGACGTACCACCTGACGAGAAGGACGGCCAGGCATCTGTAAATAGAGAGTAATGCAGAAGCATTAGAGCTCTGAATGCAAAATTGGGCAGCATAACGGCTGTAAATGCTCAAAAACAAATTTTGAGACAACCCAAAAATGAAATAGCGTCACCACTCAACTATCAAGTTCAACTCTCTGATCATCAAACTTACTTCCTGCTTCCTAGGAATAAAAGAAACCCAATATCTCTCGACCCGTAGTCCTATAATCTACCGATCAAAAATCCGAGCCTAGGAGAAGATGAGTAACCTAGTCCTTAATTCCCGCAGAAAAGACGAGGATGACCAGAATAGAATACCTTGAGAAGAGAACAAGAGTGTTACGTTCCCTTCCACAAACAATTCCCTTATATATAACTAAAGCATTTCTAGACTCAACTTCGACCAGTTTGGCTTAGTAATCCTACAGTCAGTCAGGCTCTGATACCAACGCTGTCGGGACCCCGATCCTAAGCCATAGGAATCCAGCCTGTAACACATCACATCCCTTTGTGGTCTCACGCACGGTTAACTCCACGGCTGCAGCCTTACCTTAGCCGGGACCGTTTGCGACTTTTGACTCACGTATGCGATAGTGTCGCTAGCATTCGAATGTCAAAGAACCCAGATCGACATGTCTAGTCATAAACCAAAGTGGCAGTCCCGCACAAGGACAGGCATACATGACCCAACAAAGGAGATGTCGGTCATCAACGAACGTAGACGAGTCGTAGCAAGCTACAAGGACTCCATTACGTCGTGTGACATTTCCCCAAAGGGGACAGACACAACAGCTAAGAAGGACACATGCCGGTCAACCAATGCATCCGGAGCAGTAGCGAACTACCAAGGCTCGTTGGATCACAAAGGGGCATTTCCTTGTAAGGGGTGCTACTAAAGTTCACGACTAGGTAATCGAACCCCATACATATCAAGTAAGACACACGTACGCATGGCATACCGATATGTATAGATACATCGATGGCATCACAACATAACCATAGACATACAAGCTTTATTGAAGAGGCTCGGAAGAGCCTCACACATATTATTACACATTAAGGGTCTCACGACCAATAATATCAGTCACACCATACAAGCCAGCGGAAGAGTTATAAGCTGTCTGGGTACAGACAGAGCAACTAGAAGGCACATGGCCTGACTATAATACAGAGCCGACATAGGGCCAGATCGTAGCTGGGACACCAGCTACTCGTCGTCGTCGATGTCTACGAAGAACCCTCCGTTAGGGTCATTAGCAACCTCTGCAACATTATTAAGCAAACATGAGTACGAAGGTACTCAGCAAGACTTTAGGATGGCTAACTACTCATGCAAGGTATCAAGAAGGTATTGTGGGGTTTCATGCGGGAAGCCAGCATTTGACTCGTGGCTAGACAACTTGCTTTTTGAAATTAGTTTTGACAACTTGATTTCTCGCACACGAGTCCACTAACACCACCACAATACGCTATCGTGGAATCATTCCGTCTCCATACGGAAATGCCGTCCACGACACTCACGCTTATCTTGACAATTTTAGGAGTAGCCATTTAAGTTATCTATGAACAACATATGTCTCCAAATAGTCCATATCCGCGGACGCGGCTATTCGAATAGATCATAACCCTGCGGGGGTGTACTTCGTCACACACGCTTCCGCCACTTATCGCCATGTGCACGTCATGCACCTCGGCAACCTTCAAGCGGAAGCCCAGCGAGGGAGTCGGCCACGACCGTTAACCACACTAGTACCTAGTCCAGGTTTATCGCCTATCTGAGAGTAACCCTTACGGAAGTCCGGCCGAGGTTTCCGCCACGGCCTCAAACAATGTGCGCAGGGTTCCCAAGCCCACCATCCGGGTGCCACTTGGTACACCGTGCCACTGCCTACCGCATCACGGTCCACCTCTCAGGTCAACACCATGCACGGCCTCCAGCATTACTATAAACACCAGAAACTACTTGCAACTCCTGGACCGAGTACTACGCGATTAAAAGTCCGAGCGGGGTCATACTTCAGGGCCCAGCATGTGGTAGTATCTAGTCTTGGATTACATACACGGAACTCAGTTCCTAAGGACGGTTCCAATGAAACAACCCGCCATGTACTCCTACACAGCCTTTCACCGGTACCTTTACCAAATCAAGTTCAACACACGACCTTTGCTCACTGAACACATTCCACATTTCTGTTCATCTCCCAGATGACAGACCATACACAACTCTAAGCATAGCATGCATAGCAGGATAAGGCACATCATAGCTCAAGCAACTACCAGGTATGCTAGGTTGCAAGGTTCGGCTATTTACTGTGACAAGGTTAAGTCATGCAAAGGAAGTGGGTCCAACTATCGTGGCAAAAGCAGTTGAAGCATTTGATCCTAATGCAATAAATAGGTGTAGGAGCAAGAACATAGGTGTTATCGGGATGATCAAAAGGGGTGCTTGCCTTGTTGCTCAGAGGAGGAACGATATCCGTCGGACGGATATTCGGTGGAATCCGGGGGTGCGGAGCCTACCGAAATGAACGGCAACATTCAATAACAATCATATGCAATCAAAATGATGCATGAGCATGGCATGAGAATGCAAAGTGATAAGTTATTATAATCAAGATGTTTTAGGTTTAGAGTTGATTTGAATCACATTCGAATAGCAATTCAAACGGGTATTCCCGGATACCGGTTTAATTGATTCGACCTGATGCTCAGATCAACCTAATGTTAACATGCATGAAATGTCGTGTTATGGTACTGATTTACATCTAGGGCAGTGTATGATCATTGCATTTATAATGAAATTTGGATATTGTTGCAATTTCCATGTATAAAGTGATTAAAAGAATTGAATTATTCCTTATTTCACAATTTAGGGTTCTGTAACTTTTTCAAACATAGTTGGAAATAGCATAATCAGAATCCTTGAATTTTTCTGATACTTTTTCATATATAAATTATTTTCATTGGAGTTACAGATTAATTTTTATGATTTATGCAATTTTTAGCAATTTCCTGAATTAGTTTTAAACTGGAAATTCTATTTATTGCATCAGGCTGACGTCAGCAGGTCAGCCGACCTGTGCAGGTCAAACCTGACAGGGGGGCCCCACTGGTCAGCCTCTCTAGGACTAATCCCGCGCTGACCAGCCCCTAATTGGGGTTTGACCAGGCGTGGGGCCCTTTGTCAGCGACTCAGAGGAGGGCGATTAGGCCCTAATGGCCGGCCACGTCGACGGCCACCGGAGGGTGGTCGCCGGCGACCAAACCCGCGGCGGAGGGCTCACCGGAGGCGACCTAGACGGCGCTGCACAGCACCAAATCGCACGCGGATGGCAGCTACACCAAGCTCGCGAAGCGGCCGATCTGGCAGGACCATCTGGGGAGGCTAGGGTCGCCGGAAGAGGCGTCGGCGACGAGCCGGAGCGGCGGCCGAAGCTCGGCCGTCGTCGGGGGCTTCGAATCAGGGGGATCCACGCTTAGTTCTTAGCTGCTACGGCATCTACACGTCGTCCTGGAGCTTCTGGTCCTCATGGGAGGACGAGCTGGACATCGGAGGGCTACCGGCGACGAGCGGCAGCGGCGGTGCTCGTCGGCCTGCGGTGAAACTAGGGCTAGAGAAGGGGATCGACGTGGAAAGCTTAGGGGAAACCACCGCATGCTCACAGGGAGTGCAGAGAAGAGCTCAGACGGCTCGGGGAAGGCCTGGGGGCGACGAATCGACGGAAGATGTCCGGCGGCCGGAGGAAGAAGACGACGGCGTTGCGGGCGTTGCAGGGCTCGAGGGGACTTCGGCTTCTGCAGAGACGACCAGGCCGACGAGGCGGATCTAATGGCGTGCTAGAGGAGGGGTTCCTGTGGCCAGGGCAACGGCCAGCTCGAGCTCGAGCTCGGCTCTAATGGCGGCAGCAGGGTGGGGGAGGAGATCCAGGCGGAGGGAAAGAACCGAGGCGGGGAATGGATAGGGGAGGCTCTGGGGAGCTTATCCCCGCCGTCGCCAGCGCGAACCGGCGGCCAGGCAGGCACGCAGGTGCGTGGCTGCGCCGGAGGAGGCGGCGGCCACCTCCTGCTGCCTACTGGCGCGGGGAAGGGGACGAGCGGCGAGGTGGGCTGGGCCTGGCGTGGGCGTCAGGTAAGACTTTTCCTTTTTCTTCTGTTTTTGTTTTTCTGTTTTGCTATTTATTGCTTTGCTAATTATTTCAGCTCCAAAACAAAAAGTAAAAACTATTTTAAACCTCCTGAAATATTTGTTATAATGTCCCCACTCATTTCCAAGACTTTCAACATTTTTGGAAAATTATAGCTTCTGTTTTCAAATTTTTAGATTTGAAACCAGTGGCTTTTGCATTTATTTAAAATGCTTGAAGTGTCAAGAAAATAGTTTTCTCTGATGCTCATTTACTTTCATGGTTTATCAGAAAGTTTGAACATTTCTTGAGGCCATTTTGGGTTCATTGATTTTGAACTAGTTGAAATTTTCTTTAATTGAAATGGTGGCTAGGGTTTTGAGTTTTTCCTTTGCCACTTTGTTGTTTTTGTTGAAACTTCTTGGATGCAAATGCAAAGAAGACATGAGCACAATGCTATCTTGGTTAAGGGTTAGGGATGTGACATAGCTGACCTCGGTTCCGGAATGTTGTACGCACTAGTGGCAACGTCGTTCTCTGTACCGCATCTCGTAATCCTTGTGGTGATGAATTCGCTAATTCTTTTAAAGAAGGACCTGCCTTTAGGATCAATTCCCTGGCCTCGCATTCGTTCCCTCGCCATTGCTTGTACTTGGGTGCAAATATCAATCTGAAAAAAAATCGTTGTTGGTTGGTTGAATTGTTCATGAAATGATGGACCTGAATAGCAAGATGTTGATGATTACCGTGGAGTCACGATAGTAAGCTGATGATGTGTCTATCTGTCGCTACAACTGTTCCATATGCGTGGGATGTGTTGGCATCGTAGGTGGTTCACTCGTAAGTCTAGTACGTGTGCTCATGCGATACCAATTATAGTTCGCTTGTGTCGTAGTTGCATCATACGGTCTGCATAAATAAATAATTAGATCACATTCCGTATTTTATAAGTACATAATAAAATTAATATGAGTAAAATTACCGTTGCTGAGGCACTATATTTTGTAGAGCTTCATTATTCCACTGGTTTATCCATTGAATGTTTCCAGTCGACACCAGATCTGCCCATATTGCTCATCCTGAAATTTAGATAACAAAACAAAAATTCAAGAACAGGGGATGGAATATCTATTTAGATAGGTCACATCTTACTTACTTATGAGTTTCTTCGTCGATACATCTTGGAACCGGTGGTGGAATATCTTGATGTAGACCGAACTGTCTCATGACACGGTCAGGATTGTACGGTTCCACAAACCAGAGATAGAGTAAATTGCAGCGAGTCATCCAGAAGGCACTATCTCTCACGCATTCCACTGGGATGCGTTGCGAACCAAATACCATATCAATGTGTGCCTTAGTCCACGGGTTCCATGTTATTACTGGGTCGTTAAGAAGCTCAAACTGATCATGGTATATGGGGTAACAATTTTTTGGAATTTTAGTAGACCATTTTTTTCGACCCAGCATCCACTGGCTGGACATACTTACAACGCCCGCACCATAGTCATATGGGGTTGCCAGTTCTACTATCTCGGGTCGTCCTACAGGTAAGTATTCCCAGGACCACAACTGTAGAAACTCATAGGAGACACAAAGTAATGGACCTTTAGATGTGAATGAAGTTTTTTGACTCGCATCACACAATCCTCGGTATGTGTGAGAAAGCATAGCAGAACCAAAGCTATATGGTGGATTTTGGGGTAATGGTTCGTCCACTATCTTTGTGGAAAAATAGATGAGACCAGGCAAAACTACCTCCCCGAGAGAATTCGGAAACATCACACCAAATAGCCACAACAAATATGCAAACAAGTGTCTCTTCGTTGTCTCAAGATCAGCATAGGTAGATAAAATTTCAAAGTTAGTACGAAGCCAGCTGAGTGGGACACCTCGAGGCAGACCAGAACGATCTGATGTGGGCATTTCGAGCCTCAGACGGCCCGAGACATCTGCTGGCCAAGTAGGAGAAACTCGTGGATGTACCACTGGCACACCTCTAATTGGTAAAGCTGTGATCATTGACACATCTTTTAGAGTAGGTGCAAGCTCTCCACAGCGAAAGCGAAATGTGTTGGTCTCCGGTCTCCATCTATCAATGAGGGATGTCAAAAGGGATGGGTCGACAGTAAAACTACCTGGACGAGCTGTGAGGTTCGCAAAATGAAGTAGTCCATAAGCCTCAAGGTGTTCAAGGAAACGATTATGTATTGACCACGGCGTCTTTACGGTTCGAAGCCGGAAGGTCTGAGGAGGATTTTCATGATATGGATTTAAGAAAAGCTGACAACGGTGGTGGTTGTCGTGATACCCATGCAAAAGTTGGGGCATTTCAGCCATAACCTCTAATCACGACGAAATGAAATTAAATATTCCGAAGTTTACATCACGATGAAATGATATTAAATATTCCGAAGATTACATCACGACGAAATGAAATTAAATATTCGAAGATTACATCACGACGAAATGAAATTAAATATTCCGAAGATTACATCGCAATGAAATTAAATTAAATATTCCGAAGATTACATCACGATTAAATGAAATTAAAATACATAGCATGATTACATATCATGCAGTGTTGTTGTTACGATACGGACACTCCCTACGCGAGTGACCAGCACACCTACAAACGCGGCATCGCCTTGGTTCTCCCAACTGGTTGTGGTCCATGTCATTGCGATGACGCCTAGACTGACACCGTCCCTTGGTGGTTCGCATCAATGCGGGATCTGGAACCCATGTGGTCCCTTCTGGCCATAATTTCTTGTAGTTCATATCAATGCCCCATGCCCAAAACTCACCGTTCCAAGTGTTGTATAAATTGTGCATGTTGAAGTACGGTGATACGTATGGCTCGACACTAATTTTTTGATATGTAGCTGCCCGCAATACGTGACTGCAAGGGTATCCCAGAAGCTTGGGCTTGTTGCAAGTGAACTCACACGAGGTTGTGCCAAGCGTCACAGCTTGTTTTTTTTGCTCCCCTGTGGTGACCCTTAACAAACTTTTCTCGCACACTAACTTCCCATTTATTCCTAAGTGCATCTACCTTCCTACACCCATGTCTTTGCGACTTCTTTGCTTTCTCATCAAGATGTCTTTGCATCTTCTCAGACCAGGGCTTGTTCAAATCAACTAGTGCCTTGGCGATGGTGACTCTGTCTGCAAAGTATGACATAGTCCGGTTCCAAGTTTCATCAATTAGTGTTGTGATAGGTAGTGCCCTCACCCCTTTAAGAACACTATTGTACACCTCGGACATGTTGCTTGTCATTATACCGTATCTAGCGCCAGTGTCGTGAGACTGTGCCCACTTGTACAAATTGGGACAATTCTCACTGATCCACTAGCTCAAATTTATTGTTGTCTGACGACCCCTCTGGTCTTCTCTCGCCGGGAGGGATGCGCGCTCGATCTCACGATTAATACCTGCCCAGATCGCATTCATTTTTGCTGCAGTTTTCTGCATGCACATGCTCTTGAATAGCTTGAACCAATCTTTGTTTTTGAATTTCGAATAAAAATTAGCTGCCAAATGCCTCATGCACCACCTTGTCTCCAGATCAGGCCACCCCCAATCTGGATTTTGTGAAGCCTTAATTATCTCGAGCGCGCTTAATAGTCCGGTGTTGTGATCAGAGATGATGTAAACCCCTTCCCAATCTTTGATGACCCCCATCTTCAGGCAACACAGGAACCATAGCCAACTATGTTTGTTTTCGCTCTCCACTAGTGCATAGGCAATAGGAAGAAGTTGATTGTTTGCATCAGCTGCCATCGCCACTAAGAGTGTGCCCTTTTACTTTCCAGTGAGAAATGTACCATCAAGTGATACAACAGGACGACAATGCTTGTTTCCTTGTATAGTCTGGGCAAATGCCCAGAATAAGCGGTCCAGGATTTGCTCGTCCGGGTTCAATGGATTTGGACGTTCTTTCCGGAAAACTTGAGTCCCCCTGTTAGCAACTGAAATCTGATGCAGCATTCTGGGGGCAAAAGAGTACGCCTCCTCATAGGTTCCATACAACCTCTGAAATATATTTTCCTTTGCATGACGAGCCTTGCTGTAGCTGACAGGGAAACCAATCAGATCAGATGCAGTTGCACGCAAAGCCCTAATACTAATATTAAGACTTTCCTACACAATGGTTTGCATGACCTATGACACATATTCTGCAGTCACATTGTGGTGCTCTGAAAGAGTGCCGGTTTGCTCAGAGCCATGTTGCTCTATTTTTGTGACATGCCATGGCTGACATACCCCAGGCTTGTGGTGAGCAATAACTCTTCCGCGGCAACCCGCTTCGCGATGGATGCATATCAACTTCAACTCCTTTTTATCAGACTGCTTCACTCTATGTTGCATGTGTATGGAAATTGCATAGCTATGTATTGCTTGTTTAGCAAATTTCTTATCTGGGAAAATCTGTCCAACGGCCAGACTTTCCGCTTATATGCTAGCAACAGAGTGAAATCAATTGGTGATTCTCATAACCTATAAAAACTCTGGGTTGATTGGTGCAGCGACCGCCTTCACAGGAGGAACAACTTCATCATCATCTGATTCCGAAGAGGCAGAAGAATGACCATCATCGTCATCATCTAGTGCCTCTAGCAGTCCCTCGACATGTTCGCTCATGTCAACGACCGCACACCAATATCCCGTGTCATACACTTGTTGGCCCCCTGTTGGTTCTGATTGGCCGGTGTCGGGGGCTACAGTTATGGCCACTTGTTGGCCACCCCTTGGTTCCGATGGGCCGGCGTCGGGGGCTGCAGTTATGGGCAACTCGGCCTCACCGGCACCGCTACTACACTCGGCGACATCACTGGCAGAAATGAACTCCACATAAACCATGGGTTGTGCATACATGGAGTTATTGGGATTGCTTGCAAAACCCATGTACGACGCCCATGCTCTTTCACCAGTAACCCGCCGCAGAACCCAACGATTTCCTCCCTCAACCGCGAAAGCCTCCATGGTCATTTTTTTTTCCATTCATCGCTAAACCAAACACCGCTTGGATGCACCTTCTAACTACCGCATACTCTACATTAACCATGTCTTTCACTACAACCGTAGTCATCCCGCACCTAGACACATCCACGCCAGAAGGACCCTCACGTACGATGTGCCCATAAAACACTAACGAATTTTCCATAGTACCTAACGAGCAGCCATATTTACATTGTTAGTCCATTATAAATCATATTCTTATATTTACATTGTAATAACATCCAATACTTTTTTTTACATACAACAATTTGACAAATATTCACAAATGACTATACATCTACGCATAATTATTTATATTGTACCATTTGTGGCGACACTACATATACAAAATAAATACATCATAAATTAGAATATGTCATTCATACTTCTGGTTTAATAAGGATATCCTTACGAATACAAAAATATCCTTACGAATATCACAATTAACTTATCACCAGTATAATATCAGCGAATTCGACCTATTATCATATGAACAAAAATATTACACACGCGTCTTGCATGTAATATATAATAATACTAATGGAGTTAACATATTATTACATGTTTAATAAAAGTGCTAGTTACATATAAACGGAGTCGGCATATTATCACATGAACAAAAATGTTACACACATACTTTTTTTTACCTTCCTAAGGTTTGTAAAATGCAGTTGCATGGATAAACATATCAACAGTAATTTATCAAAGTAATCGACCTATTATCACATGAACAAAAATGCTAGTTGCATGCGTGCGTCTTGCATATATACTTACTACACAAATTGAGACATTACAGTCTTAATAAACAGAAAGTACATACTTAAAAAACTAATCAAATAGACTAAAATTTTCTTGCATGCGAACAAAACCTACGAAAATGAATAGATTTTACCTTGATCTATCTTTCTTTCAACTGCAACATATTCGAAATCCAACCCAAAAGACCAGAAATCTTGAATCAAAGTGAAGAAAGGAGTGTGTTCTTCAGCTATAGAGAAATGAGAAGACAGTGAGAATAACCCAAAATAAAAACATCATGCATGCAAACACAATCAACAGAAATGGAAAACTCTTACCTTGATCTATATTTTACTCAACTACGACGTCTTCAAAATCCAATTTAAAACCATCTAAATCAGCACTTAAAATGTGTATGAAGTAGTTCTTGAGAGAAAGAGGAGCTGTTGTGTGTGCTGAAGCAAGAGAAAGGAGGCAACGGGAGAGTGAGAGACGAGGCAGCTGTTGTGTGTGCTGAAGCAAGAGAAAGGAGGCAACGGGAGAGTGAGAGAGGAGGCAGCGTCGGTATATAAAGAAGAAAATGTGGACTGTTTTGTCGGTGAGAGTTAGCGCCGTCAGCGTCGGAGTTAGCGCCATTTGCATTGCAATGCTCACTAGGATGAGACAGCAGCCTCGGGGTTAGCGCAATCAGCATCGCTGCCGTGGGCGCGCAGATTCCCGGCCGGCCGCCTCGGGTGGTGGCGGCAGGGCCCACCCAGTCTCTGTCCGTTACGGCGCGGCGTGGCGGGAACGGAATCCACAGCCGGCCGCCTGGACTGGTGGCGGCAGGCCCCAGCCGCCTCGGGTGGTGGCGGCAGGTGCCCCAGCCGCCTCGGGCGGTGGCGGCAGGTGCCACGTGCCGCCTGGCGCGCCTGCCGCCACACGAGGAGTGGGTCCTTTCCATTTTTATCGCCTGCATGTGGTCTTTTCTAGCAAATCCGTTCAAGAGGGGGTCCTTTTGGACAAAAATTCGCGAGCAGGGCGTCACCGCCTGTGAGTCCCGCGCCTCCGCGTCCGCCTACGACGGTGCCTAAGGCTAGCTCGCCCGCGAGCATGACGGTGAGGTCGGCGAAGTCGGCGAAGTCGTCGGTGAGGACGTCAGGGCTGTTGGCCGCCGTCGGATGACTGCAGGGCAGGGCATGAGAGGGGGCGGCGGTGGGAACAAGCGGCAGGGAAAGGAACAGGGGAATTTCAATGGAGGGTGGAGGAATACAAACCAGGAGGAGGTCTTGAGCAGCATGTCGATGAGCTTCCGGCCGACGCCGTTGTCGTCCACCGTCTGGATGTGTAGGCGGAGAAAGAAACGGAAGTCAGGCCATGGAACTCGATCGGGCTCCAGCAGCAAGTAGAAGGAGGAGGAGGGAAATCACGAAGGCCTCTACATCACTGCATGTGCCGCCGTGCGGGAGAGTAATGGAGGGAGGGGAGACGGGGGCCGGTTGTGTGCGAGAGCGGAGGGAGTGGAGTGGGTGAGTCTGCCCAGATCTAGGGATTTTTGGCCTTCTGGGAGCGGAGGAGCGGGGAGAGTGAGGGTGAGGGACACGTGGCTGGTTAGGCCGTGCGGGGTGTTTGTTGGGCCCTGCTGGATAGCCAATTTGAGCATTGAATCAGTAACGTTAGCTCTATCAAAAATGCCTAAAAGAGCTCTACAAAAAATATACTCCCTCCATTCTAAAATAAGTTTCTCAATTTTATACTAGCTCTAATACAAAATTGTACTAACCTTGAGACACTTAATTTAAGACGTAGGAAATATATATTAAAATGTCGGGACCCCGATCCTAAGCCATAGGAATCCAGCCTGTAACACATCGCATCTCTTTGCGGTCTCACGCACGGTTAACCCCACGGCTGCAGCCTTACCTTAGCCGGGACCGTTTGCGCCTTTTGACTCGCGTATGCAACTGTGTCGCTAGCAATCCAATGACAAAGAACCCGGATCGACATGTCTAGTCATAAACCAAAGTGGCACTTCCGCACAGGACCAGGCATACATGACCTAGCAAAGCAGGTGTCAGTCACCAGCGAATGTAGACGAGTCGTAGCAAGCTACAAGGACTCCATTACATCGCATGACATTTCCCCAAAGGGGACAGACACAGCAGCTAAGAAGGACACACGCCGGTCAACCAATGTGTCCGGAGCAGTAGCGGGCTACCATGGCTCGTTGGATCACAAAGGGGCATTTCCGTGTAAGCAATGCTACTAAAGTCTACGGCTAGGTAATCGAACCCCATACATATCAAGTACGACACACGTACGCATGGCATACCGATATGTATAGATACGTCGATGGCATCACAACATAACCATAAACATACAAGCTTTATTTAAGAGGCTCGGAAGAGCCACACACATAATATTACACAGTAGGGGTCTCACGACCCATCATAATAGTCATTCAAGTTACAAGCCAGCGGAAGTAATTAAACTGTCTGAGTACAAACAGATGAAACTAGAAGGCACGTCGCCTGACTATACTACAGACCCAACCTAGGGTCAGAACGTAGCTGGGACACCAGCTACTCGTCGTCGTAGATGTCTAGGAAGAACCCTCTGTTAGGGTCATTAACAACCTCTGCAACAAATATTAAGCAAACATGAGTACGGAGGTACTCAGCAAGACTTTAGGACAACTATCTACTCATGCAATGTATCAATAAGGAATTGTGGGGTTTCATGCGGAAATCCAGCATTTGACTCGTGGCTAGACAACTTGCATTTTAAAACATTTTTTTTAGAACTTGATTTCTCGCACACGAGTCCACTAACACCACAATAATACTCCATCATGGAATCATTCCGTTTCCATACGGAAATGCCGTCCACGACACTCACGCTTATCTTGACAATTTTATGAGTAGCCATTGAAGTTATCTATGAACAACATATGTCTCCAAGTAGTCCATATCTGTGGACGCGGCTATTCGAATAGATCAAAACCCTGCAGGGGTGTACTTCTTCACACACGCTCTCGCCACTTATCGCCATGTGCACGTCTTGCACCTCGGCAACCTTCAAGCGGAAGCCCAGTGAGGGAGTCGGTCACGACCATTAACCACACTAATACTTAGTCCAGGTCTATCGCCTATCTGAGGGTAACCCGCACGGAAGTCCGGCCGACGTTTCCGCCACGGCCATAAACGATGTGCACAGGGATCCCAAGCCCACCATTCGGGTGCCACTTGGTACACCGTGCCACTGCCTACCGCATCACAGCCCACCTCTCAGGTCAGCGCTATGCACGGCCTCCAACATGACTATGAACACCAGAAACTACTTGCAACTCCTTGACAGAGTACTAAGCGATTAATAAGTCGAGCGGGGTCATATTTCAGGGCCTAGCATGTGGTAGTATCTCGTCTTGGATTACTTACACGAAACTCAGTTCCTAAGGACGGTTCCAATGAAACGACCCGCCATGTACTCCTACATAGCCTTTCACCGGTACCTTTACCAAATCAAGTTCAACACACAACCTTTACTTACTGAAAACATTCTCACAATTCTGTTCATCTCCCAGATGACAGACCATACACAACTCTAAGCATAGCATGCATAGCAGGATAAGGCACATCATGGCTCAAGCAACTACCAGGTATGCTAGGTTGCAAGGTCCAGCTATTTACTGTGACAAGGACAGCTCATGCAAAGGAAGTGGGTTCAACTAACGTGGCAAAAGCATATGAAGCATTTGATCCTAATGCAATAAGTAAGTGCAGGAGCGAGAACATGGGATTTATCGGGATGATCAAAATGGTTTCTTGCCTTGTTGCTCAGAGGAGAGACAATATCCGTCAGTCGGATATTCAGTGGAATCCGGAGGAGCGGAGCCTACCGAAAGGAATGACAACAATCAATAACAATCATATGCAACAGGATGATGCATGACATGGCATGAGGATGCAAGGTGGTATGCTATTATAGCTAACATATATTAGGTTTGAAGTTGATTTGAATCAAACTCGAATATCACTTCAAACGAGGTATTCTTGAATACCATTTTAATTGATTCGACCTGATGCTCAGATCAACTTGTTTTTAACATGCATGGAAATGATATGCTAAGTTGCTGGTTGTGATTGAACAATGTTTGATCATAGCATTTGAAGTGGAATTCAAATGATTTTCAAATTCCATCTCCAAAGCATTTATAAAATTTAACTTATTCATTATTCTATATGTTTGGTCCAGTAACATTTTCAAACATGTTTTAAAATGACATATTCAGATTCCTTGGATTTTTCTGATACTTTTTCATATATAAATTATTTTCATTGGAGTTACAGATTAATTTCTATGATTTTTAGAAATTTTGGCATTTTTCTGGAATTCTTTTTAAATCAAAAAATCTTTACTGCATCAGCATGACATCAGTAGGTCCAACTAGCAATTGAAAGTCACACCTGACCAGTGGGACCCACTGGTCAGTAACTCTGGTCATTTTTAGATTAGTTTTAAACTTAATTAGCTAATTGACAATACTGGACCCACATGTCAGTGACTTATTAAATTAATTGACTTTATTTTTATTAATCCAAAATATCCAGAGGCTGGCTCCACACGTCAGTGGCTCACGCCAGCTGAGATCCACCGACGGCGAGGTCATCCTCGCCAGCGGGGAGCCTCCGGCGACCACCAGAACGGCGGAGGGCATCGGAAACTCATCTGCGACGACCAAACGCACGTCGGAGACCACAGGAAGATCGGCCACTCGACGGCGGGCACGATGGGGCAAACCCCAGGGGCTGGGATGGCCGGAATCAACGCCGGCAACGAGGTGCAGCGAGACCAAGTTCGGTGTCACATCCCTGACTCTTTAAGCAAGTTAGTCTTGTGCTCATGTCTTCTTTGCATTTGCATCTAAGAATTTTTCAACAAGAACAAGAAAGTGGCAAAGGAAAAACTCAAAACCCGAGCCACTACTTTAAATAAAGAAAATCTCAAACTAGTTGAAATCAATGAACCCAAAATGGCCTCAAGAAATGTTCAAACTTTCTGATAAATCATGAAAGTAATGAGCATTGGAGAAAACTATTTTCTTGACACTTTAAGCATTTTAAATTAATGCAAAAAGCCACTAGTTTCAAATTTTAAATTTTAAATCAGAAACTATAAATTTTCAAAAATGTTGAAAACTTTGGAAACGGTTGGGAATATTATAACAATATTTCAGGATGTCTAAAATAGTTTTTACTTTTTGTTTTGGAGCTGAAATAAATAGCAAAACAATAGTTAGCAAAACAGAAAAAAAAAATGGGAAACTCTTACCTGTCGCCTAGCCTGGCCCGGCCCATCTCCGTGGCTCGTCCCCTCCCTCGCGCCAGTAGGAGCAGGAGGTGGCCGCCGCCTCCTCCGGCGCGGTCACGCACCTGTGCGCCTGCCTGGCCACCGCCTCGCGCTGGCAAGGCCGGGGATAAGCTCCTCGAGGCCTCCTCTATCCATTCCCAGCGCTAACTCTCTCCCTCCTCTCGGATCTTGCCCTCCTTCCTGCTGTCGCCATTGGAGCCGAGCTCGAGCTCGAGCCGCAGCACCTCTAGCCATGGGAACGCTCCTCCGAGTAGTGTGTTAGCTCCGCCTCGTCGCCCTGGTCATCTCTGCAGAAGTCGAAGCTTCCCCGAGCTCTGCATCGCCCCCAACGCCATCGTCTTCCACCTCCGGCCGCCGGACCTCTCCTGTCGATTCGCTCCCTCCGGCGCATCCCCGAGCCCCTCAACAGCACCATCGGAACCGTCGTGAGCTCGTCGTCGTTTCCCCTCTCGCCCCACGCTCTCCCATGCATCATAGCCTCGTTCCCCACCAAGGCCGAGAGCGTCTCGCCGCCGGTCATGTCGTCGTCGTCGCTGTGGTGTCTGATCCACGCGCTCGAGCTAGGATTCGAGCTCCTGGAGCCTCCAGGAGTGCGATGAGCCCTCTAGCTGCCCTCCCCGTGCCCTAGAGCCATCGCTCGTAGAAGGCCGAGCTTCGGCCGCCGCTCCGGCTCGTCGCCGGCGCCTCTCCCAGCGACCCTAGCCTCCCCTGATGCCCCTGCCAGATCGGCCACTTCACCAGCGTTCCGTAGCTGCAAACCGCGTTCAAATTGGTGCTGTGCAGCGCCGATTAGGTCGTCTCCGGCGAGCCCTCCGCCGCGGGCTTGGTCGCCGGCGACCACCCTCCGGTGGGCGTCGACGTGGCCGACCATTAGGGCGTAATTGCCCTCCCCTCAGTCGCTGCCAGAGGGCCCCACGCCTGGTCAAACCCCAATTAGGGGCTGGTCAGCGCGGGATTAGTCCCAGAGAGGCTGACCAGTGGGGCCCCCCTGTCAGGTTTGGCCTGAACAGGTCGGCTGACCTGCTGACGTCAGCCTGATGCAATAAATAGAATTTCCAGTATAGAAATAATTCCAGTAAATTGCTAAAACTTGTAAAAATCATAGAAATTAGTCTGTAACTCCAATGAAAATAATTTATATATGAAAAAGTATCATAAAAATTCAAGGATTCTGATTATGCTATTTTCAACCATGTTTGAAAAAGTTACAGAACCCTAAAATGTGGAATAAGGAATAATTCAATTCTTATAATTACTTTTAAATGGAATTTGGAAAAATATTCAAATTTCATTATGAATGCAATGATCACACACTGTCCTAGTTACAAATCAGTACCATAACATGACATCTCATGCAAGCTAACATCAAGTTGATCTGAGCATCAGGTCGAATCAATTAAATCGATAACCGTGAATACCCCGTTTGAAGTGATACCGAATATGATTCAAATCAACTCTAAACCTAATACATGTTTATTATAATAACTTATCACCTTGCATTCTCATGCCATGCTCATGCATCATTTTGATTGCATATAATTGTTATTGAATGTTGCCATTTATTTCGGTAGGCGCCACAACCCCGGATTCCACCGAATATCCGTCTGACGGATATCGTTCCTCCTTTGAGCAACAAGGCAAGCAACCCTTTTGATCATCCCGATAATTCCCATGTTCTTGCTCCTGCACTTATCTATTGCATTAGGATCAAATGCTTCAACTGCTTTTGCCACGATAGTTGAACCCACTTCCTTTGCATGACCTAACCTTGTCACAGTAAATAGCCGAACCTTGCAACATAGCATACCTGGTAGTTGCCTGAGCTATGTTGTGCCTTATCCTGCTATGCATGCTATGCTTAGAGTTGTGTATGGTCTGTCATCTGGGAGATGAACAGAATTGTGAGAATGTGTTCGGTAAGTAAAGGTTGTGTGTTGAACTTGATTTGGTAAAGGTACCGGTGAAAGGCTGTGTAGGAGTACATGGCGGGTTGTTTCATTGGAACCATCCTTAGGAACTGAGTTCCGTGTATGTAATCCAAGACTAGATACTACCACATGCTGGGCCCTGAAATATGACCCCGCTCGGCCTATTAATCGCGTAGTACTCGGTCCAGGAGTTGCAAGTAGTTTCTGGTGTTTATAGTAATGCTGGAGGCCGTGCATGGTGCTGACCTGAGAGGTGGGTCGTGATGCGGTAGGCAGTGGCACGGTGTACCAAGTGGCACCCGGATGGTGGGCTTGGGAATCCTGCGCACATCGTTTGAGGCCGTGGCGGAAACCTCGGCCGGACTTCCGTACGGGTTACTCTCAAATAGGCGATAAACCTGGACTAGGTACTAGTGTGGTTAACGGTCGTGGCCGACTCCCTCGCTGGGCTTCCGCTTGAAGGTTGCCGAGGTGCATGACGTGCACATGGCGATAACTGGCGAGAGTGTGTGTGACGAAGTACACCCCTGCAGGGTTATGATCTATTCGAATAGCCCCGTCCGCGGATATGGACTACTTGGAGACATATGTTGTTCATAGATAACTTCAATGGCTACTCATAAAATTGCCAAGATAAGCATGAGTTTCGTGGACGGCATTTCCGTACGGAGACGGAATGATTCCATGATAGTGTATTGTTGTGGTGTTAGTGGACTCGTGTGCGAGAAGTCAAGTTGTCAAAATTATTTAAAAATGCAAGTTGTCTAGCCACGAGTCAAATGCTGGCTTTCCGCATGAAACCCCACAATACCTTTTGATACCTTGCATGAGTACTTAGTCATCCTAAAGTCTTGTTGAGTACCTTCGTACTCATGTTTGCTTAATAAATGTTGCAGAGGTTGCTAATGACCCTAATGGAGGGTTCTTCGTAGACATCGACGATGACGAGTAGCTGGTATGCCAGCTACGATCTGGCCCTACGTCGGCTCTGTAGTATAGTCAGGCCATGTGCCTTCTAGTTGCCCTGTGTGTACCCAGACAGTTTATAACTCTTCCACTGGCTTGTAATTGTATGACTGCTATTATGGGTCGTGAGACCCTTAATGTGTAATATTATGTGTGTGGCTCTTCCGAGCCTCTGAAATAAAGGTTGTATGTTTATGGTTATGTTGTGATGCCATCGATGTATCTATACATATCGGTATGCCATGCGTACGTGTGTCGTACTTGATATATATGGGGTTCGATTACTTAGTCGTGAACTTTAGTAGCACTCCTTACAAGGAAATGCCCCTTTGTGATCCAACGAGCCTTGGTAGTTCGCTACTGCTCCGGACACAATGTTTGACCGGCATGTGTCCTTCTTAGCTACTGTGTCTGTCCCCTTTGGGGAAATGTCACGCGATGTAATGCAGTCCTTGTAGCTTGCTACGACTCGTCTACATTCGCTGATGACCGAGACCTGCTTTGTTGGGTCATGTATGCCTGTCCTTGTGCAGTACTGCCACTTTGGTTTATGACTAGACATGTCGATCCGGGTTCTTTGACATTGGATTGCTAGCGACACCTTCGCATACGTGAGTCAAAAGACGCAAACGGTCCCGGCTAAGGTAAGGCTGCAACCGTGGAGTTAACCGTGCGTGAGACCACAAAGGGATGCGATGTGTTACAGGCTGGATTCCTATGGCTTAGGATCGGGGTCCCGACAGTGTTGGTATCAGAGCCTGACTGACTGTAGGATTACTAAGCCAAACTGGTCGAAGTTGAGTCTACAATTTCTTTAGTTATATATAAGGGAATTGTTTGTCGAAGGGAACGTAAGACTCTTGTTCTCTTCTCAAGATATTCTATTCTGGTCATCCTCGTCTTTTCTGCGGGAATTAAGGACTAGGTTACTCATCTTCTCCTAGGCTCGTGTTTCTGATCGGTAGATTATAGGACTACGGGTCGAGAGATATTGGGTTTCTTTTATTCCTAGGAAGCAGGAAGTAAGTTTGATGATCAGAGAGTTGAACTTGATAGTTGAGTGGTTACGCTATTCCATTTTTGGGTTGTCTCAAAAAATTTTGAGCATTTACAGCCGTTATGCTGCCCAATTTTTCATTCGGAGCTCTAATGCTTTTGCATTACTCTCTAATTACAGATGCCTGGCCGTCCTTCTCGTCAGGTGGTACGTCTGACCAGGTGCATTGATGTGCCGGGTCATACGGCCATGCTGGTCAGGGTGATGTCGGTGTGCGGTTACCGCTGGTACCCCGAGTACACAGTGGAGGAACAGTTCCGAGACTTCAACCAGAGCCAGTACATCTGCACTGTTAGGTTATTTCCAGACTATCCTGGAGCGTAGAAGCCAATCCATTGGTCCTATGGGTTGGGGGTCACTGTTGACATGGCAGTACAGGATGCTGCCTACTCAATGCTGACCATTATGAGAGCGAGACATGCACTGCTTCAGAATTCAGAGTTCTGCTATGTTCCGGCCTCTCCGCCTGGTGAAGAGGGATACCTCAATGGAGTCTATTTTGATTCTTCTATGGAGGATCCACTACTGCAGTCCACTGTTGAGATGCTAGAGAACAGAGACAGGGATGCTCGTGCTCTCCGCATGGAGCTTTATGCTACCCGTGCCCGTCTGTGGACAGCTTTGACGCAGCTGGCACCGGTAGTCCAGACAGGGTATGGAGACATGGAGATGCTGAACCCTGTTAGGACCCATCTTCCGGCCCACGTTGACTGGCCAGCTATAGGAGGAGTCACACCTCTTCGGGGACCCCTCTTACCACCAGTCAGGGGACCAAGGCCACATCCGTGTCCTTATGGATCCCAGGGATCTCAGGCTAGAGTGTTTCCTGATCCGCAGGTTGAGCTTCCAGGTCATGGAGGTAATCTCTATGAGATGTTCTATGTAGATGCCTGAGCTGTGAGCGGAAGGATAGCATGGTAGTAGCCGTACGTTCACAGTCCTGTGTGACTTGTGAAGTATGCCTGTAATGTGAAATGAATTCCGGAGGCCTAGATAAATAATGTATAGGAAGCTTGTAAGCCTCTGATGAGTAGTTTCATAATTTCAGTAGTTTGCTCTTCGGTTAAGGTTGTACTGAACTATGTAAGGGTGTGTATGAACCATGGTGTATATATAGCAGTTGCTTGTTACCATGCTGTTCGGATATTCATTTCCGCATTCCATGTGTTCAGTACATTCTTAATCCATAGCTAGTATTGATATGATATTGGTCTAAGCTATGAGTTTGTTTGTCAGGATGGTGTTCACCAGGTTGAACCGTGCCCCTGCTCATGAGCAAGGTGAGGGTAGTCAAGCGTCGCAGGAAGACCTGCCTCACCCACCTTCTCTGGTAGAAGTGATGCTTGAGGCAGAAAGAAATAAAAGGGAGACCAACCGACTGCTAGAGCGTATTGAGCTGAATACGGCTCGACAGACTAGGAATGCTGCAGTGTCCCTCAATGACTTTGTGAAGCTGAATCCTCCAAAGTTTCATCATTCCGTCGATCCCCTCAACGCTGATGACTGGTTGTGCAGCATCTCACGCAAGATTCGCTCTGCGAATGTGTCTGAGGCCGACAAGGTGACCTTTGCGGCGTATTTCCTGGAAGGACCCGCCAATGTGTGGTGGGAGAATTTTGAAGCTATGCGTCCCGCTGAACCAGTGGCCACATGGGCAGACTTTAGTGCAGCTTTTCGTCTGCACCATATTCCAGAGGGCCTGATGGACAGGAAGAGAGAGGAGTTCTGTGCCTTCACGCAGGGCAAGTTGTCTGTGGATGCCTATAGCCGCGAATTCGGTAACCTCGCCCGCTATGCAATAGAGGAGGTGTCTACTGACGCCAAGAAGCAAGCAAGGTTTCGTAAGGGTCTGAGCCCTGAGCCCCGTCGTGATCTGCGCCTCCATGAGTGTGCAAGTTTTCAAGCCCTAGTCAACAAAGCGATCAGTGCCGAGACTGGTCATACTGACTTCGAAGCCACAAGGAAGCATTCCCGTGACTTTGGCTCGTCTTCTGGTTCCGCGTTCCCAAAACGCAGGCTGTGGGTTCCAAACAGTTCTCTGCCACCAAGATACACTCCGAGGCCATCCTACGTGGCGCCTCAGACGAATCAGGGCAACCCTCCAATAAAATCTTATGGTGGTTCAGCTAGCAATGCTGCACCACATGCCAACCAGGTGATATGCTACAAGTGTGGAGAACCAGGGCACTATTCCCGTGAGTGTCCTCAGAATGTGGGTGCCAATCAACCCAGAAAATCCGTCGGGCAAGCCAAGTCGGGCAAAGATTTTTATGTGAAGCCAACTCCTGCACGTGGCCGTGTGAACTATGTGTCAGCAGAAGAAGCTGCAGAGGATCCCGACGTCATGCTGGGTATGCTTCTTGTTAATCATCACCCAGCGTTCGTTCTCTTTGACACTGGGTCTTCTCATTCCTTCATTTCAGAAAGTTATGCACAGTTGCATAACATGTCATTTTGTGATATGCCAATCCCATTGGTTGTCCAAACCCCTGGTAGTAAATGGCAAACCTCTAGGATAACCTATGACAATGAAATTCTAGTAGATAGGCTAATTTTTCTAGCCTCATTGATAGCCTTGAAATCTTGTATATTAATATCATCTTGGGCATTGACTGGATGTCAGCTCACTATGCCAAGATTGATACTCATTCTAGAAATGTCCAACTTACCCATCCCTCGGGTGAGATAGTAAATGTCTCTACTCGAGTTGCCAAATGCCAACTCTATTCTCTAAATGCCAACCCTCTTCCGGAACTTGAAGACATTCCGGTAGTCCGTGACTTCCCGGATGTTTTTCCAGAGGAACTGCCAGGAATCCCACCTGACAGTGATGTAGAGTTTGTAATAGATCTTGTTCCGGGAACTGTCCCAATAGCCAGAAGACCTTATAAGATGGCACCCCTGGAGCTAGCCGAACTTAGGAAGCAATTAGATGAGGCCTTGAACAAGGGTTTCATTCGTCCTAGCTCTTCTCCTTGGGCTTGCCCCGTCCTCTTCGTCAAGAAGAAAGACGGAACGGATCGGATGGTTGTAGATTATCGACCAGTTAATCTGGTCACCATTAAGAACAAGTATCCGCTCCCCAGGATCAACAACTTGTACGATCAGCTCGCTGGATCCTCAGTCTTCTCCAAAATGGATTTGAGGTTGGGATACCATCAAATCAAGATCAAGAACGGGGACATTCCAAAAACGGCTTTTGTTACTCGTTATGGCCAATATGAGTACACCGTTATGTCCTTCGGTTTAACCAATGCCCCAGCCACCTTCTCTCGGCTGATGAATTCAATCTTCATGGAGTATTTGGATAAATTCGTCGTAGTATACCTCGATGATATTCTCATCTACTCGAAGAATGAACAAGAACATGCCGAGCATCTAAGGCTGGTATTGATGAAACTTCGAGAGCATCGCCTTTATGCCAAATTTTCAAAATGTGAATTCTGGTTACCAGAAGTGACCTATCTAGGCCACGTAATCTCTGGTAAGGGTATTGCTGTCAATCCCGAGAGAGTTCAAGCTGTCCTTGATTGGACTCAACCTGAATCGGTTAAGCAAGTTAGGAGTTTTCTTGGTCTAGCGAGCTATTGTCGCCGCTTCGTCGAGAATTTCTCCAAGGTTGCAAAGCCTCTAACTGAACTCCTCAAGAAAGATAAAAAGTTCGAGTGGACACCACAGTGTGAGCATAGTTTTCAGGAACTGAAAAGACGCCTGACTTCCGCACCTGTGTTGCTACCACCAGATTTCTCTAAGGACTTTGTTATCTACTGCGACGCCTCGCGACAAGGATTAGGTTGCATTCTCATGCAAGATCGTCATGTGATCGCATACGCATCTCGACAGTTGCGTCCACATGAGGATAATTATCCCACACATGACCTTGAGCTTGCAGCTGTGGTCCATGCACTAAAAACCTGGCGAAATTACCTTCTGGGTAATCGTTGTGAAATATTCACTGATCACCAAAGTCTGAAGTATATCTTCACCCAGACGGATTTGAATCTTAGGCAAAGATGGTGGGTTGAGTTGATCTCGGATTACGACTTAGGGATAACTTACACCCCGGGGAAGGCCAATGTTATGGCCGATGCGCTAAGTCGTAAGTCTTATTGTAACAATTTGATGCTACAACAAGGTCAACCACATCTCCATGAGGACTTTCGGAAGTTGAATCTTCATATTGTTTCTCAAGGATTCCTTTCTACCCTGGTGGCGAAGCCTACTCTTAAGGATCAAATTATAGCTGGCCAAAAGCGTGACAAGGGTATATCACGGATCAAGGAGAATATTTTTAGCGGAAACACTAAAGAATTTTCCATGAACGATCAAGGTGTTGTGTTCTTCCAGAGTCGTTTAGTGGTTCCTAAGAACCCACATCTATGGCAGTTAATCCTTAAGGAGGCTCATGATTCTCCTCTCACCATTCATCCTGGTAGTACTAAGATGTATCAGGACCTACGCCAGAGGTTCGGGTGGACTAGGATGAAGAGAGATATTGCTGAGTTCGTTGCTAACTGTGACGTTTGTCGTCGAGTTAAGGCAGAACATCAAAGGCCTGCTGGCACCCTTCAGCCTCTAGCTATTCCTGAATGGAAACGGGATAAAGTTAGGATGGATTTCATTACCGGATTTCCCAAGACCAAGAAAGGGAATAATGCTATCTTTGTGGTCATTGACCGTGTTTCCAAAGTGGCTCATTTTCTTCCCGTTCGTGAGAGTATAACAGCTAGCCAGCTAGCAGAATTATATATCTCTCGAATTGTGTCTCTTCATGGTGTTCCCCTGGAGATTAACTCGGACCGTGGGAGTATCTTTACTTCTCGCTTCTGGGAAAGTTTTCAGAATGCCATGGGGACTCACCTATCTTTTAGCACTGCTTTCAATCCCCAGTCAAGTGGTCAAGTAGAAAGAGTGAATCAAATCCTAGAAGATATGCTCTGAGCTTGTGTTATATCGTTCGGTATGAATTGGGAGAAGTGTCTTCCATTCGCCGAATTCGCTTATAACAATAGTTACCAATCAAGTTTGGGCAAAGCCCCTTTTGAAGTTCTCTATGGACGAAGATGTCAAACACCTCTTAATTGGTCAGAAACCGGAGAGAGGCAACTCTTTGGCCCGGATATGATCCAGGATGCAGAAGAGCAGGTTCGCATTATTCGTGAAAAGTTGAAAACAGCCCAGTCTCGTCAAAAGAGCCAATATGATCGTCATAATAAGGCTGTGACCTTTGAAGTTGACGAGAAGGCTTACGTTCGGGTTACACCTTTGAAGGGTACCCATCGTTTCGGTATCAAGGGCAAGTTTGCTCCTCGTTACATTGGTCCTTTTGGCATTCTTGCCAAACGAGGAGAAGTTGCCTACCAGTTGGGACTTCCTCCGCATCTTTCCAAGGTTCATGATGTTTTCCACGTCTCGCAACTCAGGCGTTGCTTTTCGGATCCTATCCGTGAAGTGGGCCACGAAACGCTTGATCTCCAAGATAACCTTTCATACCGAGAATACCCCATGCGTATTCTTGATCAAGCTGAGTGTACC
Source organism: Hordeum vulgare subsp. vulgare (assembly GCF_904849725.1). Taxonomy (NCBI): domain Eukaryota; kingdom Viridiplantae; phylum Streptophyta; class Magnoliopsida; order Poales; family Poaceae; genus Hordeum; species Hordeum vulgare. The sequence goes on along the minus strand of NC_058524.1, from coordinate 268,099,317 downwards.
ACTCGACGTCGAAACCTCAAGTTTCTTATAGTTCAATGGTCAAATCATTCTGAAAAGGAGGCAACTTGGGAAAGAGAGGATCGTCTCCGACTTGAGTATCCGGCGTTGTTCCCGATGACTTCTAAATCTCGGGACGAGATTCTTTTGAGTGGGGGTGAGTTGTCACATCCCTGACACTTTAAGCACGTTAGTCTTGTGCTCATGTCTTCTTTGCATTTGCATCTAAGAATTTTTCAATAAGAACAAGAAAGTGGCAATGGAAAAACTCAAAACCCTAGCCACTACTTTAAATAAAGAAAATCTCAAACTAGTTGAAATCAATGAACCCAAAATGGCCTCAAGAAATGTTCAAACTTTCTGATAAATCATGAAAGTAAATGAGCATTGGAGAAAACTATTTTCTTGACACTTTAAGCATTTTCAATTAATGCAAAAAGCCACTGGTTTCAAATTTTAAATTTGAAATCAGAAACTATAAATTTTCAAAAATGTTGAAAACTTTGGAAATGGTTGGGAATATTATAACAATATTTCAGGAGGTCTAAAATAGTTTTTACTTTTTGTTTTGGAGCTGAAATAAATAGCAAAACAATAGTTAGCAAAACAGGAAAAAAAATGGGAAACTCTTACCTGTCGCCTAGCCTGGCCCGGCCCATCTCCCTGGCTCGTCCCCTCCCTCGCGCAAGTAGGAGCAGGAGGTGGCCGCCGCCTCCTCCGGCGCGGCCACGCACCTGTGCGCCTGCCTGGCCGCCGCCTCGCGCTGGCAAGGCCGGGGATAAGCTCCCCGAGGCCTCCTCTATCCATTCCCAGCGCTAACTCTCTCCCTCCTCTCGGATCTTGCCCTCCTTCCTGCTGCCGCCATTGGAGCCGAGCTCGAGCTCGAGTCGCAGCACATCTATCCATGGGAACCCTCCTCCGAGTAGTTTGTTAGCTCCGCCTCGTCGCCCTGGTCATCTCTGCAGAAGCCGAAGCTTCCCCGAGCTCTGCATCGCCCCCAATGCCATCGTCTTCCACCTCCGGCCGCCGGACCTCTCCCGTCGATTCGCTCCCTCCGGCGCATCCCCGAGCCCCTCAACAGCATCATCGGAACCGCCGTGAGCTCGTCGTCGTTTCCCCTCTCGCCCCACGCTCTCCCGTGCATCGTAGCCTCATTCCCCACCAAGGCCGAGAGCTTCTCGCCGCCGGTCATGTCGTCGTCGTCGCTGTGGTGTCTGATCCACGCGCTCGAGCTAGGATTCGAGCTCCTGGAGCCTCGAGGAGTGCGATGAGCCCTCCGGCTGCCCTCCCCGTGCCCTAGAGCCATCGCTCGTAGAAGGCCGACCTTCGGCCGCCGCTCCGGCTCGTCGCCGGCGCCTCTCCCGGCGACCCTAGCCTCCCCTGATGCCCCTGCTAGATCGGCCACTTCACCAGCATTCCGTAGCTGCAAACCGCGTTCAAATTGGTGCTGTGCAGCACCGATTAGGTCGTCTCCGGTGGGCGTCGACGTGGCCGACCATTAGGGCGTAATTGCCCTCCCCTCAGTCGCTGCCAGAGGGCCCCATGCCTGGTCAAACCCCAATTAGGGGCTGGTCAGCGCGGGATTAGTCCCAGAGAGGCTGACCAGTGGGGCCCCCCTGTCAGGTTTGACGTGAACAGGTCGGCTGACCTGCTGACGTCAGCCTGATGCAATAAATAGAATTTCCAGTATAGAAATAATTCCAGTAAATTGCTAAAACTTGTAAAAATCATAGAAATTAATCTGTAACTCCAATGAAAATAATTTATATATGAAAAAGTATCAAAAAAATTCAAGGATTCTGATTACGCTATTTTCAACCATGTTTGAAAAAGTTATAGAACCCTAAAATGTGGAATAAGGAATAAGTCAATTCTTATAATTACTTTTAAATGGAATTTGGAAAAATATTCAAATTTCATTATGAATGCAATGATCACACACTGTCCTAGTTACAAATCAGTACCATAACATGACATCTCATGCAAGCTAACATCAAGTTGATCTGAGCATCAGGTCGAATCAATTAAATCGGTAACCGTGAATACCCCGTTTGAAGTGATACCGAATATGAATCAAATCAACTCTAAACCTAATACATGTTGATTATAATAACTTATCAGCTTGCATTCTCATGCCATGCTCATGCATCATTTTGGTTGCATATGATTGTTATTGAATGTTGCCATTTATTTCGGTAGGCTCCGCAACCCCGGATTCCACCGAATATCCGTCTGACGGATATCGTTCCTCCTCTGAGCAACAAGGCAAGCAACCCTTTTGATCATCCCGATAATTCGCATGTTCTTGCTCCTGCACTTATCTATTGCATTAGGATCAAATGCTTCAACTGCTTTTGCCACGATAGTTGAACCCACTTCCTTTGCATGACCTAACCTTGTCACAGTAAATAGCCGAACCTTGCAACCTAGCATACCTGGTAGTTGCCTGAGCTATGTTGTGCCTTATCCTGCTATGCATGCTATGCTTAGAGTTGTGTATGGTCTGTCATCTGGGAGATGAACAGAATTGTGAGAATGTGTTCGGTAAGTAAAGGTTGTGTGTTGAACCTGATTTGGTAAAGGTACCGGTGAAAGGCAGTGTAGGAGTACATGGAGGGTTGTTTCATTGGAACCGTCCTTAGGAACTGAGTTCCGTGTATGTAATCCAAGACTAGATACTACCACATGCTGGGCCCTGAAATATGACCCCGCTCGGCCTATTAATCGCGTAGTACTCGGTCCAGGAGTTGCAAGTAGTTTCTGGTGTTTATAGTAATGCTGGAGGCCGTGCATGGTGCTGACCTGAGAGGTGGGCCGTGATGCGGTAGGCAGTGGCACGGTGTACCAAGTGGCACCCGGATGGTGGGCTTGGGAATCCTGCGCACATCGTTTGAGGCCGTGGCGGAAACCTCGGCCAGACTTCCGTACGGGTTACTCTCAAATAGGCGATAAACCTGGACTAGGTACTAGTGTGGTTAACGGTCGTGGCCGACTCCCTCGCTGGGCTTCCGCTTGAAGGTTGCCGAGGTGCATGACGTGCATATGGCGATAAGTGGCGAGAGCGTGTGTGACGAAGTACACCCCTGCAGGGTTATGATCTATTCGAATAGCCGCGTCCGCTGATATGGACTACTTGGAGACATATGTTGTTCATAGATAACTTCAATGGCTACTCATAAAATTGCCAAGATAAGCGTGAGTTTCGTGGACAGCATTTCCGTACGGAGACGGAATGATTCCACGATAGTGTATTGTTGTGGTGTTAGTGGACTCGTGTGCGAGAAATCAAGTTGTCAAAATTATTTAAAAATGCAAGTTGTCTAGCCACGAGTCAAATGCTGGCTTTCCGCATGAAACCCCACAATACCTTTTGATACCTTGCATGAGTAGTTAGTCATCCTAAAGTCTTGCTGAGTACCTTCGTACTCATGTTTGCTTAATAAATGTTGCAGAGGTTGCTAATGACCCTAATGGAGGGTTCTTTGTAGACATCGACGACGACGAGTAGCTGGTGTCCCAGCTACGATCTGGCCCTACGTCGGCTCTGTAGTATAGTCAGGCCATGTGCCTTCTAGTTGCCCTGTCTGTACCCAGACAGTTTATAACTCTTCCGCTGGCTTGTAATTGTATGACTGCTATTATGGGTCGTGAGACCCTTAATGTGTAATATTATGTGTGTGGCTCTTCCGAGCCTCTTAAATAAAGTTTGTATGTTTATGGTTATGTTGTGATGCCATCAATGTATCTATACATATCGGTATGCCATGCGTACGTGTGTCGTACTTGATATGTATGGGGTTCGATTACTTAGTCGTGAACTTTAGTAGCACTCCTTACAAGGAAATGCCCCTTTGTGATCCAATGAGCCTTGGTAGTTCGCTACTGCTCCGGACACAATGGTTGACCGGCATGTGTCCTTCTTAGCTGTTGTGTCTGTCCCCTTTGGGGAAATGTCACGCGACGTAATGGAGTCCTTGTAGCTTGCTATGACTCGTCTACATTCGCTGATGACCGACACCTGCTTTGTTGGGTCATGTATGCATGTCCTTGTGCGGTACTGCCACTTTGGTTTATGACTAGACATGTCGATCCGGGTTCTTTGACATTGGATTGCTAGCGACACTATCGCATACGTGAGTCAAAAGACGCAAACGGTCCCGGCTAAGGTAAGGCTGCAGCCGTGGAGTTAACCGTGCGTGAGACCACAAAGGGATGCGATGTGTTACAGGCTGGATTCCTATGGCTTAGGATCGGGGTCCCGACATTCGGCCATCGTCGAGGTCATCGGAAACGGGGTCAAATCGCGCGGGGCTGGGCTCCTAAAGAATCTACGCGACGGCCTGAAGCTGCTGGTGGCCTCAGATGGACCAACCGTTCACCGGAGGGCTGCCAGCGACGAGCTGCAGCGGCGGTCCTCGTCGGGCTCCGGTGAAACTAGGCCTAGAGAAAGAGATCGACGGGGAAAACTTGGGGGAAAGCTGCGCAAGCTCACTGGGAGTGCGGTGGTGGCGCTAGCTTGCTCGGGGAGGCGCTGAAGGCGTCGAATCGATCGGAGCTCGCCGGCGGCAGAAGCTTGAAGACGATGCTGCCGTGGGCGTTGCAGGGCTCGGGGGACCTTTGGCTACTGCAGGGAGGGCCAGCTCGTCGAGGCAGAGAGAATGGGGCACTCGGGGGAGAGATCTAGTGGCTAGAGGCACGGGCATCTCGAGCTCGAGCTCCTGGCAATGGCGGCAGAAGGGGGAAGGAAAGAACCGAGAGGAGAGGGGGAACGGCGCACGGGAATGGATAGGCCAGAGCTCAGGGAGGTTATCCCCGCGCTCGCCAGCGCGAACCGGCGGCCAGGCAGGCAGGGAGCTGCGTGGAGGCGTGCGGCGTCACGGCGGCCACCTCCTGCTCCCACTGGTGGGGGAGGAAGACGACAGGGAAGAGGCTGGGCCGGGCCAGGTAAGCGTAGAATAGGTTTTTTTTCCATTTTCTGCTATTTCTGTTTCTGTTTTAATTACTGACATTGATTTCTATTTATTTTGGCTTCAAAAAGCAAACTAAAAATAGTTTGAAAAATGATGGGGTGTTAGTTGGAATATTTCCAATCACCCATAAAGTTTTCAACATTTTTGAAAACTTAAAGTTTTTGAATTCAAATTTTAAACTTGAAACCAGTACCCTTTTGCATTTAATTAAAATGCCAAATGTGTTAAGAAAATGGTTTTCTTCATTGCTTATTTGCTTTCAAGAATTATCAGAAAAGTTGAAATTTTCTTGAGGCCATTTTGGGTTCATTGATTTGAAAAAGTTTGTAATTTCTTTGAATTTGAGAAGTGGCTAGGGTTTTTGAGTTTTTCTTCACCACTTGCTTTGTTCTTGTTGAAATTTTCTTGGATGCAATGCAAAGAAGATATGAGCACAAAGCTAACTTGATTAGGGTTTCAGGGATGTGACAACTCACCCCGACTCAAAAGAATCCCGTCCCAAGATTTAGAAGTCGTCAGGAATAATGCAGGATACTCAAGTCGGAGACGATCCTCTCTTTCCCATGATGCCTCCTTTTCAGAATGATTTGACCATTGAACTTTAAGAAACTTGAGGTTTCGATGTCGAGTGGTACGCTCGTCTTGATCAAGAATACGTACAGGGTATTCTCGGTATGAAAGGTTATCTTGGAGATCAAGCGTTTCATGGTCCACTTCACGGATAGGATCCGGAAAGCAACGCCTAAGTTGCGAGACGTGGAAAACATCATGAACCTTGGAAAGATGCGGAGGAAGTTCCAACTGGTAGGCAACTTCTCCTCGTTTGGCAAGAATGTGAAAAGGACCAATGTAACGAGGAGCCAACTTGCCCTTGATACCGAATCGATGGGTACCCTTCAAAGGTGTAACCCGAAGGTAAGACTTCTCGTCAACTTCAAAGGTCACAGCCTTATGATGACGATCATATTGGCTCTTTTGACGAGACTGGGCTGTTTTCAACTTTTCACGAATAATGCGAACCTGCTCTTCTGCATCCTGGATCATATCCGGGCCAAAGAGTTGCCTCTCTCTGGTTTCTGACCAATTAAGAGGTGTTCGACATCTTCGTCCATAGAGAACTTCAAAAGGGGCTTTGCCCAAGCTTGTTTGATAACTATTGTTATAAGCAAATTCGGCGAATGGAAGGCTCTTCTCCCAATTCATACTGAATGATGTAACACAAGCTCGGAGCATATCTTCAAGGATTTTATTTACTCTTTCTACTTGACCACTTGACTGGGGATGGAAAGTAGTGCTAAAAGATAAGTGAGTCCCCATAGTATTCTGAAAACTTTCCCAGAAGCGAGAAGTAAAGATACTCCCACAGTCTGAGTTAATCTCCAGGGGAACACCATGAAGAGACACTATTCGAGAGATATATAACTCTGCTAGCTGGCTAGCTGTTATACTCTCACGAACTGGAAGAAAATGAGCTACTTTGGAAAGACGGTCAACGGCCACAAAGATAGCATTATTTCCTTTCTTGGTCTTGGGAAATCCGGTAATGAAATCCATACTGACTTTATCCCATTTCCATTCAGGAATAGCTAAAGGTTGAAGGGTGCCAGCAGGCCTTTGATGTTCTGCCTTAACTTGACGACAAACGTCGCAGTTAGCAACGAACTCAGCAATTTCTCTCTTCATTCTAGTCCACCAGAACCTCTGGCGTAGGTCCTGATAGATCTTAGTACTACCGGGATGAATGGTGAGAGGAGAATCATGAGCCTCCTTAAGGATTAACTGCCTTAGATGTGGGTTCTTAGGAACTACTAGTCGATTCTAGAAGAACACAACACCTTGATCATTTAAGGAGAATTCATTAGCGTTTCCGCTAATAATATTCTCCTTGATCCGTGATATCCCCTTATCACGCTTTTGGCCAGCTATAATTTGATCCCTAAGGGTAGGCTTCGCCACCAGGGAAGAAAGGAATTCTTGAGGAACAATATGGAGATTTAAGTTCCGAAATTCCTCATAGAGATGTGGTTGACCTTGTTGTAGCATCAAGTTGTTACAGTAAGATTTACGACTTAGTGCATCGGCCATGACATTGGCCTTCCCCGGGGTGTAAGTTATCCCTAAGTCGTAATCCGAGATCAACTCAACCCACCGTCTTTGCCTGAGATTCAAATCCGGCTGGGTGAAGATATATTTCAGACTTTGGTGATCAGTGAATATTTCACAACGATTACCTAGAAGGTAATGTCGCCAGGTTTTTAGTGCATGGACCACATCTGCAAGCTCAAGATCATGTGTGGGATAATTATCCTCATGTGGATGCAACTGTTGAGATGCGTATGCAATCACATGACGATCTTGCATGATAATGCAACCTAATCCTTGTCGCGAGGCGTCGCAATAGATTAAAAAGTCCTTCGAAAAATCTGGTGGTAGCAACACAGGTGCGGAAGTCACGCGTCTTTTCAGTTCCTAAAAACTATGCTCACACTGTGGTGTCCACTCAAACTTTTTATCCTTCTTGAGGAGTTCAGTTAGAGGCTTTGCAACCTTGGAGAAATTCTCGACAAAGCGGCGACAATAGCTCGCTAGACCAAGAAAACTCCTAACTTGCTTAACCGATTCAGGTTGAGTCCAATCAAGGACGGCTTGAACTCTCTCGGGATTGACAGCAATACCCTTACCAGAAATTACGTGTCCCAGATAGGTCACTTGTGGTAGCCAAAATTCACATTTTGAAAACTTGGCATAAAGGCGATGCTCTCGAAGTTTCATCAATACCAGCCTTACATGCTCGGCATGTTCTCGTTCGTTCTTCGAGTAGATGAGAATATCGTCGAGGTATACCATGACGAATTTATCCAAATACTCCATGAATATTGAATTCATCAGACGGGAGAAGGTGGCTGGGGCATTGGTTAAACCGAAGGACATGACGGTGTACTCGTATTGTCCATAGCGAGTAACAAAAGCCGTCTTTGGAATGTCTCCGTTCTTGATCTTGATTTGATGGTATCCCAACCTCAAATCCATTTTTGAGAAGACTGAGGATCCAGCGATCTGATCATACAGGTCGTTGATCCTGGGGAGCGGATACTTGTTCTTTATGGTAACCAGATTAACTGGTCAGTAATCTACCACCATCCGATCCGTTCCATCCTTCTTCTTGACGAAGAGGACGGGACAAGCCCAAGGAGAAGAGCTAGGACGAATGAAACCTTTATTCAAGGCCTCATCTAATTGCTTCTTAAGTTCAACTAGCTCCAGGGGTGCCATCTTATATGGTCTTCTGGCTATTGGAACAGTTCCCGGAACAAGATCTATCACGAACTCTACATCTCTGTCAGGTGGAATTTCTCGCAGTTCCTCTGGAAAAACATTCGGGAAGTCACGGACTACCGGAATGTCTTCAAGTTCTGGAAGAGGGTTGGCATTGAGGGAATAGAGTTGGCATTTGGCAACTCGAGTAGAGACATTGACTATCTCACCCGAGGGATGGATAAGCTGAACATTTCTAGTATGAGTATCAATCTTGGCATAGTGAGCTGACATCCAGTCCATACCCAAGATGATATTAATATCCGAATATTTCAGGGCTATCAATGAGGCTAGAAAAACTAGCTTGTCTACTAGAATTTCATTGTCATAGGTTATCCTAGAGGTTTGCCACTTACTACCAGGAGTTTGGACAACCAATGGAATTGGCATATCACAAAAAGACATGTTATGCAATTGTGCATAACTTTCTGAAATGAAGGAATGAGAAGACCCAGTGTCAAAAAGAACAGACGCTGGGTGATGATTAACAAGAAGCGTACCCAGTATGACGTCGGGATCCTCTGCAGCTTCTTCTGCTGAGACATAGTTCACACGGCCACGTGCAGGAGTTGGCTTCACATAGTAAGCTTTGCCCGACTTGCCTTGCCCGACGGACTTTCCGGGTTGCTTGGCACCCACATTCTGAGGACACTCACGAGAATAGTGCCCTGGTTCTCCACACTTGTAGCATATAACCTGATTGGCACGTGGTGCAGCATTGCTAGCTGGACCACTATAGGTTTTTGCCGGAGGGTTGGTCTGGTTTGTCTGAGGCACCACGTATGATGGCCTCGGAGTGTATCTTGGCGGCAGAGAACTGTTTGGAACCCATAGCGTGCGTTTTGGAAACGTGGAACCAGATGACGAGCCAAAGTCACGGGAGTGCTTCTTTGTGTCTTCGAAGTCGGTATGACCAGTCTCGGCACTGATCGCCATGTTGACCAGGGCTTGGAAGCTTGCACACTCGTGGAGGCGCAGATCACGGCGAAGCTCAGGGCTCAGACCCTTACGGAATCTTGCTTGCTTCTTGGCATCAGTAGACACCTCCTCTGTTGCATAACGGACGAGGTTACTGAACTCGCGGCTATAGGCATCCACGGTCGACTTTCCGTGGGTGAATGCACAGAACTCCTCTCTCTTTCTGTCCATCAGCCCCTCTGGAATATGGTGCAGACGGAAGGCTGCACTAAATTCTGCCCATGTGGCTGCTGGTTCAGCAGGACGCGTAGCTTCAAAGTTCTCCCACAACAGATTGGTGGGTCCTTCCAGAAAATACGCCGCAAAGGTCACCTTGTCGGCCTCAGAAACATTCGCAGAGCGAATCTTACGTGAGATACTGCACAGCCAATCATCAACGTCGAGGGGATCGACGGAGTGATAGAACTTTGGAGGATTCAGGTTCACAAAGTCATTAAGGGACACTGCAGCATTCCTAGACTGACGAGCCGTATTTTCCTCAATACGCTCTAACAGTCGGTTGGTCTCCCTTTTGTTCCTCTCTGCCTCAAGCATCACTTCCGCCAGAGAGGGCGGGTGAGGCAGGTCTTCCTGCGACGCTTGACTACCCTCGCCTTGCTCATGAGCAGGTGCACGGTTCAACCTGGTGAATACCATCCTGACAAACAAACTCACAGCTTAGACCAATATCATCATCAATACTAGCTATGGATTAAGAATGCACTGAACACATGGAATGCGGAAATGAATATCCGAACAACATGGTAACAAGCAACTGCTATATATACACCATGGTTCATACACACCCTTACATAGTTCAGTACAACCTTAACCGAGGAGCAAAATACTGAAATTATGAAACTACTCATCAGAGGCTTACAAGTTTCCTATACATTATTTATCTAGGCCTCCGGAATTCATTTCACATCACAAGCATACTTCACAAGTCACAAAGGACTGGGAACGTACAGCTACTACCATACTATCCTTCCACTCACAGCTCAGGCATCCGCATAGAACATCTCATAAAGATTGCCTCCATAGCCTGGAAGCTCAACCTGCGGATCAGGAAATACTCGATCCTGAGATCCCTGGGATCCATAAGGACACGGATGTGGACTTGGTCCCCTGACTGGTGGTAGTAGGGGTCCCCGAAGAGGGGTGACTCCTCCTATAGCGGGCCAGTCAACATGGGCCGGAAGATGGGTCCTAATAGGGTTCAGCATCTCCATATCTCCGTACCTTGTCTAGACTACCGGTGCGAGCTGCGTCAAAGCCGTCCACAGACGGGCACGTGTGGCATAAAGCTCCATGCAGAGAGCACGAGCATCCATGTCTCTGTTCTCTAGCAGCTCAGCAGTAGACTACAATAGCGGATCCTCCATAGAGGAATCAAAATAGACCCCGCTGAGGTAACCCTCTTCACCTGGCTGAGAGGCAGGAATATAGCATAACTCTGAATTCTGCAGCAGTGCATGTCTCCCCTCATAATGGTCAGCATTGAATAGGAAGCATCTTGTACTGCCATGTCAACAGTGACTCCCAATCCATAGGACCAATGGATTGGCTCCTCAGCTCCACGGTAGTCTGGAAATACCCTAACAGTGCAGATATACTCGCTCTGGTTGAAGTCTCGGTACTGTTCCTCCACTGTGTACTCTGGGTACCAGCGGTAACCGCACACCGACATCACCCTGACCAGAATGGCCGTATGACCCGGCACATCAATGCACCTGGTCAGACGTACCACCTGATGAGAAGGACGGCCAGGCATCTGAAAATAGAGAGTACTGCAAAAGCAATAGAGCTCTGAATGCAAAATTGGGCAGCATAAAGGCTGTAAATGCTCAAAAACAATTTTGAGACAACCCAAAAAAAGAATAGCGTAACCACTCAACTATCAAGTTCAATTCTCTGATCATCAAACTTACTTCCTTTTTCCTAGGGATGAAAGAAACCCAAATATCTCTCGACCCGTAGTCCTATAATCTACCGATCAGAAACACGAGCCTAGAAGAAGGTGAGTAACCTAGTCCTTAATTCCCGCAAAAAAGACGAGAATGACCAGAATAGAATAACTTGAGAGGAGAACAAGAGTCTTACGTTCCCTTCTACAAACAATTCCCTTATATATAACTAAAGCAATTCTAGGCTCAACTTCGACCAGTTTGGCTTAGTAGTCCTACAGTCAGTCAGGCTCTGATACCAACGCTGTCGGGACCCCGATCCTAAGCCATAGGAATCTAGCTTGTAACACATCGCATATCTTTGCGGTCTCACGCACGGTTAACCCCACGGCTGCAGCCTTACCTTAGCCGGGACCGTTTGCGCCTTTTGACTTGCGTATGCAACTGTGTCGCTAGCAATCCAATGACAAAGAACCCAGATCGACATGTCTAGTCATAAACCAAAGTGGCACTTCCGCACAGGAACATGCATACATGACCCAGCAAAGCAGGTGTCGGTCACCAGCGAATGTAGACGAGTCGTAGAAAGCTACAAGGACTCCATTACATTTCCCCAAAGGGGACAGACACAACAGCTAAGAAGGACACACGCCGGTCAACCAATGTGTCCGGAGCAGTAGTGGGTTACCATGGCTCGTTGGATCACAAAGGGGCATTTCCCTGTAAGGAATGCTACTAAAGTCTACGGCTAGGTAATCGAACCCCATACATACCAAGTACGACACACGTACGCATGGCATACCGATATGTATAGATACCTCGATGGCATCACAACATAACCATAAACATACAAGCTTTATTTAAGAGGCTCGGAAGAGCCACACACATAATATTACACAGTAGGGGTCTCACGACCCATCATAACAGTCATTCAAGTTACAAGCCAGCGGAAGTAATTAAACTGTCTGAGTACAGACAGATGAAACTAGAAGGCACGTGGGCTGACTATACTACAGACCCAACCTAGGGCCAAATCGTAGGTGGGACACCAGCTACTCGTCGTCGTCGATGTCTAGGAAGAACCCTCCGTTAGGGTCATTAACAACCTCTGCAACAAATATTAAGCAAACATGAGTACGGAGGTACTCAGCAAGACTTTAGGACAACTATCTACTCATGCAATGTATCAATAAGGAATTGTGGGGTTTCATCCGGAAAGCCAGCATTTGACGCGTGGCAAGACAACTTGCATTTTAAAACAATTTTTTTAGAACTTGATTTCTCGCACACGAGTCCACTAACACAACAACAATACTCCATTGTGGAATCATTCCGTTTCCATATGGAAATGCCGTCCATGACACTCACGCTTATCTTGACAATTTTATGAGTAGCCATTGAAGTTATCTATGAACAACATATGTCTTCAAGTAGTCCATATCTGCGGACGCGGCTATTCGAATAGATCATAACCCTGCAGGGGTGTACTTCTTCACACACGCTCTCGCCACTTATCGCCATGTGCACGTCTTGCACCTCGGCAACCTTCAAGCGGAAGCCCGGCGAGGGAGTCGGCCACGACCGTTAACCACACAAATACTTAGTCCAGGTCTATCGCCTATCTGAGGGTAACCCGCATGGAAGTCCGGCCGAGGTTTCCGCCACAGCCCCAAACGATGTGCACAGGGTTCCCAAGCCTACCATCCGAGTGCCACTTGGTACACCGTGCCACTGCCTACCGCATCACAGCCCACCTCTCAGGTCAGCGCTATGCACGGCCTCCAGCACGACTATAAACACGAGAAACTACTTGCAACACCTGGACCGAGTACTAAGCGATTAATAAGTCGAGCGGGGTCATATTTCAGGGCCCAACATGTGGTAATATCTCGTCTTGCATTACATACACGGAACTCAGTTCCTAAGGACGGTTCCAATGAAACAACCCGCCATGTACTCCTACATAGCCTTTCACCGGTACCTTTACTAAATCAGGTTCAACACACAACCTTTACTTACTGAACACATTCTCAGAATTCTGTTCATTTCCCAGATGACAGACCATACACAACTCTAAGCATAGCATGCATAGCAGGATAAGGCACATCATGGCTCAAGCAACTACCAGGTATGCTAGGTTGCAAGGTTCAGCTATTTACCGTGACAAGGACAGCTCATGCAAAGGAAGTGGGTTCAACTAACGTGGCAAAAGCATATGAAGCATTTGATCCTAATGCAATAAGTAAGTGCAAGAGCGAGAACATGGGATTTATCGGGATGATCAAAATGGTTGCTTGCCTTGTTGCTCAGAGGAGGGACAATATCCGTCAGTCGGATATTCGGTGGAATCCGGAGGAGCGGAGCATACTGAAAGGAATGACAACAATCAATAACAATCATATGCAACAAGATGATGCATGAGCATGGCATGAGGATGCAACGTGGTATGCTATTATAGCTAACATAAATTAGGTTTGAAGTTGATTTGAATCAAACTCGAATATCACTTCAAACGAGGTATTCTCGAATATCATTTTAATTGATTCGACCAGATGCTCAGATCAACTTGCTTTTAACATGCATGGAAATGATATGCTAAGTTGCTGGTTGTGATTGAACAATGTTTGATCATAGCATTTGAAGTGGAATTCAAATGATTTTCAAATTCCATCTCCAAAGCATTTCTAAAATTTAACTTATTCATTATTCTATATGTTTGGTCCTGTAACATTTTCAAACATGTCTGAAAATGACATATTCAGATTCCTTGGATTTTTCTGATACTTTTTCATATATAAATTATTTTCATTGGAGTTACAGATTAATTTCTATGATTTTTAGAAGTTTTAGCATTTTTCTGGAATTCTTCTTAAATCAGAAAATCTTTACTGCATCAGCATGACATCAGCAGGTCCAGCTGGCCGTTGAAAGTCAAACCTGACCAGTGGGACCCACTTGTCAGTGACTCTGGTCATTTTTAGATTAGTTTTAAACTTAATTAGCTAATTAACAGTACTGGACCCACATGTGAGTGACTTATTAAATTAATTAACTTTATTTTTATTAATCCAAAATATCCAGAGGTTGGCCCCACACGTCAGTGGCTCAGGCGAGCTGAGATCCACCGGCGGCGAGGTCGTCCTCGCCGGCGGGGAGCCTCCGGCGACCACCCGAACCACGGAGGGCATCGGAAACTCGTCTCCGACGACCAAACGCACGGCAGAGACCATAGGAAGATCGGCCACTCGACGGCGCGCACGATGGGGCAAACCCCAGGGGCTGGGGTGGCCGGAATCGACATCGGCAACGAGCTGCAGCGGGACAAAGTTCGGCCATCGTAGAGGTCATCGGAAACAGGGTCAAATCGCGCGGGGCTGGGCTCCTAAAGAATCTACGCGACGGCCTGAAGCTGCTGGTGGCCTTAGAGGGACCAACCGTTCACCGGAGGGCTGCCGGCGACGAGCTGCAGCGGCGGTCCTCGTCGGGCTCCGGTGAAACTAGGCCTAGAGGAAGAGATCGACGGGGAAAACTTGGGGGAAAGCTGCGCAAGCTCACGGGGAGTGCGGTGGTGGCGCTAGCTTGCTCGGGGAGGCGCTGAAGGCGTCGAATCGATCGGAGCTCGCCGGCGGCCGAAGCTTGAAGACGATGGTGTTGTGGGCGTTGCAGGGCTCGGGGGACCTTCGGCTACTGCAGGGACGACCAGCTCGTCGAGGCGGAGCGAATGGGACACTCGGGGGAGAGATCTAGTGGCCAGAGGTACGGGCAGCTCGAGCTCAAGCTCTTGGCAATGGCGGCAGAAGGTGGAAGGAAAGAACCGAGAGGAGAGGGGGAATGGCGCACGGGAATGGATAGGCCAGAGCTCGGGGAGGTTATCCCCGCGCTCGCCAGCGCGAACCGGCAGCCAGGCAGGCAGGGATCTGCGTGGAGGCGCGCGGCGTCGCGGCGGCCACCTCCTGCTCCCACTGGCTGGGGAGGAAGACGACAGGGAAGAGGCTGGGCCGGGCCAGGTAAGCATAGAATAGGGTTTTTTTCCATTTTTTGCTATTTCTGTTTCTGTTTTAATTAGTGACATTGATTTCTATTTATTTTCGCTTCAAAAAGCAAACTAAAAATAGTTTAAAAAATGTTGGGGTGTTAGTTGGAATATTATCAATCACCCATAAAGTTTTCAACATTTTTGAAAACTTAAAGTTTTTGAATTCAAATTTTAAACTTGAAACCAGTAGCCTTTTGCATTTATTTAAAATGCCAAATGTGTTAAGAAAATGGTTTTCTTCATTGCTTATTTGCTTTCAAGAATTATCAGAAAAGCTGAACTTTTCTTGAGGCCATTTTGGGTTCATTGATTTGAACAAGTTTGTAATTTCTTTGAATTTGAGAAGTGGCTAGGGTTTTTGAGTTTTTCTTCACCACTTGCTTTGTTCTTGTTGAAATTTTTTTGGATGCAATGCAAAGAAGATATGAGCACAATGCTAACTTGATTAGGGTTTAAGGGATGTGACATAAAAGTTATCTAAAATATATATTAACATATGTATATGAATTAAACATGCATCATACAAATAAATATTTTTTATACTTATTAGATATACTAGCACAAATGCCCGTGCGTTGCAACAGGAGAAAAATGAACAATGAAAAAAGTGTAGTCCATAGGTAAAAATGTCCGTGGATATTGTAAAAAAAGGCACGTATGTAAGGTCGATTATAAAATATGTACAAAGAAAGAAACCGATGCAAGTACATCATGTCCAAAGATTATAACATTTCTCAAATATTGATGCTTAAGTTAACATGTTACAATACAAATAGTTGATACGAAATAAAGACAACTATTGATTAGTATTGTATCCTATATAGTATTTTTTAAATATATTTAACATGTAAAATAACAACATATTCAAATTCTACACATTTTTCTAATAAAGTTTCATATATAACATGTTTAAATTGAATTTAAGGTTTAAAATTTATTGTTATTTGAAAATACATATTTATTCTGAATGGACTTCGAGGTTATTAACGTATATGTGAGGGGTTTACGTAAAAAAAATTAAAAACTATTCACTCTGACTATAATTTGGACCGCGGGTTATTTAGCACGAAAGCAAGGGGGTTTTGTGTAAAATGCGAAAAAAGGTTCAGCCTCACTTATAAACGGACTGCGGGTTAATTACAGGAAAATTCAAGGGCCTTTCTCCAAAAGAGCCACGACGGACGACAGAAACCATCCTTGCTTTATTATTAGGGAGAGATTCAAAGTATCAAAAAAATTCATAGTTTCGAAAGAAGAAACATAATATACTTGATTTATGTTGGATCGCATGCATGTTTTAAACTTTTGTCGGACAACTTTTCTTTGCCTATATAAATATATTAAAATGATCTAAGAAATTTCATAAGACTACTTATTTAAATATGAACATTATAGTTGGTTGTTTGCTCCGAGAGAAATGCAATGTGCTTTTTAATAATATGAAAAAATGTTTTTTGTTTTTACAAAATAAAACAGATGTGTTAGTTTCACTCTTATTATATATTATATATGTTTATATGATGCAATATAAAATACCGTATATATTTCAACAGAGATAGAAGGTGATAGGTTCCGACATATGCACTAATGTAACGATGATGGATCAGACTGAAACATCACGAGAGGAGGTGCATATATTTAATCCTTCTTCATATGTATGTTACACATGATAATACAGAAGGTTTATTATTTATATTATTATTTTCAGAAGATAGGAGACATAGATATGAATTTTGCAGATGCACAAAAAGAATCCATCGACATGGTTTCCGATACCGCATCTCTAAAAGGGGCCGAAAATTGACCCATTTATTTAAAACACAATGATGCGGAACCGATGATATCTCATAAAAAACCAAAAAATGATGCCAATTTGGATGTTACCACACAAGGTATTTTTCAGTGTAATTGTTGTATCGTGACGACATACTATGTTTGTACGTGTAGGGATATTACAGCCATCGAGTCAATCTTGTGTGCCTCCAAGAAAACCAAGTTCATGGACATTGGAGATTCCTTGTTATCAAATGATGATTTAGAATGTCTTACGAGAGATGATATATTCTTGCACGACGGTGTAAGACCTATTGCATCACGTTGTACTTAATAATATAAACCATGTATAATATCTATTACTATAATAAATTTTAAACTTGAAATTAGAGGTGGCAAATGCTTATATATTGTATGCTTGCTCACGGCCATCTAAGAGACACAGCGGGTAAAAAGGCATATATTATTAGTACCTTCGTATGTGGTTAGATAAAAGAGACGGAGAAAAAGACATAGACCCATCAGAAAATCGTCACATCATAAAACATGTTAATACTTATCTACAACAATATATGGTTAGTCTCGCCTCATTATCCATGCATATAATGATGTAGTGTTTTTAATTAATCCATTTCTATTATAATTTATATCTAAGTATGCCTGCAACTTATATGATGTTTACACTAACTATTCATTCTGATTAACATTCCAAGGTATCATTGGTATCTAGCAGTCGTCAATGTCAAAAAACACGAGATTCAAGCATTGGACTCACTTGGTGCCAAGGAAAAACGGAGTGAACTTGCCACTATGGTAACTATCTATTTTTCTTGGTCCTTTTGACATATGTTTAGTTTTCCTTAATCCCTGATGTTTTTTTCAAATATAAAACAATTACTAGGACTTGAGAAGCATCTGAAACTTGGAGAACAGAAACTGGAGTTTAACAAAGACCATAAGTGGCTCGATCTCAATGTTACAAAATGGAAGGTCGTACAACTGTTCGAGGAGGCAACATAAACGGATGGGTAAGCATTTATCACAAACAGAAAATTATTATGTTTGATACTCATGAACACAAAGATATCATGTAATAAATAATATTGATAGTAAAATAAGGTATTGATCTATTAGTTGATACAAGATTATTAGATTCCTCTCGATAATATTCTAAAGCATTATTTTATAATATTATAGCACGTCATGTGGAATATTCATGCTAAATTATATGGAATATTGGACAACACATGCACTATGTGATGAGTCCACCGAGGTATTTCATTTTCATACATCATCTCATTAAATAACCTCAAAATATTATATCAAATTTAATTTTTTAATATTTTTCAGGAGGATATGAAACACTTTCAATCAAAACTAGCTGTTATTTTGCCTGATTCTGAACTGAATAAGCTAAAAGGATGCTCGTTATACTGCCAATATGACGATGAAGTTGTCCTACCTAATTCCGATCTTGAGATCTTGGATAATCCACGTGACGGAATCGAAGACAAACGTCCTACCCCAATATTCATCATGCCCACTGATCAACGTGATTTACTTGTCGAGCTATGCAACTACATCATGTTGATCGATGATGTTGAATGTTTGAAGTAAGGATCATTTAAATTTATAATTATGTAATATAAAAATGTATATTATTATTATTATTACCATACATTTTGCAGGAAGGAATGGGTCGAACCTCGAAACCCGATCCAATGTGCTCAACCCTCAAAAAACTTCATGGAGTAAAGTATGGACAATGATTGTTTCAACATTGTCGTGCGTATACTCACATGTGACGAGGGAGTATTGTTCATAGGTCCTCATATTGTCACACCCCCATGTTTGTACCACTTTGCCACTTTCTGTTTTACAAATTTTGGAACCAATTAAAACTTGTTGAGTGATTGAGATGATTGATTTGATTGCAACTTGCTTGTGTGCTTGATTGTGTATTAGTTCACTAAAACAACTTTATTTCCAAAAAAGCTTTTGTCTTTGACCCCAAACCTTTGCCCAATGATCATTGCCATGTGTATAGGACCAAAAAATATTTTAATAAAATATTAATTTCAGCAAAAAGCCTTTTATTTAATTTAAAGCCTCAAAACCCTAAATTGGGATTTGCACTACAAGTCCCTAATTTAGGAGAGATGTTTGCCCCAAAGATTTTCTTTTGATTCTATTATTAAAATAACTTTACAAAACCATAGAATAATTATTTTAAAAGTTATTTTCCTATTTTATTTAAATGCCTTTTTCTAAGCACGGGAATGGTATTCCATAGGGAAAAATTATGTTTCCTACCTTATAAACATTTGAGAAAAATTATGGAAACTCAGAGGAAATATATTTTCCATACATATGAGTTTCAACACATGGTCATGCTTAAAGTAATGGGCAAACCCCCTCAAAACCCTCTATGCTTATTCTAAGCTTTTGAAATATTTCCAACAATAAATCTCATGAAAATTCTGGCATGTCCCACATGTTATATGAGATGACTGTGCAAGGTTTCTTCCTCATCCAAGTTGATTTGATCCACCAAATAAACTCAAAAACCTTGCTGTCCAGAACCAAGTTGGAACAACTCTACATTGTCAAGTTTGCTAAATTTCCCTCAAACTTTGGAGGAATGGTCCAACCACCAAATAAGGATGCCACACGAAAATGTGCATTTATGGGAGCTGGTTTACTCACCTTGGTTCACAGAAACATGATTCTTCCCATTTCTAGGGTTTTTCATGTCTACAATGCCAACCTTGCTCAAATGAGCTCAAACTTTGTGAATCCTACTATTTTTACCCGCCATTTATTCCTATTAATTCTCACTGCATTGGGAGGAGTTTAACTTTCTCAAAACATCATCAAACACCTTCTGGTGATTAAGTAAAATAGTTACTTTCATCCCTTCTACTTACTTCCTTCACTTCAAACTTTAATAACAGGTATGTGGGTTAGCCCCACATCTGCAGGCGAAAGCCCCATCTCTACTTCAATGTGGAGAAAGACAAAATCCCCAATTTCTTTTCGGGTTCATCACTCACAGAGGCTACCCCTCACTTTTGCTTTGACCTCCACGTCTCCCCTCGGCTCCAAAGTATCCCAGTAGTATCTCCAAATCACCCACACACTACTAGACATGATGGGGGCGCCACAGCGCCAGCATGCCGTGGCATGCCAAAACTATGCTCTGGACGCGCCACAATGCATGCCCGAGCTGCATGAGGTTAGCCCCAGCCAGGCCTTGCGCCCACAGGCTGTCTGGCTTTGACTGCCTCAATGACCGAAGCCAGTGCCGCGTCGGACCCCTCCTCTCTCCCTTTCTGCTGCTCTTGGCGACGCGTGCTCGTGCGCGCCCGAAGCGGTCAGGTGGTGCTTGCCACCGAGACGCGCCATAGAGCCAGCACTGCTCTTTCTCAGTCCTCCATTAGGGCGTAGACCTCAACCACGAAGGCCATGGGCTCATTCCCAAGCCTTCTCCCCTCCTTTAGCCATTGCCATGATCTCGCCGGTGCACCACCCTTCGGTGGACCACGCCTCGCCTATATAAAGGACATACGGACCTCTCTCCCCCCCTTCTCGAACCCCTCTACCACCTTCAATCAACGACCCATTCACTCCAAGCACCAGTGATCGAGATCGACCGAGGTGCCGCCGCGTCGGGGCTCCGTCGATCTCGGGTCACAAGCCGCCCTGGCCTCCGTTCCACCTCCATCCTGACCTTAGTAAGCTCTAGCTTCAGCTCCACCACTTCCCCACTCATTTTCCATCGCTAAGCATCGACACCAACCACCTCCCGACGCCCTGTGTCGCGGCCTCCTTGTCACTAGTGACTCCGACCACTTCAGCCTCTCCCTCAACCCTCATCAGAACGACGGAAGCACGAGGAGTCAATTCCAATGCTCATCTCCCCTCGCCATCGACGGAGCTGACGCTGGTGAGCTCCTCCTCCTTCTGCCGCAAGGTTGAAGATGACCCTCATAGGGTAGCTCCACCTATCGGTGTTAGTCTCTCTTGCTCTCTCCCTCTTTCAACCACTCGCCACTGGGCCTCGCGCGTCAGGTTCAAACTTGACGGCGCGCGCGTGCCTGGGCTGGCTGGGCCAGCCCATCTGTTGGCCACGTCTGGCCAAGGTGTTAGGCCTTTGTAACGCCCAAGATGAGGTCCTATCCTTATTTTGGCGCGTGGGCCTCGACAGGGATAGAAACGCATCTCGTTGTTTTGCAAGAATGGATATCGTTACAAGTACATGTACTGAAAAGATGAGTATATGGAATTGGCTTACACTCGCCACAAGCTACATCAGAGTCACATAATACAACAACATAATCAATCATCATGGAGAAGAGCAGGGTCCGACTATGGACGAAAACAAACGATGAAAGAACGACGTCCATCCTTGCTCTCCCAGGCTGCCGGCCTAGAACCCATCCTAGATAGATGATTAAGAAGAAGAAAATTCCAAATGGCACAATCATCGCGCTCACGTCTTAGTATCACTTTACCTGTACCTGCAACTAGTGTTGTAGTAATCTGTGAGCCACAGGGACTCAACCATCTCATTTCCAAAGGTATTAAGACTAGCAAAGCTTATCGGGTGAGGTATGGTTAAGTGGTGAGGCTGCAACAAGCGACTAAGCATTTATTGAGGTGGCTAACTTACGAGTACAAGAATAAAAGAGGGGGAAGATCTACGCATAGCGGACGTGAACTACTAATGATCAAGTGAATGATCCTGAACACCCACTTACGTCAAACATAACACCACCGTGTCCTCGATCGGAGAAGGAGCTCACGAAAGAGACAGTCACGGTTACGCACTCAGTTGGCAAGTTTTAATTATGTTAACTTCAAGTTATCTAGAACCGAATGTTAAACAAGGTTTCCATGTTGCCACATAACCGTGGGCACGGCTTTTCGAAAGATTTAACCCTGCAGGGTTGCTCCAACTAGTCCATCACAAATTACCACAAGCCGCATAGAAATCCTCGATCACGAAACTCACGATCTCGTCGAACTCCTTAGTGGAAAACCTCAACTCTGAGATAGCCCAAAACATCACCAGAATCCCGATGCACAAGATATTTCGTAGAAGGTAAAACTAATCCAGCAAGGCCGCCCGGCGTGCCGACAGTCCCAATAGGAGCCGCGTATCCCGTTCTCACGGCACGACCAGATGAGCTAGACGTCGGGTTGGCTGAAACCCCGGGTGACCAGGGGGCGTCGGACATCGCTCAGTTTGGACCAACACTCATCAAGAGCACTGGCCCGGGGGTTGATTAATTATCCACAGGGTCCGGAAAGTCCCTATGCAATTTTATTAGGTTATTAGGCAAATATAGTACCAAAGTTGGGCCTTGCCAGACCAGTTTTAATATAAGATGATTTATCAAGGGGGTCCCCATTACAATCTCGATCGTGTTAGGAGCGCTCAATTATGGAATATAACACCGGTAGCCGAAACTAAGGCGCAAAGGTGGAATAAAACACCAAGCTAGAAAGTCGAGCCTTCCACCTTTTACCAAGTATATAGGTGCATTAAATTAAATAGCATTTAATAGGGTGATATAACAATGAACCCATGTTATCACATGGAAGCAACTGCACCTGCAACTAGAAACGTTAACAAATGGTTAAGCAAGCAGTAACATAGACAATCAGTGGTTTGCTAGGTTGTGAAGAGGTTGAAGGTTTTCATGGCAATGTTGGGAGGCATATTAAACACGTGGTAGGCAGCGAGACATAGCGACAGAAACAAGACAACTAGCATGGCATTGGTAGTAATGGTATCTAGGGAAATGGTCATCTTGCCTGAGATCCCGCTTGGAAGAAGAACGACTCCGTGAAGCAGACGAACCGACGTAGTCGAACGGGTCCTCACATTCCGACACGCTTGCGGAACTCTATCGAGACGAAGCAAACCGGAAACATGCATCAACACACGATATTCACCACACACATGCATGATATGATGCACACCCTAATATGATGCATGTCGAGTTTAAATTATGCAAGGCATGGCATGGCAATTCACAACAATCAAACACTACATGTTAAGTGAAGCTCAATATGCAATGAGTTGCATATTGACGAAACTCCACATTCAAATATTTAGTTCACTCCCGATTAGGTACACGACATTATTAAATTTTGTTTAAACATGGCACGAGGTGAAGCACAATTAAACCTACCTATCTAGGCATTTTAAATGAGGTTGGAAACAACCTATAGCATCTCCGAAATGACCCCATGCGTTAACTTTGCAATCTGTCCAGATTTGTCCTAACCATATTTTATATTTGTTAAAAGGAAAAACAAAGTGGTTCACGTGATTCTAGTCGTCGTTCTAGTCCATTTACGTATATGGATAATGTCCAACGGAGCTACGGTTAATTAACTACGACCTAAACCGTTTTTAACACGTTGTCATGCAAACCAACGCAAACATCACACCTAATAGCTTTAAATATGCATGAGAGGTGGAAAATATTAACCTACGCGAAATTCTACATGTTCTACATTTATAATTTGTCACGATCCGACGCACGGTTTAAAAACTACGGGCATTTTAATAAACGGAACTAATCTGTAATTAGCTAAATCACGGGGAAAAAAGGCTACGGGCCGAATCTGGCTGAACTAGGCCAACACGGCATGGGCGCATGAAAACTAAACAGCGCTGGGCACGGGGGATAGACACAAGGGGGGGTGCACCTCGCGGAATGCGGGCCAGATCGACAGTGGCTGAGGAGGCCGGCTCGGGGCACTGCTTGGGCCTCGGGCCGCGGGGTGGGCGAGGCCCACACGTTGGTCAACGCCCGTTGGATCGGGGCGCTGCGCTGCACTGCTCTCGTCGTGCTCCTCGAGCACGAGGGCTCGAGTAGCAAGGGAGGCGGCGGTGAGGCGAGGGGGTCTGGCGAAGGTTGGATCCGGCAGGGCTCGGGCTCCGGTGGTCGGTAGCAGCTTCGGTGCACGAGCTCGCCATGGAGCTCGGGCAGCTCCTGCTTGACCCTGCGAAGGAGAGGGCAACGTGGAGGTTAGGTAGAGAGAGAAGGAAGAGAAATGAAGGAGACGTAAGGAGAAGGTCCGACGAGCTGCTCCGGCGACCAGCACGGGCGGCGCGGCGGTCTGGCGACGGGGTTGTGGGGCACATGCGGTGGAGGAGCGAGGTAGGGGCTCGGGAGCTCGGGCGGCTGCGCGGCTGGCTAGCTCGGGCTCCGGATGGGCTCGGGCGGGCCATATCATGGCCTGAGTGGGCCTGTCGGATGGGAGGAGAGAGGAGGTGGGAGAGAGCCGTGGGCACGGATTTCGAGGAGGGTTAGGTCTAAATTAGACACGGGGTTGTCTATTTATAGACAGGGGCTAGGGTTAGGAGTTTTCGTCCGTTTTCGGAGCGTTAGATCTCGATCGGACGGCTCCGATCGCAGGGTTGGCTAGGATGGATTTGGTGGGTTGTGTAGAGGGGGCTATGCGGAGATGAGAAGGAAAACGGTCACTCGGCGAGAGTGTTTAAACACCGAAAATGTCTGACAATAAACGGATGGCGGTGTCGCTACAATCGACCGTTCGGGTATCATACGAACTCCGATTGCGACCAACTTTGGCAAGCATCCTACCCACACTATATTAAGACCGCATGCCAAGTTTCGACCAAATCCAAGATAGTCTTATACACACTTCTAAAAACAAGATTTTAACGATGCAGCGGGCACGTGCGTGTGTGGTTGGTCTCAAAACGGTCAACGACAAAGCGGAAAGAATCGGCAACTAATAACGGATGCACATTTTGAAAACTCGCGGCAACGAAGTGCCGATGCAATGCAGATGATGCGCATGATGCGATGATGAATGCAACAGACAATCTACTCGTACTGTGGCAACGAAATAAGAGGGGAATCTTCTGGAGCGTCGGTCTCGGGCTTTCACAACTCTCCTACACTAATAAGAGATCTCGCCCCAAGATCTAAGAATGAAAAGGGGAAGAGGAAGAGAAAGAGCAAACGGTAAATCTTAGTTGCTTCTTGCCAAACGAGTGAAACGAATGATCCTTGAAGGTTGCAAAGAGATGAAGAATGATATGAGAAAGAAGCAAAAAATTCACAGGAAATTTCGGCAGCACTTCGGTAGAAAATTGAGGACAAAAATTTGATAAGATGGAAAGATCTTGACAAGATTCACAACAAACCAACTAAATTGATAAGCAAGGAAAGAACATGATCTAGACAAGCCGAGATGATTGGTAAAAAGAGCAACATCTCCGGAACAAGAGAATAGAAACTAGAGCATTGTAAAAAAAGAATGGAGAATAAAAAATGACACCTACTACCACAATTGAGTTTGACAAGCATCCTTGCAAAAACAATTTAACGGAGTTGTTGGAAAATCAACAATGAATATAACAAGCTTGTAGTGGAACTATGAAAATCCATCTCAATTAATGAGTTGACAACCAACTACTAGCGGAAAGAAAGATTGCTTGGGATCAACAAGACATGCCCAACTTCTTTTACCAAGAGGATACATTGAGAAGTTGGATCAACAATAATCACCATAATAGCAACAATCCATGGAAAAGCTTTAGGTGAAATCCAAACAAGATAGCTCAATGAATCAAAGATGGGTTGAAAATATCTTATGATCAAAGAGTTTGTGGATTTAAATATCTCATTCTTGAAACAAACTCTCTTCGAGACTCCTCCACTAACAAGAATGCTATAATACCACCACAAAGGATAAAGGAGGAACAATTGCACTTTGAAATGCAAGACAAAGAATACTTTAGGTACTCCAACAAGAACCTTGAAGAACACTTGAGAATGTATTAAATTCTAAACAACCACCATGAAGAATCTCCGAAACAAAATAATGATGAAAAGAAATGAAGGATGAAAGAATAAGATTATGGCCTTGCAAAGATTTAGATGAAGCTTCACGAAGATGTAAGTGCATCTAGTGCCCCTTAGTGATTTTGGTGGTTTGAAGACTTATAGGTTAAGTATCTAATGTGTTTATGAGTATACACATGATCTATAAGTCATTCAGGAGTTTGACATATTTGAAGAATATCGACCCCTAAAAATGTATATCTTCAGTTGAAGAAATTGGTCTGAAGCTGAAGAAATGAATCGCGAGGAATCTGCGATGAAATTGATATTCCTCATGAAGATACTGATATTGAGAAGACCGGTGGTTCCTGAAGAAAATCATTCTGAAGAAATTCAAGCGTGAAGATTCACGTTTTCTGTTTTACCTTCTACGCATTTGATGAATAGGAACACCGTACTGTTAAAGGGGGTCAAAGTAACACTATGGAATGGATTTCCTCATGATGCTCAACACAAGCCTAATCCTACCAAAAGCCTCAAGTGAGGAATATGAGTGACATGAGGACTCTCACAGTTGAGGGTCCCGACCGTTTTGATAACCACGCCAAGTCACTGGTCTTATCCACTCCAACGGTCATATTATATAAGGGCATTAGTGTCAAATCATGTCGGGATGCTCCGAGGCTATAAATAGCCACCCCCCACAAGCACTAGCTGGTTGGCTGCTCCGTTAGAAACTGACACTTGTCATAAGAGCAACCCAAATTCCTCAGAGCCTTCGAGAGTGATTCATCAGTGAGGAAATACCCTATACACCGAAACCACAAACCAAACCTAGTGATTGAGCATCACTGAAGAAGTTGTTCCTGTGTGGGGCTGAAGCATTTTACCTTTGAGGACTGTGCATCCTCGAGATGGTTAGGCGTCATGGTCTTGAGCAATCGAGCAGTCAATTGTGGATCGCCGGGTGACCAAGTTTGTGAGGGTTTGGAAGTCTTCCCTGAAGACTTACCGTGAGTGTTGGGCGAGGACTGTGTGTCCTTAGCTCAAGGAGAATACGGTAGGGACTGTGTGTCCAGGGACTGGGTGTCCTTTGGTTTCAATACCAAGCCGCTCCAAACCAGATGTACAACTGTCACAGCAGTTGGAACTGGGTCATCAACAACAGTCTTCACTGAGAAACGGGTTCTAATTCCTCAACTCTTTACTTTTCTTGTATTGTGTGTTGATGACTTTCACTGTGACTGTTTGAAGAATTTGCTGAAGACTTTCTCTGAATTTCCTCAACCCCAAATTCTTCACGGTAGTTAATCATCATCTGTACTCTGCGTGCCTGCTTACTGTGCAATCTGTCTTCACATTCTTCACTCTGAAATACTGCTGTTGTGAACGTTTGCACATCTGATCCTTTACTATTTCCGCTGTAAGTTAGTCATCAGTGAGGAATTTCCTCAAATGGAATTTCCTCAGTGATGAAATTCTAAAAATATCCTATTCACCCCCCCTCTAGTCGATATAACGCACTTTCAATTGGTATCAGAGTAAGGTACTCCCTTGTTCTGTGTGATTTTGGTTTAACCACTTGGAGGTTTAGTTATGTCGACTGCAGGCATGTTTAAGGTGACTGCAGCATGTCCTACCTACGAAAGAAAGAACTTTCCCTTCTGGAAGAACAAAATGCAAATGCATTTACAAGCTATTGATAATGATCTCTGGTATATTGCGGAAAATGGTGTCCCCATTATCTCTGCCAGCGTCACTGCTACTGATGTGAAGAAATTCAAATAACTCGATTCTCAAGCGAAGAACATCATATGTGGTCATCTGAGCCCAGGCCATTTTGGAAGAGTAAGTGCTTTCGGCTCTGCAACACTGATCTGGGAGAGACTGTGCAAGGTAAATGAAGGAGTATCAACCCAGCGTGACTCTCGTGTTGATATTCTTCGCAATCTCTTCAATCGCTTCAAGAGACATGAGAATGAAAGCTGCCAAGACACCTTTGATCGCCTCACTGACATATCAAATGAACTGCAAGCACTTGGAGCTCGAGACATCACTGATCACGAAGTTGCGAAGAAACTGCTGAGATCTCTGGATTCTTCATTTGATACTTTAGTTCTGATGATTCAAGAAAGACCAGACTACAAGATGCTGGATCCAGCTGATATCCTTGAAAGGCTAAATACTCATGAATTCCAGCTGGAAGAAAAGAGAGATCTATATGGACAAAGCTATTCCAGACCACATGCACTGAAGGCTAGAGCAATTTCCTCATCTGAAGAAGAAGACACAGATGACAACAGTTGTGACCCTGAAGAATTTGGACAGGAGCTTGCAATGCTTGTGAGGAAATTCCAGAGATTTACACGGCGAGCCCAGTTCAGTAAATCATCAAGAAGAGATATGAGGAAATCAGAATCTGCATCTGAGGACTACAAGAAACGAACCTGTCACAAGTGCAAGAAATCAGGTCATTACATTGCTGATTGTCCCCGCTGGGGAAATGAATCAAAGAAGAAGAAATACAAGGATGACAGTTCTGATGACTTGAAGAAGAAGAAGAAATCTTCAAAATCCTCATCTTCAAAGCCCTCATCGCACAAGAAGACTAGTTTCAGAAAGGCTCGGGCACTTATTGGCAAGGAAATGGACTCCGAGGCAGAATCAGAAGAATGTGATGAAGAAGAGGGTTGTGATGAAGACTCAGAATCCGGACAGGCTAGTCTTGCACTAGCAACCACTTTCGTCAGCAAGTCAATCTTCAATCTTGAAGAAAATGATTGCACCATCCATACTGATGACTATGCTGATGACATCGCTCCAACCTATTGCTTCATGGCAAAAGGTTCAAAGGTATCAAATAATGCCTCCTCCTCTGACTCAAGTGACTGTGACCATAATGATTATAAAAAACCCAGTTACAGTAAACTTGCTATCATTGCCACTAAACAACAAACTGCTCTGGAAAAGCTTCAGAAACTGCTAGACAAAAGTGATGATCTGTTGAATGATGAAATGAACCTGAACCAAATCCTCACTGATGACATGAAAAGTCTTTGGTCTAGATTTGATAATCTTCAGGATCGTTATGATACACTCCTCACTGATCATGAGAAGCTTTCCTACGAATTTCTTCAAAGGAAGCTTGATCTTGAGAAGCTGAGAATGTCTCATGATGATCTTCGTATGGAAAATGATTCATTGCTAGCTCAACAGATCAGCACTAGTCAAGTTGAATTTATTCCTCCATGTCTTAAATGCATTGAACGCGAAACTGCTAATTCCTCACCAGAATCATCAAATGCTACCATTGCTACAAATTCATCAACTGCACCTGTTGTGTCTATTTCCTCACTTGAGGAAAACACAAATGTTACTGATGAAAATGCAGGGTTGAAGGAATTGTACGTGACAGGCATGTACAAAAGCGTCAAAGGACATCAAACCCTTTGTGATGTGCTCAAAAAGCAGATCTTGAACAGGAACCTGAGGAAAGAAGGAATTGCCTTGGAGAGGAAATTAAATGTTGATGGATCTTATTGGAAACCTGAGCAGTATCCCAAAACCTCATGGGTTGCTGCTACTCGGCCTCCTTTTGATCCATCTAATCTAACTTGCTTTTCATGTGAACTATCCTATTCCTTGGATGAGTCACTTGATTCCAACTATAAACTATTCAAAAATCAATCTGGTGAAGAATTTGCTCGATATGTTGGAACTAACTGCAGGAATGGCCCTCCTCTGAGGAAAATCTGGGTTCCCAAAAGTTGCTTTGAAAATCTTCAGGTGAATGTCCTCATGACACCACCACTGAAGCATGTGAACCCCAAATCAAATTCCGCAGGAGGACCAAAGTCTTCAAGAGGATCAAAATCCACAACTGGTCAAAACTATGCTCGTACCCGTGCTTATGCGTCTAACATGCGGGGAAACTACAAGGAATATGAATATGAGCGTTACTCCTCAAATCATTATGTTCATAAATCCTCAAACCAGTTCTCTGCATATTCATATGAGTACTTTAATCCCCCTACTATTAAGAGAAGTGCATTAGCTTCAATGCCACCTTTCTCATATGGTGCTCGCAGGATGATGAACGCTTTGCCACCCCTTCAGATGTGGGTGGTGAAGAAATTGAACTAATCACTTCTGCAGGTCAGGTCTCCAGATGAAAATCATCATCTGAAGAATTTGCTGGAGACCTGAGGAAATGCTTGATAGGACGCAAGCTAATAATTGATGAAATAGAAATATTTCACACGTCCTTACATTTCTGTTATGATGAAATTACTGATGAAATTAGTATCATATTCTTCAAATCTGAAGCATATGAGATGGTAAGCTGTACTAATTCATCTGTAGGATGACAAACCCAAAAATACTGAGTGGGTTCTCAATAGTGGCTGCACACATCACATGACTGGTGATAAAAGCTTATTGATGAATATGCCACTAACTCCATCACCTCTGATGCAAATCACATATGCTGACAAAGGTAAAAGCAAGGTATTGGGACTTGGCAAAGTAGCTATTTCCAAGGATAGGCATATGGACAAAGTGATGCTTGTTGAATCCCTTGGTTTTAACCTCATGTCAGTCTCGATGCTTTGTGATCTTGATATGATTGTTATCTTTGGTAGATATAGATGTGTAGTCATCATGGAATCTGACAGATCCAAAGTCTTCGAAGGTGTAAGAAGAGGGGATTTGTACATTGTTGATTTCTCTACAGGTCCTCAACCAGCCACTTGCTTACTAGCAAAAACCTCAGAAGGATGGCTGTGGCATCGAAGACTAGGTCATGCAGGCATGAGGAATTTGCACACGCTTGCAAAGAAGAAGCATGTCATCGGCATCGAATCAGTCAAATTACTCAAGGATCATCTCTGCGGTGCTTGTGAATCTGGGAAAATGACCAGATCCAAGCATCCCTCTAAAACCATCATGACCACTACACGTCCATTTGAATTGCTTCATATGGATTTATTTGGACCTACTCACTATGCCACACTAACCAATGCAGCATCTTTATATGGCTTCATCATAGTTGATGATTATTCCAGATATACTTGGGTGCATATCATAGTGTATAAAACTGAAGTGCGGGAAATCTTCAAACGATTTTCTTCAAGGGCCTCGACGAACTTTGGCATCAAGATCAAACACATCAAGAGTGATAATGGAACCGAGTTCAAAAACACTGGTCTTGATGATTATCTTGATGAACTTGGTATTACTCACGAATTGTCTGCTCCTTATACTCCTCAGCAGAATGGTGTCGTCGAAAGGAAGAACAGGACTCTGGTTGAAATGGCAAGAACTATGCTTGAAGAATATCAGACTCCTCGTCGCTTCTGGCCTGAAGCAATCAACACTACATGTCATATCATCAACAGGGTATATCTTCTAAATTCCTCAAGAAAACCTCATATGAACTCCTCACTGACAAGAAACCCAATGTAAGTTATTTCAAAGTCTTCGGTGCAAAATGCTGGATTAGAGATCCCAACCATAGCTCAAAATTTGCACCTAAGGCACATGAGGGTTTTATGCTCGGTTATGGAAAGGACTCGCACACTTACAGAGTCTTCAACAACTATCACAACAAAGTTGTTGAGACTGTAGATGTGCGGTTCGATGAAACTAATGGCTCGCAAAGAGAGCAATTGCCTTCTGATCTAGATAAGTTGTCTCCTGAGGAGGTGATAAAGCTTAAGCCTACTGAAGACATTGTCCCAACTGAGGAAATTGGTAAAGAAACGATCCCCATCGCTGATAAAAACCAAGAAGATGCTCCTGAGGAAATTGCAACGGCACCACTTCCTGAGCCCAGACAAAATCCTCAACCAGCTCATCCGAGGATTGCAAACGAAGTAGAACTTGACAAAATCCTCAATGACATCAACGCGCCAGGTCCTCTCACTCGCTCAAAAGCTTCACACTTGGTTAACTTTTGTGGGCATTTTTCCTTTGTATCCATAACAGAACCCTCAAAAGTTGCTGAGGCTTTTCTGGAACCGGAGTGGATCCAAGCTATGCAAGACGAACTTCTTCAATTCAAGCTGAATGACGTATGGGAGCTCGTCAAACGACCAGATCCTCGCAAGCACAACATCATCGGTACCAAGTGGATTTTCCGAAACAAGCAAGATGAGGACGGTCAAGTGATGAGGAACAAGGCACGACTTGTAGCCCAAGGCTACACCCAGGTTGAAGGAATAGATTTCGATGAAACTTTTGCACCTGTTGCTAGACTTGAAGCTATTCGAATATTACTTGCTTATGCTAATCATCATAACATCACCTTATATCAAATGGATGTGAAAAGTGCATTCCTCAATGGTAAGCTTCAGGAAGAAGTATATGTTGCTCAGCCCCCCGGTTTTGAGGATCCAAAGAATCGAGACAAAGTCTTCAGACTCAAAAAGGCTCTTTATGGTCTCAAGCAAGCCCCTCGGGCATGGTACGATACATTGAAGGAATTCCTCATGAAGAAAGGCTTCAAACCTGGTTCACTCGATCCAACTCTTTTCACAAAATCCTATGATAATGAGCTATTTGTATGTCAAATATATGTTGATGATATCATATTTGGCTGTACTGACAAAAGATACAGTGATGAATTTGCCTACATGATGAGTGAAGAATATCAGATGTCCATGATGGGGGAGCTGAAATTCTTCTTAGGACTCCAAATTCGTCAACAAAGCAATGGAATCTTCATATCACAGGAGAAATACCTCAAGGATGTTGTGAGGAAATTCGACATGCACGAATGCAAAGGTGCCAAGACTCCAATGCCTACCAATGGCCACCTCGGCACTGATGAAAATGGTAAAGATTTTGATCAGTAGGTATACCGTTCTATGATTGGCTCTTTATTGTATTTATGTGCATCTAGGCCAGATATAATGCTTAGTGTTTGCATGTGTGCACGTTTTCAAGGAAAACCGAAGGAATCACACCATAAGGCTGTGAAACATATTCTTGATACTTAGCTCACACACCAACACTATGTTTATGGTATCCCAAGGGCTCCAATCTTCATCTGGTAGGGTATTCTGATTCAGACTATGCTGGTGACCGTGTGGATTGCAAGTCAACTTCTGGCACATGCTATTTCCTCGGAAGATCACTAGTTTGCTGGTCCTCAAAGAAGCAGAACTGCGTATCACTCTCCACTGCCAAAGCTGAGTACATTGCTGCTGGTTCTTGCTGTGCTCAATTGTTGTGGATAAAGCAAACCCTCAAGGACTACGGCATCAACATGAAGAATGTGCCTCTCTACTGTGACAATGAGAGTGCTATCAAGATTGCATACAACCTAGTACAACACTTGAAGACCAAGCACATCCAGATTCGTCATCATTTTCTTCGGGACCATGTCCTCAAGGGCAATATCCTCATCGACCATGTGAAGACTGATGATCAACTGGCAGATATCTTCACTAAGCCCTTGGATGAGAAAAGGTTTTGCAAGTTGCGGTGTGAGCTAAATATCTTAGAGTCTTCAAATGTTTTGTAAAAACATGCACACATCCTAACACTTATGCAAAGTTGACTTAGATGTGCAACACATGATGAAACGATTTTCTTCAACTGATGAAGAAAGTCACTCTGAATGTGAAGAAATTAATGAAGAAATTGATTCTCAGGGCCCTACGACAATTGTACGCGGCGTCTGTAATCAACATTCTTATATGGTGGGTAACGCCACCGCCCAATGTGAAATTCCTCGAGTTGATTTTCTTCAAATGATCAATTTCCTCACAATGCATTTTTCTTCAAAACAGTTGTTCTTCATTGTGATGATCTATTACAAAATCTTCAAAAACACTTGATGACTTTCATTTGCCTAGGTAGACTGTGATTTCTAGTCCTCAACAACATTCACTTACTGCTATTTCTTCAAGTTGATGTTTCTGCTAAGTGAATGTGATCGGACCATACTTTCCCTCTATGCTATACTCATCCAGTCTATTCAATTCTTCATATGCGTTCTGCTTGAAACTTAGTTCAAAATCCTCACTGCATCCTTGTCAGCTGATGATTTTGTAAAGAAAATCCTCAAATCTTCAAAAATTGTTTTATGTAAAGGCACAGTAACTGAACCCCCACTTCCCACGATCGGATAACCACGATCTCCACTATCTCCACCGCATCGTACGGGAGCTACACGTGTCTTGCGGAGACGTAGAGGCAGGGGCTATTTGGTCCGAAACTTTCACGCCAAACAGTAACTTTTGGGCTATAAATATGTCCTTATCCCCCTCGGTATCCTCTTCTTCGCCTCATCGCTCTCCTGCCACAGCACACTCCACCGAACCCTAGCGCCACCGCTGGTAGTCTTGTCGCTGGAGAGGAAGAGCTTCACTGCCTCAACCTTTTCGTCGCAAGAACCACGCCGGAGTCGGACCATCTTCGTCCGCCGCCGCTGTAGACGTCCTCTGTCGCCGAGTTAGGGTGCATTGGACACTCGAACGAAGAGCCTCTCCACACACAACTTTCTGTGTTCTTCGTGCGCACCTTCCAGGGTAAATATATCCCATTTTTACAGCAAGTTAGATCTAAAATTTTACATCCACTATGTGAAATCTGTTTCTCCTCAAGATACAATGTGCACTTGATTCCTCAAACACTACCTATCACCACAATCATTGATGAACTATACTAAGCATCTAAGATTATCACGAGATTCCTCAATTGTGAGAATTTTCGGATCTGTACAACTCTGGAACCCAAGAACAGTATGCTTAGGCAAATCCCTCAATCACTGGTTATATTCCTCAAACTGTCAAACTTTTTCATTTTCTTCAAATCTGAGAACGCATATGACCTCTCCAAATTCCTCGCAACTATACTCTGTTCACAGGTACACACATGTCAGCTGATGAATCTCTCGGTTCTCATCACATTAACTCATTTGCAGCGTTTCTGGAAGAAACTCTTCAAGGCTCTTCAGAATCCTCAAGAGTTCAAAATCATCAGCAAAGTCCTCAACTGAAGAAAATGGAGGAAGAGAGAAAACAGAAGGGAGGAAAGAAACTGGAGCAGAACACAGCTGCTGATATCCCTAAGGACATATACTTGGACTATTGTACGCCTGATGAACATGAGACGATGGCCAAGAGAAAGATAAGGCTGCAGAAGATTGAACGTCGATGGGCGAAGGAATGGAAGGAGTACAGGTTTGTGACTCCCAAATATGCGAAGAAATTCGCTTTGAAGCCTCCTGGCAGAAGGGCCCCACTTGAGGATTATCAAGTAGCTCATCCATCAAGCCTCAAGACCATTGATGACTATCCAGATGAAAAGGAAAAGCATTTGGCCAAGCTCAAGAAGCAAGCAGAAGCTGCAGTGAGGAAATTTAATGAATCCTCAGCTGCTGCCTCCGGTGCTGCTAATTCCTCAGCGGTAGAAACCTCAGGCTCAGAAATTCCTCACACGCAGTCTGTGCCATCAAAGCAAAGGGCTCCAAAGCCTCAAGAGAAGTCTGTTCAGGCTTCTGTCACAAAACCCGCAGCTCCAAAACCCTGAGTTCTAAAACCCTCATTACCAAAACCTTCAACACCAAAACCATCAGCGCCAAAACCCTCTGCACCAATCTCCTCAGCACCAAAATCCTCAGCTCCACCTCCAAAGCCTCAAGAAAAACCAGTACAGAAGCATGTCGTGAAACCTACGACCGCCAGCTCCAGCTCCTCACTCCTAGCTGCAACTAGCTCGGAGACAAAGTCTTCAACACCACTTATGAAGACTTTGGCAGCTACTGAACGTGCACCTCTGCCCAGCCCCAGCAAAATCATCGCAGTCCCGTCTGCATCAGAGGGGAGTGATGAATATGATGATGAAACCCTGCAAGCCATCATCAGAAACAAGCAAGAAAGGGTTGCTCAAGCATCAGGCAGTGCTATTCCTCTGGCCATGGACCCCAATGTCCTCCTTGACTACATCAATATTAGGTATGAGGATCCAAACACTCCCATTGATGATTTGAAACTTCCTCCTGGCATCAGCCACATGGTGGCCACCTTCATAAATGAAGCCAAGTGGAAAGAACGGCAGGCCCGACAGGCAAAGGTTGCACAGGCCAAAAAGGAGAAATTTCTGAGGCAGAATCTCCTCAAGCTGACTCTTGATGCACTGGTGTCAACCCAGGCAGAGCTGCAAGTATTGACTGACAAGTATGACAAGCTGTCAGATCGCAAAAGCATCAAGCGCAATTTCATCAAGCTAGCCACTAGTGTTGTTGATGACTACAACAAGAGAAAAGCACCACCAGCACCAACTCCTCAGCCCCTGGTTAGGCAGCGAGCATATGCATCACCTGATGAGGAGGAAACTCCTCAAGCTGAGGAAGAACACCAAGAGCGCCGTGTTGATGAACCGGCCATTGAAGAAATCATCACGGAAACTGCAACTGATGAAATTGCAACCACAGATGAGACTGCTCCTGATCCAGCTGCTTCATCAAAGCAGGCCGATGACTCTGTTCCAGCTGGTTCCTCACTACCAGCTGGAGAATCTGCAGAAAGAACACCTTCACCAAAAGCTTCAAAGGTGAAGAAGATAACTCCGTCTGCATCAGACGTGAAGAAAACAAGGGCTGCTGAAAAGGAAGCAAAGAAGAGAAAAGCCTCCTCAGCAGTGGAAGAGACAGAGGCAAAGCGCCACAAAGAAACTAAAGAATCTTCCCCTCTGGACCCGGTGCCTCTAAATGTCGCACCTTCATATGAAATGGTCGTCATTGATGACCCAGCTACAAGGGAAGATGAGGAAATGAAGGATGTCGCCTCTGAGGAACACACTGATGAGGAAATACAGATTGATGACAGTCCTCAACCTCTTATTCCTCAGACCGAGACTGCTCAAGCATCAGCTGCACCAGCTGATGAAACTGCTTCTGCCACAAAGCCAGCTGAAGAAAAACAAGTTGAGGAAAATGTGCATTCTGAGCAGACTCCTCAAGATGAGGAACAGGCTGACCCAACTCCTCAAAATGAGAAAGAAGCATAAATTCCTCAGCCTGAAGCTCAACCAGAGCAAGCATCATCTCCCCAGCAAGAAGTACCAGCTGATGAAATTCCTCAACTTGAGGAAAATGCTGAAGAAAATGTACCCGCCCAAGACAATGAATTCATTGTGCTCAACCTAGAGACTGCCATGGTTGTCTCCTCCCCCATTCCTGAGCAAAATCTCAAACCAGTTCAGCGCCAGCCATTCTCCAAGCGTCCAAAGTTTCAGAAAGAAGATTTCTTTGAAGAACGCATGTATTTCATCGGCGAGAACCCTTATGACAAGCCTCAAATGAGGCATCTGAAGTTTTGGACAAGGACTCAGATGAACTACTATGCCTGTGTGCTCTGTGGACGAAACAAGATATTCCAGCACAGGCATATTCCTCATGTTGAGCTTGAAGCAATACCCTTCCTAGAACCAGTCCTCAATGTACTACACGATGCAGGTTTGCTCCCTATGTGCTCAGACATATCAGACTAGAACAGTGAGCTTATTCTTCAGTTCTATGCCACTCTGCACATATCTGGCAATGCTGATGACATCAACACTTGGGTGTTTGACTGGATGTCCCAAAATACTCACTACAAAGCTCCTGCTTTTGAACTCCTCAGAGAATTGCCCCTACCAATTCCCTCAGATGGGGCAGTGAAGTTTTATGGTGAGCGTGAGCTGCCAAATGGAATGATGGAATTCCTCATGAAGCCTTTGACTGCAGGAAAACCCTCAAGAACCACATTCCTCGTCCATGAGCTCAAGTACACACCCCAGTCTGTCTACAGAATCCTCTGCAGTGTGCTCGCGCCAATCAAAGGCCATGACGATGAAGAAGATGTCGTGGGCCTCATGAAGAATATCCTATTCAACATCATTCACGGTATTCCTATCAATATCCATGATTTCTTCTTGAGGACTTTGGCCGACAATGCAATGTGCCCCTATGATCACAAGATTTATGCCCCGTGGATCATGAGATTCATCAGGACAAGGACAGGCATCAACTTCCATGCTGATTTCCAAAACCACATGGGTTATATGCCTCCTATCCGGGTCAGCAAGAAGACTTCCGAGCCCATCGAAGGAAAAGGAAAATCTGTGATTGAAGAAGGCAGCAGGCCTCTTAATGGCTAGTTCAAAGAGCGAGAAGCATATTCTTCATGGGACGATACTGAGACTCGTCTAGCAAGCCATGTTCCTCCTCGCGTGCTGAACACCAGAGAGCTCCTCCTCAGTCTTCACCAGAAGGTGGATCACAACCACAAATGGGTCAAACGCCAGTTTGGTGCCATTGTGAAAACCCTCACTGAAACTCAGAACGCTGTAAAGCTTAATCATCACTATCTGCATGAGGTTTTCGATCGCACCTGGGCTACACTTGCACATCTGAAGACCCAGACTGAGCTTGAAGAAATGAACTTTGAGCAGGACTTTGACTGGTCGTGGCCTCCCAAGAGAAAGTTCAGGCCCATTCCAGTGCCAGACCTTGAAGACAGCTCCTTTTCTTCATTCCGCACTGCTGAATCTGATGAGGAACAACTCGACACAGCAACCGGCCCAAGGAAGAAGACTACCCGCAAGAAGCGTCACAGCTCTTCATCAACCGCCAAGTAATGAAGTCTTCACGGGCGTTAGTCCTCAGTTTGTCCCTTTTTGTCACTTGATGATAAAGGGGGAGAAACTCGAGAGTTAATCTTCAAGTAGGATATTTTTGGGGCTTATGAACTATATTTAAGTTACAAACTCTTGGCTCTTCTGAAGTTTTTATGTAATGAGTTGTAACTTAAGCCCTATGGTACTCTGACGCTTTTGAACGTTTTTCTTCGCATGCTTATTCCTCAAGTTTTAATGCACGCATGCTGAAATTCGTCAGATACCATTTGCCACCATGCATCTTCATTTTCTTCATATGATATGTTATATGTATGCATGATTTACAAGACTCAGGGGGAGATCTCCATGATATAAATCATCAATGTGCATCTGCTATAAAAGCAAAATCCTCAAGGTATGCACATCTTTAGGGGGAGTCTCTCTGAATCTTGTTTTCAAATTCCTCAAATGAGTATTTACACTTCATATTTTTTATCCCTGTTGAAGACTTAACCTAATTGTCATCAACCACCAAAAAGGGGGAGATTGTAAGTGCATCTAGTGCCCCTTAGTGATTTTGGTGGTTTGAAGACTTATAGGTTAAGTATCTAATGTGTTTATGAGTATACACAGGATCTATAAGTCATTGAGGAGTTTGAGATATTTGAAGAATATCGACCCCTAAAAATGTATATCTTCAGTTGAAGAAATTGGTCTGAAGCTGAAGAAATGAATCGCGAGGAATCTGCGATGAAATTGATATTCCTCATGAAGATACTGATATTGAAAAGACCGATGGTTCCTGAAGAAAATCATTCTGAAGAAATTGAAGCGTGAAGATTTACGTTTTCTGTTTTACCTTCTTCGCATTTGATGAATAGGAACACCGTGCTGTTAAAGGGGGTCAAAGTAACACTATGGAATGGATTTCCTCATGATGCTCAACCCAAGCCTAATCCTACCAAAAGCCTCAAGTGAGGAATATGAGTGACATGAGGACTCTCACAGTTGAGGGTCCCGACCGTTTCGATAACCACGCCAAGTCACTGGTCTTATCCACTCCAACGGTCATATTATATAAGGGCATTAGTGTCAAATCATGTCGGGATGCTCCTAGGCTATAAATAGCCACCCCCCACAACCACTAGTTGGTTGGCTGCTCCGTTAGAAACTGACACTTGTCATAAGAGCAACCCAAATTCCTCAGAGCCTTCGAGAGTAATTCATCAGTGAGGAAATACCCTGTACACCGAAACCACAAACCAAACCTAGTGATTGAGAATCATTGAAGAAGTTGTTCCTGTGTGGGACTGAAGCCTTTTACCTTTGAGGACTGTGCATCCTCCAGACGATTAGGCGTCATGGTCTAGAGCAATCGAGCAGTCAATTGTGGATCGCTGGGTGACCAAGTTTGTGAGGGTTTGGAAGTCTGCCCTGAAGACTTACCACGAGTGTTGGGCGAGGACTGTGTGTCCTTAGCTCAAGGAGAATACGGTAGGGACTGTGTGTCCCGGGACTGGGTGTCCTTTGGTTTCAATACCAAGCCACTCCAAACCAGATGTACAACTGTGACAGGAGTTGGAACTGGGTCATCAACAACAGTCTTCACTGAGAAACGGGTTCTAATTCCTCAACTCTTTACATTTCTTGTATTGTGTGTTGATGACTTTCACTGTGACTGTTTGAAGAATTCGCTGAAGACTTTCTCTGAATTTCCTCAACCCCAAATTCTTCACGGTAGTTAATCATCATCTGTACTCTGTGTGCCTGCTTACTGTGCAATCTGTCTTCACATTCTTCACTCTGAAATACTGCTGTTGTGAACGTTTGCACGTCTGATCCTTTACCGTTTCCGCTGTAAGTTAGTCATCAGTGAGGAATTTCCTCAAAAGGAATTTCCTCAGTGATGAAATTCTAAAAATCTCCTATTCACCCCCCCCCCCTCTAGTCGATATAACGCACTTTCAGAAGAGATACTTGAGAAAACTTGGAACTTCAGAAAAAGAAGATGAACAACATAGAATAGAAAATTGATATCATGAGCCACTCCGGAAGAAGAATTGAAATCACCTTAATGAACAAGAATAAGAATTATGTTATTCTTATCCTTCATCAAATTAAATTAATGACAAGCAAAGGATTTAGCATACCATTTATTCTTCTTCAAAAGGATTGGGGAGAGAGAGATGGAGCACAAACTGAAGAAGTCTTGAAAGAAACACAAATAGGAATTTCAAACGAAAAGGATACCCATAATGAATGGAGATACATGAGAATGCAGAGATCATGATCCACGTGAAAGAAAAACTTGAACAAGGCACTGGAATAATTGAGACACGAACAAAGAGACAACAATTGAGAAGAAGTTGAGGATGAAAGCTGAAAGCTGAGAACAAAGAAAAACTTCTAAAATGATGGCGTTCGAAGGATCGAGAGTGAAAACAACTCTAAAAGCACCAGATAGATATGGAAGGAATCCCTCATGATTGGAAACAATTGAAATGACAGCAATAAGCTGAATTGGCAAACTCAAAAGAAGGGAGAAAGGTTTAAGAGAAACTCTCCTTTGGTCTTCCAAGCTAAGAATGATGAGAAGGGACACCACCAAAATTACTGAGACACTCCAGAATAATGAATAAGAAAAAGTTGAGCCAATGATGAAAATAATAGAGATTGATCTTGAAGAAGGAATATGACTGATAGCAATCATTCTTACATCATAATTGAAAAGAACTAGAGATCTCCAAAAAAAGATTTGAAGAGCCAGGTAAGATCGTGGGAAAACCTGTGGGTTATGGGCCCACTCAAAGAAAACACCGTTGAAACAATTGATTGGAAAGAGAGATGTTGCACTAGCATAAACAAAACTTGATGAGGTTGGGAACCTCAAAATAATTGGACGAATTGAAAACAAGAAACTCCTGAGATATCTTCAGCACGCCGGGTAGAAAAGAGAGAGATTAAAAAACAAGAGACACTTGGATGAGAATCATCAACATTGGAAAGAATTTAAAGGATGAAAATGATATGATGAACACCTATAACTTGAATTGACTTCACCAGAACAGAGAACACGAATGGAAAATGATGGACTCGGAACTCTTGAGAATGTTCACAATGAATCACCGGATACCAAACAGAAGAGAAGATAGCAGATGCAACACTGGAAAGAAAACACTTGGATTAGAATTGAATCACTAAAGAAAAGGGCGAGAGGGTGGGGAAAACAAAGACAACTTGGGACATATGAGACAAACTCCGGAAAGAAATGACAGATTAATCTTCCAAATATTGGAAATGATAGAATTCACTTGAAGAGAAGAAAAGTGGATGAAAAATAATTGACATGACGACTCCGGTTGAGAATAATTGAAAAGACAAGTTGATTGAGCAAAAGAATTTGCATTCCCAAAAATATGAGAACACCACTTAGGAAAGTTATGAATTCATCACTTGACATCGAAGCAACTCGAATTACCATATTCCAATAAAACAAAGGATGAGGCTTACAACACAAGCCAGAACAAATTCATGACAGAGATTTCGCTCGATATTTTCGTGGATACGATCGCATGGGCTCTATCCTACAGTAGCCGTCATGTACAAGGGAGTGCACATGACATACGAAGCTTTCCCGACTCATAGCAAGCTACAAGGACTATTTAAGACACAACAAGAACCGCTGTAAAACGACCGTGAACAAACGAATCCACTAGATGTCGAACCCCAACCTCACATCATGTATCTGTTGGAAGATTGTCCTGTAAGTAACTACTTGAATTCCCACCTAAGAACATTCAAATTTTTCTGGTCATGTAATCGGGTCCACGGATACGAGGAGTAAAATCCATCACTCAACTCCTAGCAATAACACTAACCCGTCCAGTGTATCACATTCGTCAACACATAACCAGAGATCTCGAAAACTCATCTATCTCAGACCCTCGTAATCACAATGATACTAAGTATGGCGATACATTCGGACCTATCTGCACCAGTACTGGGGAAGCCAGACTCCTCTCGCCACTACTAGTATTGAAGCAATTTTGAACATCCTCCATCCCGAGATACTAAGAAATCTGAATGATAGCGATGTCATCAAGAATCCCCTGGAGCTCAGCTCCCCGGAATAAAATGAACATAGCAGGAGACACCAAGTCAGAACTCCGTCACATCGACATCATATAGATTCCAAAATATCCGTGTGACCCTAAAAAAAATTGAGTGAGAAGAGGAGTAGAATTAAAATTATTATGTCAAGATTCCTCACCAGAGCATAGAAGAGGAGAAAAAGAATCCTACTCTCCGGTATATAACTAGACTCAAAGTAGTTTTTTAATAGACCCGACTCGACCATGTTCGATTAATCAAGGGGGCTCCTAGGTCGGTACAGCTCTGATACCAAGTTGTAACACCAAAGATGCGGTCCTATCCTTATTTTGGCCCGAGGGCCTCGACACGGATAGAAGCGCATCTCGTCATTTTGCAAGAATGGATATCGTTACAAGTACATGTACTGAATGTTGGAAATATGCCCTAGAGACAATACTAAATTGGTTATTATTATATTTACTTGTTCATGATAATTGTCTATTGTTCATGCTATAATTATATTAATCGGAAACCGTAATACATGTGTGAATAAATAGACCACACCATGTCCCTAGTGAGCCTCTAGTTGACTAGCTCGTTGATCAATAGATGGTCATGGTTTCCCGACCATGGACATTGGATGTCGTTGATAATGGGATCACATCATTAGGAGAATGATGTGATGAACAAGAACCAATCCTAAGCATAGCACAAGATCGTGTAGTTCGTCTGCTAGAGCTTTTCTAATGTCAAGTATCTTTTCCTTAGACCATGAGATAGTGCAACTCCCGGATATCGTAGGAATGCTTTGGGTGTATCAAATGTCACAACGTAACTGGGGGACTATAAAGGTGCACTACAGGTATCTCCGAAAGTGTCTGTTGGGTTGGTATGAATCGAGACTGGGATTCTCCACTCCGTGTGATGGAGAGGTATCTCTGGGCCCACTCGGTAATACATCTTCATAATGAGCTCAATGTGACTAAGGAGTTAGTCACGGGATCATGTGTTACGGAATGTGTAAAGAGACTTGCCGATAACAAGATTGAACAAGGTATAGGGATACCGAAGATTGAATCACGGGCAAGTATCATAAAGATAGACAAAGGGAATTG
Source organism: Hordeum vulgare subsp. vulgare (assembly GCF_904849725.1). Lineage (NCBI taxonomy): Eukaryota > Viridiplantae > Streptophyta > Magnoliopsida > Poales > Poaceae > Hordeum > Hordeum vulgare. The sequence continues at coordinate 268,055,715 of NC_058524.1, read as the reverse complement.
TATACGGGATTAATCGAATCCCCGAAATCGTGGTTTATCCAATGAGATCATCGTGGAACATGTCGGAACCAATATGGGTATCCAGATCCCGCTATTGGTTATTGGCAAGAGAGGTGTCCCAGTCATGTCCGCATGGTTCCCGAACCCATAGGGTCTACACACTTAAGGTTCGATGACGCTAGAGTTGTAATGGGAATTGTATATGTGGTTACCAAAAGTTGTTCGGAGTCCTGGATGAGATCTCGGACATTAGGAGGAGTTCCGGAATAGTCTGGAGGTGAAGAGTTATATATGTGAAGTCTAGTTTCGGTCACCGGAAAGGTTTCGGGGTTTACCAGTATTGTATCCGGACCACCAATAGGGTACCGGGGGTCCACCTGTCCCGGAGGGCCACATGGGCCGAAAGTGGGAGGGAACCAGCTCCTTGGTGGAATGGTGCAAGCCACCAAAGGGGCTCAAGGCGCCTAGGGTTGAAACCCAAGGGCGTGGGGCTGCCTCCCTCCAACTTGGGAGGCAAGCCACCCCTAGGCCACCGCCGCCCCCTCCTATACTCCCATAGTAACACACCTAAACCCTTCCCCTTGGCACAACCCTAACCCTTCACTTCTCCTCCTCTGTGACGCTTGGCGAAGCCCTGCCGGAGAACCACAAGCTCCACCGCCACCGCGGCGTCATGTTGTCGAAGCTCTCCCTCAACTTCTCCTTCACCCTTGCTGGATCAAGAAGGAGGAGACGTCACCGGGATGTACGTGTGCTGAACACGGAGGCGTCGTTCGTTCCGTGCTTGGATCGGATTGCCGCGAGTACGACTCCATCAACTGCGTTCATAGTAACGCTTCTGCTTAGCGATCTTCAATGGTATGAAGATGCTCATCTTTTCAGTGTTGGGGAGAGCATCTTCAACAGTATGAAGATGCTCTCCCTCTGTATCGTTGCTAGCATCTCCTAGATTGATCTTGGTGACACGTAGGAAAATTTTGAATTATTGCTACGTTCCCCAACACTAAAAAGATGAGTATATGGAATTGTCTTACACTCGCCACAAGCTACATCTGAGTCACATAATACAACAACATAATCAATCATCATGGAGAAGAGCACGGTCCGACTACAGAAAAAAACAAACGATAAAAGAACGACGTCCATCCTTGCTATCCGAGTCTGCCGGCCTGGAACCCATCCTAGTTTGATGATGAAGAAGAAGAAAACTCCAAATAGCACAATCATCGCGCTCACGTCTTAGTAGCACAATATAGATCCGGCAAGGCTGGGGATCCGGTGGCCTGTAGCAGCTTCGGTGCAGGAGCTCGCCATGGAGCTCGGGCAGCTCCTGCTTGACCCTGCGAAGGAGAGAGCAACATGGAGGTTAGGGAGAGAGAGAAGGAAGAGAAAGGAAGGAGAGGTAAGGAGAAGGTCCACCGAGCTGCTCCGTCGACCAGCACGGGCGGCGCGACGGCCCGACAACAGGTTTGTGGGGCGTATGCGGTGGAGGAGTGAGGTAGGCGCTCGGGTGCTCGGGCGGCTACGCGGTTGGCTGGCTCGGACTCCGTACGGGCTCGGGCGGCCCAGATCCGGGCCTGATGGCTGGGAGGAGAGAGGAGGTGTGAGAGAGGTGTGGGCGCGGATTTCGAGGAGGGTTAGGGTTAGGTCTAAATTAGGTAGGGGGTTGTCTATTTATAGAGAGGGGGCTAGGGTTAGGGGGTTTTGTCCATTTTCAGAGCGTTCGATCTCGATCGGACGGCTCCGGTTGCGGGGTTTGCTAGGATGGATTTGGTGGGATGTGTAGAGGGCTCTAGGCGGAGATGATAGGGAAAACGGGCAGCCGGCGACAGGGTTTTTAAACACCGAAAACGTCCAACGATAAATCAATGGCGGTGTCGCTACGGTCGACTATTCGGGTATCAAACGAACTCCGATTACGACGAAATTTGGGAGGCGGCCTACCCACACTATATTAATACCGCACGCCAAGTTTCAACCCAATCCGAGATAGTATTATACACATTTAAAAAAAGATTTTAACGATGCCGCGGGCACGTGCGTGTGTGGTTGGTCTCAAAACGGTCAACAACAAAAACGAAAGAACCGACAACTAATAGTGGATGCACGTTTTCAAAACTGGCAGCAACAGAGTACCTATGCAATGCAGATGATGCGCATGATGCGATGATGAATGCAACAGACAATCTAATCGCACGGCCGCAACGGAATAAGAGGGGAATCTTCTGGAGCATCGATCTCGGGCTGTCAGAGCCTTTTCCTTTTTTCTTTTTCTCGTTTTTGCAAAAATTCCACACGTAGAAATATTCCCCCAAATCTAATTTTTCTTCCACCATAAATCTTGTAAAATATGTAGAATTTAATAAAACTACTTGTGTAATTTTTACAAAAACTTTTGTACATATTTTAATTGTAAAACCTAGTTTTGAGTATATTTAGCAAATGTTAAAATATATTTAAAAACCTTTTTCACACCAAAACGAGGAACATATATTTTTAGATGTAAAGTTAGTAATTTACAAAATAGGTTAACATTTTAGGAGTGAGTTTTGTGCTCTGTTTTTGTTATGGTTCTTATTATTGATATTACTATCGTGATGATTGATCATGTGGTTGATGAAGGAGTTAGACCCGAAGACTTTGAAGACCCCGAAGACTTTGCTCACCAAGGCAAGCAGCCCTTTGACTATGCCTAAGAAACTTTTACTTGCATATCATACGATGCCTTACTTATGCATATATTCATGTTGGATCGGAGACCCCCTTTTGTTGGGTTTTCCCCTAAGAACACCTCGTTGAAACTTGCATTTGGGCATGACCCTATCATCTATGTGGGTTGTGCATGTGGGATGTAGTTAGTTGTTAGTTGTTGCTACGCAAGAAGGGCATTGGTATATGCATGGTAATGATGAAGGGTGTGTTACAAAGGCTTTTCAAAAAACCCGTCGGGTGCCACTAATGCCCGAGGATGATGGTGTTGAGATGGATGACCACTTGATAAAGAAGTGGTGTACCAAGAAAGGTTTTGTTTGTGTGGTTTCGAAAACGGGATTTGATTTAAGATGTGTTGAACGTCCCAACCTTACACGTGTGACCACGTTACCCCTTATGGGACAGGGCTTTGTTGATTACCGTGGTCGATACTAGCACAGAGTTCGCATTACTAGTGACGGGAGTGAAGTGGTCACTCTCGGGACGGGGTCGTGCCAGGTAGGACGACTATGCTGCTTTTACAGGTTCCGGGTACACTGTTGGTCCCTGCATGGATGATACGATCTAGAGCGAGGATCATAGGATGTACATCATGTGGGCCGTGTACCAAATGAGTGGACCCTTTGTTTAGTGTCGCCATGCAAAAGGCATTGTTCAGGTGCTTACCTCGGTTATGTTATATACCGCGAGTCGTGGACGACATGGAAGTTCCCCAAGTATTGTGGGTACAACAAGCAACCTCTACGTAGTGTAAAACTATTCGAATAGCCGTGTCCACGATCAAGGACAGTTGGGTGATCCTGCTTAAACTACCTTGAGTCGTTTCCGCATAAACCAAGTGTGAGTGCATTGAAAAATATAAAAATGAGATGGTGACATAAGAAGAGATGATACTCGAGCTAAGTGAGGCGACTTGGTAGGATTGCTCGACATGGGATGTCCGTCCTACAAAATATATTAATCCATCGAGGTATTTCATTTTCATACATTATCCCATTAAATAACATCAAAATATTATATCAAAAATTATTATTTTTAATATTTCACGAGGATATGAAACACTTTAGATCAAAATTAGTTGTTATTTTGCTTGATTCACAACTGAATAAGCTAAAAGGTGCCTGTTATACTTCCAATCTGATGATGAAGTTGTCTTACCTAATTCCGATCTTGAGATCCTGGATAATCCACCTGACGGAATCGAAGACAAATGTCCTACCCCAATTCCCATCGTGCCCACTAATCAACGTGATTTACTTGTCGGGCTATGCAACTACATCATGTTGATCGATGATGCTGAATGTTTGCAGTAAGCATCGTTTATATTTATAATTATGTAATATAAAAATGTATATAATTATTATTCTTACCATCCATTTTGCAGGAAGGAATGGGTCCGAACCTCGACAACCGATCCAATGTTCTCAGCCCTCAAAAAACTTCACGACATACCTAACATGGAGCAAAGTACGAACAATGATTGTTTCAACATTACCATGCGTATACTCACATGCGACGAGGGAGTATTGTTCAGAGACCCTCCTATTTTCGCACCTCATGGTTGTACCACTTTGCCACTTCATATTTTACAAAATTTGTAACCAATTAAAACTTGTTGAATGATTGAGATGATTGATTTGATTGCAACTTGCTTGTGTGCTTGATTGTGTTTTAGTTCACCAAATAAACTTTCTTTCCAAAAAAACTTTTGTCTTTCACCCCAAACCTTTGCCCAATGATCATGCCATGTATATAGGACCAAAAATGATTTTAATGAAATATTAATTTCAGCAAAAAGCCTTTTATTTAATTTAAAGCCTCAAAACCCCTGAATTGGGATTTGCACTGCAAGTCCCTAATTTAGGACAGATGATTTGCCCCAAAGATTTTCTTTTGATTCTATTATTAAAATTACTTTACAAAAATACAGAATAATTATTTTAAAATTCAGTTTCCTATTTTGTTTAAATGCCCTTTTTTGAGGCCATGAATGGTATTCCATAGGGAAAAATTATTTTTCCTACCTCAGAAGTATTTGAGAAAATTTAGGGAAACTAAGAGGATATATCTCTTCCATACATATGAGTTTCAACGCATGGTCATGTTCAAAGTAATGGGCAAACCACCCCAAAACCCTCTCTGATTATTCTAAGCTTTTGAAACATTTCCAAAGGAAATATTCTCAATAAATCCCAGAAAAATTCTAACATGTCCCAAATGTTATATGAGATGATTGTGCAAGGTTTCTTCCTCATCCAAGTTGATTTGACCCACCAAATTAACTCAAAACCCTTCTTGTCCAGAATCAAGTTGGAACAACTCTAGATTGCCAAGTTTGCTAAATTGCCCTCAAACTTTGCAGGAGTGATCCAACCCCCAAATAAGGATGCCACACGAAAATGTGCATTTGTGGGAGATGGTTTACTCACCTTGGTTCACACAAACATGATTCTGCCCATTTCCAGGGTTTTCCATGTCTACATTGCCGACCTTGCTCAAATGAGCTCAAACTTGGTGAATCCTACTACTTTTACCGCCCCATTTAATCTTGTTAATTCTCACTGCATTGGGTGGAGTTTAACTTTCTCAAAACAACATCAAACACCTTCTGGTGATTTAGTAAAACATCTAGTTTCATCCCTTCTACTTACTTCCTTCACTTCAAACTTTAATCACACGTCTGTGGGTTAGCCCCACATCTACAGTCGAAAGCCCCATCTCTAATTCAATGTGGAGAAAGACAAACCCCCAATTTCTTTTGTGGTTCATCACTGACATAGGATACCCCTCACTTTTGATTTGTCCTCCACGTCTCCCCTCGGCTCTAAAGTATCCCACGAGTATCTCCAAAGCACCCACGCACTATTAGACATGGTGGGGGCGCGCTAGAGCGCATCAGCATGCTGTGGCATGCCAAAACTATGCTCTCAATGCGCGAGAGTGCATGCCCGAGCCGCATGAGGCCAGCCCCGACCAGGCCTCGCCCCGACAGGATGTGTGGCTTTGACTGCCTCGGCGACCGGAGCCAGCGCCACGTCGGGCCCCTCTTCTCTCCCTTCTTGCTGCTCTTGGCAACACGTGCCCATGCGCGCCTGAAGCGGTTAGGTGCTGCTTGCCACCATGAAGCGCCACACAACCAGTCCTGCTCCTCATCAGTCCTCCTTTCGGGCGTAGACCTCACCTACGAAGGCCATGGGCTCATTCCCGAGCCTTCTCCCCTCCTCTAGCCGTTGCCATGATCTCGTCGGTGCACCACCCTTCGGTGGACCGCGTCTCGCCTATATAAAGGACATCCCGACCTCTCTCTCCCCTTATGGAACCCCTCTCCCACCTTCAATCAACAACCCATTCACTCCAATCGAGCTCCCCGAGCACCAGTGCTCGATATCATCCGAGGTGCCGCCGCTTTGGGGCTCCGTGATCTCGGGACACAGGCCCGCTCCGGCCTCCCTTCCACCTCCATCGTGACCTTAGGAAGCTCTAGCTTCATCTCCACCACTTCCCCACTCATTTCCCATCGCTGAGTGTTGGCACCAACCACCTCCCATCGCCCTCCGCCGCGGCCACCTTGTCACGAGCAACTCAGACCACTTTGGCCTCTCCCTCAACCCTCACCAGAACGACGGAAGTGCGAGAAGTCCATTCCTGTGGTCATATCCCCTCGCCATCGACAGAGCTGACGCCAGTGAGCTCCTCCTCCTTTTGTCGCAAGGTTGAAGATGACCCTACCACGGTGGACCCACCTGTCGGTGTTAGTCTCTCTTGCTTTCTCCATCTTTCAACCACTCGCCACTGGGCCCCACGCGTTAGGTTCAAACCTGACGACGTGCGCACGCCTGGGCTGGCTAGGTTGCTGGTTGCTGGTTGGTTGGCTCGGCCAGCCCAGCTGCTGGCCGCGTGTGGCTAGGGTGTTAGGCATGTTCCTTTTTTCCATTTTTCTGGTTTTTGCAAAAATTCCACACGGAGAAATATTCCCCCAAATCTAATTATTCTTCCACCATAAATCTTGTTAAAATAGGTAGAATTTAATAAAACTATTTGTGTAATTTTTACAAGAACTTTTATACACAGTTTTATTTTGAAACCTAGTTTTGAGTATATTTAGCCTATGTCAAAATATATTTAAAAACCTTTTTCACACCAAAACCAGGAACAAATATTTTTAGATGTAAAGTTAGTAATTTACAAAATAGGCTACATTTTAGGAGTGAGTTTTGTGCTCTGTTTTTCATTATGGTTCTTATTATTGCTATTACTATCACGATGATTGATCATGTGGTTGACGAAGGAGTTGGAACCGAAGAATTCGAAGACCCGGGAGACTTTGCTGACCAAGGCAAGCATCCCTTTGACCATGCCTAAGAAACTTTTACTTGCATATCATACGATGCCTTACTTATGCATATAATCCTATTGGATCGGAGACCCCCTTTTTGTTGGGTTGTCCCCGAAGAATACCTCATTGAAACTGTTGGAAATATGCCCTAGAGGCAATAATAAATTGGTTATTATTATATTTCCTTGTTCATGATAATCGTTTATTATCCATGGTAGAATTGGATTGATTGGAAACTCAAATACATGTGAGGATACATAGACAACACACATTCCCTAGTGGGCCTCTAGTTGACTAGCTCGTTGATCTAAGATGGTCAAAGGTTTCCTGGCCATAGACAAGTGTTGTCACTTAATAACGGGATCACATCATTAGGAGAATGATGTGATGGACAAGACTCAAACTATGAACGTAGCATATAATCGTGTTGGTTTATTACTACTGTTTTCTACATGTAAATGTATCTATTCCTATGACCATGAGATCATGCGACTCCCAGACACTAGAGGAATACCTTGTGTGTATCAAACGTCGCAACATAACTGGGTGACTATAAAGGTGCTCTACAGGAATCTCTGAAGGTTTCTGTTGGGTTGGCGTGAATCAAGACTAGGATTTGTCACTCCGTATGACGGAGAGGTATCTCGGGCCCCACTCGGTAATACAACATCACAACAAACCTTGCAAGCAATGTGACTAAGAAGTGAGTGATGAGATCTTGTATTACGGAACGAGTAAAGAGACTTGCCTGTAATGAGATTGAACTAGGTATAGAGATACCGACGATCGAATCTCGGGCAAGTAACATACGGATGGACAAAGGGAACAACATACGGGATTAACTCAGTCCTTGACATAGAGGTTCAACTGATAAAGATCTTTGTAGAATATGTAGGAGCCAATATGGGCATCAAGGTCCTGCTATTGGTTATTGACTGTAGAGTGTCTCAGGTCATGTCTACATAGTTCTCGAACCCGCAGGGTCTGCACACTTAAGGTTCAGTGACGTTTTTGGTATAGTTGAATTATTGATGTTGGTAAGCAAATGGTGTTTGGAGTCCTCGATGAGATCCAGGATGTCACAAGTGTTTATGCAATGGTGTGTAGACGAATATTGATATATAGGAAGTATCCATTTTGCTTTCGGAAGGTTTTCACGCATTACCGGTAAAGTACCGGGATTGACGAATGGGTTCCGGAGTTCCACCGGGATGGTCCACCCACCCAGGAGAGAACCAAAGAGGCCCAAGGGAGGGTACACCTACTAGGGGCTGGTGGCCTTCCCAAGGAGGCCAATTCAGCCGAAATAGGAGAAAAAGGAAAGGAGATGTGGGCCAAACCGAATTGGGGAAGGAGGGTTCCTCCTTCCAAGTATTGGAGGAGGACTCCTCCTCCTCTCCTTGCGCCGGTCGAAACCGTAGGGATTTTTCCTTAGGGAACCACCCTCCCTCCCATCTATATATAGTGGAGGTGAGAGAGGCTTTCGGGACCCCAAGACAAAGTGCAGCCCTCTCTCCCTCCACCACTTTGTGGCACCCCATAGCTAGTTCGGTATTGCACGGTGAAGCCGTGCCGAAGTAGCTCCACCACCATCACCGCCACGTCGTCGTGCTATTGGAGAATTCAGCTACTTCTTTATCTCTGTTGCTGGATCAAGAAGGCGGAGATCGTCATTGAGCTATACGTGTGTTGAACGTGGAGGTGCCGTCGTTCGACACTTGATCGGGATGGATCGTGGTGGGATCGCGGGACGATTCGTGATGAGATCACGGGACGGACCGCGATTTGGAGTTTGTGGGCGTTGATGTTCAACTTGCAGCCCTCCTTAGTATTTTCTTGAACTGGCGGTATTGTTGGATTGAAGCGGCCCGGACCAACATTACTCGTACGCTTACGAGAGACCGGTTTCATCAACTAACATGCAACTTGTTGCATAAAGATGATTGACGGGTGTCTGTTTCTTCATCTTTAGTTGAATCGGATTTGACCGAGGCGGTCCTTGGATAATGTTAAATAGCAACTTGCATATCACCATTGTAGCTTTACGTAAGTAAGATGCGATCATACTAGATACCCATAGCAGCCACGTAAAATTTGCATCAACAGATTAGAGGACGTCTAACTTGTTTTTGCAGGGTATGCTTGTGATGTGATATGGCCAAAGACATGATATGATATATTGGATGTATGAGTTGATCATGTTGTAATAGATAAATATCTACTTGCACGTCGATGCTACATCAACCGACAGGAGCCATAGGGTTGTCTTTAATTGTTTTTGCGCCCAATGATGCTTTACTTTATCCCTAGTTCAGTAGCTTTAGTAGTAACATCATAGGTGGCGCGACAACCTCAATGGCAGCACAATGATGGAGATCAGGATGTTGGAGATTGTTAGAGCATATATCTCCATATGTGGTTTTGGTAATTGATGACAATTCCTATGGACTATTGGTTGCCTTGAGTTATATTTATAGGATTTGTCCATAGGCCCTTCATTGAAGTCCATCTGTTGGGTTCAAGGAGTTTATATGATGACCAAGGTGGTATTCAAGGTATTATCCAAATAATGGTCATAGAGACACAAGGTTGATCAAGATCGTCAGACAAAGAGTAAATCAAGATGATCAACACACAAAGCGTACAAGATGTACCGAGAGGGATCAAGTGATCCCATGGTATGGTAAGCATCGTCCATTGCGTATTTGTGTACTAACCCATGGTCTTCGTGAGAGTTCTATGTGGGGTTAGGTGTGTTTCGATGGGCTTGCGTCAAGAGGAAGATCTCATGAAACCCATGGAGGATGACGTCAAGTGGTGGAGGATGGTGGCAATGAACTTGTGAAGATATGTTGAAGAGCGGCTCACCCATAGTGTGTATGGGGGAGCAATCAACTAGTCTTCATCAAGCTAACGCAATAAAGAAAGGTGGTCCATCTTGAGGAAGCCAAGATCATCGTCATCTAGCTCAAGAGGACGAGGTGCAAGGTATAGGTTTGCCCTTGATAGGTTTTCTGTTTTAGGATAGATTGTCGTACTGTCAAGGGGGGCTCTCAAGTGAGTAGCTTGATCATATCGTTCGTTGAGAGCTCAAACCATTTGCATCCTTGCATCATACTTCTTGGTTCTTGTTTGGTGTTTCTCTTTGTGAGTTTTAGATCTTATGTTCATCTTCATGACAAGCTCGAGTTCATCGAAAACGGAGTCCATATGCATCTTCTATGATGTTTTTTATGTTGGGAGTTTTTACCGGTCTTATTCGAAGAAGGGTTCTCACCATTTTCTTATGGGACTTTTCTCACTTTCTTATTATTGATATTTCTATCAAGATTGCGTTAGCCCATGTCGTTAGCTTTCCAACAAACTTGGTTTTGTTGAATTCGGAGTCCGTATGCGAAAGTTAGAGCAGTTTCTGTATCCAGCGGTAGTACCGCTCCTGTAGCGGTAGTATCGCCCCCGCAGCGGTAGTACCGCCCCCGCAGCGGTAGTAATTTTTTTACTACCGCTCCCTAGCGGTAGTACTGCTCCAGGAGCGGTAGAACCGCTCCGTCGGACTGTTTTTGGCATCCGTTTTGGCCTCTGCATGGTTGGTGAACCTACCGAGCGGTAGTACCGCTCCCAGGAGCGGTAGTAGCGCTCTACGCGGGCTGAGAAGCATAACAGTTGGATTTTTCCCCACCTATAAAAGGGGGTTTTCTTCCCCATTGAACCTTATCTCTTTAACTCGTGTTCTTCCCCCATTGTTGACCTTCTTCGAGCTTGCTATCTCTCAATCCCTCCAATGATTCTTGCTAGTTCTTGAGGGAAAAGAGAGAGGAGATCTAGATCCAAATTTCCACCAATCACTTTCTCCTCTAAGTGAGGGGAACCCCTTGGGTCTAGAACTTGGAGTTCTTCGTGTTCTTCTTCGTTCACTCTTAGACTTGCATGTGTAGGGTGTGCTTGACTTCTTATAATTGCTAAAACTTGCCGACAACTAAAATTGGGAAAAGTCTAAGTTTTTATTCGGTCAAGTATTCTAATCACCCCCCCCTCTAGACATACTTCACATCCTACATCAAGTATAAGCCAATTGAATATACTCATCTCTTCGTGACATGTATTGTGATGATTTCCATCTTGCGAAGGGACTCTAATGTGCGCTTTTATCCCTGTTGAGAATTTCAAGTTTCCGCGAGGATAGGACCGCATATGGGGCGTTAATTGTTCCTTGGTGAGCGCTTCTAACACATGTGGGGTATTATGGCCCACCTTGATCATTCATTTTAGGATATAACTCCTCCAGCAAAGCCCAACACTGGTTTTAAAATTTGCCCATCATAATAATACTGATAATTAATTTGACGCATAGGGAGGTAGCACTACCCGTGGTTCGTTATTCAACACAATACATGTGTGCTTGTGTTGATGGTGTTGGTCCAAACTAGAGCATTGTGCGGCTACCTATGGTAACTCGGGATATCAGTTACTGTATGTTTAACACGTCCGGTCGTGTCCTGAGAATGAGATGCACGACTCCTATCGAGATCATCGACATGCTGCGGGGTCTTGCTAGTTTAGTTTTACCTTTGACGAGTGGCTTGTCCATCGGGATTCTATATAGTAAGCATCGTGTTATCATGGTGTGAGGTTTTCCATCACATGTGTGTGCTAATTTATAATGGACTAACTGGAGCACCCTCGCAGGGTTAAATCTTTTGGAAAGCTGTGATCGTGGTTATGTGGGGACTTGGAAGTTTATAATATCCGGTTGTAGAGAACTTAACACTAAATCTAATTAAAATACACCAACCGTGTCTGTAAATGTGATTGTATCTTCTTGTGAGGTTTGAACCAAGAATAAAACACAGTGGGGTTATGAATGACTCATAAGTAGATGTTCATGATTACTTCTTATGTGTAGATCACTCTTCTTATTCTTGTACTCCTAAGCTAGCTAGATTACAATGCTTAGTGATTGATGCAGCCTCACCACTTAACCATTCACTACCCATTAAGCTTTGTTAGTCTTGATACACTTGGTAATGAGATTGCTAAGGCCCTTAAAGGATCACATATTACTATAATAGGTGTAGGTACAATTAAAGTGATCCTTTGACGTGAGAGCAATGCTTGTCCTATTTCGGAGTTATTCTTCTTCTTATTCGAGGATCATAGGATGGGTTCTAGGTCGGCAACCTAGGAATAGCAGGGTGGACATCGTCTTCTTTCGTTTGTTTTCATCCATGGTTGAATCCTTCTCTTTCATATGATGGTTGCTATGTATTGATGTATTAATATATTCATATGTTGTAGCTTGTGGCAAGTGTAAGCCTATATCTTGTATTCTCTTCTCTTCAATACATGTATTTGTGACGATACCCACCTTATTAAAGCATCTCGAATATGCGCTTCTATACTTGTTGGGACTTTCAAGTTTCCGTGAGGATGGGACCGCCTATTGAGCGTTACATAGACAATATTCATAAATAATTACATAGTGATTAAACTTAATTAATTCATTATTATGCTCCCACTGAAAACAACATCTCAAATTATTGATTTTAGGTGATTTAAGACCCTAATCTTATTCTCAGCCATTGATGTGGACATCACTAATGACAAGAATTTTGATAGGTAGACAATCTTTTGTCGATCGTATCTCCATATCACTCTTGTTCATCTTTTGATGTTTTGTGCTCTGAGCTGAGAACTATTCTGCCATAACTTCAAGACAACTGAGTGTTATTTTCTACATGGTCCGACCATCTACCCACCTTACACCTCACAGACCGCGTGTGCTCATGTGGACATGATGCAATCCGGAATGCTACGTGTTATAGACGGTAGCAACACTGGGAAGAGCGCATTTTTAACTTGATACTATGTGTGCGAGATCACCCTAATAATTGAGCATTGCGCCATCAAGGATGCAAGCATCAAAAAGGGATAAAAACCTCTGCAATTCATAATAGCATGATAGGGTATAGCCTTGGGCGCGAGGGATGATGCTTTGAGATGATTCTTCATCCACCATCATGATCTCCCGCTCCTAGGAATCCACCTTGCTTTGGGGTCCTCCATAGCATGTTCATCATGTCCCTTAGTAATAAAAATAATGATTTTGACATGCAGGTCATTAAAGTGACAATCCTTTGGCTTCATTCATCATGTCATTCTGTGACACGTAGGTCACTTAACGTTACAACATATAACCATCTCATACATAAACGGATTATCAAGATGAAGGCTATACCAGATCACATGCAATCTTGCAAACCCATGTTAGACGTCCTCTAATCAGTTTGGAAAATTTCAGTTATGTAGTTTCTTGGATTTCTGGGTAACACTAGCTACCTACACACACCATTAAGGCGATAATCCTTGTTGCTAGATTAACTTTCGGGGTGTGTGAGGGAAAAGACTTAATTAAAAATATCAAGCACCACACTAAACTTTGTCATCAGACAAGACCCCCTAGAAGATCGAACGTCTTCATTGCCCTCTTGTGTTTGCAAGAGTCCACTATTATTGACTATGATGAAGCCCAAAGAACTGTTAGCAGATCATCGACAGCCAGAACCGATCGAATGTCAGAACTTTGTACTAAGCTACATCATGTTGTCAATGTAACAAGCCGAAGTAACACCCAAGGGAATCATGGCGAGGACATCAAACCCTCACATACACATGTGGTCTAGATGGCAACCTGTATAAACTCATAGAACCGCGCTAATAACACTTTTGGGTAACGTAGTAGAAAAGAAAAAAATCACCCTATGGTCAATGAGGAACACTATGAAGATACAATAATGGTTTGGATCAGATTATTATCAACTCCGAGTTGAAGTGAAACAAGATGAGTTTCTCGGTCCGTAGATGAACGATCCCGTGAACCGCCCATGAACGATCCATCGAACGTAAGACCAAATGCACGACTGATACTTGTGATCTGTGTTTGGTTTTCCGTGAAGAGGAACGGGTTATCGCATCACAATGTGGGTAAGTATTTCCCTCAGTTATGAAACCAAGGTTTATTGAACCAATAGGAATATCAACCACAACCGTCTTCAGTGGCTGCACAGAAATGAACAAACAACTTGCACCCAATGCGGACAAGAGGGTGGTCACTCCCCTTGGTCTCTTTTTTGCAAGCAAGTGAGGTTTGTAGATAATTGTAGATAGCAAGATAAAATAAAAACAAGTAAATGGCAGCAAGGTATTGAAGGTTTTATCAATATGTTGTGAATAGACCCGGGGGGCATAGCTTTCCCTAATGGCATCTCTCATGAAAAATGGCATACGGTGGGTAAACCAATTACTATTGGGCAATTGACAGAAAAGCAGATAGTTATGCGATATTCACAACAATGATCATGCGTATATAGGCATCACATCCATAAACAAATAGGCCAACTCCTTCCTGCACCTATTACTATTACTCCACTCATCGTCCGCTATCCGACATGCATATAGAGTATTAAGTAAAATAGAGTAATGCATGGAGAACAATGACATGATGTAGACAAAGTAAACTCAAGCAATATGAATAAACCCCGTCGTTTTATCCTTAGTAGAAGCAACACAAAGACGCATCTTGTCCCCTTTTGTCACTCGGATATAGAAATTCGCCAGGTTGAACCCACTACAACGCACCTCTCTCACCAAAGAAATACCGATCTAGTTGGCCAAACTATTTCAATAAATCGGAGAGAATTATGAAGTTATCATAATCATACACATAAGAATCATATAAGTATTCAGAGGAGAATCAAATATTTATCATGAATAATCTGAAAATAAACCCACAATTCATCAGATCCCAACAAACACACTGCACAAAAGGAATTACATCATGTGGATCAAAGCGAAGATGCGATGATCATTATATTGAAGATCAAAGAGAGAGATTTCCATCTAGGTACTAACTATGGACCCGTAGGTCTGTGGTGAACTACTCACACATCATTGTGAGGGTAGCAAGGTTGATGAAGAGGCCCTCCGTAATCGACCCCGCCCCCCTCCGGTAGGGTGCCGAAACAGAGCTCCTGATGGCCTCTCATTGGAAAAGATACTTACGACGGTGTAAAAAGTGTTTCGGGATTCCCTTATAGTATTTTTAGGGTAGATGTATAAGCCAAAGAACAGTGTCGGGAGAGCCACTAGGGAGGCACAATCCATCAGGGCGCCCCCAGGCCGGGCCCTGTTGGCTTGTGGGCCCCTCGTGAGGCCTCCAACCTTCTTCCGATGCTCGTTGGTCTTCTATTGGTCCAGAAAAAATCACCAAAAAGTTTTAAGGCAATTGGACTTCGTTTGGTATGGAAAACCTGAAAAGTGAAAAACATGCAGAAAACAACAATTGGCACTCGGCAGTGGGTCAATAGGTTAGTTCTAACAAATAATATAAATTTGTAAAGAAATACCCCAAAAGTATTCTAGAATGATAATATATCACAATGGAACAATAAAAAATTATAGATACTTTGGTGATGTATCAAGCATTCCCAAGCTTAATTCCTCCTCCTATTCGAGTAGGTAACTCATAAAAACAGAATTTCTGATTTGACATTCTACCATGATGTAACCTTATGCATGTATGCTCATTGAGAAATGATGAATTAGCAAATATTAATAGATAAATACTTATAGGTATAAGAAGCAAATCAATAATCTTTCAAAGTATACGATCCTCAAAGAATGTTTTACCCCCATCTATCTTTATTATATTAGCAAGGCATGGTTCCATCTTCACCACATGAATACAAATTTTAAGCACCACGATGTCCAAGTCACACAATTGGATCATACTTTTTCAATATGCATCAACTTTTTATTATTCACGCAGTACATGAGCGTGAACCATTGGCCATAGCATAAAGGAGGAATAGAATATGGTGCTAGGTTTCAAAGGGGTAAAATTGGAGAAGATAGTCTCACATCAACTAGGCAAACCAACAAGCTATGGAGATGCCCGTTGACAGATATCGATGCAAGGAGTCGGGATTGCCATGCAAACGTGCACAAGATCTATAAGTGTATGAAAGCTCCATTGACGCTAAGTGGGGTGTGCATCCAACTTGCTTGCCCATGAAGACCTCGGGCATTTGAGGAAGCCCATCATTAAAATATACAAGCCAAGTTTATGAAAAAGTGATTCCCAATAGCATATGAATGATATAACATGAGACTCTCTATATGAAGAACAAGGTGCCACTTTGAGGCACAAGTGTGGTAAAGGATAGCAGCAAAGTCCATTCTTTCTTTTTCTCTCTTTTATTTTTGGTGGGATCATTTGGCCTCCCACATTTTTATTTCCCCACTCGTACAATACTGTAATAATGATGATCATCACACTTTTATTTACTTACAACTGAATATGAAAACCGACAGGATGATATGACTTTGAATGAATGCCTCTGGCATTCTACCAGGATGTGCAAATATCTAGCGTAACATGTATAAAAATATGATGAACGACGGCTTTGCCACAAATACTATGTCAACTCTATATGATCATGCAAAGCATTATGATGATGAATGAACTAGTCATGTGAAGTGATGATGGCATTTGCATGGCAATATATCTCGGAATGGCTATGGAAATGCCATGATAGTTAGGTATGGAGGCTGTTTTGAGGACGATATAAAAAGTTTTATGTGCAACAGAGCGTGTCATGTCACGGGGTTTGGATGCACCGGTGAAAGTTGCACCGATCCTCAAGGTGAGAACACGCGATGCACAGTACCGAAGAGGCTAGCAAATATTAGGAGGTGCGATTGCGTACGTCCAAGGTGTCCCATTAGTCATGAAGAAATCATATACTTATTGCAAAGTTTTTTTAGTTTTATGACAATCAAAGTACTACTCGCATGCCCCGAGGGAGAGAGTTGGTAGGAATTAACCATCGTGCGACTCCGACTGAAAACAACACTAGGGTTCCAACGAGGAATATAAATGCTCACACATCATCACCATGCCCTTTTAACTTTTTAGATCAACAATAATTTTAACGTCTCTTAATCTCGACACTTATCTCAACTAAAAATAATGCACTCACACCTTTTTGTAATTACCACATCAATATCATTAACCCACATTTCTCTATATGTGCTACATGATGGGTTTAATTATCGCTCATTGGATACCCATTATTTTTGATCTGGCCTTATGACCCATGCAAATTACCATCACTATTTGTCCAGCTCTCAAGAAAATATAAGTGAAGAACGAGAGCATAACATTTCTATAAAATCTACACACCACCGTGCTCAAAAAGATATAAGTGAAGTACTAGAGCAACTGCTAAGCTCAAAAGATATAAGTGAAGCACTTAGAGCATTCTAACAAAATTGTGATGATGTGGTCTCTCTATCAAATAGGTGTGTCCAGCAAATAATGATTGTCGTAATCTAAAAGTAAATAAAACAAAAAAATGATGCTCTAAGCAAAACTCATATCATGTGATGAATAAAAATATAGCTCCAAGAAACATACCGATGGATTGAGACGAAAACAAGGGATGCCTTCCGGGGCATCCCCAAGATTAGACACTTGAGTCTTCCTATAATATTACCTCGAGGTGCCTTGTTAATCCCCAAGCTTAGGATTTTGCTGCTCCTTAATCCTTTGTCCATCGAGAAAATACCCAAAACTCGAAAACTTCAATCACATAAAACTCAACAAAACTTCATGAGATCCGTTAGTATAAGAAACATATCAAATACTTTCAGGTGCTCTTACAAGTTGATTATTATTTTATTTTAGCATAAGGTATTATATCTTAACTCCTCCCTGCTTATACCCCCCGATACAATCCATAGCATCATCAAAACAAGAAAACTACGCATGAAAAAACATAATCTGACTAAAACAAAACAGTCTGTAGTAATCTGTAATGAAACTATACTTATGTAACTTCTAAACTTATGAAACATTAGGAAAACCTAAGTAATTTGTATATAAATATTTTGTAAAAAATTCAGATTAAAAAGACATTCCAGTAAAATCTGAGAAATTCTTCACTCGACGTCAAAGTTTGTGTTTTTGCACCGTATCAATTCTACTCATCATGCAAATTATCCCAAAGGCTTTACTTGGCACAAACACAAATTATAACATAAAAACACAATAATTACAGAGGCAATAATCATGTTATCACAAACTAAGAGAAAGTAAAAAAAGCAAAAATAAGGATAACTATTGGGTTGCCTCCCAACAAGCGCTCTTGTTTTACGCCCCTAGCTAGGCATATTCCATAGTTTCAAGTGTTGTCATACTTAACACTCCACCCATAAGTGGCTCTCATGATTGATTAATAAGGTGGACTAATTATATTTCTAGGTAAGTGTTCCATTGCTCTCTTTAATGGGAATTGGAACCTTATATTTCCCTCTTTCATACCAATGTTTCCACCTATAGTTCGTAGGAAGGGTCTTACAAGTATAATTGGACAAGTAGGGTTGCAATAAATACCAAGCACAATGAAATATACAGGCACACATATTTTATTTGCAATTATCACATCATTTATTCTACCCAAGGGTTTCTTGATGGTAGAATCCGCAAGATGCAAGTTTAGGGAACATTCTTCAATATTAGTGAGACCAAGCACATCACATAATGTTTTTGGTATAGTTGAAATACTAGCACCAAGGTCACTCAAAGCATTGCATTCATATTTATTTATCTTAATTTAGATAGTAGGTTCCCAATCTTCATGCAACTTTCTAGGAATAGAAACTTCAAGCTCAAGTTTCTCATCATAACCTTTCACCATAGCTTCCACTATATGTTGAGTAAAAGTTTGTTTTGTTCATAAGCATTAGGTGAGCTAATAATGGATTGCAGCAAGAAAATACATTATACTGAAGGACAATTATCATAATTAAAGTCCTTGTAATCCAAGATAGTTGACACATCACTAGTTAAAGTTTTGACCTCTCCAAACCCACTTTTTCAGTTTTAGCATAAAAATCGTCACCCTCCAAGCAGACGAGATGCTCCTTTACTAGAGTTGACTCATATCAAGTCCATTTATCATTAACATTTAGATAAGTAAACAAAGATTCAATAGGAGAAGTACCAATCATTTTAAGATCTTCATCATGATTCTAGTAAAAATCGGGTGGAAGAGCTTTTTCTAGGAATTCCCGCTTAGCTTTCAACTTAGCGGTTCTCTCCTTACTTTGATTAATAGAAACTTGGATAGATTTAATGGTCTAATTAAAATAATGCTTAGGAGTGTGACGTCCCGGTAATTAAGCTACCGTAATCACACGCTTATGGTGCAATGTCATCAAGATTAACTAAGCCAAATTGCTACTTGTTAAAAGCCAAAACCAAAGCAAATTTCAAATTTAAAAATAAAGTCAGATAAATGTTTTACTCAAACTATAAAAGAAAAATCTTGGTTAGGTTGAAAATATTGATTATGTAATTTTCATGTTGCACCCAACATTATTTGGCTCACCATTAACTCCTAGGAAATTATAAAGTGGTCCAACCGCAAATAAAATAGCCTTTTCAAAAATAAACAAACATTTAAAATTTTCCGAATGACTTCAATCTTTTTGTGCTACTTTAAAACAATGAATAATAATTATGTGCTAAATGTCGCTTTTAACTAAATTTATTTAGTAGCTCAATAAAATACAAAGTTTTAGAGGAAATAAAGGAAAATAATTAAAAATGAAAGGGCTAAAACTTATTGCACTATCGGTCCTCTAGTGCATAGGAGAGCCCAAGCCCACGTGGGTCATCTCTTACCTCCCGCTATTGTGGTGTCCAGGCCACGATGGCCACCGATGGCATCGTGTCGGCCATCGCACGGCTCCCCGTGTGGATAAGAGTCGCCCCCTGCTCTCTGTCTCCCTTCCCGAAAGAGAGAATTCCTTATTTGGCCCTTTCTTAAATTCTTCTTCCCTATTTGGCCCTAAATATTATTTTTTTCCCTATTTGACATCTAAACTTCATTTCCTTCCTAATATGGCCCTGTAGTGCAATCTGAACACTAACGGTGTTAAATGTGGTTGTAAAATGACTCTTTTGCCCTTGATGAATTGTGGGAACAAAAGTTACTCTCTAGTGTGTGTGACATATTTAAGCCAATAAAAACGTACCAGTAGTTCCATTTTGGATGCTTTCAACGGTTATTGAGCTACTGGTACGTTTTTATTGGCTTAAATATGTCACACACACTAGAGAGTAACTTTTGTTCCCACAATTCATCAAGGGCAAAAGAGTCATTTTACAACCACATTTAACACCGTTAGTGTTCAGATTGCACTACAGGGCCATATTAGGAAGGAAATGAAGTTTAGATGTCAAATAGGGAAAAAAATAATATTTAGGGCCAAATAGGGAAGAAGAATTTAAGAAAGGGCCAAATAAGGAATTCTCTCTTCCCGAAACCCTGGCGCCCCTGGACTTGATCCCCTTCTCCCTCTCGCCCCCCTGCGTCGATCTGGAGAGGCGTCCGAATCGGCCACCGCTGTTCGCTGTTGATTTAACAACCGCTGTCGTCCTCGCACCCGTGGATCTTGTGCGGGAAAACCGCCACGACCCTCTTCGTCCATTCAGAGCACCGAATAGAGTCGAGGCAGATCGTATGCTCGTCATAGACATCGTCTTCTCCGTCTACATCGTCTTCGTCCATCACCGATTGGCACTCCTCCGGTCCACCTCTGGCCTCCCCGACCACACCTCCGAGCTCCTGGTGAGCTTCTCCCTTGAATCCCCCTTTTTCCCTGTCGAATCTGTCGCCGTAGCCGTACGTCGCCGCGACCGAGCTTGGCCGAAGCTCCGTTTGCCTGCTGCTGTTTTGCGCTGCTGCTGCTATGCGCTGCCGCTAGTTACTGCTCCCTGCTGCTGCTTATTCGTTGCTATAGCTAGTCGCTGTTGCTGCCCTTTTTCCATGCTGTTGCCCTTAGCCGTGCTACCTTGGCCATGGTTAGGTGTGCGCATGATGTGTGTGAGTGTGTGTAGAACTGGTCCTATTAAAGTTCATTAGTGTTATGTAAATTTAGTTTAGGGGATGATTTGTTAGTAAGGTTAATCAGTGTGTAACTAGGCTAATTAATAATTAGGATAATTTCACATGTGGCCTCACCCCTAGTTAAATAAGCTATAAATGATTTAGGTGCCCCATGTGACAATGACAAATGGGTCCCTTTTGACCATGTTGACCAGTCAATCTTGACTGGTGAACTACTGCGGACTGGACATAGCCCCATGTGAGAAAAGTATTTCTGCTTTTATTTTAGAATTAGGATAATCTAAAATATTTTTAAAATTTTGGAAATTAATATAAAATAACCGATAATCCGGATGAGAATAATTTATACATGAAAGTTGATCAGAAAAATGAGACGAACCAGGATATGCCGTCCGTTCGTGTGTCACACGTCTTTATTCTAGAGAACATGGAACTTTTTCATTGTTTTCGCATGTCCGGTAGTAGCCACATACCCGGGAAATATCGTCAGATATTTCCCCGATCCGCCCTTGATGACTAGTACTATGTTAATAAATGCCTAACCCTGCATTTTGCCATGCCATGCATCGTGATGCATTTGCCTACTTTATATTTATTGTTTCTTTCCCCTCTTCTCTCTGGTAGACACTGATGCTGACGTTGTTGCGGGTACGACTACACCAATGACGACCAGCCCTTTGCCGCATAGCAACAAGGCAAGCAAACCCGCTTGATCATTCCTATATCGCCTATTTCTTTCTCCCTTATGCTTCCATTAGATTTTGCTACTGTTGTAGTTAGCTCCTATATCTGATGGATATCCCGTTTTTGATAAACTGCTACTCTATTCTACTTCACCTTAAAACTATTTAGTATAGGTGGGGCAGTCATCCCCTTTGACCCTTTGTCCAATTGCCCCTGCTTTTACATCAAGTCTCGATCATCTGATGGACGAGCCATGACCCGTCACAGCACTCACACCCCCTTAGTTGTACAACACTGCAGAGCTACTATCGAGTACCGAGGGTGACACCTTGTTACGTACTATGATGTTAACGATGTAGTATAGTTGACCGACGATGGTTCTCGAATTCCTCCTTCATCACCTCCGATACCGACTCTATCGTACAACCCATCAAGCGTGGTCCATCGAGGGTGATTCCTTCCTGGCCACCTTGACGGTTACATCGTTCGGAATCCATTGAGGGTGATACCTCGGATCCTTCTGATGTACACCCGCACAGCTACTGGACCTTGGTACTAGGAACTTGATGAATGGTGTGTTGCAGGTGGATTCCCGCGTGGATGTGACGATGAGTTAATTAAAATGTTAATGGAGTTGGGGTATTTGATCTGAGTTGGTCAGGAGACCTTTTCGCACTAACCATCATGTGGGAGAAGTTATGGGTACTCGTCGTCGTGGTATCATCCGAAGCTCTTCAGACGTCAGCAATGAAGCGGCGTGCGCCCGAGTGGTGTGGATAATCATCGTTCTTCTATAAGAGGTGCTAGGATTGACATCAGCCACCCACACATCGTGCAGGAGCGCAAAGGGTAATGGGCACATGGACCTTGTGCGCTTCGGATTTAGACCGATGGGCTGGCCTCTCTGTTGAGCCTACGTAGGGCTCCGACGTGTTGATGTTCTGAGGCCAGGCATGACCCAGGAAAGTGTGTCCGACCAGAGTTTATCAAGCGTGTTGGGTATTGTGGTGCACCCCTGCAGGGATGAAAATTTAACTTTTTGAATAGCCGTGTCCACGATTACACGATGATTTGGAGTTGTGCCTGATCCTATACAACTACAACTTTTACTCAACTGGAATGTTTGCTCCGGGATTGCTTTCTCGCAGGGAGTCGAGGAAGGATTTTTGGGCATGACATCATATTCAAATTGCTGCAACAATATGATTATATATGTGTTGCTTGTTCTACTCTCGTCTATTGCTGCAAGACCCGTGAGGATGCTAGTGTTCGACATGACTAGTCCCCTCTCTCTATTCTTGCAATGCTGCAGTCAGTCCACATAAACCCCCTTTCCTTTAATACTGATGCATACTTAGCGTAGTTCTAATGTCAGTCTTGTGAGTACTTTGGATGAGTACTCACCGTTGTTTTGCTCCCCCTTTTCCCTTGATACGTTGCTGCGACCAGATGATAGAACCCAGGAGATGGCATATCCCTCCGATGACGACTACTACCCCGACGGTTCCTACTTCTACGCGGAGGCCGCTAACGACCAGGAGTAGTCCAGGAGCTTCCCAGGTAGGAGGCCTCGCCTCATTTGATCGTTGTATCTTTTGTGCTAGCCTTCTCTAAGACATTATCATTTCATGTCTGTACTCAGATATTTGTTGCTTCCACTGACTCGTGTGTTTCTCGAGCTTCTGTATTCCAGCCCCCGAGGCCCCTAGCTTGTAAAATGAAGCTTGCATGTTTTTATTTTTGTCTAGAGTTGTGTTGTGATATCTTCCGGTGAGTCCTTGAGCTTGGTCGTACACATTTGCGTGTATGATTAGCGTACGATCAAATCGAGGGCATCACAAGTTGGTATCAGAGCCGACTGCTTGTAGGTAACCCCCTTTCCAACTCCTTGGCCGAAGTTGAGTCTAGTACTTGAAAAACTTTACAAACATTGTTGTGTGGCTTACGGGCCCACATCTCAATCGGGTGGTATTAGGATCTTTTACTCCTTTTCTATACTCTGGGTTCTGATCTCTCTTCTCTTTCGGGTTAAAGATTTTGCTAACTCTAACTCTAGGTTGTCGTAAATACTTCCTCCCGGAGAGCCCCGCATTCCAGACGATGGCTTGATTTGTCAAAAGACTCCGAAGATACTCTGCGATGTTATCGTGAGAACTTGTGCTCATCGCTTTTGCGATTTTCCCTTCCTCCGTCAACCCCTATGGATGACTACATACAAATGTCATTCATATTTTCTTTCCAGTTGCTCTTGTTATACAAGGTACAACGAATTATTTACCGGGGATTTGTTCGTACTCATATGTCATTGGTTTCACAAAATCCTTCGAATTTCTATTCGATCTTCTGAAATCCCGAGTAGCCTTCTACCCTTGACCTTTCCGGACTGCTTCCATTATGGTTAAATTCCATATGTCTAGCAATATTCATTAAATCCTTCGTGGTTGTCATTTGATTTTATTGATTTAACCTGTGTGTGAATGCACGCAATCATCCGCTGACCCGCGTAAGTTATCTTTCCGACTCAGACCTCCTTCTAGACACGAGCTGGTTCTCAGCAAGTGAACCTTGGTTGATTACCCATCTAAGTCTATTTATCTTGTTTGTACTTGATCAGAGCATCTGATTCAAATACACCAACCTGGAAATCATAATTCCTTTGGTAATTAAGTATCAATATTTTTCAGATGTTCTATAATTCGATGCATTGCATTCTATCTTCCTCTGATTGAGTACCAATACTCAAATTAGATCCTTTGTGAACTACCAGACCCATTGTTGTATTATTATCCGATAGCATCCTTCACATTCTAAATTCTTGTGATATTGTTCCCCTGGTACATGATGCCATTGGTAAACTGTATCTTCTCCCTGTGATAAGATGTATCATGTGCTTTTGTCAGCCATGCTCTTCAAGCATATGTTAAACTACTCTCGAAGTTGTGGTATATGTTCCTAAGATGCCCCGATGGGTTGAACCTATGCCTTCCCTAATTAGTGTGAACCCGAGAGTTATCATGATTTTTACTCTTCAAGTGTTTTGCGAGATAACCCTTCAAAGCTACAACCTCATCAAATGTGAGGAGTAAATGGCACGAGATGCATTGACGAAGTGGGAGCCGACCTTGAACTTTTTGTTCATGCCCATGGAAACGACGTTAATCCTATCATGGAAGCTTCTCGTAAAATAACCATTCATCGTATGATTTGATCTTGTATTTGTGATTTAGTAGTTTACAATCGTGGTTCCGACCATGTTGTTCTATTTTGATTTCATTCTCATACAAGTTAAAGTGCTTGTCTTCCACAGATCAATACATTAGTCTAACCTCTATTTCGATCAACCTCCGAGTATTATCCGTGGTATCTCGAGAATATCACGGAGCTATATAACTTCTTATGAGCTCCTCATAACCCACAAGTATAGGGGGATCGCAACAGTTTTCGAGGGTAGAGTATTCAACCCAAATTTATTGATTCGACTCAAGGGGAAGCGAAATAATATTCTCAAGTATTAGCAGTTGAGTTGTCAATTCAACCACACCTAAAAGATTTAGTGTCTACAGCAAAGTATCAGTAGCAAAGTAGGGTGATAGCACAGTAGCAACAGTAACCAGTAGCAGCAAAGTAACTGCAGCAGCAGCAGTGACAGCAGCAGCGGCAAAGTAATGTAGCATGGAGAAGTAGGAAAAACTCGTAGGCATTGGATCGGTGATGGATGATTATGCCGGATGCTATTCATCATGTAACAACTATAACACGGAGAGATATGTAACTAGCTCCCGTTCGTCAATCTAATGTAGGCATGTATTCCATATGTAGTCATACGTGCTTAGGGAAAAGAACTTGCATGACATCTATTGTCCATCACTCCCGTGGCAGCGGGGTCCTAATGGAAACTACGGGATATTAAGGTTCTCCTTTTAATAAAGAACCGGACCAACGCATTAACACTTGGTGAATACATGAACTCCTCATACTATGGTCATCTCCGGGAGTGGTTCTGGCTATTGTCACTCCGGGGTTGCCGGGTCATAACACATAGTAGGTGACTACAACTTGCAAGATAGGATCTAAAACACACATATACTGGCGACAACATACTAGGTTCAGATCTGAAATCATGGCACTCGGGCCCTAGTGACAAGCATTAAGCATGGCAAAGTAGTAGCAACATCAATCTCAGAACATAGTGGATACTAGGGATCAATCCCCGTCAAAACTAACTCGATTACATGATAGATATCATCCAACCCATCACCGTCCAGCAAGCCTACGATGAGATTACTCATGAACGGTGAAGAGCATCATGTAATTGGCAATGGAGGAAGGTTGATGATGACGATGGCGACGATCTCCCCTCTCCGGAGCCCAAAACGGACTCCAGATCTGCCCTCCAGATGAAGAACAGGAGGTGGCGGCGCCTCCGTATCATAAAACACGATGAATCCTTCTACCTGATTTTTTTCCGGACGAAACGGACTATATAGAGCTGGATTGAGAGGCGGTGGAGCATCGTTGGCTCCACAAGCCTGCCAGGCGCGGCCAGGAGGGCCACACCTGGTGGGCTTGTGGGCTCCATGCTCCACGTCCTCCACTAATTCTTGCGCCGGTATTTTTCATTAATTCCAGAAAAAAATTCCGTAATTTTTTAGGTCATTCCGAGAACTTTTATTTCTGCGCAAAAACAACACCATGTCAATTCTGCTGAAAACAGCGTTAGTCCGGGTTAGTTCCATTCAAATCATGCAAATTAGAGTCCAAAACAAGGGCAAAAGAGTTCAGAAAAGTAGATACGACAGAGACGTATCAAATCCCCCAAGCTTAAAGCCTTGCTTGTCCTCAAGCAATTCAGTTGACAAACTGAAAGAGACAAAAGAAAAACTTTGACGAACTATATTTGATCTTGTTGTTGCAACTATGTCTAACTCATAACCAGAATTTCAGCAAGATCACAAGCAAACCACATAAGCAAATGACATCTAGGTCTCACGGTAAACTCATATCAATGGCATAATCAATTAGCGAGCAAATAATAATAAGTCTCAAACGTCAACACTTCAATCAAAACAATCATGAAGCAGTACGAACAGATGGTATCTTGCTAGCTCTTTCTGAGACCGCAAAACATAAATGCAGAGCACCTTCAAAGACCAAGGGCTGACTAAACATTGTAATTCATAGCAAAGAAGATCCAGTCACAGTCATACTCAACACAGTTAAAAGCAAAGCATAAAAATGACAGAGGTGCTCTCTAATTGGTGCTTTTATAAGAGGAGGATGACTCAACAGGAACGTAAATAGACAGACCCTTCGCAGAGGGAAGCATTGATTTGCAGAGGTGCTAGAGCTCAAGCTTTGAAAACAGAGATAATAATTTTGGGTGGCATGCTTTCATTGTCAACGCAATAACTAAGAGTTCTCACGATCTTCCACGCTACACATGCTATAGGCGGTTCCCAAACAGAAAAGTAAAGTTTTGACTCCCCACCACCAATCAATCACATTCCACGACTAGCCGAATACTCGGGTGCCGTCCATACCAACATCAATCCAGGGGGGTTTTGTTTGCAATTATCTTTTCGATTTGAGCATGGAACTGGGAATTCCAATTACCGGCCCCCTTTCTCGTGAATGATAGTGAATAAACACATATCAAGGATAACACACCTAGAATGGAAGATACTGATAGCCCCCTGTCACCACATGAGCGGTTCATGCATGCAAAACAGATTATTTCTTGAAGGTTTAGACAGTGGCACATGCAAATTTACTTGGAACGGCAGGTAGATACCGCAAATAGGTAGGTATGGTGGACTCACATGGAACAACTCTGGGTTTATGGAAGTGGATGGACAAGCAGTATTCCCGCTTAGTACAAGTGAAGGCTAGCAAAAGACTGGGAAGCGACCAACTAGAGAGCGACCAACAGTCATCAAAATGCATTGAGATTAACCAACATTGAGTGCAAGTATGAGTAGGACATAAATCACCATGAACATGAACATCATAGAAGCTATGTTGATTTTGTTTCAACTACATGCGTGAACATGCGCCAAGTCAAGCCACTTGAATCATTCAAAGGAGGATACCATCCTATCATACTACATCATAGTCATCTCAAAATTCATGTGGGCATCCAAGACAAACCATTATAAGCTCCTAGCTAAGTAAGCATGGCACAAGCAACTATGATCTCTAAGTTGTCATTGCAAACATGTTTCTCTCACAACAAAGCTGAATCAGGCACGATGAGCTGGTCATATTTACAAAAACAAAATAGATCGAGTTCATACCAGCTTTTCCAGGCTCATTCACTTCATCATATATCGTCATTATTGCCTTTCACTTGCACGACCGGACGATGTGAACAATAATAAGAGTGCTCGTGCATTGGACTACACTGGAATCTGCAGGCAAACACAAAGGAGAAGATAAATTAATATGGCTCTTTAACAGATAAACAGATATGCATGCGAGAGCCACTAAACATTGTCACCATGATCTTCTACCTTGACCCAAATAAAAAGAAAACTATTTGCACGGGAAAGCTCCCAACAAGCCAAAGAAGAACAAGAAAATCTTTTTGGGTTTTCTCAAACTAGACAGACACACGAAAAGAAAACGAGAAAAAGAAAATAAACTAGCATGGATGATACAGTGGCAAAGTGTGAACACCGACGAACAAAGTGAAAGCATAAGCAAGAATGTAAAGTCGGTGAGAAAAACGTACTCCCCCAAGCTTAGGCTTTTGGCCCAAGTTGGTATACTCCCAAGGATGGTCCTGGCGACACCCAAAATCATAATGGGGGTTATACGGGAGTGCTGCAGCCACTGCCTGAATAGCTGCCTCACGGAGACGAGCAACCTTTGCCTCCCTCTCATACTCCTCTGCCTCTCCTGTGGTTATGTAGTATCTCCGTTTTACCTAAAAGTGAAAGAAAGCAGGAGCAGGAAGGGTAATATGGAAAACACGATGCCGCTTAAATATCAAACGGTATAGGAGGGATTCATCATCCCTCTCAAGGAACTGGTAGTGTGTCAAAGCGACGCGGTCAAGGAAAGCTGTATGGAGCGGGGGATCTCCTTCGTGGATGGGTACTCCAAGAAAATTTGCTATGCGAGTGGCATAAATCCCACCAAAGAAATCCCCTTCATTAGCATTATTATTCAGCCTCCTTGCTATTATAGCTCCCATGTTGAAACTTCTATCACCCGTTACTGCGCTCTTAAGGATACTAAGGTCGGGTTGTCGGGACCCCGATCCTGAGTCATAAGAACCCAGCCTGTAACACATCACATCACTTTGCGTCCTCACGCACGGTAAACTCCACGGCTGCCACCTTACCTTGGTCGGGACCGTTTGCGTCTTTTGGCTCACGCATATGAATATGTTGCTAGCATTCAAACGACAAAGAACCCGGGTCGACATGACTAGTTATAAACCCAAGCGGTACATCCGTACAGGGACAGGCATACATAACCCAACAAGGCAGGTGTCGATCAACAGCGTGTGTAGACGAGTCGTAGCAAGCTACAAGGACTCCATTACACCGCGTGACATTTCCCGAGGGGACAGACACAGCGGCAAAGAAGGATACACGCCGGTCAATCAATGTGTCTAGAGTAGTAGCAAGCTACCAAGGCCCGATAGAAGCACAAAGAGGCATTTCCCTGTAAAGAGTACTACTAAAGGCACACAACTAGATGTTGAATCCCACACATATAATGCATTTCATAACATACACACAATATGCACGATATGTGTAGATACAACATGGCATCACAACATAACTCTATGACTCAAGCTTTTATTAAGGACTCATAAGAATCAACATAGTATGATATTACAATCAGGGGTCCCGTGACCCAACACTCAAGTCATACAAACATCAAGCGGAAGCACAACATGTCTGGGTACAGACATCTACTAAAAGTGGCTGGAAGAGCCTGAAAAGCTACTACGACCCTACAAAAGGAGCCAAATCTCTGTTTGGGATTCCCAAGCTACTCCGGTCAACATTGAACACATCGCGTAGAACCTTTTAAAGAGACTAAATCCTCTCTGCAAAACATAAATAAAGCAACCGTGAGTACAAAGGTACTCAACAAGACTTACATCAGAACTATCTACATATGCATCATGTTTCAATGAAAGGATTGTGGGGTTTGATTGCAGCAAGCCAGCTTTGACTCTTGTCTAACCTGTACTACGACTACAATTCTTTCTTTGAGGTGGGATAGCGCACATGAGTCCACATATTTACCAATTCAATACACAACTATGGATCCACTCTCGTCTCCCTACGAGAAGGCCTTCCATAGCACTCACACTTATTTTGCATGTTTTCGAGTATCCATTTAAATTGTCTATGTACCACGTAATGCTTCCAAGTAGTCCATATCCGAGGACACGGCTATTCGAACAGATTGATTCACCCTGCAGGGGTATACTTCTTCAAACATGCTCTCACCACTTAGCACCATATGCACGTCATGCATCTCGGCAACCTTCAAGCAGAAGCACTAGCGTGGGTGTCGGCCACGACCGTCAACCACACAAGACCCTAGTCCAGGTTTATGGCCTATTTGAGACTGAACCCGCAAGGAAGTCCGACCGAGGTTTCCTCTACGGCCCCAAACGATGTGCGCAGGGTTCCCAACCCCACCATCCGGGTGCCACTTGGTACATCGTGCCACTGTGTATCTACCGCAGAGAAGCCTACCCCATCGGGCAGATCTAAACACGACCACCAACACTTTTGCTACAAACACCAGAAACTAATTGCAACTCCTGGACAGGGATCTAGGCAATTAATAAGCCGAGCGGGGTCATATTTCAGGGCCCAATGCATGGTAGTATCTTGTCTTGGATAACATACCCAGAACTCGGTTCTTAAGGACGGTCCCAATGAGACAACCCACCATGTACTCCTACATGGCCTCTCATCGCTACATTTACCAAATCGAATTCACACTTTTACTCTCACACTTTAGGACATGAACACAACCATTCCGATTCATCATCCAGATGGATCAGACCCGACATGACTCTAACCATAGCAGGCATTGTAAGCAAGCATGGATGAGTAAGCACAACAAGGCTCAAGAAGTTGCTACTCATGCTCAGTGGTTTCAACTATTTACTGTGACAAAATCAGGTCATGCAGAGGAATGGGTTCAACTACCGATAACATGTACAGTTGAATCGTGTTTGTCCTAATGCAGTAAAAGAGAGCAGGAGCGAGAGAGTGGGTTTATATCAATATGCTCAAGGGGGTTTGCTTGCTTGACACGTCTGAAGATAGCAATGAGTCGTCATCAATGTCAACGATCACATCGTCGGAACCATCGTCTACCGAGAGGGAACATCACCGGCAAACAAGAAAGGAACAACAATTACTTCACGGAAATACAACACTACGATGCATGATCAAGAAATGGAGATGAAATGTGACAGGGCCAATATAGCTACCATTTCTTAGGTTGAAGCTGGATTTGAATCAGGATTCAAATACCACTTCAAGCAAGGTAGTTTCCGGATACCCTTTTAATTGATTCGACGTGATGCTCAGGTATAACTTGTTTTTAACATGCATGAAGATGGCAATTTGAGGTACTGCTTTTGCTAGCTCAATGTTTGAACATAGTAATTGAAGTAGAATTCAAATAGGAATCAAATTCCAACTCCAAACTTTTTATTAAATTTACCCTAATCATCATTTTGCCTATTTGGTGTTGTTAACTTTCTCAAACCAGCATGAAAATGCCATGATCAGATTCTTTGGATTTTTCTGATCATTTTTCATATATAAAATATTTTCATTGGACTTACAGATTATTTTCTATGATTTTTAGAAGTTTTAGGCATTTTCTGGAATTTTTTCATATTAGAAAATCCTTTATTGCGTCACTGTGACGTCTCTGGTCAACAGGGGCTGCGCCAGGTCAAACCTGACCAGTGGGGTCCACTGGTCAGTGACCAGGGGCTAATCCCCGAGTTGACCAGCCCCTAACTGGGGTTTGACCCACCCTGGGGCCCACTGTCAGTGCCTATGGGGTTGTTAGTGGGTTAATTTGTCTGGCCACGACAGACCTCGCCTGAATTTCGCCGGCGACGACCAAAACAGTGGCGAGTTCTTGCCGGAGTTGATCAAACTCGTGTTACAGGCATCGGTTTTGGGCGTGGTTTAGTTCTACAGGTAGCTAGCGAAACGCCGCATCCAAAGGGGAAGGAGCTGGACCAAATGTTCACCAGAATCCACGCCGGCGACGAGGTCTGCGGCGGTTGTGACTCGGGCTTCGTCGGGCATGGGGTTGCGGGGCATAGGGAGTCCGGTTGAAGGGATCAGAAGGTTCCTGGAAGCTCCAGGAGCTCATTCCCGAGCTCAAACACGCGAGTGGGGCACCACAGCGACGACGACGACATGGCCGGCGATTTGAAGCTCTCGGCCATGGTGGGGAACGGGGCTACGGTGCGGGAGAGCGAGGGGAAAGAGAGTGGAAAGAAGTAGTGGCTCACTGCGATTCCATTTTTTGGCATCGGGGAGGTCGGGGAGGCTCGGTGGCAGCAGATCGACGGTGGCGACCGACGGACAGAGATGGGGAAGATGGTGACGATGGCGACGACAGGGGGCCTCCGGGCTTGATTCCGTTGACAAGGAGGAGCAGGGCATCGAGGCGGTCCTTCTGAGCTTCTCGGAGAGGCGAGGGGAGGCGACATGCTACGGCTACGACGGACGGCGGCTTGGTCATGGCGGCTCGGTCGTGGCGAGCAGAGGCGAGGAGGAGAGCAAGGGAGGGAATGGGGAGGCTGGCTCGATGGGGACGGCTCTTCTGAGCCTATCCCACTCACCAAGTCGGCGGGGAGGCCAGGCAGGTAGGAGGCGTGGCGCTCTCGCGAACTCGTCGTCCCCTGCTTCTCCTCTGCCTTCTCGCCAGAGGTAGAAGAGAGGGGTGCCCCTGGTGGGCTGGGCCGACTAGGTAGGCGACAGGTAAAACTTTTCTCTCTCTTTTTCTTTTTCTGTTTTATTTCTTTTACATCTGCTACATTTGTGTTAAAGAAAATAAAACAACCCAATTGGTAAAACCCTAAAAATAAATATGGGGTATATTTGGAATATTTCCAACCCCATATAATTATTTCAGCATTTTTGAGTGATTTAAAATATTTATAATTATTTTGTTTTAATATTTCAGTGGCTTTTGTTAATTGTTTAATATGTCATAATTGTTTGAAAACAAAAATGCATTTCAGAAATGTTCTTTCAACCAATTATAGAAGAATATGAACATTTTTGAAAGTCACTTTGGTTCCTTGAAAAACACTACTATTTGAATTTGTTTTGATAAATGAGTTGCTAGGGTTTTGCTAGTCCAAGTTTGACAACTTTTGGGTTTAACATGATGCATGATGATGATGTAGCTAACCACAAACAATTATTCCAGGGCTGTGACAACTCACCCCCACTAAACAAGAATCTCGTCCCGAGATTCAGGCGTAGTCGGGAAGAGGAAAAGGGGCACTAGACTATGGGAATCTTCACGATCCAATTGCTCTTCTTGAAGGTGTTGATTTATTGCATCAGGTTGATCTTGGCATCTTTGTCTTCGAGGTCTTCATCTAACGTGACGACAAGGACACGAGGACTCTACAAGACTCAATCTTTTCGAAGATCGGGCAACTCATGATCGACTCATAGAATGAGATATAGAGACGTCCCTTGAGCTGAAACACAACACTCATGACAGAAACGAGGAAGTGAGGCATATGACAAAGGGTCAATTGGTAGGCAACAATACCACGCTTAAATTAGATGGAGACGAGGGTTCAAAGTAGCGAGGATTATGTTACCCTCCATACCATAACGGGGCACCATAGGAGGGTGACTCGTAGAGTTATTCCCTTAAGTGGCAAAAAGAATTACTTTTGATACGGAGATCATTGAAACTCTTCATACCAGGGTAAGGCAATTCACAAATGATTGTTTGAAGGAATTTGAAAGAATGGCATACTCAGGTTGAAAAGAAACTAGGGTTAAAGAATAACTCGGCGAACGGAAGGCACATTCCAATTGCTACCGAGGATATAACCTAGTGTCTGAGCGTGCTCTCAAGAACTTGAGCATTACCATATTCATCAAAGTTTTACCAATATCTGTGCCAAGATCTTGGTGACACATCTTACTACTATTATGAACAGTGATGGAGGATGCCGATGCAAAGGAAGACAACACTTCCTCAGATTTCACCTTAGCTATGCCAAGGGAACGAAATCTGGTTGATCGACCGAGAGACATTTAGCACTCCGCTTCTAATGTTCTCCTTGATGTACTAGCACAACCCAATTATAGGTCATGCTTGATATCTAGCACATCAAGTATAGGACAAACTTCGGGCTCAAAGGGGATCCATGAGGAACAACTTCCAGAATAAGTCACACAAAAACCTCACGGAAGATGACTATTGGTGATGCAAGATATTATAATATCAAGTCTTCCGGCTAGGTGTGTTAGCCATTACATCACTTTATCGGGTTACATCGAGACCAATATTATAATTCTTGGGGAAAGTTCCAACCATTATAACTGCCTGAGATTCAGCTCCGGTTGGTGACACGATGCTTCAGACTCAGCACGTCTGAAAAGAAGGTTTGCAACACAAATTGACGAGATAACGTTGCGAGATTCTCAGGAAATGAACTATGGAAGACAACTCCAAACATGAGCTGGATTGCAAGACACATGTGAACACACTGCCCAAGACAATTATGAGCACATGAAAAGTCTTACAACAAACACTACCGCGTTCTGGTTTGGGAACCATCATTGCGGATATCGAAGCTATGTGCAAGTCCGTCTGGCCCTTCGGGAATAACACATAACTTCTTTTCCTTGAATAAATCAATCAGTGGCTTGGTGTGCTAGGAGATACATATGGAGTGAAGATGATCAGTCTATCAAACCATAGAATACTTCGCACTTGCATGATTGACTTGGGATGATTCCGAAGAAACAAATTAACTTTTCTCGAATTCACGGCGGCAACTTGCATCAGATGCACATGAATTAGAGGAAGACACTTCTTACACCTAACATATACCTCGTGCACGAGACACGAAGACAATGTCTACAAAGTTTCCAACACTAGCTTAATGTCCAACATAAATCATGGAACAAATGAGAATGTTGCCGATGGGCTCAACAACAATTCATCAAGATACCCATATAAATGGATTTCCACAACTATGTGAGCAAGATAATAGCATTGGTCAGATCAAAGAATACAATAGTGTAGGCTCAAGGAAAACCCTGAGTAAGACACCGTTACGAAAATCTTTGGTTCTGAGTTTGATTTGACAATAGCCCATACTCAAATCAAGATTGGACAAGATAATATATGCAACAATTGATCACACGGATCAACCGATGACAATATCATCTTTCTTCAAGACTCTCACAACAGGAAAGATATCCCTTTAAAATGAACTAAGTTTAGGCGAAGCTTTTATCTTCCAACTCTCCAAGTTGTTGTTTAGCTTAACCAACTAGCTCGGGGTATCCAACACGGATTCTTGGAGAAGATGGCTTGTAGAGAAACCAACTTGATCACGAGCTCTATCATAACTTTCAGGAAACAACCTGGTAATACTTCCGAGAAGATATTCAGAATATCACGAACCACCGATATATATTATTAAGCTCGGGAACAATCTCGCTTTTCAGGGCAAGATGATGTGATCAATAGAGCGAGGGATTGACACAATCCTGACCCATCGATCGAAAAGTGCACCATGAAACATGGACTAAGTAGCATGGTCAATCTTAGGATGACGATTCAACCACCATCACCATAAGAGTGAATTTATTGTCCATTAATGTGACAGCCCAAATGCAATCTCCCCTCCCCTTTTGTATCCTCCTTGTATGGCAACCTTGGCATGTTGGTGTGATGTGGGGTGAGCCTAACTTTGTGTCATCATTTCATGTGCATCATGCCTTCTTGCATTGCATTCTTTCCCTTTTGTTATGGTTGTGTTGATGTTGGTGTCCTTGTTGTGATGTGCAAGTGTTGTGTTGATGTGCTTAGTGATTGTTTAGGTGTGGGGGCAACAAGTGCATGTCAAAACCCACATGTTGCTCCATAAGGAGAAAACCCTTCTCTCTCTATGTTAATTTGTGGCAGGTTTAAAAGGCTTTGTTTCTCCCCTTTAAAAAAGAGATGTTCATCTTTCCCTAAAAAAAATCTTTTTCATTTTGTGGAGGCAACCCCTCTGGTTTCTACTTTATTTTCCTTTTTATTTTATTTAAAAATCAGAGCCCATTTAAATTAGATGAATATAATTTTGGACTTCTAAAAATGTACCACTTATTTTTTATAAACAGTGGCAACATTTTAAAAGCCCAGTTATATTTTTGTTTCCACCAAAACTATTTTCCTTTAGCCCCTGTGATCTGATTTTTGCTGTAATGTTTTATTGGGTAGGCCTTCTCAGTGAGAGAGGGAGCACCAAGCCCAGGTGAGTGCAATCGGTCCAGGCCTGGCTAGCGGAGCTTCTTCCTCCTCGATCACGTCAGCACGTACGAACCCCCCTGACCACCATATATCGTTTCTTCCCTCGATCAGACGGCCCCGAGCGGGTGGTGCGAGATACTTAGTAGCCCCGGACTCTCTGAAACTCTAACCCTCGCCGTTTTCCCCTCCTCCTCTCCCTCCTAGCGCCGTCGGGGCGAGTTCCCGAGCTCCACCGCACCATGGCCGGCTCGGGCAAGTGCTTGATGCGTGGTAGCCCGACGCCCCCTTCTTCCCCCTCGTGGACCAGGAGCTCGCGGGCGCCCATGGGGTTCCATTCCCGCGAGCAGCTAGCGCCAAGGACGACGGGCTCGACCTCCTCGGCGGATGGTCCTTCTTCCTCTCCGGCGAGTTCTCTGCAGCAGGACGTCATCGCGCGGCGTGTCTCCCCTCCCGCGAGCCCTCTCTATGCAACATGGGTGAGTGCAGCTCTGTTCCCCCTCCGTTTCCCTCTCTGCAGTAGGTCGACGATGTTGAGCATGGGCGCCGCCCTGCCGGAGTTGCACCGGCCGGATGCGCTAGTTGCCGCAGCTCTGCGTGCATGCGTCTTATAGGCGTAGGTTCCGCGCCTTCTATGTAGTGCCGCGAGGGACGTAGCGCATCGCGTGGATGCACGCCATATGCGCCTGCAGGCGAGTGGCTCTGGCGCGCGTCGTCGTCGCCGGCGTCTCCCTGCTCCAGCGACGGCCCATGTTTTCTTTTAAATCTGTTTTGCTCCCTTCTTAGGAAAGAATCCCCACAGTAGCGCAGTGGCATCGAGCATGTTTTCGTTCGCAGCGTCTCGGGTTCGAGACCCAGCGCCCCCCTTTTATTCTCTACGATTTTTGTTCTCCTGTGCTAGCTAGTAGAGCCTGCATATGTGCATTTCTTCCCCTGTTCCAGCAGTAATACTTCACCATCGTAGTGGCAACCGAGCCACTACAGCGCCAGTAGGTCGAGGGTTCAAGCCCCTCGCTTGCCCCTTTTATTTGGGTTTCGTTTCAATTTGTTGCGTTGTCTGCACATGTAGCATAGGTGGGTTACTCCCCTTGTTAGGGCAGTGATCCGAGCCTAGCACAGTGGTGATTGCCCTGTTGTCTTGCAAGAAGGTAGTGGGTTCGAGTCCCCCTACTCCCATGTTAGTTTTTTCCGCTTGTGTTTTTAGTTGCTTGCTGTAGTGTGCCTCTGTCAGTTGGTCCAGAGCCCACATGCCTTACTAGGGGCCCTGGTGAGAACGACCAGTGGGACCCCCTGAGGATTATATAATTTTGTTGAATAGTGTTGTGATGTATTTCCATATCTGGATATTTCAGAAGAGGTATATGCCAAATCTGGCATATCTAGAACAGCCCCTGTTCTTGTTATTAGCAGAGTTTGATCTTGTGTAGTTTTTCCTTTGCTGTTTCTGGTGTTTTTCTGCATGCATATAACGCAGTGTAATATATGGATTTGGGGTAGGAGAACCCAAGGAATCCAATGGAGATAGTCCTGCTGAAGTGTCACTTCATGATGAGGTGGCACCTGTTTACCGATGTAGGATGGTTTAAGTGCATCATTAGGGGTTGGGC
Source organism: Hordeum vulgare subsp. vulgare (assembly GCF_904849725.1). Taxonomy (NCBI): domain Eukaryota; kingdom Viridiplantae; phylum Streptophyta; class Magnoliopsida; order Poales; family Poaceae; genus Hordeum; species Hordeum vulgare. Next base: position 268,017,895 of record NC_058524.1, on the reverse strand, counting down.
ATCCATGCATCATATTGGGTAGTGCATCCTGTTGTGCATGTCTGTGGTGAATATCGTGTGTTGATTCGTGTTTCCATTTGCTTTGTCTCGTTAGAGTTCCGCAAGCGTGTGGGAAAAGTGAGGATCCGTTCGACTAGGTTGGTTCGTCTGCTTCACGGAGGCATTCTTCTTCCAAGAGGGATCTCAGGCAAGATGACCATTTCCCCAGATACCATTACTATCATTGCCATGCTAGTATTACCGTTTCTATCGATTATGTCTCGTTGCCTACCACATGTTAAATATCAGCCTCTCAACCATGCCATGATAACCTTCAACCTGTTCGACCTAGCAAACCACTGATTGGCTATGTTACCGCTTGCTTAACCCTGTTGTTAGCGTTGCTAGTTGCAGGAGTAGTAGCTTTCATGTGATAACATGGGTTCCTTGTCATATCACCATTTTAATGCTATTTAAGTTAATGCACATATATACTTGGTAAAAGGTGGAAGGCTCGGCCTTTCTAGCCTGGTGTTTTGTTCCACCTTTGGCCCCTTAGTTTCGGCTACCAGAGTTATGTTGCATAATTGAGCGCTCCTAACACGATCGGGGTTGTTATGGGGACCCCCTTGATAATTCGTTTTAGATTAAAGCTGGTCTGGCAAGGCCCAACATTGGTACTACATTTGCCCAACATAATAACTTTGTAAATACTGAAAGCATAGGGCGTCATGAACCCGAGGAGTAATTTCACATAATACAGGGGGCCAGTGCTGGTCCAAAACTAGAGTCGTTTGCGGGGCAAACCCGGGGCAACTCGGGAGATTTCTATCAGGCCACCGTACGCTGTGCTTATCCGTCGTGTCCTGAGAACGAGATACGCGGCTCCTATCGGGATCGTCGACACGCCGGGTGGCCTATCGGGATTCCGGTGATGCTTTGGGTAATCTCAGAGTTGAGGTTTCCCACTAAGGAGTCCGACGAGATCGCGAGTGCGTGATCTAGGATTTCTTTGCGGCTTGTGGTAATTTGTGATGGATTAGTTGGAGCACCCCTGCAGGGTTAAATCTTTTCGGAAAGCCGTGCCCGCGGTTATGTGGCAACGTGGAAACTTTGTTTAACACTGGTTCTAGATAACTTGAAGTAACTTAATTAAAATATGCCAACGGTGTGCGTAACCGTGCTTGTCTCTTTCGTGAGTTCCTTCTCCGATCAAGGACACGGTGGGGTTATGTCTGACATAGGTAGGTGTTCAGGATCATTCATTTGATCATCACTAGTTCGCGTCCGATATGCGTAGATCATCCCCCTCTTTATTCTTGTACTCGTAAGTTAGCCACCTCATACATATGCTTAGCCGCTGCTGCAACCTCACCACTTAACCATGCCTCACCTAATAAGCTTTGCTAGTCTTGATACCTTTGGAAATGAGATTGTTGAGTCCCCTGTGGCTCACAGATTACTACAACACCAGTTGCAGGTACAGGTAAAGGTTACGTGACGAGAGCGCGTTGATTGTTCATTTGGAGTTGCTTCTTATTCTTCTTCTTCATCGATCTAGGATGGGTTCCAGGCCGGCAGCCTGGGATAGCAAGGATGGACGTCGTTCTTATTTTCTCGTTTGTTTTCGTTCGTAGTCGGACCCTGCTCTTATTCATGATGTTGATGTATTGTATTGCTGTGACTCTGATGTAGCTTGTGGCGAGTGTAAGCCAATTCTTTATATATATCTCTTCTCTTCACTACATGTACTTGTAACGATATCCATTCTTGTGACACGACGAGATGCGCTTCTATCCCTGACGAGGCCCTCTTGCGAAATTGAGGATAGGGTTGCATCTTGGGCGTGACAAGTTGGTATCAGAGCAGTACCGACCTAGGAGCCCCCTTGATTGATCAAACTTGGCCGGGTCGAGTCTAGTGAAAAACTGCTTTGAGTCTAGTTATATATCGGAGTGTAGGATTCTTTTTTCTCCTCTTCTATGCTTTGGTGAGGAATCTTGATGTAATATTTTAATTCTACTCCTATTCTCACTCAAAAAGAATTTAGGATCACGCGGATATTCTTGGGATCTATATGATGCCGATGTGACGGAGTTGTGTCTTGGTGCCTCCTGTCTGACTTGATTTTCTTTCGGGGAGTTGAGCTCCAGGGGATTCTTGAGCACATCGTTATCATTCAGATTTCTTAGTATCTCAGAACGAAGGATGTTCGTAATTGCTTCAATACTAGTAGTGGCGAGATAACCCCGATGTTCCCAGTACTGGTGCAGATTGTTCGGGAGTACTGCCATACTTTGTATCGTTGTGATCACGAGGGTCTGTTGTAGATGAAGGTCTGAGATTCTGGTTGTGTGTTGACGGATGTGATACAGGTGACGGGTTAGTATAGGAGTTGTGTGATTATTACTCCTTGTATCCGTGTACCAGATTGCATGACCAGATATTTCGGGAATTCATAGGTGGGAATTCAAGTAGTTGCTTATAGGACAATCTTCCAACAAATGCATGATGTTAGGTTGGGGTTCGACATCTAGTGGGTTCGTTTGTTGACGGTCGACTTACAGCGGTTCTCGTTGTGTCTTAAAGAGTCCTTGTAGCTTGCTACGACTCGGGGACGCTTCGTATGTCGGGTGCACTGCCTTGCACTTGATGTCTACTGTAAGGATCGAGCCCGTGCGATCCTGTCCACGAAAATATCGGACGAAATCTTTCTCATGAGTTTGTTCTGGCTTGTTTCATAAGCATCTCCCTTTGTTTTGTTGAATATGGTAATTCAAGTTGCTTCGATGTCAGGTGGTGATTTCAGATCTTTTCTAAGTAGCGTTCTCATATTCATATGAGAGTGCTAATCCTTTTGCTTAATCAAATGTCTTATCAATTCTTTTCAACCGGAGTCATCGTATCAATTCCATTCAACCGGTGTGCTTCACTTCAACTGAATTCAGTCCTCTCTAATTTTTGCAGATCTTTCTCTCAATTCTTTCCGGAGTTCATCTCATCTGTCCCAAGTTGTCTTGGTTTTTCCCCGCCCTCCCACCCTTTTTTCAGTGATTCAATTTTCATCCAAGAGCTTTCTTTTCATTGTGCTTCCGCTATCTGTTCTTTTCTCTCTTACCCAGTGACTCATGGTGAAGATTCTTAGGAGTTCTAGTGCATCATTCCATCAATCTTGTTATTCTTTCCGGTGAATTCAATTCAGTTTTCAGTGTTCTTCATATCCTTTTCATCCTCTAATTCTTTCCTATGTTGGAGATTCTTATCAGCCTATCTTGTTATTCATTCATCTCTTTTCTATCCGGTGCGTTGAAGATATCTCAGAGTTTCTTGTTTTCAGATCTTTCATTATTTTGAGGTTTTCAACCTCATCTACTTTCTTTTGTACCGGTGCAATCTCTCTGTCTATTCAATTGTTTTCAACGGTGGTTTCTTTGAGTGGGCCCATAACCCACAAGTTCTCTCCCAGGATCTTATCTGGCTCTTGTAATCTTTCCGGAGTTCTCTAATTCTTTTCAACTATGACGTAAGTATGAATTTCATCAGTCATATCCCTTCTTCAAGATCAATTTGAATTGTTTCTCGTCTTTGGCTCAACCTTTCATTCTTCATTATTCCGGAGTGTCTCAGTTATTCTTGGTGGTGTTCTCCTCATCATTTTAGCTTTGAAGACAGAAGGGGTGTTTCTCTCAAATCTTGGTTCATTCTCTTGGAGAGTCGTCATTTCAGCCTTGTGCTATCATCTTAATTGTTGTCAATCATGAGTATCTATTTCTTGCTATCCGGTGCATTTCTGTGTTGTTTTCATTCTCGATCCTCCGAAGGCCATCATCCAGAAGATTTTGTTCGTTCTCAGCTTGCAGCTTTCATTCTCAAATTCTTCTCCATTGTTGTCTCTTCGTTCGTCTCTCGATTATCCGGTGCCTTGTTCACAGCTCTCTCTCAGGTGGCTCATGATCTCTTCGTTCTCATGTATCTCCATTAATTCGTGGTGTTCCCATTCAATTCTGAATTCTTACCGGTGCTTCCTTCAATTATGCTTCAAGTGGTGTTTTTCCTCTGTGTCTCTCCAAGAGTCTTTCAAGAAGAATAAGTGGTATGTTAAATCCGTTGCTTGTCATCAATTAAACTTGATGAAGGATAAGCATAACATAATTCTTATTCTTGTTCATACTAATCTGAATTCTTCTTGCGGAGTGCCTCATAATATCAATTCCTTTTTCTCAAGTGTTCTTATCTTTTCTTTTCGGAGTTCTAAGTTTTCTCAAGTATCTCATCGTGAAGCTTCATCGAAGTCTTTGCAAGGCTTCAATCTTATTCTTTCATCCTTCATATCTTTCATCATCCTTTTGATACGGAGGTTCGTCATGATGGTTCTTCAAGGATGTGAATTTTCTCAAAGTGTTCTTCAAGATTCCTGTTGGAGTACCTCAAGTATTCTCTCTCTTCCATTTCTAGTGCTTTGGTCCTTCCTTTGTTCTTTGAGGTGGTACTATAGCATTCTTGTTAGTGTAGGAGCCTCAAATAGATTTCCTTTCAAGAATAAGATAATTAAACCCACCAATTCTATGATCATGAGATATTGCAACCCATGATTTCTTCATTGAGCTATCTTGGTTTGGATTTCACCTAAAGCTTTTCCTATGGGTTGTTGTTATCATGGTGCTTGTCATTAATCCAAGTTCTCAATGCATCCTCTTGGTGTAAGAGATTGTTCATATCTTGTTTCTCCCAAACAATCCTTGTTCCTGTTAGTGGCTGGTTGTCACTTCATTAGTTTGAAAAGGTTTCCATAAGCCCACTACTATCTTGTTCTTTTCGTTGTTGTTTTTCCAACAACTCCGTTCAATTCTTCTTGCAAGGATGCTTGCCAATTTCATTGGAGTTAGTAGTTGTCATTCTCTCTTCATTCTCTTCTTCCGTATGAGCTAGTTCCTATTCTATTGTTCCGGAGGCATTGCGATGTTGCTCTTTTGGGTCTATCATGTTGTTCTGTCAAGATCATGGCGTTCCCCTGTTCTATTTAGTTGTTTGTTATGAATATTGTCTATTTCTTCCATCTTATCGAATGTTTTTGTCCCATTTTCCTACCGAAGTGCTGCCGAAATTTTCCGTGAATTCTTGCTTCTTTCTCATATCATTCCTCATCTCTTTGCAACCTTCAACGATCGTTGGTTTCACTCATTTGTCAAAGAAGCGACTAAATTCTTACATCTTGTTCTTTCTCATCCTCTCCCCCTTTCATTCTTGGATCTCGGGGCAAGAACCTCTTGTAGTATAGTAGAGTTGTGACAGCCCAAATGCAATCCCCCTCCCCTTTTGTATCCTCCTTGCATGGCAACCTTGGCATGTTGGTGTGATGTGGGATGAGCCTAACTTTGTGTCATCATTTCATGTACATCATGCCTTCTTGCATTGCATTCTTTCCCTTTTGTTGTGGTTGTGTTGATGTGGGTGTCCTTGTTGTGATGTGCAAGTGTTGTGTTGATGTGCGTGATTGTTTAGGTGTGGGGGCAACAAGTGCATGTTAAAACCCACATGTTGCTCCATAAGGAGAAAACCCTTCTCTCTCTCTATGTTAATTTGTGGCAAGTTTAAAAGGCTTTGTTTCTCCCCTTTAAAAAAAGATGTTCATCTTTCCCTTAAAAAAATCCTTTTTCATTTTGTGGAGGCAACCCCTCTGGTTTCTACTTTATTTTCCTTTTTATTTTATTTAAAAATCAGAGCCCATTTAAATTAGATGAATATAATTTTGGACTTCTAAAAATGTTCCACTTATTTTTATAAACAGTGGCAACATTTTAAAAGCCCAGTTATATTTTTGATTCCACCAAAACTATTTTCCTTTAGCCCCTGTGATTTGACTTTCGTTGTAATGTTTTATTGGGTAGGCCTTCTCAGTGAGAGAGGGAGCACCAGGCCCAGGTGAGTGCCATCGGCCCAGGCCTGGCTGGCGGCAGCTTCTTCCTCCTTGATCACGTCAGCACGTACGAACCCCCTGACCACCATAGATCATTTCTTCCCTCGATCAGACGGCCCCGAGCGGGTGGTGCGAGATACTTAGCAGCCCCGGACTCTCTGAAACCCTAACCCTCGCCGTTTTCCCCTCCTCCTTCCTCCTAGCGCTGTCGGGGCGAGTTCCCGAGCTCCACCGCACCATGGCCGGCTCAGGCAAGTGCCTGATCCGTGGTAGCCCGACGCCCCCTTCTTCCCCCTCCTCGACCAGGAGCTCGCGGGCGCCCATGGTGTTCCATTCCCGCGGGCAGCTAGCGCCAAGGACGACGGCCTCGACCTCCTCGACGGATGGTCCTTCTTCCTCTCCGGCGAGTTCTCTGCAGCAGGACGTCGTCGCACGACATGTCTCCCCTCCCGCGAGCCCTCTCTTTGCACCCTGGGTGAGCGCAGCGCTGTTCCCCCTCCGTTTCCCTCTCTGCAGTAGGTCGCCGATGTTGCGCGTGGGCGCCACCCTGCCGGAGTTGCACCGTCAGGATGCGCTAGTTGTCGCAGCTCTGCGTGCATGCGTCTTATAGGCGTAGGTTCCGCGCCTGCTATGTAGTGCCGCGAGGGACGTAGCGCATCGCGTGGATGCGCGCCGTATGCGCCTGCAGGCGACTAGCTGTGGCGCGCGTCGTCGTCGCTGGCGTCTCCCTGCTCCAGCGACGCCCCATGTTTTCTTTTAGATCTGTTTTGCTCCCTTCTTAGGCAAGAATCCCCACGGTAGCGCAGCGGCATCGAGCATGTTTTCGTTCGCAGCCTCTCGGGTTCGAGACCCAGCGCCCCCCTTTTATTCTCTACGATTTTTGTTCTCCTGTGCTAGCTAGCAGAGCCTGCATATGTGCATTTCTGCCCCTGTTCTAGCAGTAATACTTCACCATTGTAGTGGCAACCGAGCCACTGCAGCGCCAGTAGGTCGAGGGTTCGAGCCCCTCGCGCGCCCCTTTTATTTGGGTTTTGTTTCAATTTGTTGCATTGTCTGCACATGTAGCATAGGTGGGTTACTCCCCTTGTTAGGGCAGTGATCCGAGCCTAGCTCAGTGGTGATTGCCCTGTTGTCTTGCAAGAAGGTAGTGGGTTCGAGTCCCCCTACTCCCATGTTAGTTTTTTCCCCTTGTGTTTTTAGTTGCTTGTTATAGTGTGCCTCTGTCAGTGGGTCCAGAGCCCACATGCCTTACTAGGGGCCCTGGTGAGAATGACCAGTGGGACCCCCTGAGGATTATATAATTTTGTTGAATAGTGTTGTGATGTATTCCCATATGTGGATATTTCAGAAGAGGTATATGCCAAATCTGGCATATCAAGAACAACCCCTGTTCTTGTTATTAGGAGAGTTTGATCTTGTGTAGTTTTTCCTTTGCTGTTTCTGGTGTTTTTCTGCATGCATATAATGCAGTGTAATATATTGATTTGGGGTAGGAGAACCCAAGGAATCCAATGGAGATAGTAGTTTCCAGTTTTGGGCAGTCCTCCTGAAGTGTCATTAGGGATGTAGGATGGTTTAAGTGCATCATTAGGGATTGGGCATCCATGCATCATATTGGGTAGTGCATCTTGTTGAGCATGTGTTGTGGTGAATATCGTGTGTTGATTCGTCATGATGAGGTGGCACCTGTTTACCGATGTAGGATGGTTTAAGTGCATCATTAGGGGTTGAGCATCCATGCATCATATTGGGTAGTGCATCTTGTTGTGCATGTGCTGTGGTGAATATCGTGTGTTGATTCGTGTTGCTTCGTCTCGTTAGAGTTTCGCAAGCGTGTCGGAAAAGTGAGGATCCGTTCGACTACGTTGGTTCGTCTGCTTCACGGGGGCATTCTTCTTCCAAGAGGGATCTCAGGCAAGATGACCTTTTCCCAGATACCATTAGTATCATTGCCATGCTAGTATTACCGTTTCTATCGATTATGTCTCGTTGCCTACCACATGTTAAATATCAGCCTCTCAACCATGCCATGATAACCTTCAACCTGTTCGACCTAGCAAACCACTGATTGCTATGTTACCACTTGCTTAACCCTGTTGTTAGCGTTGCTAGTTGCAGGAGCAGTTGCTTCCATGTGATAACATGGGTTCCTTGTGATATCACCGTTTTAATGCTATTTAAGTTAATGCACCTATATACTTGGTAAAAGGTGGAAGGTTCGGCCTTTCTAGCCTGGTGTTTTGTTCCACCTTTGCCCCCTTAGTTTCGGCTACCGGTGTTATGTTTCATAATTGAGCGCTCCTAATACGATCGGGGTTCTTATGGGGACCCCCTTGATAATTCGTTTTAGATTAAAGCTGGTCTGACAAGGCCCAACATTGGTACTACATTTTCCCAACATAATAACTTTGTAAATACTGAAAGCATAGGGCGTCATGAACCCGAGGAGTAATTTCACATAATACAGGGGGGGCCAGTGCTGATGGTGTTGGTCCAAAACTAGAGCCGTTTGCGGGGCCAACCCGGGGCAACTCGGGAGATTTCTATCAGGCCACCGTACGCTGTGCTAATCCGTCGTGTCCTGAGAACGATATACGCGGCTCCTATAGGGATCGTCGACACGTCGGGTGGCCTTGTTGGATTAGGTTGACCTTTGACGAGATATCTTGTGCATCGGGATTCCGGTGATGCTTTGGGTAATCTCAGAGTTGAGGTTTCCCACTAAGGAGTTTGGCGAGATCGCGAGTGTCGTGATCGAGGATTTCTATGCGGCTTGTGGTAATTTGTGATGGACTAGTTGGAGAACCCCTGCAGGGTTAAATCTTTTCGGAAAGCCGTGCCCGCGGTTATGTAGCAACATGGAAACTTTGTTTAACACTGGTTCTAGATAACTTGAAGTAACTTAATTAAAATATGCCAACGGTGTGCGTAACCGTGACTGTCTCTTTCGTGAGTTCCTTCTCCGATCGAGGACATGGTGGGGTTATGTCTGACGTTGGTAGGTGTTCAGGATCATTCATTTGATCATCAGTAGTTCGTGTCCGATATGCGTATATCATCCCCCTCTTTATTCTTGTACTCGTAAGTTAGCCACCTCATACATATGCTTAGCCGCTGCTGCAACCTCACCACTTAACCATGCCTCACCTAATAAGCTTTGCTAGTCTTGATACCTTTGGAAATGAGATTGTTGAGTCCCCTGTGGCTCACAGATTACTACAACACCAGTTGCAGGTATAGGTAAAGGTTACTTGACGAGAGCGCGTTGATTGTTCATTTGGAGTTGCTTCTTCTTCTTCTTCTTCTTCTTCTTCATCGATCTAGGATGGGTTCCAGGCCGGCAGCTTGGGATAGCAAGGATGGACGTCGTTCTTATTTTCTCGTTTATTTTCGTCCGTAGTCGGGCCCTGCTCTTATTCATGATGTTGATGTATTGTATTGCTGTGACTCTGATGTAGCTTGTGGCGAGTGTAAGCCAATTCTTTATATATATCTCTTCTCTTGAGTACATGTACTTGTAACAATATCCATTCTTGCGACACGACGAGATGCGCTTCTATCCCTGACGTGGCCCTTGTGCCAAATTGAGGATAGGGTCGCATCTTGGGTGTGACAATTAACTACTAAACAATGGCATTGCTAGGAGTATTGATTTCACACATCATTTTCCAATTGTTGATATTCGAGTTACAACCAACACGGAACCCGAGGAATGAATAATGATCTCGATAAGTATCACTACATCAAGGGCTCATAAGAGATGGTGCAATTCTCACGACATTCTTGACAACAAGAGGGTAATACTCCAGGATATAACAGAACAAAAGCTGGGTTGGCATTTTGATTTGCAGAGTATAACTACTTTGACCCAATCCAAGAAATGGATGAGGTACTGGAGTTTACTTCTCCAGTCAATTGGAAATAGCACAACTTGACAGACCACAGGAATAGAAGACATTGATAACAAGAATGCACAACTACTCTTGACTAACCTCTCAATGATGAAGGTCAAAATACAACTAGATAGGGCCAACTCAAGAGCACATGGTTTCTTGAGTTGTGGATGCATGGATTAGCATGTCGAACGGGTTCGACATAATTCTTCTAGATAACCCATGCAGAAGGGTGAAGTAGGCAGAATCACGATATGGAGTAGAGAACTCATCACGAGCACTCTTGTTATGATCTTTAGTTCACGGAGAACTTCTGCCAAAGATGATTCATGGTGTTGGAAGAATGATATACCATGAACCTTGGGAGCTACAACAAGGTTACTAATCATTCTAAAGGAACTAGCAACACTATCAACAGAGATGAGCAGAATGATCCTTGGATTCAAAGACCCAAAAATAGAATACCTAAAAACTAAATAACATCACGAGATGTTTTTCTAAAATGATGGCCAGAATTATCGCACTCGAAACATAGAGCACATCTAGACTATTTGGTGGTTTTCGAGGTGACATGGTTTCCTAATACTTCAACAATAGGTCGAGGTAATAAAGTACCTCATCACAATGATTAGTGTGCTTTGTGTGGCCAAAGACATTGGAAATAAGAGGAAGGAATTTGCAATTGCATCAGATTATTTGGGAAATTTGGGAAACTCGGACAGCATAACGGCTGTACGGCATGAAATATGAGGCAACGTGCAAGAAACTGACAACATAACCATTGAATTCTTATGAAGACACTAATCCAAGAAGACAACAAATTTTCTATAAGTCTCCAGCATAATAACTCGTCATCCTAATGATTAGATGAAAAAGCCTAATTCTTAAACCCCATAGAATAAAGAAGAGGATGACTCAGAATAAGAATGACACAAGGAAAGGAGTAAAAAGAGCCTTACGTTCCCTTCCACAAACAATTCCCTTATATAACTAAAGAGTTGCTAGACTCAACATCGACCAGTTTGGCTTGGTTATCCTACAGGCAGTCAAGCTCTGATACCAAAGCTGTCGGGACCCCGATCCTGAGTCATAAGAACCCAGCCTGTAACACATCACATCACTTTGCGACCTCACGCATGGTAAACTCCACGGCTACCACCTTGCCTTGGCTGGGACCGTTTGCGTCTTTTGGCTCACGTATATGAATATGTTGCTAGCATTCAAACGACAAAGAACCCGGGTCGACATGACTAGTTATAAACCCAAGCGGTACATCCGTACAGGGACAGGCATACCTAACCCAGCAAGGCAGGTGTCGATCAACAACGTGTGTAGACGAGTCGTAGCAAGCTACAAGGACTCCATTACACCGCGTGACATTTCCCCGAGGGGACAGACACAACAGCAAAGAAGGATACACGCCGGTCAATCAATGTGTCTAGAGCAGTAGCAAGCTACCAAGGCCCGATAGAAGTACAAATAGGCATTTCCCTGTAAAGAGTACTACTAAAGGCACACAACTAGGTGTCGAATCCCACACATATAATGCATTTCATAACATACACACAATATGCACGATATGTGTAGATACAACATAGCATCACAACATAACTCTATGACTCAAGCTTTTATTAAGGACTCATAAGAATCAACATAGTATGATATTACTAACAGGGGTCCCGTGACCCGACTCTCAAGTCATACAAACATCAAGCGGAAGCACAACTTATCTGGGTACAGACATCTACTAAAAGTGGCTGGAAGAGCCTGAAAATCTACTACGACCCTACCAAAGGAGCCAGACCTTTGTCTGGGATTCCCAAGCTATTCCGGTCAACATTGACACATCGCGTAGAACCTTTTAAAGAGACTAAATCCTCTCTGCAAAACATAAATAAAGCAACCGTGAGTACAAAGGTACTCAACAAGACTTACATCAGAACTATCTACATATGCATCATGTTTCAATGAAAGGATTGTGGGGTTTGATTGCAGCAAGCCAGCTTTGACTCTTGGCTAACCTGTACTACGACTACAAGTTCTTTCTTTGAGGTGGGATAGCGCACACGAGTCCACATATTTACCAATTCAATACACCACTATGGATCCACTCTCGTCTCCCTACGAGAAGGCCTTCCATAGCACTCACACTTATTTTCCATGTTTTCGAGTATCCATTTAAATTGTCTATGTACCACGTAATGCTTCCAAGTAGTCCATATCCGAGGACGCGGCTATTCGAACAGATTGATTCACCCTGCAGGGGTATACTTCTTCACACATGCTCTCACCACTTAGCACCATATGCACGTCATGCATCTCGGAAACCTTCAAGCGGAAGCACTGGCGTGGGTGTCGGCCACGACCGTTAACCACACAAGAGCCTAGTCGAGGTTTATTGCCTATTTGAGATTGAACCCGCAAGGATGTCCGGCCGAGGTTTCCTCTACGGCCCCGAACGATGTGCGCAGGGTTCCCAAGCCCACCATCCGGGTGCCACTTGGTACACCTTGCCACTGTGTATCTACCGCAGAGAAGCCTATCCCGTCGGGCAGAGCTAAACACGGCCACCAACACTTTTCCTACAAACACCAGAAACTAATTGCAACTCCTGGACAGGGATCTAGGCAATTAATAAGCCGAGCGGGGTCATATTTCAGGGACGAATGCATGGTAGTATCTTGTCTTGGATAACATACCCATAACTCAGTTCTTAAGGACGGTCCCAATGAGACAACCCACCATGTACTCCTACATGGCCTCTCATCGCTACCTTTACCAAATCGAATTCACACTTTTACTCTCACACTGTAGGACATGAACACAACCATTCCAATTCATCATCGAGATGGATCAGACACGACACGACTCTAAGCATAGCAGGCATCGTAAGCAAGCATGGATGAGTAAGCACAACAAGGCTCAAGCAGTTGCTACTCATGCTCAGTGGTTTCATCTATTTACTGTGACAAAATCAGGTCATGCAGAGGAATGGGTTCAACTACCGATAACATGTAAAGTTGAATCGTGTTTGTCCTAATGCAGTAAAAGGAAGCAGGAGCGAGAGAGTAGGTTTATATCAATATGCTCAAGGGGGTTTGCTTGCGTGACACGTCTGAAGATAGCAATGAGTCTTCATCAATGTCAACGATCACATTGTCGGAACCATCGTCTACCGAGAGGGAACATCACCGGCAAACAAGAAAGGAACAACAATTACTTCACGGAAATGCAACACTATGATGCATGATCAAGAAATGGAGATGAAATGTGACAGGGCCAATATAGCTACCATTTCTTAGGTTGAAGCTGGATTTGAATCAGGATTCAAATACCACTTCAAGCAAGGTATTTTCCAGATACCCTTTTAATTGATTCGACGTGATGCTCAGGTATAACTTGTTTTTAACATGCATGAAGATGGCAATTTGTGGTACTGGTTTTGCTAGCTCAATGTTTGAACATAGTAATTGAAGTGGAATTCAAATAGGAATCAAATTCCAACTCCAAACTTTTTATTAAATTTACCCTAATCATCATTTTGCCTATTTGGTGTTGTTCACTTTCTCAAACCAGCATGAAAATGCCATGATCAGACTCTTTGGATTTTTCTGATCATTTTTCATATATAAATTATTTTTATTGGACTTACAGATTATTTTCTATGATTTTTAGAAGTTTTAGGCATTTTATGGAATTTCTTTTAAATTAGAAAATCCTTTTTTGCGTCACACTCACATCTGTGGTCAACAGGGGCTGGGCCAGGTCAAACCTGACCAGTGGGGTCCACTGGTCAGTGACCAGGGGCTAATCCCCGAGTTGACCAGCCCCTAACTAGGGATTGACCAACCCTGGGGCCCACTATCAGCGGCTAGGGGGTGCTAGTGGGTTAATTAGGCTAGCCACGTCAGACCGCGCCGGAATTCGCTGGCGACGACCAAAACAGTGGCGAGTTCTCGCCGGAGTTGATCAAACTCGCGTAACAGGCATCGGTTTTGGGCGTGGTTTAGTTCTACGGGTAGCTAGCGAAGCGCCGCATCCAAAGGGGAAGGAGCTGGACCAAATGGTCACCGGAATCCACGCCGGCGACGTGGTCTGCGGCGGTTACGACTCGGGCTTCGTCGGGCATGGGGTTGCGGGGCACAGGGAGTCCGGTTGAAGGGACCAGAAGGTTCCTGGAAGCTCTTGGAGCTCGTTCCCGAGCTCGAACACGCGAGTGGGGCACCACAGCAACGGCGACTAGAAGCTCTCGGCCATGGTGGGGAACGGGGCTACGATGCGGGAGAGCTAGGGGAAAGAGAGGGGAAAGAAGCAGTGGCTCACTGTGATTCCATTTTTGGCATCGGGGAGGTCGGAGAGGCTCGGTGGCAGCAGATCGACGGCGGCGACCGACGGTCAGAGATGGGGAAGATGGTGACGATGGCGACAACAGGGGGCCTCTGGGCTTGATTCCGTTGACAAGGAGGAGCAGGGCGTCGAGGCGGTCCTTCTGAGCTTCTTGGAGAGGCGAGGGGAGGCCGCAGGCTATGGCTACGACGGACGGCGGCTTGGTCATGGCGGCTCGGTCATGGCGAGCAGAGGCGAGGAGGAGAGCAAGGGAGGGAATGGGGAGGCTGGCTCGATGGGGACGGCTCTTCTGAGCCTATCCCACTCACGAAGTCGGCGAGGAGGCCAGGCAGGCAGGAGGCGTGGCGCTCTCGCGAGCTCGCCGTCCCCTGCTTCTCCTCTGCCTTCTGGCAAGAGGTAGAAGACAGGGGTGCCCTTGGTGGGCTGGGCCGACCAAGTAGGCGACATGTAAGACTTTTCTCTCTCTTTTTCTTTTTCTGTTTTATTTCTTTTATATCTGCTACATTTGTGTTAAAGAAAATAAAACAACCCAATTGGTAAAACCCTAAAAATAAATATGGGGTATATTTGGAATTTCCAACCCCATATAATTATTTCAGCATTTTTGAGTGATTTAAAATATTTATAATTATTTTGTTTTAATATTTTAGTGGCTTTTGTTAATTGTTTAATATGTCATAATTGTTTGAAAACAAAAATGCATTTCAGAAATGTTCTTTCAACCAATTATAGAAGAATATGAACATTTTTTAAAGTCACTTTGGTTCCTTTAAAAACACTACTATTTGAATTTGTTTTGATAAATGAGTTGCTAGGGTTTTGCTAGTCCAAGTTTGACAACTTTTGGGTTTAACATGATGCATGATGATGATGCAGCTAACCACAAACAATTATTCCAAGGCTGTGACACGGGTGCGCAGAGGTGACAATGCTCAATCTTGCCATTAATGCATCTGCCAATGAAAAGGGCAAAATAATGCAAGGCGGGAAAATGAATGCTCCCCATGGTAGCCTGCATAATATCTCTAGTTTCTCCAACAATTCTACCAGAGAAAAAAATCTCTAACCGAAGATTTAGGAGGATCACTGAGACTACCCCAAATAGGTATCTTGAAAATTCTATTGAAATCCTCTAAATCCATGGTATACGATTTTTCATAGAGATCAAACACTACAGATGTATCGCGGCCAACTAAAAATTTGAATCTACGAACAAAAGAGGCAGTGAGAGCAACATACTGTTCACATTTATCGGAGATGAATTCTTCGAGTCCGACATTGTGAACAAGTGTATCAAACTCGTCTTTGAAACGTGCCTCAATCATGAATTCATCAGAAGGCCATTCACATGGTTGTACCTGTGCGTTCCTTGGTTGGTAAGGATCGGGCTCCCGAATCGCAAGACGGGGACCTCTCTTGCTTGAGGAACCACCATGATAGTTTCTCATGAACATCTTCCTTTTCTGAAATTTTTAGTGACCCAAAGGAAAAATGAACAAGGCTCAACTAAACTCATAGCAACTACTTCGACAAGTGCCTAGAGACCATATTACGCATCAAAACTACTTGGGACCAACTAAAATTAGCATGCAAAGCTCAAGAACATGGTCACCAAGGCAGCAAAAATACGCAATGTCTAAGGCTCTAGAGCAAAAACTAATTGGACCAATGGAGGAGTCATTAGCAAGGAGTAATTTCCCCAAAATAGTTCGGAGAATGGTGCTTGGAGGAAAGAGATCGAAAATCCCAGCAAGAGGAGCAAGAACACGGGTTTGAGCTGCGAAACGATTTTTTCTGGAGGTAGGAGAAGAAGATGAGAGCAAGAATGAGTGGAGGGGGTGCACGTGGGCCCCACAAGCCAGGTAGGCGCGGTCAGGGGGGTGCCCGCGCCTCCAGGGCTTGTGGCCCACTGGTGCAGCCCCCGAACAAGCTCTTTGTCCCAGTATTTTTCAAAAAATCCAGAAAAAATCGTACTTGATTTTCAGGACGTTCGGAGAACTTTTATTTTCGGGGTACTTCTCTCCGGGACGCTAAAACAGAAAACAGGGAAAACTAAACTAAACCTATCATTTTTCTTCTAAGGCACCGAAGGTGAAAGCTTGGAACAGAGGTTTGTGACTCCTCGATTCATCCATCTCATGGTCATCGAAAGAAATCCATTAATGAGGTTGATCAAGTCTTCTTAACAAACCTTTTCAAATCGCAAAAGAGAATGGAGAATTTTCGAATAGTCACTAGGTCACCTCAATGGGGATATGTTTCTCCCCAACAAGCAAATCATACTTTATCTTGACACGAGGTAAAGGGCATTCAAAGCTCCCAATAAGAATCGATGAAGTTTTTTCGATAGCATTGATATAATGTACTCGATATTGTTTCTTCGGAAAGTGCACCGTATGCTCCTTGCCGTTGACATGGAAAGTGACATTGCCTTTGTTGCAATCAATAACAGCCCCTGCAGTGTTTAAAAAGGGTCTTCCGAGGATGACCGCCATGGCATCGTCCTCGGGAATATCCAAGATAACAAAGTCTATTAAAATAGTGACGTTGGCAACTACAACAGGCACATCCTCGCAAATGCCGATAGGGAAAGCAGTTGATTTGTCGGCCATTTGCAAAGGGATTTCAGTGGGTGTCAACTTATCCAGTTCAAGTCTACGATAAAGAGAGATAGGCATAACACTAACACCGGCTCCAAGGTCGCATAAAGTTGGTCTAACGTAGTTTCCTTTAATGGAGCAAGGTATATTGGGCACTCCGGGATCACCTAGTTTGTTGGGAGTTCCACCCTTGAAGGTATAATTATCAAGCATGGTGGAAATCTCAACCTCAGGTATCCTCCTCTTATTAGTAACAATATCCTTCATGTACTTACCATACAGAGACATTTTGAGCATATCTGTCAAACGCATTTGCAGAAACACAGGTCTAATCATTTCAACAAATCGCTCAAAATCCTCATCATCCTTTTTCTTGGATGGTTTGGGAGGAAAGGGCATGGGTTTCTGAACCCATGGTTCCCTTTCTTTACCATGCTTCCTAGCAGTGAAGTCGTTCTTATCGTATCTTCTATTCTTAGGCTGTGGGTTATCAAGACCGTGGATCTTTTCGATAGGTGGTACATTTTTGACATCTTCAGATTTAATGCCTTTCTCTCGCATAGATTTCTTAGCTTCTTGCATATCTTCAGGACTGAGGAATAGAATACCTCTTTTCTTCGGAGTTGGCTTAGGAGGTGGTTCGGGAATAGTCCAAGCATTCTCATTGCACAAGATGTTATTCAGTAGAATCTTAGCTTGTTCTACAGTTTGTTCCCTAAAAACACAACCAACACAACTATCTAGGTGGTCTCTAGAAGCATCGGTAAGTCCATTATAGAAGATATCAAGTATTTCATTCTTCTCAAGAGGGTGATTAGGCAAAGCATTCAGTAGCTGGACGAGCCTCCCCAAGCTTGTGCGAGACTCTCTTCTCCAGCTTGAGCAAAGTTGTATATTTCCTGCAAGGTAGCTTGCTTCTTACGGGCAGGGAAATATTTTTTAGAGAAGTAGTAGACCATATCCTGGGGGCTACGCACACAACCAGGAGCAAGAGAAGTGAACCAAGTCTTAGCATCATCCTATAGCGAGAAAGGAAACAGCATGAGGATATAGTAGTGACGGATCTTTTGCTCACTAGTGAATAGTGTGGCTATATCGTGCAGTTTGGTAAGATAGGCTACAGCCATTTCAGACTCATAACCGTGAAAAAGATCAGATTCGACCAAAGTGATTAACTCAGGGTCGACAGAGAATTCATAATCCTTATCGGTCACAAAGATATGCGAACTAGCAAATTTTGGGTGGTATTTCATCCTAGCGTTTAGAGATTTTTCTTTCCACTTGAGCAGTAGTTTCTCAACATCATAGCTATCCTTACACGCAAGAAAGTCCTCAACTATCTCTCCCTCCATAACATAACGCTCAGGCATATCAGGCAATTCAGGTCTAGGAGAGCTAGTTCTAGCAGGCAAAATAGCAGGTTCTACTTCAATAGTATCAGCAGTTTCAGAAGTATCATCACATCTAGCAGCAACTCTAGCAATTTGTGCATCAAGGAATGCACCTAGTGGCAAAGCAGTATCAAGCATAGCATCATCAGGCAAAGCAGTATCAAGCATGGCATCATCAGGCAAAGCAGTATCAAGCATAGCATCATCAGGCAAAGCAGTATCAAGCATGGCATCATCAGGCAAAGCAGTATCAAGCATAGCATCATCATAAGCATCATGGGCAGCAGAAATAGCATCATCAAGCACAGGCGACATATCAAGATTTCTAGCAGGAGGTGATGTCGCAAACTTACTCATAACTGAAGGTGAATCAAGTGCAGAGCTAGATGGCAGTTACTTACCTGTCCTCGTAGTTGAGGGCAAGACTTTAGTTGTTGGATCTATCGGATTCCTCATAGTGACCACCAGACGTAGATCCCAAGTGACTTAGAGAATATAGCTGTGCTTCCCCGGCAACGGCGCTAGAAAATAGTCTTGATAACCCACAAGTATAGGGGATCGCAACAGTTTTCAAGGATAGAGTATTCAACCCAAATTTATTGATTCGACTCAAGGGGAAGCGAAAGAATATTCTCAAGTATTAGCAGTTGAGTTGTCAATTCAACCACACCTGAAAGATTTAGTGTCTGCAACAAAGTATCAGTAGCAAAGTAGGGTGATAGCAGCAGTAGCAACAGTAACAGTAGCAGCAAAGTAACAGCAGTAGCAACAGAGTAACAGCAACAACAGTGACATCAGTAGCGGCAAAGTAACGTAGCAAGGACCAGTAGGAAAAACTCGTAGGCATTGGATCGGTGATGGATGATTATGCCGGATGCTATTCATCATGTAACAGCTATAACACGGAGAGATATGTAACTAGCTCCCGTTCGTCAATCTAATGTAGGCATGTATTCCGCATGTAGTCATACATGCTTAGGGAAAAGAACTTGCATGACATCTATTGTCCATCCCTCCCGTGGCAGCGGGGTCCTAATGGAAACTACGGGATATTAAGGTTCTCCTTTTAATAAAGAACTGGACCAACACATTAACACTTGGTGAATACATGAACTCCTCATACTATGCTCATCTCCGGGAGTGGTTCCGGCTATTGTCACTCCAGGGTTGCCGGGTCATAACACATAGTAGGCGACTACAACTTGCAAGATAGGATCTAAAACACACATATATTGGCGACAACATAATAGGTTCATATCTGTAATCATGGCACAAGTGCTCTAGTGACAAGCATTAAGCATGGCAAAGTAGTAGCAACATCAATCTCAGAACATATTGGATACTAGGGATCAATCCCCGTCAAAACTAACTCGATTCATGATAGATCTCATCCAACCAATTACCGTCCAGCAAGCCTATGATGAGATTACTCACGAACGGTGAAGAGCATCATGGAATTGGCGATGGAGGAAGGTTGATGATGAGATGGCGACGATCTCCCCTCTCCGGAGCCCAGAACGGACTCCAGATCTGCCCTCCAGATGAAGAGCAGGAGATGGCGGCGCCTCCGTATCGTAAAACGCGATGAATCTTTCTCCCTGATTTTTTCGGATGAAACATACTATATAGAGATGGATTGAGAGGCAGTGGAGCGTCGTGGGCTCCACAAGCCTGCTAGGCGCGGCCAAGGGGGCCCGTGCCTGGTGGGCTTGTGGGCTCCACGCTCCACGTCCTCCGCTGATTCTTGCGTCAGTATTTTTCATTAATTCCAGAAATATTCTCTCTAAATTTTCAGGTCATTTCGAGAACTTTTATTTCTGCGCAAAAACAACACCATGACAATTCTACTGAAAACAGTTAGTCCGGGTTAGTTCCATTCAAATCATGCAAATTAGAGTCTGAAACAAGGGCAAAAGAGTTCGGAGAAGTAGATACGACGGAGACGTATCAGCTCCTCACCAACTATGATATTTTACTGATTCCAGTTTCCTCGTGTTTTGAGTTGTTGAACACTCAAGGACACCGATGATTTAATCGCGTACGCTTGGCGATTCCACAACTCTTAGTAATCTTCTTTGCTTATGAGTTTGTACTTGATCATGTCATCCCAAGCTGTTAGGCTACATCATTATCGTCATGATGGAGCTTGACCATGCTATCATTGTTGGTTACATCGAGCTTTAAACATCATGTTGGTTGTCTTGAAAGGCAACCTCGATTCTAAGCTAGCAGTCTTATCTGTGGTTCCAAAAACTTTTTACTTCACCATTCCTTTGCTTGATGTCGTCGTTGATCGATTACATCTCCATGGATATTCTTGACAAATGTGTCGTGATCATCATGAGCATTTTGAGCTCTTCGAGGTTATCAATCAAATTCATGATGAGGAACACCATCCTTGCCCCTCGATGACTTGTGATATCATCGACAACCTTTTTGCCTTCCCTCCAACACAAACTCGTTCATGTTTTGTGTTGTCCCTTAAGGTACTTACTATTCGGCTTATGTTATCTTCAACCTTGGGGTATTACCATCTTTTACATCAAGAATGTTGTGAGAATTGACGCACGTCTTAAGAATTCTTGATATAGTGATACTTCTCGCTATCACCATTCGTTTCTTGGTCCCCATGTTGTTTCTATCCGGATTACCAACAAGTGAACTCTGATGTGTGATTCCAATGCTTCTGGCAACCCTATTGCTTTGAAGTTAATGGCTAATGTTTCCATTCTTTGTGTGTTGGTTGTTGACTCACCATTCTAGCATTGGTCGTGCTACTCATCCCGTATCTCCGAGTGCACCCTTCAATCAATGTTAAAATTGTTGATGTTTCCTAGAGCATTCGTCATTATATCGTTTGATCTGACTAATGCTATCCCATTGATCTTATAATTTTGGAAATTCATCCCTATCGGAATCTTGAGGGATTGTTGCTGAGCCCATCGACCACACCCTAAACTTCTCCAAGGTTCATGATGAAACTTTTGAACGCATTATCCTTCTGCCTAGATCATGAATAATATGTTTGATAGAAGAAGTGTATTCCCAAGGTTCATGTGCATTCCTGCCGTCGTGAATATGGGAAAGTTTTGTTTCGCTGCCTGTGGGGTGATCCGAAATCATTCACGCATGTGTGAGGTGTTATATGTTTTGAAGATTTGTCATCTTCACTTCATATAACTTCGCTTAGCACCCCAAGCCACTGACTGATTTGATCAAGGAAAATAAGTTCCTTCATAAGAGCTAAGCCAGGCTTACACAAGGACCTTGATATCCTCGACAATGGTTCCTAAATCAGAACTTGGTTGGTAAAATCCCATGTGGGCACGAATGTATTGAAATTGTGTTCATGTGTCTTAAAATCCATCTCACGATTCAAGACTTGCTTCCATAGTTCATATCCCGAGGATCTTGCATCACCATCTTGGCAAAAAAAATTGCCCCCTTTTCTTCTCAGGCATCCCGAGTCTGAGGTATCCTGACACCAACCAGATCTGAATCTCGGGCTGATATGATGGCTGGAATATTTTCCAATAATTTTAACTTTGGTCTTTATGTAACCCGGTACGGTGGTGTCTTATCTAGCAAACCAAGCCGAAGGACCTATTGTTATATTATCTTCCTTAACAAGATTCGCCATTCTTCCATGACAAAATTGTATGACTTATTTTATAAGGTGTTCCCGATGGATCTGTTGTGTACCCAAAGTCCGCCCTTTACCTTATGACCATCTCGATGCTACGTCGAAGCACAGATGTGGTACGTCAAATGTCAACAGGAACATTGGAAGCGCAGTGCTAAATTGTTCTTGAACAATTATCCAACCAGCGTTGTAAGAGTAAACATCATGATTCTTCTTGACCTTATACCTATATGACTATCTACTTGCTATCCTTTCATGGACATCATGCTCTGCTTGTCCTTGGCAAGGTTATACTCTTGATAATTGTGTTTAAACACATTTTCCTTTCCATTAGCCTCTTTAACCTTTTCTTGTAATCTAATGTCACGCCCAAGATGCGATCCTATCCACAATTTGGCACGAGAGCCTCGTCAGGGATAGAAGCGCATCTCGTCATTTCGCAAGAATGGATATTGTTACAAGTACATATACTGAAAAGAAGAGATACATAGAATTGGCTTACACTCGCCACAAGCTACATCAGAGTCACATCAGTACAATACATAAACATCATGAAGAAGAGCAGGGTCCGACTACGGACGAAAACAAACGGGAAAAGAAGAACGATGTCCATCCTTGCTATCCCAGGCTGCCGGCCTGGAACCCATCCTAAATCGATGAAGAAGAAGAAGCAACTCCAAATGAACAATCAACGCGCTCGCGTCAAGTAACCTTTACCTGTACCTGCAACTGGTGTTGTAGTAATCTGTGAGCCACAGGGGACTCAGCAATCTCATTTCCAAAGGTATCAAGACTAGCAAAGCTTAATGGGTGAGGTATGGTTAAGTGGTGAGACTGCATCAAGCGAGTAAGCATAATATGAGGTGGCTAACTTACGAGTACAAGAAATAAGAGGGGGAAGATCTACGCATAGCGGACGTGAACTACGGTTGATCAAATGAATGATCCTGAACACCTACCTACGTCACACATAACCCCACCGTGTCCTCGATCGTACAAGGAACTCACGAAAGAGACAGTCACGGTTACGCACACAGTTGGCATATTTTAATTAAGTTGATTTCAAGTTATCTAGAACTGTGTTAAACAAAGTTTCCACGTTGCCACATAACCGCGGGCATGGCTTTCCGAAAATATTTAACCCTGCAGGGGTGCTCCAACTAATCCATCACAAATTACCACAAGCCGCATAGAAATTCTCGATCACGAAGCTCGCGATCTCGTCGGACTCCTTAGTGGAAAACCTCAACTCTGAGATTACCCAAAGCACACCGGAATCCCGATGCACAAGATATTTCGTCAAAGGTAAAACTAATCCAGCAAGGCCGCCCGACGTGTCAACGATCCCGATAGGAGCCGCGTATCTCGTTCTCAGGACACGATGGATGGAACTAGCTATGAGTGCCAAACCTCGAGTTTCCTCGCGGTGGCCCCGCAGGCAGACCGTTTTGGACCGACACTCATGAGGAGCACTGGCCCGGGGGTTGATTAAATATCCATGGGTGCCGGCGTTTCCTATGCAATTTTATTAGGTTATTAGACAAATGTAAAACCAATGTTGGGCCTTGCCAGACCAGCTTTAATCTAAAATGAATTATCAAGGGGGTCCCCATAACAACCCCGATCGTGTTAGGAGCGCTCAATTATGGAACATAACACCGGTAGCCGAAACTAAGGGGGCAAAGGTGGAACAGAACACTAGGCTAAAAAGGCCGAGCTTTCCACCTTTTACCAAGTATATAGGTACATTAATTTAAATAACATTTAATAGGGTGATATAACAAGGAACCCATGTAATCACATGGAAGCAACTACACCTGCAACTAGCAACGCTAACAACATGGTTAAGCAAGCAGTAACATAGCCAATCAGTGGTTTGCTAGGTTGTGAACAGTTGAAGGTTTCATGGCATTGTTGAGAGGCTGATATTTAACATGTGGTAGGCAACGAGACATAGCAACAGAAACAATAATACTAGCATGGCAATGGTAGTAATGGTATCTGGGGAAATGACCATCTTGCCTGAGATCCCGCTTGGAAGAAGAACAACTCCGTGAAGCAGACGATCCGATGTAATCAAACGGTTCCTCACTTTCCGACACGCTTGCGGAACTCTATCAAGACAGACGAAACCGGAAACAAAGATCAACGGAGATATTCACCATGGCAAATGCATGACATGATGCACACCCTAATATGATGCATGATCAGATCAAAATGCAAGGCATGGCATGACAATTCACCTCACACAAACACTACACATTAAGTGAAGCTCGATATGCAACGAGTTGCATATCGACGAAACTCCACATTTAATTGTTTAGTTCACTCCCGTTATATACACGACAATATTTTATGTTGTTAGACATGGCAAGGGGTGAAGTAGGTGATTCTACATGGCATCCTAGTCGGTTAACTCACGGAACATAGAACGGAGCTACGGAAACAGGAAACATGCAACACAGGAAATTATGCCACGAATGTGACAATGCATGCGAGTTCATAACAACACTGGCAAAAGAAGCATGTGTCGCCATGGCGAACGAAAGGGAACCATGGCAGCAAAACGGAAACGATGCCACGGCAACGTTTCGGTCTCGAAAACTCGAGGAGATACCGGTGCCAACAAATAGGGAGCGCGTGCGTGTCATGCCAAATAAAGATGGGGTGATCCCGGTTACCGGGTTCCCATGTCTTGAGGGCACGACGAAAGAGGGACAACGTGCAACGAGAAAACATATATGGCTCCAACACACGGTTACATCTCATACATCACATGCACTCGGTTCACGACAACGTTCCAACGGTATACCTTCAAAGCGTGCGTATCGGAGCGGTTCGAGTTGATGCGATGTAGCTGAACAAAGGTCGTCGTGGACGTCGTGGAAGTCGTGGTACTCGCGACCTTGTCGACGGTAGTTGTACACTTGGCATTGTGGTACACGGGTCTTCGCGTCGGTAGTCGTACACTGTTCGCGAAGAACTTGATGAGTTTGATGTCCTTTTCAAGTCGTGGTGGAACTTGGGCAGGGGCCACCGATACAACGGAGGCGATGAACTCGAGGTCCTCCTGGCGGGTCAAGGCGGCGGGCATGGTACAACAGTGGCTAACAACAAGCAAGCAACAACAAGCAAGCAAGCAGACACAGCAACAGCAGCAAGCAACGCAGCAGCTACAGGCAACAACGACAGCAGCAAGCAACGCAACAACTAGCAGGCTACAACAACAGGCAACGGCGACAGCAGCAAGCAGCAAGCAGCAAGCAGCAAGCGGTAGCAGCAGCCAACAACGACAGCAGCAAGCAGCAAGCGGCAGCAGGAGCCCACAACGACAGCAACAAGCAGCAAGCGCCAGCAGCAGCCTACAGCGACAGCAGCAAGCAGCAAGCAGCAACAGCAGCCAACAGCGACACCAAGCAGCAATGGCAACAGCAAGCGGCAACGGCAGCAAGCAACACAACAACAACTAGCATCAGCGGCAGCAGGAGGGAACACAACAGCAACTGGCAACGGAAGAGCTGCATGGCGCACAGGGCGACACGGGAGGCCAAGGGCGGCGGCGCACCGGAAGGAGCCGAGAGGAGTCGAGAGGATCCCGACGTCGCCGGGGAAGGCACGGGGTGGCGCTGGAGGGGCTACGGCAGGGGCGACCTCGGTCCAGCGCGGAACCTGGGCGCGATGGAGGGACCGATCTGGCGGCGGGGGGCGCGCAGCTCGGTCCGGCGAGGCCCCACGGCGGCGCGGCGAGGGGAACCCTGGGAGGAGGTCGCTAGGGACGCTGGCGGCGAGGGCTTGGCGAGCGGCAAGCGGAGGCGGGTGCTGCGGGAGGAGAAGCTGGGAGGCGGAGGGGAGAGGTGAAATCGGGACTGGGAGGCTGCATGCACGGCGCGACGAGGGAGGAAGACGACACTATCGGGAGGAGAGGGAGATGGGATCGAGCAGAGCTCTCCCTGGCGCTAGGGCTAGCGGAGGCGCAGGGGCCTTGGGCCGGCTGGAGGCCCAAGTGGCCAGCTGGCTACCCTCTTTCCCGCTAATAAAATAAATGCCTAGCACAAAATAAAATAGCCGGTTATAAAAAAGGAAACCACAACCAAAAGAAAAAGAATTTAACTAAAACAAAAATACTTTTGGGCTCCTTAAAACAAGCTCCAACTTATAAAAATAGATTGGGATCTTTTGAAGAATAAAAATAAAACCCTTTTTAATAAAGTTAGGCGCTAGTTTTAAATAAAACAAAAGGGAAAAAATATAAAGTTAAAACCAGAGGGTTGCCCCAAATGATAAGAATATTTTTAAAAGAGGAGGAACATTTATTTAAGCAAAATCAGAAACTGGAATTGCCTCAAAAGAATTAGGAGAGGAGAGAAGAGTTCCTATTGCACTAGAGATTTAAAGCACTCGAAGCACTCACAACTCAAAACACACACACGCAACAGATGATGCAAGATGCCATGATGCAAACTACATGATGATGCCATTGGGATCAACCACGAACTCATTACCATCACAATGTTGCCAAACAAGGAAATAATAACAAAAGGGGGAAGGATCGCATTGGGGCCGTCACAACTCTCCTACACTACAAGAGGATCTCGACCCGAGATCCAAGAATGAACGTGGAAGAGGATGAGAAAGAAGAGGTAAAACTTAATTCCTTCTTTGACAAACGAGTGAAACCAACGATCCTTGAAGGTTGCAAAGCGACAAGGAATGATATGAGAAACAAGCAAAATTCACGGAAAATTTCGGCAGCACTTCGGTAGGAAAATGGGACAAAAAATCGATAAGATGGGAGAATTAGACAATATTCATAACAAACAACTAAATAGAACAAGGGAACACCACAATCTTGACACAACAAGATGTAAGACCCAAAAGAGCAACATCGAAATGCCTCCGGAGCAATAGAATAGGAACTAGCTCATACGAAAGAAGAGAATGAAGAAAAGAATGACAACTATTATCACAATAGAATTGAAGAGCCTCCGAACAAGAAGAATTGACGTAGTTGTTGGCAAAAAAACAACGAAAGAACAAGCTTGTAGTGGACTTATGGAAACCTTTTCAAACTAATGAAGTGACAACCAGCCACTAATAGAAACAAGGATTGATTGGGAGAAACAAGATATGAACAATTTCTTACACCAAGAGGATACACTGAGAACTTGGATTAATGACAAGCACCATGATAGCAACAATCCATAGTAAAAGCTTTAGGTGAAAACTAAACCAAGATACTCAACCCAGAAATCATGAGTTGAAAAAAAATAACTCATGATCATAAAATTGGTGGGTTTAATTATCTCATTCTTGAAAGGAAATATCTTCGAGACTCCTACACTAACAAGAATGCTATAATACCACCTCAAAGGATAAGGAAGAACAAATGCACTTGGAAATGCAAGAGAAGAAAACTTGAGGTTCTCCAATAAGAATCTTGACGAACACTTGAGAATGAATTGATATCATGAGCCACTCCGGAATAAGAATTGGGATCACTTTGATGCAACAAGAATAAGAATTATGTTATGCTCATCCTTCATAAATTAAATTGATGACAAACAACGGATTTAGCAAACGACTTATTCCTCTTGAAAGAATCTTGAAGAGACAGAGAGATAACCACCACTTGAAGCAAAATTGAAGGAAGCACCGGTAGGAATTCACAATTGAATGGGAACACCACAAATCAATGCAGATACATGAGAATGAAGAGATCAGAAGCCACCTGAGAGAAAACATTGAACAAGGCGCCGGAATAATTGAGAGACGAACGAAGAGACAACAATTGAGCAGAATTTCAGGATGAAAGCTGAAAGCTGAGAACGAAGAAATCTTCTAAAATGATGGCCTTCGGAGGATCGAGAATGAAAACAACTCAGAAATGCACCGGATAGCAAGAAAGCGATTGCTCAAGATTGACAACAATTAGGATGATGGCACCAAGCTGAAATGACGAAAAATGGACCAAGATTTGAGAGAAACACTCCTTCGGTCTTCCAAACTGAAAACATAGCAAAAGCACCATCACGAAAAACTTAGACACTCCGGAATAACTAAGAATGAAAGGTTGTGCCAAAGACGAGAAATAATTAAAATTGATCTTGAAGAAAGAATATGACTGATGAAATTCATACTACGTCATAGTTGAAAAGAATTAATGATCTCCGGGAAAATATTAAAAGAGCCAGGAAAGATCGTGGGAAAGAACCTGTGGGTTATGGGCCCACTCAAAGAAACCATCGTTGAAAAGATTGCTAGAAAGAGAGATATTGCACCGGTATAACGAAAACTAGATGAGGTTAGCACCTCGAAATAATGAAAGATCTGAAAACAAGAAACTCTGAGATATCTTCAACACACCAAATAGAAAAGAGAGGAATGGATAACAAGATAGGCTCATAAGAATTTCCAACATAGGAAAGAATTACAAGGATGAATAGGATATAATGAACAAGGATAACTTGAAATGAATTCACCGAAAAGACAACAAGATTGAATAAAGAAGAACATGGAGCTCCTGAGAATCTTCACAATGAATCACCGGATACAAAACGGAAGAAGATAGCGGAAGCATCACTGAATAGAAAGGCACTTGGATGATGACTGAAACATTGAAGAAAATGGTGGGAGGGCGGGGAAAACAAAAGACAACTTGGAACAGATGAAATGAACTCCGGAAGACATGAGAGATTGATCTTGCAAATCTTGGAGAAGATTGAATTCACATGAAGATAAGCACATCGGTTGGAAAAGAATTGACAAGACAACTCCGGTTGACAAGAATTGATAAGACAATTGATTAAGCAAAAGGATTAGCACTCTCATATGAATATGAGATCACTACTTATAAAAGATCTGAAATCACCACTGACATCGAAGCAACTTGAATTACCATATTCCAAAAAACAAAGGATGCGGCTTACGAAACAAGCCAGAACAAACTCATGAGAAAGATTTCGTTCGATATTTTCATGGACAGGATCGCACGGGCTCGATCCTTAGAGTAGCCATCAAGTGCAAGGTACTGCACCCGACATACGAAGCGTCCCCGAGTCGTAGCAAGCTACAAGGACTCTTTAAGACACAACGAGAACCGCTGTAAGACGACTGTCAACAAACGAATCCACTAGATATCGAACCCCAACCTAACATCATGCATTTGTTGGAAGATTGTCCTATAAGTAACTACTTGAATTCCCACCTAAGAATTCCTGAAATTTCTGGTCATGCAATCTGGTACACGGTTACAAGGAGTAATATGTCACACGACTCCTATACTAACCCGTCCAATGTATCACATCCGTCAACACACAACCAGAATCTCAGACCTTCATCTACTAAAGAACCTCGTGATCACAACGATACAAAGTATGGTAGTACTCCCGAACAATCTGCACCAGTACTGGGGACATCGGGGTTATCTCGCCACTACTAGTATTGAAGCAATTACGAACATCCTTCGTTCTGAGATACTAAGAAATCTGAATGATAACGATGTGCTCGAGAATCCCCTGGATCTCAACTCCCCGAAAGAAATCAAGTCAGACAGGACGCACCAAGACAGAACTCCGTCACATCGACATCATATAGATTCCAAAAATATCCGCGTGATCCTAAATTTTTTTTGAGTGAGAAGAGGAGTAGAATTGAAATATTACGTCAAGATTCCTCACGAGAGCATAGAAGAGGAGAAAAAAGAATCCTACTCTCCGATAGATAACTAGACTCAAAGTAGTTTTTCACTAGACTCGACTCGGCCAAGTTCGATCAATCAAGGGGGCTCCAAGGTCGGAACTTGGCTCTGATACCAACTTGTCACGCCCGAGATGCGATCCTATCCTCAATTTGGCACGAGGGCCTCGTCAGGGATAAAAGCGCATCTTGTCGTGTCGCATGAATGGATATGTTACAACTACATGTACTAAAAAGAAGAGATATATAGAAGTGGCTTACACTCGCCACAAAATACATCAGAGTCACATCAGTACAATACAAAAACATCATGAAGAAGAGCAGGGTCCGACTACAGACGAAAACAAACGAGAAAAGAAGAACGACGTCCATCCTTGCTATCCCAGGCTGCCGGCCTGGAACCCATCCTAGATCGATGAAGAAGAAGAAGAAGCAGCTCCAAATGAACAATCAACGCGCTCGCGTCAAGTAGACTTTACATGTACCTGCAAATGGTGTTGTAGTAATCTGTGAGCCACAGGGGACTCAACAATCTCATTTCCAAAGGTATCAAGACTAGCAAAGCTTAATGGGTGAGGTATGGTTAAGTGCTGAGACTGCAGCAAGCGACTAAGCATAATATGAGGTGGTTAACTTACGAGTACAAGAAATAAGAGGGGGAAGATCTACGCATAGAGGACCTGAACTACGGTTGATCAAATGAATGATCATGAACACCTACCTACGTCACACATAACCCCACCGTGTCCTCGATCGTACAAGGAACTCACGAAAGAGACAGTCACGGTTACGCACACAGTTGGCATATTTTAATTAAGTTAACTTCCAGTTATCTAGAACCAGTGTTAAACAATGTTTCCACGTTGCCACATAACCGCGGGCACGACTTTCCAAAAAGATTTAACCCTGCAGGGGTGCTCCAACTAATCCATCACAAATTACCACAAGCCGCATAGAAATCCTCGATCACGAAGCTCGCGATCTCGTCGGACTCCTTAGTGGAAAACCTCAACTCTGAGATTACCCAAAGCATCACCGGAATCCCGATGCACAACATATTTCGTCAATGGTAAAACTAATCCAACAAGGCCGCCCGACGTGTCGACGATCCTGATAGGAGCCTCGTATCTCATTCTCAGGACACGACGGATGGAACTAGCTATGAGTGCCAAACCTCGACTTTCCTCGCGGTGGCCCCGCATGCAGACCGTTTTGGACTAACACTCATAAGGAGCACTCGCCCAGGGGTTGATTAAATATCCGCGGGTGCCGGCGGATCCCTATGCAATTTTATTAGGTTATTAGACAAATGTAAAACCAATGTTGGGCCTTGCCAGACCAGCTTTAATCTAAAATGAATTATCAAGGGGGTCCCCATAACAACCCCGATCATGTTAGGAGCGCTCAATTATGGAACATAACATCGGTAGCCAAAACTAAGGGGGCAAAGGTGGAACAAAACACCAGGCTAGAAAGGCCGAGCCTTCCTCCTTTTACCAAGTATATATGTGCATTAATTTGAATAACATTTAATAGGGTGATATAACAAGGAACTCATGTAATCACATGGAAGTAGCTGCACCTACAACTAGCAACGCTAACAACATAGCCAATCAGTGGTTTGCTAGGTTGTGAACAGTTGAAGGTTTCATGGCATTGTTGAGAGGCTGATATTTAACATGTGGTAGGCAACGAGACATAGCGACAGAAACGATGATACTAGAATGGCAATGATAGTAATGGTATCTGGGGATATGGTCATCTTACCTGAGATCCCGCTTGGAAGAAGAACAACTCCGTGAAGCAAACGAACCGATGTAGTCGAACGTTCCTCACTTTCCAACACGCTTGCGGAACTCTATCAAGACGGAGTAAACCGGAAATAAACATCAACACAGATATTCACCACGGCAAATGCATGACATGATGCACACCCTAATATGATGCATGACTAGATCAAAATGCAAGGCATGGCATGACAATTCACCTCACACAAACACTACACATTAAGTGAAGCTCGATATGCAACGAGTTGCATATCGACGAAACTCCACATTTAATTGTTTAGTTCACTCCCGTTATATACACGGCAATATTTTATGTTGTTACACATGGCAAGGGGTGAAGCAGGTGATTCTACATGGCATCCTAGTCGGTTAACTCACGGAACATAGAACGGAGCTACGGAAACAGGAAACATGCAACACAGGAAATTATGCCATGAATGTGACATGCATGCGAGTTCATAACAACACTGGCAAAAACAGCATGTGTCGCCATGGCAAACGAAAGGGAACCATGGCGGCAAAACGGAAACGATGCCATGACAACGTTCCGGTCCCAAAAACTCGAGGAGATACCGGTGCCAACGAATAGGGAGCGCGTGCGTGTCATGCCAAATAAAGATGGGGTGATCCCAGTTACCAGGTTCCCATGTCTCGAGGGCACGACGAAAGAGGGCAATGTGCAACGGTCAAACATATATGGCGCTAGCGCACGGTTACATCTCATACATCACATGCACTCGGTTAACGACAAAGTTCCAACGGTATACCTTCGAAGCATGCGTATGGGAGCGGTTCGAGTTGATGCGGTGTAGCTGAACAAAGGTCGTCGTGGACGTCGTGGAAGTCGTGGTACACATGATCTTGTTGACGGTAGTCGTACACTTGGCGTTGTGGTACACGGGTCTTCGCGTCGGTAGTCGTACACTGTTCCCGAAGAACTTGATGAGTCCGATGTCCTTTTCGAGACGTGGTGGAACTTGGGCAGGGCCACCGAAACAACGGAGGCGACGAATTCGAGGTCCTACGGCGGGTCAAGGCGGCGGGCATGGTACAACAGCGGCTAACAACAAGCAAGCAAGCAGACATAGCAACAACAGCAAGCAACGCAACAACTACAGTTAACAGCGATAGCAGCAAGCAACGCAACAGCTAGCAGGCTACAACAACAGGCAACGGCGATAGCAGCAAGCAACAAGCGGCAGCAGCAGCCAACAGCGACAGCAGCAAGCGGCAGCAGCAGCCCACAGCGGCAACAGCAAGCAGCAAGCAGCAGGAGTAGCCCACAACGACAGCAGCAAGCAGCAAGCGGCAGAAGTAGCCAACAGCGACAACAAGCATCACTACAGCAAGCAGCAACGACAACAGCAAGCAGCGACGGCAGCAAGCAATGCAAGAGCAACTAGCATCAGCGGCAGTGCTACTGCAACAAAAGACCTTCCAATGGCACCAGAAATAGGTGTGTCGACGGCACCAGGAATCCTTCTGCTACGGCTACGCCTTAAGGGACTTCCTAGGCAAATATGCAAAGGGTTTCCCCCGTGGCCTTGGAGCCTTGCGTTGGTGTTCCCTCGAAGCGGAAAGGGTGATGTAGCGTAGCGGTGGTAAGTATTTCCCTCAGTTTGAGAACCAAGGTATCGATCCACTGAAGGAGTATCACAAGAGCCTGCACAAACACAAAAAGCTTGCTCCCAACGCTATGAAGGGGTTGTCAATCCCTTATAGATTGTTTTCCAAGTGAGAACTGAAAGCAACAAAGTAACAAAGCAAAGTAAAAGCGAGAGTGGAAACGATAGATGTGAATAGACCAGGGGGCCGTAGTGTTTACGAGTGGCTTCTCTCATGAAAGCAAGTAGACGGTGGGTGAACAAATTACTATCGAGCAATTGGTAGAACCGCGCAAAGTCGTGACGTCATCTATGGCAATGATTATATCTATAGGCATCACGTCCAAAACAAGTAGACCGATACTGTCTGCATCTACTACTATTACTCCACACGTCGACCGCTATCCAGCATGCATCTAGTGTATTAAGTCCAAAAGAACAGAGTAACGCCTTAAGCAAGATGACATGATGTAGATGGACAATCTCATATCTACGACAGAGCCCACCTTGTTACCCTTGATGGCAACTACACAATGTGTGCCTTGCTGCCCCTACTGTCACTGGGAAAGGTCACCACACGGTAAGAACCCAAAACCAAGCACTTCTCCCATTGCAAGAATCATAGATCTAGTTGGCCAAACAAAACCCAAGACTCGGAGAGACTTACAAGGATATCAAATCATGCATATAAGATGTCAGCAAAGACTCAAATATATATCATAGATAATCTGATCACAAATCCACAATTCATCGGATCTCGACAAACACACCGCCAAAGAAGATTACATCGGATAGATCTCCGTGAAGACCATGGAGAACTTTGTATTGAAGATCCAAGAGAGAGAAGAAGCCATCTAGCTACTAACTACGGACCCGTAGGTCTGCAGTGAACTATTCACGAGTCATTGGAGGGGCGATGATGATGATGAAGAAGCCCTCCAACTCCAAAGTCCCCTCCGGCAGGGCACCGGGAAGGGTCTCTAGATGAGATCTCGCGGAAACGGAAGCTTGCAGTGACGGAAAAGTATTTTCGTGGATCCCTTGATTTTTTCTGATTTTTAGGGAATATATAGGCGCAAGATCTAGGTCAGGGGGGCGCTAGGGAGGCCACAAGCCTGCCCACCGCCGCCTCCCCTGGTGGCGGAGTGGGGGCTTGTGGGCTCCCTCTAGCCCTCCTGGCTTGGCCCACAGCCCCCCTGATCTTCTTCCGTTTGGGAAAAATCATTTCGGGGATTTTATTCCGTTTGGACTCCGTTCCAAAATCAGATCTGAAAAGAGCCAAAAACACAGAAAAAACAGGAACATGCACTTGGCACTGAATTAATAAGTTAGTCCCAAAAAAGATATAAAAGGTACATTAAACATCCAAAGATGACAAGATAACAACATGAAACCATCAAAAATTATAGATACGTTTGAGTCGTATCAAGCATCCCCAAGCTTAACTCCTCTCTTCCTCGAGTAGGGAAGTGATAAAGAATGAATTTTTGATGCTTTCATGCTACCTAGCATAGATGTCCTTTGTAACTCCTCTTATGTGACATGAATGTTCAGATCCATTAGATTCAAAATAATAGTTTGCTATTGACGTGGAAACAATAATAATTCAAGCAAACTAGCAAGGTAATCATGAACTTTCAAAATAACAAGGCCAAAAGAAAGTTATCCCTACAAAAGCATATAGTCTGGCTATGCTCTATCATCATTGCACAACGAATTTAAATCATGCACAACCCCGGTATTGTCCAAGTAATTGTTTCACACCTTTACTTTCTCAAACCTTTTCAACTCTCACGCAATACATGAGCGTGAGCCATGGTTATAGCACTATAGATGGTGTGGAGTGTGGTGGAGGTTGCAAGACAAAAAAGGAGAAGATGGTCACATTAACTAGGCATATTAATGAGCTGTGGAGATGCTCATTAATAGATATCAATGTGAATGAGTAGGGATTGCCATACGAATGATGCACTAGAGCTAAGAGTATGTGAAAGCTCTTAAAGAAAACTAGTGGGTGTGCATCCAACTTGCTTGCTCACGAAGACCTAAGGCAATTTTGAGGAAGCCTATCATTGGAATATACAAGCCAAGTTATATAATGATAATTTCCCACTAGCTATATGGTGGTGACAAGACGAGAGACTCTCAATCATGAAGATCATGGTGCTTAATATGCACAAGTGTGGAAAAAGTGGTAGCATTGTCCCTTCTCTCTTTTTCTCTCATCATTTTTTTGGTGGGCTCTTTGGCCTCTTTTTTTTGGTGGGCTTCTTTGGACTCTTTTATTTCCTCACAAGGGACATTGCTCCATCAATGATGATCATCACACTTTCAACTCAAAACTTAGAGCAACGATGACTCGATATGGAATGCCTTCGGTAGTGTACCATGGCAACGATCTAGCATGGCATTGACATTAATGGAAACATGATGCTAGCTATCTTATGATCATGCAATGGCAATGTAGACGTGACGGCACATGTCATGGTGGTAGTTGCATGGCAATATATCTTAGAATGACTTTGAAAAGGCCATAGTAGGTAGGTATGGTGGCTGTTTTGAGGGAGGCTAATGGTGGGTTTTGTTGTGACAGCCCGAGACCGACGTTCCAGAAGATTCCCCTTTATTTCCGTTTCCGTCGTGTGCTTATTTTTATTTGTTGCATCATCATGTAGTTGCATCATCGCATCATGCATGGCATCTTGCATCGTCTGTCACGTGTGGTGTTTTGAGTGTTGTGCTTCGAGTGATCACTAAGTCGTAGAGCGATAACAGTTCCCACCCTCTCCTCTCTCTTTTCATTTTGTGGTTTTGCTAAAGTTTCCGTTTTATTCCCTTTAAAAAGATTCGTCTTCTTTTAAAACCCTTTTATTAAATGTGGGGGCAACCCTTGGGTTTTTATTTTATCTCTCCTTGTGTTTTATTTTAAAACCGTCTCATTTTCTTTTTCTCTTTTAAAGAGCTTTATTTTATTCTTTAAATAAAAGGGGTTTGATTTTTATTCTTTTGTAAGAAAAAGGGGTTATTTATTTCTTCAAAGGTTTTCGTTTTAATTCGTCAAAAAAGCCCAATCTAATCCTTATAATTGGTGCATGTTTTAAGGATCCCAAAAGTATTTTTTTATTTGTTTATTTCCTATTCTTTTGCCTCTCGCATTAATTTTACAATCAGTTTTTTTTCGCGTATCCTTTTTTTATTGGGAGAGGAGATAACTGCCCAAGGCCCAGCCGGCCACTTGGACCTCCAGGCCGGCCCACCTAACCCCGCTACCCTAGCGAGCAGGAGCCCTCGCTCGGTTCGAACCCTTTCCTCCCCAGCGCCGTCGTCCTCCCCTCGCTCCCCTCCTCTGCGCCTCCTTCCTCCGCGTGGGCCATGGACGACCTCCTCCTCCCCAATCGCCGCCGTTCCCAGCGGCTCGCCGCGCCGCCTCGCCGCCTCCGTGCACAGCCGCCTCGCCCCGTCCCCGCGTGCTCGTCCCCACGCCCCGCGCCGGTTCCTCTGGCCGCCGTCTTCCGCGTCGTGCCCTGCCGTTGGCCGCACCGCCGCCTACAGGAGCCCAGCGCCCCGCGCCTCCCCGTCGTCGCGCCCGCCCTGGTCGCCGCGCCGTGGCCTCCCCATCATCCCGTGCGCGTGCCGCTGTTCGCTGTGCCGTGCCAACCGCGCCTCCCGGCCTCTCCTTCCCCGGCCAGCCTTGCCGGGCCCAAGCTCGTCGTAGCCACCGCGGCCCCACGCCGGAGCTCGCCACCGCCACGCCATGGAGATTCCTCTGCTGCACTTGCTGCTGTTGCCGTGCTTGTGCCGCTGCCGTGCGATTGCTGCTGAAACTGTTGAGGTTGTTGTGCCATATTTGTTGTTTGTGCTGCAGTAGCTGCTGGCCGATGCATGGTGCTGCTGCGTGCTCTTGCTAGTTGTTGTGCTAATAGCTGTTGCTGATTGCTTGTGTCGATGCTAGGCAGTTGTACTTGCTTGCCGTTGCATGCTGCTGCCTTGCATTCTCCCGTGTTGCCGTTTGGTGCCGTAGCTGCTGTTTGCCTTGCAATTGCTTTGTGCCGTTTGATGTAGTGCCTTGCTGCTTGCTTGCTTGCTGTCGTGTTGCTTGCTGTCGCTTGCTGCTTGTTGTCGCCGCTGCCGTTGCCTGCTTGCCGTTTTACTGCTGGTTGTAGATGATGTAGCTGCTTGTGCCGAGGTAGTTTGTTGTTGCTGCTAGTTGCTAGTTGCTGTTGCTAAGTTGTAGATGCTAGCTGTAGCTGCCAGTTGGATTTTGTTGCTTGCTTGCTGTCGTTGCCGACGGTCGTTGTTGTTGTGTCGCCGTCATCCCCGCCAGCATGAGTCATCGACAAATTCGACGAGCACCACGTCGTCCTCGACGACTCCGGTAACGAGTTCGACTTCCTCGACGTCGCCGGAGACCCGTGTTCGACTACCGAGGTGAAGACCGTAACCGATGCCGAAGACCGTGCACCGACGACAAGAGAACGACTACCGTCGACGTGACCCGAGTACGACTACTTCCACGACGTCCACGACGACCGTTGTTCCCCTTCACCGAACCGAACCCCTCCGATTCGCACGCGTCGAAGGTATACCGATGAGACGTGTCGTGACCATGTGCATGTGATGTATGAGATGTACTGTATGATTGCATCGTATGTTTGACGTTGCACGTTGTCCCTCTTTGTTGTGCGCGACACATGGGAACCCAGTAGCGGGATCACCCCACCTTTATTTAACGTTCTCGGACAAGTTTACTATACGTTGGCACAATATCTCGACGAGTTATTGGGATAGGAACGTTGCCGTGGCATCCTTTCCGTCTTGCCGACATAGTTCCCCTTTCGCTCACCGTGGCGACACTTGTTTCTGTCTCTTCTTGCCGTGATGTTGATGAACTCTCATGCATGACGCATTCATGGCATATAAATCTTGTGTTGCATGCTTCTTGTGCCATAGCTCCGTTCTATGTTCCACGAGTTAAACCGACTAGGATGACACGTAGGATCATCGTTTCACCCCTTGCCATGTTAACAACAATTAAATATTGCCGTGTAAATAATTGGGAGTGAATTAAATAATTAAACGTGGAGTTTCGTCGATATGCAACCCGTTGCATATCGAGCTTCACGTAATGTGTAGTGTTTGCGTGAGGTGAATTGCCATGCCATGCCTTGCATCATTGATCTGTTCATGCATCATATTAGGGTGTGCATCATGTCATGCATTTGCCATGGTGAATATCTGTGTTGACGTTTGTTTCTGGTTTCCTCCGTCTCGATAGAGTTCCGCAAGCGTGTCGGAATGTGAGGATCCGTTCGACTACATTGGTTCGCCGACATCACGGAGCTGTTCTCCTTCCAAGCGGAATCTCAGGCAAGATGACCATTTCCCCAGATACCATTACT
The DNA here is from genome assembly GCF_904849725.1 of Hordeum vulgare subsp. vulgare. Lineage (NCBI taxonomy): Eukaryota > Viridiplantae > Streptophyta > Magnoliopsida > Poales > Poaceae > Hordeum > Hordeum vulgare. The sequence continues at coordinate 267,979,640 of NC_058524.1, read as the reverse complement.
ATCATTGCCATGCTAGTTTTATCGCTTCTATCGATCATGTCTCGTTGCCTACCACATGTTAAATATCAGCCTCTCAATCATGCCATGATAACCTTCAACCTGTTCGACCTAGCAAACCACTGATTGGCTATGTTACCGCTTGCTTAACCATGTCGTTAGCGTTGCTAGTTGCAAGTGTAGTTGCTTCCATGTGACAACATGGGTTCCTTGTTATATCACCCTATTAAATGCTATTTAATTTAATGCACCTATATACTTGGTAAAAGGTGGAAGGCTCGGCCTTTCTAGCCTGGTGTTTTGTTCCACCTTTGCCCCCTTAGTTTCGGATACCGGTGTTATGTTCCATAAACGAGCGCTCCTAACACGATCGGGGTTGTTATGGGGACCCCCTTGATAATTCGTTTTAGATTAAAGCTGGTTCGGGAAGGCCCAACATTGGTTCTACATTTGCCCAACATAATAATATTGTTAATATTGACATGCATAGGGCGTCATGAACCCGAGGAGTAATTTTACATAAACAGGGGGGGCAGTGCTGATGGTGTTGGTCCCAAACGGTCTGCCTGCGGGGCCACCACGGGGAAACTCGAGGTTTGGCACCCGTAGCTAGTTCCATCCATCATGTCCTGAGAACGAGATACGCGGCTCCTATCGGGATCGTCGACACGCCGGACGGCCTTGCTAGATTAGTTTTACCTTTGACGAGATATCTTGTGCATCGGGATTCCGGTGATGCTTTGGGTAATCTCAGAGTTGAGGTTTTCCACTAGGGAATCCGACGAGATCGCGAGCTTCGTGATTGAGGATTTCTATGCGGCTTGTGGTAATTTGTGATGGACTAGTTGGAGCACCCCTGCAGGGTTAAATCTTTTCGGAAAGCCGTGCCCGCGGTTATGTGGCAACATGGAAACTTTGTTTAACACTGGTTCTAGATAACTTGAAGTTAACTTAATTAAAAAATGCCAACTGTGTGCGTAACCGTGACTGTCTCTTTCGTGAGTTCTTTCTCCGATCGAGGACACGGTGGGGTTAGTTCTGACGTAGGTAGGTGTTCAGGATCATTCATTTGATCATAAGTTGTTTACGTTCGCTATGCGTAGATCTTCCCCCTCTTATTTCTTGTACTCGTTGGTTTAGCCACCAAATATATGCTTAGCCGTTGCTGCAACCTCACCACTTAACCATACCTCACCCATTAAGCTTTGCTAGTCTTGATACCTTTGGAAATGAGATTGCTGAGTCCCCTTTGGCTCACAGATTACTACAACACCAGTTGAAGGTACAAGTAAAGGTTACTTGACGCGAGCGCGTTGATTGTTCATTTGGAGTTCCTTCTTCTTCTTCTTCTTCATCGATCTAGGATGGGTTCCAGGCCAGCAGCCTGGGATAGCAAGGATGGATGTTGTTCTTCTTTTCTCGTTTGTTTTCGTCCGTAGTCGGACCCTGCTCTTACTCTTGATGATTATGTAATGTACTGATGTGACTCTGATGTAGCTTGTGGCGAGTGTAAGCTAATTATATATATATATATATATATCTTCTTTTCAGTACATGTACTTGTAACGATATCCATTCTTGCGACACGACGAGATGCACTTCTATCCCTGACGAGGCCTTCGTGCCAAATTGAGGATAGGGTCGCATCTTGGGCGTGACAAGTTGGTATCACAGCAGTACCGACCTAGGAGCCCCCTTGATTGATCGAACTTGGTCGAGTCGAGTCTAGTGCAAAACTGCTTTGAGTCTAGTTATATATCAGAGAGCAGGATTATTTTTTCTTCTCTTCTATGCTCTGGTGAGGAATCTTGACGTAATATTTTGATTCTACTCCTCTTCTCACTCAATTTTTTTAGGATCACGCGGATATTTTGGAATCTATATGATGCCGATGTGACGGAGTTCTGTCTTGGTGCCTCCTATCTGCTTTTAGTTTCACGGGAGTTGAGCTCCAGGGGATTCTTGAGCACATCGTTATCATTCAGATTTCTTAGTATCTCAGAACGAAGGATGTTCATAATTGCTTCAATACTAGTAGTGGCGAGATAACCCCGATGTCCCCAGTACTGGTGCAGATTGTTCGGGAGTACTGCCATACTTTGTATCGTTGTGATCACGAGGGTCTGTTTTAGATGAAGGTCCGAGATTCTGGTTGTGTGTTGACGGATGTGATACAGGTGACGGGTTAGTATAGGAGTTTTGTGATATTACTCCTTGTATCCGTGTACCAGATTGCATGATTAGATATTTCGGGAATTCATAGGTGGGAATTCAAGCAGTTGCTTATAGGACAATCTTTCAACAAATGCATGATGTTAGGTTGGGGTTCGACATCTAGTGGATTCCCGTCCCCGAAAATATCGGACGAAATCTTTCTCATGGGTTTGTTCTGGCTTGTTTCATAAGCCTCATCCCTTTGTTTTGTTGAATGTGGTAATTTGTGTTGCTTCGATGTCAAGTGGTGATTTCAGACCTTTCCAAGAGGTGTTCTCATATTTTTATGTGAATGCTAATCCTTTTGCTTAATCAGTTGTCTTTTCAATTCTTGTTAACCGGAGTCGTCATGTTAATTCCTTTTTAACCGGTGTGCTTCTCTTCACTGAATTCAATCCTCTTTAATTTTTGCAAGATCATTGTCTCATTTTATTCCAGAGTTCATCTCATCTAGCCCAAGTTTCTTTGTTTTTCCCCACCCTCCCGCCCTTTTTCTCAGTGATTCAATTTTCATCCCAGAGTTTTCTTTTCATTGTGCTTCCGCTGTCTGTTCTTTTCTGTCTTATCCGGTGATTCTTGTGAAGATTCTCAGGAGCTTCGTGTTAATATTTATTCAGTATTGTTATCTTTTCCGGGGAATTCAATTTAATTATTTGTGTCTTCATATCCTTCTCATCTTTGTAATTCTTTCCATGTTGGAAATCCTCACCAGTCTTCTTATTGTCGCTTCTCTCTAGTCTATCCGGAGTGCTGAAGTTGTCTCAGAAGTTCTGGTTTTCAATCTTTCAATTATTTCGAGGTGCTCAACCTCATCTAGTTCTCTTCATACCGGTGCAATGTCTCTCTTCTAAGCAATCTATTCTAACGGTGGTTTCTTTGAGTGGGCCCATAACCCACAGGTTCTTTCTCAGGATCTTACCTGGCTCTTTTAATCATCTCCGGAGATCTTTAAATATTTTCAACTATGACGTAAGTATGATTTCATCAGTCATATCCCTTCTTCAAGATCTATTTGAATTAATTCTCATATTGGCTCAACATTTCATTCTTCTTTATTCCGGAGTGTCTCAGTAATTCTTGGTGGTGTTCTTCTCGTCATTCTCAGCTTGCAGTCTGAAGGAGTGTTTTCTCGAATCTTGGTCCGTTCTCTTGAAGATTTCATTTCAGCTTGGTGTTGTCATCTTATTTGTTCCAATCATGAGTAATCCCTTTCGTGCTATCCGGTGCTTCTCTAAGTTGTTTTTATTTCTCGTTCCTCCGAAGGCCATCATTTGAGAAGATTCTTCGTCCTCAGCTTTCATCTTTCATACTCAATTCTTCTCAATTGTTGTCTCTTCACTCGTCTCTCGTTTATCCGGTGCCTTGTTCAAAATTCTTCTCTCAGGTGGCTCATGGTCTGTTCGTTCTCTGTATCTCCATTAATTCGTGGTGTTCCCATTTATTTGCAAATTCTTACCGGTGCGTCCGTCAATTATGCTTCAAGTGGTGCTTATCTCTCTATCTCGTCAAGGTTCTTTCAAGAGGAATAAGTTGTATGCTAAATCCATTGCTTGTCATCAAGTTAATTTGATGAAGGATAAGCATAACATAATTCTTATTCTTGTTCATAGTAATCTGAATTCTTCTTCCGGAGTGCCTCATGATATCAATTCTTTTCTCAAGTGCCTATCTTTCTTTTCCGGAGTTCCAAGTTCTTTTAAGTATCTCTTTGTGAGGCTTCATCTAAATCTTGGCAAGGTCATAATCTTATTCTTTTCTACCTTCATATTTGTTGCATCATTCAGTTGTATACGGAGGTCCTTCATGGTGGTTCGTCAAGATTTCATTCTTTCTGAAGTGTTCTTCAAGATTCTTGTTAGAGAACCTCAAGTATCCGTTCTCTTGCATTCCCAGGTGCATTTGTTCTTCCTTTATCCTTTGAGGTGGTATTATAGCCTTCTTGTTAGTGTAGGAGCCTCGAAGAGATTTCCTTTCAAGAATGAGATAATTAAACACACCAATTCTATGATCATGAGATATTTGCAACCCATGATTTCTTCATTGAGCTATTTCGGGTTGGATTTCACTTAAAGCTTTTCCTATTGATTGTGCTATCGTGGTGCTTGTCATTAATCCCAGTTCTAAATGGATCCTCTTGGTGTAAGAAGTGTTCATATCTTGTTTCTCCCAATCAATCCTTGTTTCTGTTAGTGGATGCTTGTCACTTCATTAGTTTGAAAGGTTTCCATAAGCCCACTACTGTCTTGTTCTTTTCGTTGTTGTTTTTCCAACAACTCCGTTCAATTCTTCTCGCAAGGGTGCTTGTCAAGTTCATTCGAGATGATAGTTGGCATTCTTTCTTCATTCTCTTCTTCCGCTTGAGCTAGTTCATATTCTCTTGTTCCGGAGGCTTTGTGATGTTGCTCTTTGGGTCTATTATGTTGTTCTATCAAGATCATGGTGTTCCCTTGTTCTAGTTAGTTGTTTGTTATGAATATTGTCTAATTCTCCTACCTTTTTGAATTTGTTTGTCCCATTTTCCTACCGAAGTGCTACCGAAATTTTCCGTGAATTCTTGCTTCCTTCTCATATCAGTCCTCATCTCTTTGGAACCTTCAAGGATTGTTGGTTTCACCCGTTTGTCAAAGAAGCGACTGAGTTTTACCTCTTGTTCTTTCTCATCCTCTCCCCCTTTCATTCTTGGATCTCAGGGCGAGATCCTCTTGTAGTGTAGGAGAGTTGTGACAGCCCGAGACCGACGTTCCAGAAGATTCCCCTTTATTTCCGTTTCCGTCGTGTGCTTATTTTTATTTGCTGCATCATCATGTAGTTGCATCATCGCATCATGCATGGCATCTTGCATTGTCTGTCACGTGTGGTGTTTTGAGTGTTGTGCTTCGAGTGATCACCGAGTCGTAGAGCAATAGTAGTTCCCCCCCCCCTCTCCCCTCTCTTTTCATTTTGTGGTTTTGCTAAAGTTTCCGTTTTATTCCCTTTAAAAAGATTCGTCTTCTTTTAAAACCCTTTTATTAAATGTGGGGGCAACCCTTGGGTTTTTATTTTATCTCTCCTTGTGTTTTATTTTAAAACCGTCTCATTTTGTTTTTCTCTTTTAAAGAGCTTTATTTTATTCTTTAAATAAAAGGGGTTTGATTTTTATTCTTTTGTAAGAAAAAGGGGTTATTTATTTCTTCAAAGGTTTTCGTTTTAATTCGTCAAAAAAGCTCAATCTAATCCTTATAATTGGTGCATGTTTTAAGGATCCCAAAAGTATATTTTTATTTTTTTATTTCCTATTCTTTTGCCTCTCGCATTAATTTTAAAATCAGTTTTTTTTTCGCGTATCCTTTTTTTATTGGGAGAGGAGATAACTGCCCAAGGCCCAGCCGGCCACTTGGACCTCCAGGCCGGCCCACCTAACCCCGCTACCCTAGCGAGCAGGAGCCCTCGCTCGGTTCGAACCCTCTCCTCCCGAGCGCCGTCGTCCTCCCCTCGCTCCCCTCCTCTGCGCCTCCTTCCTCCGCGTGCGCCATGGCCGGCCTCCTCCTCCCTAGTTGTCGCCGTTCCCAGCGGCTCGCCGTGCCGCCTTGCCGCCTCCGCGCGCAGCCGCCTCGCCCCGTCCCCGCGTGGTGGTCCCCACGCCCCGCGCCGGTTCCTCTGGCCGCCGCCTTCCGCGCCGTGCCCTGCCGTTGGCCGTGCCGCCTCATGCAGGAGCCCTGCGCCCCGCGCCTCCCCGTCGTCGCGCCCGCCCTGGTCGCCGCGTCGTGGCCTCCCCATCATCCCGTGTGCGCGCCGCCTTGCGAGCTCGCCGCCGTTCGTTGTGCCGTGCCGACCGCGCCTCCCTGCCTCTCCTTCCCTGGCCAGCCTTGCCGGGCCCGAGCTCGTCGCCGCCACCGCGACCCCACGCCGGAGCTCGCCACCGCCGCGCCATGGAGATTCCCTTGCTGCATTGCTGCTGTTGCCGTGCTTGCGCCACTGCCGTGCGATTGCTGCTGAAACTGTTGAGGTTGCTGTGCCATATTTGCTGTTTGTGCTACCGTAGCTGCTGGCCGATGCATGGCGCTGCTGCGTGCTCTTGCTAGTTGTTGTGCTAATAGCTGTTGCTGATTGCTTGTGCCGATGCTAGGCAGTTGTACTTGCTTGTCGTTGCATGCTGCCCTGTTGCTGTTTGGTGCCGTAGCTGCTGTTTGCCTTGCAATTGTTGCGTGTCGTTTGCTGTAGTGCCTTGTTGCTTGCTTGCTTGCTGTCGCGTTGCTTGCTGTCGCTTGCTGCTTGCTGTCGCCGCTGCCGTTGCCTGCTTGCCGTTTTACTGCTGGTTGTAGATGATGTAGCTGCTTGTGTCAAGATTAGCTGCTGCTTGTGCCGAGGTAGTTTCTTGCTGCTGTTAGTTGCTAGTTGCTGTTGCTAAGTTGTAGATGCTAGTTGTAGCTGCTAGTTGGATTTTGTTGCTTGCTTGCTGTCGTTCCCGACGGTCGTTGTTGTTGTGTCGTCGCGTCGCCGTCATCCCCGCCACCGTGAGTCATCGACAAATTCGACGAGCACCACGTCGTCCTCGACGACCCCGGTAACGAGTTCGACTTCCTCGACGTCGCCGAAGACCCGTGTTCGACTACCGAGGTGAAGACCGTAACCGACGCCGAAGACCGTGCACCGACGACAAGAGAACGACTACCGTCGACGTGACCCGAGTACGACTGCTTCCACGACGTCCAGGACGACCGTTGTTCCCCTTCACCGAACCGAACCCCTCCGATTCGCACGCGTCGAAGGTATACCGATGAGACATGTCGTGACCATGTGCATGTGATGTATGAGATGTAATGTATGATTGCACCGTATGTTTGACGTTGCACGTTGTCCCTCTTTGTTGTGCCCGACACATGGGAACCCGGTATCGGGATAACCCCACCTTTATTTAACGTTCCCGCACACGTTTACTATACGTTGGCACGATATCTCGACGAGTTATCGGGATAGGAACGTTGTCGTGGCATCGTTTCCGTCTTGCTGACATAGTTCCCCTTTCGCTCGCCGTGGCGACACTTATTTCTGTTTCTTCTTGCCGTGGTGTTGATGAACTGTCATGCATGATGCATTCATGGCATATAAATCTTGTGTTGCATGCCTCTTGTGCCATAGCTTCGTTCTATGTTCCGCGAGTTAAACCGACTAGGATGACACGTAGGATCATCCGTTCACCCCTTGCCATGTTAGCAACAATTATATATTGCCGTGTAAATAATCGGGAGTGAATTAAATAATTAAACGTGGAGTTTCGTCAATATGCAACCCGTTGCATATCGAGCTTCACTTCATGTGTAGTGTTTGCGTGAGGTGAATTGCCATGCCATGCCTTGCATCATTGATCTGTTCATGCATCATATTAGGGTGTGCATCATGTCATGCATTTGCCGTGGTGAATATCTGTGTTGATGTTTGTTTCCGGTTTCCTCCGTCTCGATAGAGTTCCGCAAGCGTGTCGGAATGTGAGGACCCGTTCGACTACATTGGTTCGCCGACTTCACGGAGTTGTTCTTCTTCCAAGCGGAATCTCAGGCAAGATGACCATTTCCCCAGATACCATTACTATCATTGCCATGCTGGTTTTATCGCCTCTATCGATTATGTCTCGTTGCCTACCACATGTTAAATATCAGCCTCTCAATCATGCCATGATAACCTTCAACCTGTTCGACCTAGCAAACCATTGATTGGCTATGTTACCGCTTGCTTAACCATGTTGTTAGCGTTGCTAGTCGCAGGTGTAGTTGCTTCCATGTGACAACATGGGTTCCTTGTTATATCACCCTATTAAATGCTATTTAATTTAATGCACCTATATACTTGGTAAAAGGTGGAAGGCTCGGCCTTTCTAGCCTGGTGTTTTGTTCCACCTTTGCCCCCTTAGTTTCGGCTACCGGTGTTATGTTCCATAAACGAGCGCTCCTAACACGATCGGGGTTGTTATGTGGACCCCCTTGATAATTCGTTTTAGATTAAAGCTGGTCCGGCAAGGCCCAACATTGGTTCTACATTTGCCCAACTGTAAGTGCATCTAGTGCCCCTTAGTGATTTTGGTGGTTTGAAGACTTATAGGTTAAGTATCTAATGTGTTTATAAGTGTACACAGGATCTATAAGTCATTGAGGAGTTTGAGATATTTGAAGAATATCGACCCCTAAAAATATATGTCTTTAGTTGAAGAAATTGGTCTGAAGCTGAAGAAATGAATCACGAGGAATCTGCGATGAAATTGATATTCCTCATGAAGATATTGACATTGAGAAGATCGGTGGTTCCTGAAGAAAATCATTTTGAAGAAATTGAAGCATGAAGATTTACGTTTTCTGTTTTACTTTCCTCGCATTTGATGAATAGGAACACCGTACTGTTAAAGGGGGTCAAAGTAACATTATGGAATGGATTTCCTCATGATGCTCAACCCAAGCCAAATCCTACCAAAAGCCTCAAGTGAGGAATATGAGTGACATGAGGACTCTCACAGTTGAGGGTCCCGACCGTTTCGATAAGCCACGCCAAGTCACTGATCTTATCCACTCCAACGGTCATATTATTTAAGGGCATTAATGTCAAATCATGTCGAGATGCTCCCAGGCTATAAATAGCCGCCCCCACAACCACTAGCTGGTTGGCTGCTCCGTTAGAAACTGACATTTGTCATAAGAGCAACCCAAATTCCTCAGAGCCTACGAGAGTAAATCATCAGTGAGGAAATACACCACCCACCGAAACCACAAACCAAACTTAGTGATTGAGCATCACTGAAGAAGTTGTTCCTGTGTGGGACTGAAGCCTTTTACCTTTGAGGACTGTGCTTCCTCCAGACGGTTAGGCGTCATGGTCTAGAGCAATCCAGCAGTCAATTGTGGATCGCCGGGTGACCGAGTTTGTGAGGGTTTGGAAGTTTGCCCTGAAGACTTACCACGAGTGTTGGGCGAGGACTGTGTGTCCTTAGCTCAAGGAGAATACGGTAGGGACTGTGTGTCCCGGGACTGGGTGTCCTTTGGTTTAAATACCAAGCCGCTCCAAACCAGATGTACAACTGTCACAGCAGTTGGAACTGGGTCATCAACAACAGTCTTCACCAAGAATCGGGTTCTAATTCCTCAACTCTTTACATTCTTTGTATTATGTGTTGATGACATTCAGTGTGACTGTTTGAAGAATTTGCTGAAGACTTTCTCTGAATTTCCTCAACCCCAAATTCTTCACTTGAGTTAATCATCATCTGTATTCTGCGTGCCTGCTTACTGTGCAATCTGTTTTCATAATCTTCACTCTGTAATACTGCTGTTGTGAACGATTGCGCGACTGATCCTTAACTGTTTCCGCTGTAAGTTAGTCATCAGTGAGGAATTTCCTCAAAAGGAATTTCCTCAGTGATGAAATTCTAAAAATCTCCTATTCACCCCCCTCTAGTCGATATAACACACTTTCAATTGGTATCAGAGCAAGGTACTCCCTTGTTCTGTGTGATTTTGGTTTAACCACGTGGAGTTTTAGTTATGTCGACTATAGGCATGTTTAAGGTGACTGCAGCATGTCCTACCTACGAGGGAAAGAATTTTCCCTTCTGGAAGAACAAAATGCAAATGCATCTACAAGCTATAGACAATGATCTCTCGTATATTGTGGAAAATGGTGTCCCCATCATTTCTGCTAGTGTCACTGCAGCTGATGTGAAGAAATTCAAGCAACTCGATTCTCAAGCGAAGAACATCATCTGTGGTCATCTGAGCCCTGGCCAGTTTGGAAGAGTAAGTGCCTTAGGCTCTGCAACACTGATCTGGGAGAGACTGTGCAAGGTAAATGAAGGAGTATCAACCCAACGCGACTCTCGTGTTGATATTCTTCGCAATCTCTTCAACCGCTTCAAGAGACATGACAATGAAAGCTGCCAAGACACCTTTGATTGCCTCACTAACATATCAAATGAACTGCAAGCATTGGGAGCTCGAGACATCACTGATCACGAAGTTGTGAAGAAACTGCTGAGATCTTTGGATTCTTCATTTGACACTTTAGTTCTGATGATTCAAGAAAGACCAGACTACAAGATGCTAGATCCTGCTGATATCCTCGAAAGGCTAAATACTCATGAATTCCAGCTAGAAGAAAAGAGAGATCTATATGGACAAAGCTATTCCAGACCACGTGCACTGAAGGCAAGAGCAATTTCCTCATCTGAAGAAGAAGACACAGATGACAGCAGTTGTGACCCTGAAGAATTTGGTCAGGAACTTGCAATGCTTGTGAGGAAATTCCAGAGATTTACACGACGAGGCCAGTTCGGTAAATCATCAAGAAGAGACATGAGGAAATCAGAATCTGCATCTGAGGACTACAAGAAACGGACCTGTCACAAGTGCAAAAAATCAGGTCATTACATTGCTGATTGTCCTCGCTGGGCAAAGGAATCAAAGAAGAAGAAATACAAGGATGACAGTTCTGATGACTCAAAGAAGAAGAAGAAATCTTCAAAATCCTCATCTTCAAAGTCCTCCTCACACAAGAAGACTAGCTTCAGAAAGGCTCGGGCACTTATTGGCAAGGAAATGGATTCCAAGGCAGAATCAGAAGAATGTGATGATGAAGAAGGCTCTGGAGAAGATTCAGAATCCGGACAGGCTAGTCTTGCACTAGCAACCAATTTCGTCAGCAAGTCAATCTTCAATCTTGAAGAAAATGAGTGCACCATCCATACTGATGACTATGCTGATGACTTCGCTCCAACCTATTGCTTCATGGCAAAAGGTTCAAAGGTATCACATAATGCCTCCTCCTCTGATTCAAGTGACTGTGAACATGATGATTTCAAAAAACCCAGTTACAGTAAACTTGCCATCATTGCCACTAAACAACAAACTGCTCTGGAAAAGCTTCAAAAACTGCTAGACAAAAGTGATGATGTGTTGAATGATGAAATGAATCTTAATCAAATCCTCGCTGATGACATGAAAAATCTTCAGTCTAGATTTGATATTCTTCAGGATCGTTATGATACACTCCTCACTGATCATGAGAAGCTTTCCTACGAATTTCTTCAAAGGAAGCTTGATCTTGAGAAGCTGAGGATGTCTTATGATGATCTTCGTATGGAAAATGATTCATTACTAGCTCAACAGATCAGTGCTAGTCAAGTTGAATTTATTCCTCCATGTCTTAAATGCATTGATCATGAAACTGCTAATTCTTCACCAGAATCTTCAAATGCTACCACTACTACAAATTCTTCAACTGCACCTGTTGTGTCTATTTCCTCACTTGAGGAAAACACAAATGTCACTGATGAAAATGCAGGGTTGAAGGAATTGTACGTGACAGGCATGTACAAAAGCCTCAAAGGACATCAAATCCTTTGTGATGTGCTCAAAAAGCAGATCTTGAACAGGAACCCGAGGAAAGAAGGAATTGCCTTTGAGAGGAAATTGAATGTTGATGGATCTTATTGGAAACCTGAGCAGTATCCCAAAACCTCATGGGTTGTTGCTACTGGGCCTCCTTTTGATCCGTCTAATCTAACTGGCTTCTCATGTGAATTATCCTATTCCTCGGATGAGTCATTTGATTCCAACTATAAACTGTTCAAAAATCAATCTGGTGAAGTATTTGCTCGATATGTTGGAACTAACTGCAGGAATGGCCCTCCACTGAGGAAAATCTGGGTTCCCAAAAGTTGTCTTGAAAATCTTCAAGTGAATGTCCTCATGAAATCACCCCTGAAGAATCTGAACCCCAGATCAAATTCCTCAGGAGGACCAAAGTCTTCAAGAGGATCAAAATCCTCAACTGGTGAAAACTATGCTCGTACCCATGCTTATGCGTCTAACATGCAGGAAAACTACAAGGAATATGATTATGAGTGCTACACCTCAAATCATTATGTTCATAAATCCTCAAACCAGTTCTCTGCATACTCATATGAGTACTTTAACCCCCCTACTGTTAAGAGAAGTGCATTAGCTTCAATGCAACCTTTCTCATATGGTGCTCGCAGGATGATGAACGCTTTGCCACCCTTTCAGATGTGGGTGGTGAAGAAATCAAACTAATCACTTCTGCAGGTCAGGTCTCCAGATGAAAATCATCATCTAAAGAACTTGCTGGAGACCTGAGGAAATGCTTGATAGGACGCAAGCTAATGATTGATGAAATAGAAATATTTCACACGTCCTTACATTTCGTTATGATGAAATTACTGAACTGATGAAATTAGTATCATATTCTTCAAATCTGAAGCATATGAGATGGTAAGTTGCACTAATTCATCTGCAGGAAGACAAACCCAAAAATACTGAGTGGGTTCTCGATAGTGGCTGCACACATCACATGACTGGTGATAAAAGCTTGCTGATGAATATGCCACTAACTCCATCACCTCTGAAGCAAATCACATATGCTGACAAAGGTAAAAGCAAGGTATTGGGACTTGGCAAAGTAGCTATTTCCAAGGATAGGCATATGGACAAAGTGATGCTTGTTGAATCCCTTGCTTTTAACCTCATGTCAGTCTCTATGCTTTGTGATCTTGATATGATTGTTATCTTTGGTAGATATAGATGTGTAGTCATCATGGAATCTGACAGATCCAAAGTCTTCGAAGGTGTAAGAAGAGGGGATTTGTACATTGTTGACTTCTCTACAGGTCCTCAACCAGCCACTTGCTTACTAGCAAAAACCTCAGAAGGATGGCTATGGCACTGAAGACTAGGTCATGCAAGCATGAGGAATTTGCACACACTTGCAAAGAAGAAGCATGTCATTGGCATCGAATCAGTCAAATTCCTCAAGGATCATCTCTGTGGTGCTTGTGAATCTGGGAAAATGACCAGATCCAAGCATCCCTCCAAAACCATCATGACCACTACACGTCCATTTGAGTTGCTTCATATGGATTTATTTGGACCTACTCACTATGCAACACTAACCAATGCAGCATCTCTATATGGCTTTGTCATAGTTGATGATTATTCCAGATACACTTGGGTGCATATTATAGTATATAAAACTGAAGTGCAGGAAATCTTCAAACGATTTTCTTCAAGGGCCTCGACGAACTTCGGCATCAAGATCAAACATATCAGGAGTGATAATGGAACCGAGTTCAAAAACACTGGTCTTGATGATTATCTTGATGAACTTGGTATTACTCACGAACTGTCTGCTCCTTACACTCCTCAGCAGAATGGCGTCGTCGAAAGAAAGAACAAGACTCTGGTTGAAATGGCAAGAACTATGCTTGAAGAATATCAGACTCCTCGTCGCTTCTGGCCTGAAGCAATCAACACTGCATGTCATATCATCAACAGGGTATATCTTCACAAATTCCTCAAGAAAACCTCATATGAACTCCTCACTGACAAGAAACCCAATGTAAGTTATTTCAAAGTCTTCGGTGCAAAATGCTGGATTAGAGATCCTCATCATAGCTCAAAATTTGCACCTAAGGCACATGAAGGTTTTATGCTCGGTTATGGAAAGGACTCGCACACCTACAGAGTCTTCAACAACTATCATAACAAAGTTGTTGAGACTGTAGATGTGCGGTTCGATGAAACTAATGGCTCGCAAAGAGAGCAATTGCCTTCTGATCCAGATAAGCTGTCTCCTGAGGAAGCAATAAAGCTTAAGCCTACTGAAGACATTGTCCCCACTGAGGAAATTGGTGAAGAAACGATCCCCATCGCTGATGAAAGCCAAGAAGATGCTCCTGAGGAAATTGCAACAGCACCACTTCCTCAGCCCAGACAAAATCCTCAACCAGCTAATCCGAGGATTGCAAATGAAGTTGAACTTGACAAAATCCTCAACGACATCAACGCGCCAGGTCCTCTCACTCGCTCAAAAGCTTCACACTTAGTTAACTTTTGTGGGCATTTTTCTTTTGTATCTATCACAGAACCCTCAAAAGTAGCTGAGGCTTTTCTGGAACTGGAGTGGATCCAAGCGATGCAAGACGAACTTCTTCAATTCAAGCTAAATGACGTATGGGAGCTCGTCAAACGACCAGATCCTCGCAAGCATAACATCATCGGCACCAAGTGGATTTTCCGAAACAAGCAAGATGAGGACGGTCAAGTGGTGAGGAACAAGGCACAACTTGTAGCCCAAGGCTACACCCAGGTTGAAGGAATAGATTTCGATGAAACTTTTGCACCTGTTGCTAGATTTGAAGCTATTCGAATTCTACTTGCTTATGCTAATGATCATAACATCATCTTATATCAAATGGATGTGAAAAGTGCATTCCTCAATGGTAAGCTTGAGGAAGAAGTATATGTTGCTCAGCCCCCAGGTTTTGAGGATCCAAAGAATCCAGACAAAGTCTTCAGACTCAAAAAGGCTCTGTATGGCCTCAAGCAAGCCCCTCAGGCATGGTATGATACATTGAAGGAATTCCTCATGAAGAAAGGCTTCAAACCTGGTTCACTCGATCAAACTCTTTTCACAAAATCTTATGATAATGAGATGTTTGTATGTCAAATATATGTTGATGACATCATATTTGGTTGTACTGACAAAAGATACAGTGATGAATTTGCCTATATGATGAGTGAAGAATATCAGATGTCCATGATGGGGGAGCTGAAATTATTCCTAGGTCTTCAAATTCGTCAACAAAAACAATGGAATCTTCATATCACACGAGAAATACCTCAAGGATGTTCTGAGGAAATTCGACATGCATGAATGCAATGGTGCCAAGACTCCAATGCCTACCAAAGGTCACCTCGGCACTGATGAAAATGGTAAAGATTTCGATCAACAGGTATACCGTTCTATGATTGGCTCTTTATTGTATCTATGTGCATCTAGGCCAGATATAATGCTTAGTGTTTGCATGTGTGCCCGTTTTCAAGCAAAACCGAAGGAATCACACCATAAGGCTGTGAAACATATTCTTCGATACTTAGCTCACACACCAACACTAGGATTATGGTATCCCAAGGGCTCCAATCTTCATCTGGTAGGGTATTCTGATTCAGACTATGCTGGTGACCATGTGGATCGCAAGTCAACATATGGCACATGCCATTTCCTCGGAAGATCACTAGTTTGCTGGTCCTCAAAGAAGCAGAGCTGCGTATCACTCTCCACTCCCGAAGCTGAGTACATTGCTGCTGGTTCTTGCTGTGCTCAATTGCTATGGATGAAGCAAACCCTCAAGGACTACGGCATCAACATGAAGAATGTGCCTCTCTACTGTGACAATGAGAGTGCTATCAAGATTGCCTACAACCCAGTGCAGCACTCGAAGACCAAGCACATCCAGATTCGTCATCATTTTCTTCGGGACCATGTCCTCAAGGGCAATATCCTCACCGACCATGTGAAGACTGATGATCAACTAGCTGATATCTTCACTAAGCCCTTGGATGAGAAAAGGTTTTGCAAGTTGCGGTGTGAGCTAAATATCTTAGAGTCTTCAAATGTTTTGTAAAAACATGCACACATCCTAACACTTATGCAAAGTTGATGACTTAGATGTGCAACACATGATGAAACGATTTTCTTCAACCAATGAAGAAAGTCACTCTGAATGTGAAGAAATTAACGAAGGAATTGATTCTCAGGGCCCTACGACAATTGTACGTGGCGTCTGTAATCAACATTCTTATATGGTGGGTAACGCCACCGCCCAATGTGAAATTCCTCAAGTTGATTTTCTTCAAATGATCAATTTCCTCACAATGCATTTTTCTTCAAAACAGTTGTTCTTCATTGTGATGATCTATTGCAAAATCTTCAAAACACTTGATGACTTTCATTTGCCTAGGTAGACTGTGATTTCTAGTCCTCAACAGCATTCACTTATTGCTATTTCTTCAAGTTGATGTTTTTTTTGCTAAGTGAATGTGATCGGACCCTACTTTCCCTCTATGCTATACTTACCCAGTCTATTCAATTCTTCATATGCGTTCTACTTGAAACTTTGTTCAAAATCCTCACTGCATCCTTGTCAGCTGATGATTTTGTAACAAAAATCCTCAAATCCTCAAAAATTGTTTTCTTCAAAGGAACAGTAACTGAACCCCCACTTCCCACGATCGGATAACCACGATCTCCACTATCTCCACCGCATCGTACGGGAGCTACACGTGTCCTGCGGAGACGTAGAGGCAAGGGCTATTCGGTCCGAAACTTTTGCGCCAAACAGTAACTTTCGGGCTATAAATATGTCCTTAACCCCTTCAGTATCTTCTTCTTCGCCTCATCGCTCTCCTGCCACAGCACACCGAACCGTAGCGCCACCGCTGGTAGTCTTGTCGCCGGCAAGGAAGAGCTTCACTGCCTCAACCTTGTCGCCGCCAGGATCACGCCGGAGTCGGATCATCTACGTCCGCCGCCGCCGTAGACGTCCTCTGCTGCCAAGTTAGGGTGCATTGGACACTTGACCGAAGAGCCTCTCCAACACCACCTTTTTGTGTTCTTCGTTCGCACCTTCCAGGGTAAATATATACCGTTTTTACAGCAGATTAGATCTGAAATTTTACCTCTCCCATGTGAAATCTGTTTTTCCTCAAGATACGATGCGCACATGATTCCTCAAACACTATCCATCACCACAATCATTGATGAACTAGCTAAGCATCTAAGATTTTCATGAGATTCCTCAATTGTGTGAATTTTCGGATCTGTACAACTCTGGAACCCAAGAACAGTATGCTTAAGCAAATTCCTCAACCACTAGTTATATTCCTCAAACTTTCAAACTTTTTCATTTTCTTCAAATCTGAGAACGCATATGACCTCTCCAAATTCCTCGCAACTATACTCTGTTCACAGGTACACACATGTCAGCTGATGAATCTCTCGGTTCTCATCACATTAACTCATTTGCAGCGTTTCTGGAAGAAACTCTTCAAGGCTCATCAGAATCTTCAAGAGTTCAAAATCATCAGCAAATTCCTCGTCTGAAGAAAATGGAGGAAGAAAGAAAACAGAAGGGAGGAAAGAAACTGGAGCAGAACACAGCTGTTGATATTCCTGATGACATATACATGGACTATTGCACGCCTGATGATGAACCTGAGACTATGCCTAAAAGAAAGATTAGGCTGCAGAAAATTGAACGCAGATGGGCAAAGGAGTGGAAGGAGTACAGGTTTGTGACCCCAAAATATGCGAAGAAATTCACTTTGAAGCCTCCTGGCAGAAGGGCTCCACTTGAGGATCATCAAGTTGCTCATCCCTCAAGTCTTATGACACTTGATGACTACCCCGATGAAAAAGAAAGGCATCTGGCCAAGCTCAAGAAGCAAGCCGAAACAGCAGTGAAGAAATTTCATGAATCCTCAGCTGCTGCCTCCGGTGCTGCTCATTCCTCAGCAGCAGAAACTTCCGGCTCAGAGATTCCTCAAAAGCAGTCTGCGCCATCAAAGCCAAAGGCTCCAAAGCCTCAAAAGAAGTCTGGACAGGCTTCTGTCACAAAACCCTCAGCTCCAAAACCCTTGGTTCCAAAACCGTCAACTCCAAAACCATCAGCGCCAAAACCCTCAGCACCCATCTCATCTACACCAAAGTCCTCAGCTCCACCTCCAAAGCCAGTACAGAAGAAAGTCGTGAAGACTACGACTGCCAGCTCCAGCTCCTCACTCCCAGCTGCAACTAGCTCGAAGACAAAGTCTTCAACTCCCCTTTTGAAGACTTTGACAACTACTGAACCTGCACCTCTGCCCAGTCCCAGCAAAATCATCGCAGTCCCGTCTGCATCAGAGGGAAGTGATGAGTATGATGATGAAACTTTGCAAGCCATCATCAGGAACAAGCAAGAATGGGTAGCACAAGCATCAGGCAGTGCTATTCCTTTGGCCATGGACCCCAAGGTCCTCCTCGACTTCATCAATGTGTGGTATGAAGACCCAAACACACCCATTGATGATTTGAAACTTCCTCCTCGTGTCAGCCACATGGTGGCTACCTTCATAAACGAAGCCAAGTGGAAGGAACAGAAGGCCAAGCAGGCAAAGATTGCAAAGGCCAGAAAGGAGAAATTCCTCAGGCAGAATGTCCTCAAGCTCACGCCTGAAGCTTTGGTGTCAACCCAGGCAGAGCTGCAAGTCTTGACTGACAAGTGTGAAAAACTGTCAGACCGCACAAGCATCAAACGCAATTTCATCAAGCTAGCCACTAGTGTTGTTGATGACTACAACAAGCGACACCCACAACCAGCACCAACTCCTCAGCCCCTGGTTGAACAGCCAGAAGATGCATCTCCTAATGAGGAGGAAATTCCTCAAAGGGAGGAACAACACCAAGAGCGCCGAGCTGATGAGCCGGCCATTGAAGAAATCATCACCAAGACCACCACTGATGAAACTGCAACCCCTGATGCAACTGCTACTGATCCAGCTGCTTCGCCAAAGCAGGCTGATGACTTTGTTCCAGCTGGTTCCTCACTGCCAGCTGAAGAATCTGTCGAGAAAACACCTTCACCAAAAGCTTCAAAGGTGAAGAAGTTAATCCCGTCTGCATCAGACGCGAAAAAGACAAGAGCTGCTGAGAAGGAAGCGAAGAAGAGAAAAGCTTCCTCAGCAGAAGAAAAGATTGAGGCAAAACGCCTCAAGGAAACTGAAGAATCTGCCCCTCTGGACCCGGTGCCTCTAAATGTTGCACCTTCATATGAAATGGTCGTCATTGGTGACCAAACAACAAGGGCAGATGAGGAAATGAAGGATGCTGCCTCTGAGGAGCATACCGATGAGGAAATACAGATTGATGACAGTCCTCAACCTCATATTCCTCAGAAAGAGACTACTCAAGCTTCAGCTGCAACAGCTGATGAATCTGCTTCTACCACAAAGTCAGCTGATGAAAAACAAGCTGAAGAATATGTCCAGTCTGAGCAGGCTCCTCCCACTGAACAGGCTGACCAAACTCCTCAAGCTGAGGAGGAAGAAGAAATTCCTCAGCCTGAAGCTCAGCTAGAGCAAGAAATACCAGCTGATGAAATTCCTCAACCTGAGGACACTGCTGAAGAAAATGTTCCCGGCCCTGATAATGAATTCATTGTGCTCAACCCAGAGACTGTCATGGTTGTTTCCCCACCCATTCCTCAGCACACTATCCAGCCAGTTCAGCGCCAGCCATTCTCGAAGCGGCCCAAGTTTCAGAAAGAAAATTTCTTTGAGGAACGCATGTATTTCATCGGAGAGAATCCTTATGAGAAGCCTCAAATGAGGCATCTGAAGTTTTGGACAAGGACTCAGATGAACTACTATGCTTCTGTGCTCTGTGGACGCAACAAGATATTCCAGCACCGGCACATTCCTCATGATGAACTTGAAGAAATTCCCTGCATGGAACCAGTCCTCAGTGTACTCCACGATGCAGGTTTGTTCCCTATGTGCTCTGACATATCAGATTGGAATAGTGAGCTTATTCTTCAGTTCTATGCAACTCTGCACATCTCGGGCAATGCTGATGACATCAACACTTGGGTGTTCGACTGGATGACCCAAAACACTCACTACAAGGCTCCAGCGTCTGAACTCCTCAGAGAACTGCCCGTCCCAATTCCTTCAGAAGGGGCAGTGAAGCTTTATGGTGAGCGTGAGCTACCAAATGGAATGATGGAAGTCCTCATGAAGCCTTTGGCTGCAGGAAAGCCCTCAAGAACCACATTCCTCGTCCATGAGCTCAAGTACACACCCCGGTCTGTCTACCGCATTCTCTGCAGTGTGCTCGCGCCCATCAAAGGCCATGACGATGAAGAAGATGTCGTCGGCCTCATAAAGAATATCCTCTTCAACATCATTCACGGTATCCCGATGAATTTCCATGATTTCTTCTTGAGGACTTTGGCTGACAATGCAATGTGCCCATATGATCACAAAATTTATGCACCATGGATCATGAGATTCCTCAGGACAAGGACAGGCATTAACTTCCACGCAGATTTCCAGAACCATGTTGGTTATATGCCTCCTATCCGGGTCAACAAGAAGACTTTCGAGCCCATTGAGGGAAAAGGGAAGTTTGTGATTGATGAAGGCAGCAGGCCTCTTGATGGTCAATTTAAAGAGCCAGATGCATATTCCTCATGGGACGATACTGAGACTCGTCCACCAAGCCCTGTTCCTCCTCGCGTGCTAAACACCAGAGAGCTTCTCCTCAGTCTTCATCAGAAGGTGGATCACAATCACAAATGGGTCAAATGCCAGTTTGGTGCCATTGTCAAAACCCTCACTGAGACACAGAACTCTGTGAAACTTAATCATCACTATCTGCATGAGGTTTTTGATCACACCTGGGCTACCCTTGCACATCTGAAGACCCAGACTGAGCTTGAAGAATTGAACTTTGAGCAGGACTTTGACTGGTCGTGGCCTCCCAAGAAGAAGTTCAGGCCCATTCCAGTGCCAGATCTTGAAGATAGTTCCTTCTCGTCTTTCCGCACCGCCGAATCTGATGAGGAACAGCTCGACACCGCAACAGGCCCAAGGAAGAAGACTACACCCAAGAAGCGCCAAGGATCTTCCTCCACCGCCAAGAAATGAAGTCTTCACGGGCGTTAGTCCTCAGTTTGTCCCTTTTTGTCACTTGATGACAAAGGGGGAGAAACTTGAGAGTTAGTCTTCAAACGGGATTTATTTTTGGGGCTTATGAACTATATTTAAGTTACAAACTCTTGGATCTTCTGACGTTTTTATGTAATGAGTTGTAACTTAAGCCCGATGGTACTCGGACGCTTTTTGAACGTTTTTCTTCGCATGCTTATTCCTCAAGTTTTAATGCACGCATGCTGAAATTCGTCAGACACCATTTGCCATCATGCATCTTCATTTTCTTCATATGATATGTTATATGTATGCATGATTTACAAGATTCAGGGGGAAATCTCCATGATATAAATCATCAATGTGCATATGCTATAAAAGCAAAATCCTCAAGGTATGCACATCTTCAGGGGGAGTCTCTGTGAATCTTGTCTTCAAATTCCTCAATTGAATATTTACACTTCACATTTTTATTCCCTGTTGAAGACTTAACCTAATTGTCATCAACCACCAAAAAGGGGGAGATTGTAAGTGCATCTAGTGCCCCTTAGTGATTTTGGTGGTTTGAAGACTTATAGGTTAAGTATCTAATGTGTTTATAAGTGTACACAGGATCTATAAGTCATTGAGGAGTTTGAGATATTTGAAGAATATCGACCCCTAAAAATATATGTCTTCAGTTGAAGAAATTGGTCTGAAGCTGAAGAAATGAATCACGAGGAATCTGCGATGAAATTGATATTCCTCATGAAGATATTGACATTGAGAAGATCGGTGGTTCCTGAAGAAAATCATTTTGAAGAAATTGAAGCATGAAGATTTACGTTTTCTGTTTTACTTTCCTCGCATTTGATGAATAGGAACACCGTACTGTTAAAGGGGGTCAAAGTAACATTATGGAATGGATTTCCTCATGATGCTCAACCCAAGCCAAATCCTACCAAAAGCCTAAAGTGAGGAATATGAGTGACATGAGGACTCTCACAGTTGAGGGTCCCGACCGTTTCGATAAGCCACGCCAAGTCACTAATCTTATCCACTCCAACGGTCATATTATTTAAGGGCATTAATGTCAAATCATGTCGGGATGCTCCCAGGCTATAAATAGCCGCCCCCCACAACCACTAGCTGGTTGGCTGCTCCGTTAGAAACTGACACTTGTCATAAGAGCAACCCAAATTCCTGAGAGCCTACGAGAGTAAATCATCAGTGAGGAAATACACCACCCACCGAAACCACAAAGCAAACCTAGTGATTGAGCATCACTGAAGAAGTTGTTCCTGTGTGGGACTGAAGCCTTTTACCTTTGAGGATTGTGCTTCCTCCAGACGGTTAGGCGTCATGGTCTAGAGCAATCCAGCAGTCAATTGTGGATCGCCGGGTGACCGAGTTTGTGAGGGTTTGGAAGTCTGCCCTGAAGACTTACCACGAGTGTTGGGCGAGGACTGTGTGTCCTTAGCTCAAGGAGAATACGGTAGGGACTGTGTGTCCCAGGACTGGGTGTCCTTTGGTTTAAATATCAAGCCGCTCCAAACCAGATGTACAACTGTCACAGCAGTTGGAACTGGGTCATCAACAACAGTCTTCACCAAGAATCGGGTTCTAATTCCTCAACTCTTTACATTCTCTGTATTATGTGTTGATGACATTCACTGTGACTGTTTCAAGAATTTGCTGAAGACTTTCTCTGAATTTCCTCAACCCCAAATTCTTCACTTGAGTTAATCATCATCTGTATTATGCGTGCCTGCTTACTGTGCAATCTGTTTTCATAATGTTCACTCTGTAATACTGCTGTTGTGAACGATTGCACGAATGATCCTTAATTGTTTCCGCTGTAAGTTAGTCATCAGTGAGGAATTTCCTCAAAAGGAATTTCCTCAGTGATGAAATTCTAAAAATCTCCTATTCACCCCCCTCTAGTCGATATAACGCACTTTCACCAACATAATAATTTTGTTAATATTGAAATGCATAGGGCGTCATGAACCCGAGGAGTAATTTCACATAAACAGGGGGGGCCAGTGCTGATGGTCTTGGTCCCAAACGGTCTGCCTGCGGGGCCACCACGGGGAAACTCGAGGTTTGGCACCCGTAGCTAGTTCCATCTGTCGTGTCCTGAGAACGAGATACGCGGCTCCTATCGGGATCGTCGACACGCCGGGCGGCCTTGCTGGATTAGTTTTACCTTTGATGAGATATCTTCTGCATCGGGATTCCGGTGATGCTTTGGATAATCTCAGAGTTGAGGTTTTCCACTAGGGAATCTGACGAAATCGCGAGCTTCGTGATTGAGGATTTCTACGCGGCTTGTGGTAATTTGTGATGGACTAGTTGGAGCACCCCTGTAGGGTTAACTCTTTTCAGAAAGCCGTGCCCGCGGTTATGTGGCAACGTGGAAACTTTGTTTAACACTGGTTCTAGATAACTTGAAGTTAACTTAATTAAAATATGCCAACTGTGTGTGTAACCGTGACTGTCTCTTTCGTGAGTTCTTTCTCCGACCGAGGACACGGTGGGGTTATGTCTGACGTAGGTAGGTGTTGGGGATATTATCTGTTGATAACCCGCCCTAGTTGGGCCGGGTCACCAAAGCTGGCGATTCATCTAAAATATGGTTCGAGCCTTGGCCTGGTAAGACCGAAGGTTGTATGGCGGTTTAAGACTTCCGGAAGGAGTCCATAATAGAGAAGGCCTCCAAGCTTTGGAAAGGTGGCGACTTAGAGATCGTAAGAGTCACGGTTCGAATAAAGGAAAGGACCCTTGTAAACCCTAGGGACTCGACCTGCATATAAAGGTGAGTCCCAGGGAAGAAGAGGGAAGGTTAGAAATCATCGAGTGCTAGGTTAGGCGAGTTATGCCCTCCTTGTAATCGAAACTCTATCAATACAACACAAGAGCAGGAAGTAGGCTTTTACCTCCTCACGAGGGGCTGAACCTGGGTAAATCACTGTCTCGCTCCCTTTCAACCCCTTTGAGTCGCCACCAAGGTGCGATGGCTCCAACACTAAGTCCTTTCACGAGGACATCTGCCGTGACAAAACCACGACAGTTGGCGCCCACCGTGGGGCCTACGCACGGTGGAGTTGAGTTCTCAAAGGGAGCCCTACCAGGGTTTGGGAGCTACGCGACGTGGCTCATGACTCGGAGCCGCCGTGGGAAGTACTACATCAACAACTCGCTATGGGGGCCCGAGGCGGATTCGATCGAATCTGGTTACAGGGTCCCCTTCGGCAAGATCAGCGTTTTCATCGGCATGATTGGATCGCCCGTGCCTGAGCCGGACACCTCCTCCGACATCGTCGAGCTGGCCAGGTACGTCCGCCCGGTCGTGACGCCAAACCTAACCCGCCCAGTCTTTGTTGGATTCACACAGGGATCTGAGGAGCCAGAACACTCAGCGACCCAGGAAACCACGCCGGTCAACACCAACGATGAATCATCTATGGGCGATTCAGATTCAATCCAATCTCTGCATGGGGTCTGCCTTGGGGGCTTATCACTGGCCATGGACCCCGAAGTTCTCGACAGGACTCGCCGTCAGATCGCTATTTACATGGCAGGGGTGGTGAGACGTCTAGAAGCCCGGCCGCGATTTTGGTGGAGCTAGCAGCGGAAATAACAAGGCTCATGGCGACCCCCATCACACCGGAGAACCAGGAGGTGGTGAACACGGAATTAATGAAGCTAAGAGAAGGGGTGGCAAAGGCTCAGCAGGATGCCGAGGTGGAGTCCTCCAGGATTGAGACCCGGCAAGCTCAAATTACCGCCGAGATAGCTCGCTTAAATACTGACAACTGGCGGCTAGAAAGGCACCAGTGCGCATCTGACACCGTCCATCAGCGAAGGCACCAGGGTCGCCTGCCCCCTGATCTCAACCCGACCCACCTGTTCGACACTCCGCGAACTCCCGGGACGGGAGCCGCCCCGGGGGGAGGGCCGGGCCAGCCACCTAACCCGCCGCACCAGCCAGTTGTGGATCGCGTCCCCCGATTCCGGACACCTCAAGGTCACTTTTCCAACCCGGTGTACAACGTCCTTGCCACAACTCGCCATTTGGAATCCCTTCCGATTCACGGCAACACTCCTGCCGAGATAGAGGCGAGGAACGCCATTGAGATGTTGAAGACGACAGTGGTTCAAAACACCCAGTTCTCGCATAGCCTAGATAGGCTGCATTCCACTCCCCAGGCAAGCCGCACCAGGAGTCGGCCAGAGGACCAACCCGCTATAAACAGCGGACCGCGGTTCATCCCCCAGGACAACTCGCCCGATCATCAAGACCCGCCAGGCCGAGATCATCCGAACATCCAAGTCGCCCCAGCCCCTCTTGTCGGGAGCGGCGGACGAGTGGGGGTCCCATGCTTGGCCCCTGCCCTTCGCAACAAGCGAATGCCCAAGGATTTTAAAGGGCCAAGAAAGGTGCCTAACTACACTCCGGACCTTGAGCCGGCGTCGTGGGTCGAGAGTTATGAAATCGCCATGGACATGCTCGACGTAAACGAAGCAGTTTGCGCCAAATACTTCACAATGATGCTCGAAGGAACGGCGCGTACTTGGTTAAAAAACTTACCTCCCAACTCCATCCAGACTTGGGCTGAATTGAAAGAACGTTTCATCAAAAACTTCCGAGGAACTTGCAAGCGTCCAATGACAATTGTCGATCTACAGCACTGCGTTCAACGCCCCGATGAGTCGGCCCACCACTGGTCGCGGCGGGTCGCGGAAATCATTCACTCGTCACACGGTATTACGGCGGCTCAGGCTGTCCTGATCCTCGAGCAGAATTGCCAGTACGAACCTTTGGTGCAGAAGTTGGGGCGACTTAAACGAAAGGTCCAAGACATGGGGGAGCTAATGGATACCCTCACTAGGTACGCTAAGGCAGACGACACCAAAGATCCCGGCGAGGATGGTAAAGCTAACTTGCCGAGGAAGGGCGAGTCATCCAAAAATCATACCTTGTTCCAGGGACGCGCCCGCCACAATTAGGGGGCGAATAGCAAGAGAAGGCAGCAGGAAGAATCTTCGGACTTAGTCGCCAACACCAACACCAATAACGGCAACCAACGCCAGAAGAAAAGCTGGGGATACAGTGGTAAAAAACCGCGCAACTATAATGAGTTACTCAAGGGCCCCTGCCTGCACCACGCCATGGCAGACGGACCGGCGACTCATTCCTGGGAGGACTGTTACGTGATGCGGGAGTTTCGGGCAGAGGCAATCAAAAAGGGGCAAAGCGGTGACCCGGACCAACGGCAGGAACAGTTCGGCGCGCCCAATCAACATCAGAACCCCTTCAGCGGTTTCCCCGAACCGGGGGCTCAGGGTGGCTCCCAGCCGAACAGCGACCAATATCCGGTGCATCACCAGCGAGGGTATAACCCGCCCAGAGCGTTTCAACAACCACCCCCACAGGGGGCTTCGTAGGGGCAAGATGATAATGGCGGCTTCCGCAACAATCCCAAGCAGTTAAGCAATGGGCAGTACCACGTTTTCACCACCAATGCTTGCAGGCGCGATAAAAAGGTGAGTCACCGAGCGTATAGTGTTTCTGAGCCGACACTCCCTAGATACCTCCACTGGTCCAATCAGACCATATCATGGAGTAGGGAGGACCACCCGCCAAGAGTTGACAATCCCGGCGACTTAGCGTTGGTCGTGGCTCCCCAAGTTGGGGGGTATACCTTGTCGAAAGTACTGATGGATGCTGGCAGCAGCATCAATATTCTGTATTTCGACACTTTCCAAAGGATGAACCTGTTGGAGAAAGATTTGATGCCTTCAACCACGGTATTCCACGAAATCGTCCCAGGCAAATCGGCGTACCCCATAGGCCGAGTCAGGCTCATAGTTGCATTTGGAACAGCATCTAATTACAGGAGTGAGTCGCTGATGTTTGAGGTGGTCAAATTAAAAAGCCCCTACCATGCGCTGTTTGGGCGGCCGGCTTACGCCCGGTTCATGGCCCGCCCATGCTATGTTTACCTTAAACTCAAGATGCCTGGTCCTAAAGGACCCATCATGGTTGATGGTGATAGAAGGATTGCAAGAGAATGTGAAGAAGGGGACGCGGCTTACGCGGAAGTCGCCTGCGCTGCGGAGGAGCTCAAATATCATTAGGCCAATGTTGATCCGGCTGATATGTCACCCTTAAAAAAGCCAACGACAGATGCTGAGCCGCCCCTCAAGTTCAAACCAACGGATGACACTAAAACGGTGGATTTCGTCCCTGGCGACTCAACCAAGCAGTTCACTATTGGGACGGGTCTGGATCCCAAATAGGAAAGCGCGCTCATCGAATTCATCCATGAGAATTGGGACATCTTCGCATGGAAACCTTCTGACATGCCAGGTGTGCCAAGAGAATTCGCTGAGCACCATCTTAATGTTTACCCAAAGGCAAAACCCATCCAGCAATATCTTCGTAGGTTTAACGAGGAACGATGCAAGGCAATCGGGGAGGAGGTGGCCCGTCTCTTGGCCGCCGGATTCATCGTAGAGGTTTTCCACCCCAAATGGTTGGCTAACCCGGTCTTGGTGCTCAAGAAGAATGGTACATTCTGTATGTGCATTGACTAAACGAACCTCAACCGAGCTTGTCCAAAGGATCCTTTCCCTCTTCCCCGCATCGACCAAATTATTGATTCAGTGGCGGGATGCGAACGCTTGTGCTTCTTGGACGCTTATTCTGGATATCACCAAATCAAGATGGCCGTAGAGGATCAAGAGAAAACGGCTTTTATAACCCCCTTTGGGGATTTTTGCTATGTGTCCACGCCATTCGGACTCAAGAGTGCAGGGGCGACTTATCAGCGCTGCATCCAAAATTGCCTCCGTGGCCAAATCGGACGCAACGTCCATGCCTATGTCGATGACATTGTGGTTAAAACCCACCGGAGGGAGACGCTATTGGAAGATCTCAAGGAGACTTTTGACAATGTGCGGGTATATCAGATGAAGCTCAATCCCACCAAGTGTGTCTTTGGTGTTCCTGCAGGAAAGTTGTTGGGCTTCCTGGTGTCTGAACGCGGCATTGAAGCTAATCCGGACAAAATCGAAGCGGTTACCTCCCTTGGGAAGCCGGCAAATATTAATCAAGTCCAACGAATGGCGGGTCGCATTGCGGCTTTAAGTCGCTTCATAAGCCGCCTGGGAGAAAAGGTTATTCCCCTTTATCAATTGCTAAAGAAATCTGACCATTTTGTTTGGACAGATGAAGCCGATGAAGCTTTCGAAGCTTTAAAACGGCAACTGGTCAACCCGCCGGTCCTGGCCGCCCCGACTGAGAAAGAGCCCATGCTTTTATATATTGCAGCAAACTCCAAAGCGGTGAGTGTGGCGGTGGTCGTTGAAAGGAAGGAGGAAGGAAAGGAATACCCTGTGCAGCTCCCGGTGTATTTTATCAGCGAGGTGTTAACTCTTTCCAAGCAGCGATACCCACACTAGCAGAAATTAGTATATGGGGTGTTTATGGCAAGCCTGAAGCTTAAACATTATTTTCAAGAGCATCCCATCACGGTGGTTAGTTCCGCCCCCCTCGGGGACATCATCCAGAATCGGGAGGCAACGGGGCGGATTGCCAAGTGGGCGATTGAACTTGGGCCGCACCACATGCGGTACACCCCTCGCATGGCTATCAAATCTTAGGCCTTGGTTGATTTCGTCAATGATTGGACCGAGTTACAGGTCCCGGAAGACAGGCCTGATCTTACATACTGGACTATTTATTTTGACGGATCCAGACAGTTGGAAGGCTCGGGGGCTGGCGTGGTACTGGTATCTCCTCAAGGAGACAAATTCTGTTATGTCCTCCGACTCATGTTTCCATGCACCAACAATGCTGCGGAATACGAAGCTTTACTTCACGGCTTGCGACTCGCCAAGGAGATGAACCTTACGCAGGTCAGATGTTTTGGCGACTCTGATCTGGTGGCTCAGCAAGTTTCACGCACTTGGGATTCTCGAGATCCCGTGATGGCGGCTTACAGGAGGGCTGTGTCCGATGTGGCGGGTCATTTCCATGGCTATCAGGTTGATCACATTTACCGGCACCTTAACGAGGCGGCTGATGCCCTTTCGCGTCTCGGTTCCCAGTGAAAGCCGGTTCCCCCTAATGTTTTTCTGGATACTTTGCATAATCCTTCCATGAGTTTGCCATCAGAGGAGGAGTTGGCGATACCAGATCCTGAGTCCCAGTTTGTGGCGGCTCTCCATGTTACGCCGGATTAGGTTCTTCCCTATCTGGCCTATCTCGCCCGAGGCAATTTACCTACAGATGAAGTGTTGGCCCGCCAAGTTGTTCGGTGAAGTAAGTCCATGGTGATCATCAACGGCGAATTATATAAGCGAAGTACCTCCGGGGTTTTTCAAAGATGTGTTTCTTCCGAAGAAGGGTGCATAATTCTAAATGACATTCATTCCAGAGATTGTGGGCATCACGCCGGGTCACGTTCCTTGGTTTCAAAAGCGTTCCGTCATGGCTTCTTTTGGTTGACGGCTCATGCAGATGCAGAGGAGATAGTTCATCGATGCGATGGATGCCAGCGTTATGGGCGAGAGGCTCATGTCCCGGCTCAAGAACTAAGGATGATTCGCATCACTTGGCCTTTCGCGGTCTCGGGGTTAGACATGGTTGGCCCCTTTAAGATGTCATCCAACAAGAAAACCCATTTGCTGGTGGCGGTTGATAAATTCACCAAGTGGGTTGAGGCAGAGCCTGTTGGAGCTTGCGATGCGGAGACGGCGGTCAAATTCTTGAAAAAGTTGATCTTCCGGTTTGGATATTTGCACAGTATCATTACTGACAATGGCACTAATCTGTCTCAAGGGGCGATGCACGAGTTTTGTCGTCGAGAGCACATCCGGCTTGATGTTTCCGCGGTTGCTCACCCACAATCTAATGGACAGGCGCAGCGGGCGAACCAGGAAGTTTTACGGGGAATCAAGCCCCGACTCATGGTTCCCTTGGAAAGAACCCCGGGGTGTTGGGTTGAGGAGTTGCCTTCGGTGCTATGGAGCATCCGGACCACCCCGAACCGGTCCACGGGTTTTACCCCTTTCTTTCTGGTCTATGGAGCAGAAGTTGTTCTTCCCACTGACATAAGGCATGACTCGACTAGAGTCGCCTCTCATGTGGAACAGGACAACGAACTGGCGCGTCAAGACTCTTTGGACGCCTTAGAGGAGGCGCGCGATTTGGCTGCAGCTCGGTCGGCCATTTATCAGCAGGACTTACGGCGTTATCACAGCCGTCGGGTCAAGAGCCGAACCTTTCAGGAAGGCGTCTTGGTGCTTCGGCTGATACAAGATCGCACTGGCATGCATAAGTTATCACCACCATGGGAAGGACCGTTCGTCGTCAGCAAAAATCTTCGCAATGGATCTTACTATCTGGTGGATCTCCGGCCTAACCGGCCAACCACGGAGGCTGAGTCGACTCGCCCCTGGAATATTGCCCACTTGCGGCCTTATTACACTTGAGCTATTAAGCTTCACGTTTTGTAAGTTTTTCATTTCTTATAAAGCAGTAAAATTAAACGCCTCCTGACTTGGGGGCTTTCCTGCTAATTCATCTTATTGAAAGGTACGGATCTCTATTCTTTTATCAACAAGTCGCTCAAACATGAACGCTATCCATACCAAAGAGCTTAAGTCGCCACGATGCGCTTATTACAAAATTGGGTATTGATGAGCCAAAGAGGATCGAAGTCGCCACAAGTGCGCGATTCGAACATAGGCGCCTTATATGATTCTGTGGACTAGACCGACTTAGTTGAGGACAGTGTATTCCCAAGTCGTTTTGTGGTAATAGCGTATACGCTTCTACAATCCTATGACGGTCTTTCCCTTAATCATAGGTCACTTGGGGGCTTCCTCTCACTGAGATCAGCCTTATTACCCATTTGGCCTGCGAAAAATTACCGCATTACAAATGGTTATACTGGACTGTGTGTTGGCCGAATCGCCATATGGACATGAACTCTTGGCGAGTTATTCCGCTCATGGACCCTGAACTTGCCTTGGTTAAAACATGTCTGGTACCGGCAAGCACCTCGCATGGAAAATAGAGAAACCATTGGTTCATTGAACCCGCTTCATTGAAGCTTGACATGTGCCTGATCAGCCGGTCTAAATACTTGAGCTTTTGATACAAAAGTCTCCCTTGGGTGGCGCTTGAGCTTGTTTGACTCGCCCTATCCTGTCGTGGCCTTATGAGCCGACAAAATTGCTATTTTTTACCTCCCTGGCACTGCCACAAGTTTTTCAGACTTTTTTCTGACTCGCCTCAAAATATCTTGGGGCGATTGCTATTTGTTATCACCTATTACCCTCTAAGATGGTTTGATATATGTTTTCAAGCTTAGAACAGGTTGATGATCAAAATCACTCTAGCCATGGCGGATTAAGCATCATAAAAACGCCTCAATGGCGGGTCAAGTATTATGATAAAGGCCTCAAACGGTGGATCAAGCATTTCAAAAACGCCTTAAGGGCGACATAAGGTTTTTTTTAAGATATCACACAAGTAGTTTTGATTCCTAAAGAGACCTATTACATGGCTCTCATGGCCAAATCAATGAGGTGTTATTCTACTGATGCCCTTGGATCAGCCTGCTGCGAGCTTTGGCCAACTTCAATTTGCAAGTCGCCCAGTACCCAGTTACACTTGGATAACGCGGTTAACTCATCTTCATCGGTCAGCACTGATGAGAGATCTGCGTCCAAGTCAAAAGGATTCTTGGGTCGACGCAGTGTTAAGCTGGTCGTCACAAAGGTTGGTGGGTTAACCTTCTTGTTTTTGTTGTCGTAGGCGGCTTGGTATTTTGATAAATCTAGGCTTGCAGCAAGCTGAGTCACCGCCAAATGGGAGTCCTTGACAACACGTTGATAGTCCTCTTCAGCGAATTCTGACCCATCATCCTTGAGTTGAGGAAAGCCCGCCGCTACTTCTTCTGGGTTTATCTCTGGAGCATATGCTAAGCACCGACTTAGTATAGTCAGCGCTCCTTTCCGGGCGGCTGACCGAGTTAACTCGCCAATTTGGGGAGGAAGAGTGGATAAGCAGCCAAGCCTCTTCTTTATTGATGTTATAGGTTCCTTGGCACCCATCACTGCTTTCACAGTCAGCACACTCCCGGTATATAGCTGCTCCGTCAACATGTAAATCGCCTTCAGCATCAGGACGCAATCATCCTGAAGGTTGGCGGCTCTCGGACCTGTATAAGAGGTAATGATAGTCAGCGATTTATATAAAGCTATTTGTTTACAAAGGTCAAGAGTTAGTTTTTGCCAAAGACGGCTTGCGCCATGTTTGAGATATGTCGCTTTAAGCCGGACAGCTCCTGTTGCACAGTATCCAACTTGGCTTCAGCTCTTTCTGCTCGCTTTGTTAAAGCATCTTGATCAGCTTGAGCCCTTTTTAAGTCGTCTTTTAGCTTCTGCATCTCAGATAAGATCAGTTGATACTTCTCTTCTGATTTGGCCTGGGCAGCCTGCTGATCGGATAAACTTTTCTTCAAGTAGCCAAGTGCTGATTCAGTTTGGATAAGTGATTCCTGTTGAAGCATATAGTTAAGGGGCAAGTATCAGAATTATTGCAAGCAACATCCCTGACACTTGGGGGCTAATGTATAATTTTTTAGACAAAATTATACAGTATCAAGACCCGGATCATCTTTTTACTGATGACCCGGCCCTTGGGGGTTACAGGTCAAAAGTTTTTTAATTATCAATACCCGAGTCATCATTTTACTGATGACCCGGCCCTTGGGGGTTACAGGTCGAAAGTTTTTTAATTATCAAGACCCGGCTCATCTTTTTACTGAGGACCCGACCCTTGGGGGTTACAGGTCGAAAGTTTTTAATTATCAAGACCCGACTCATCTTTTTACTGATGACCGGGCCCTTGGGGGTTACAGGTCCGAAGTTTTTTTTTAATTATCAAGACCCGGCTCATCTTTTTACTGATGACCCGGCCCTTGGGGATTATAGGTCGAAAGTTTTTCAATTATCAAGACCCGGCTCATCTTTTTACTGATGACCCGGCCCTTGGGGGTTAATGAGGATAATAAAGTGTACAACAAAACATACCTCATGTTTGCTCTTCAGCATTCGAAGCAGGCTCTTCTCCATCTCATAACTCGCCTCCAGGCGACTTGCAAAGCCAGAGCAAAGTTCTTTGAATTCGAGATTCTCATATTGGGAGAGCTTAGCCTTGGAAAGTTCATGCTCAAACACAGGTTGAGCTGATGATGATACATGCTTCGATAAAACCGCTGTGGCCGGTTTAGAGAAGCGGGTACCGGTGATAACCACAGCATCCGGGTCTTCTGCTGTTGTCAATGTACTTGGCGGGTTAGGCACTTCCATGGTTTCCTTGGGTGAGATGGGGAGATCCACTTGATCTTCAGGTTTTTGTTGGTCCGGGTTATCCTGAATCGGCGCCGATTTTTCGATAGGCTCCGAAGTTGTAATGGGAGTTGACCCACCAGTTTTCCTTTTCTTCGCGTGTGCCCTGAAAGGAGAAGAAAGAGCATTTAAAGGAATGGATATTATCGCCATCAGACTAAAGGTAAATATTATCAAAAGGCCTACCCAGGGATACGGATCATCATTGGGGTGCCGACATCACTGAGTCGCCAGATGTGGGAGGAGAACTCTGCCAAAAATCATACTTCGAAGATATGAGCGAGTTACAAACGAGATCCAAAAGGACTTGAAGAAGTGTTATTAAAATATACCTCATTTGGCCTTTTCTTATTTCTTGTTGGTAACCCGGACACCAGGTCTCCAGAATGACTTCGTGTTTTCCGATTTGAGGTGTGTTGTGCTTTCTTCAGAAGGAAATTTGGATCCAAACAAGCATTTGGGTGTGAGAAGGGAACTTCCCCACAAATTCGCCTGACCAGCTTAGGTGGAGAAGGAGATGAGTCAGAGGAAACAGAAATTACCTCTATAGAATCCTCCTGGCTTTCATTATCTTCATTCTACACAAGAGATACAGAGGTGTAAACACAAAATGATCAGTAATGGATGGCGAGTTAAAAAGAGGTTGGATTTTTTACCTCCGAAAGTGCGTCGCCGACTTGGGATTCATCTGCTTCAGATGGCTCGGTAACAGCAGCTTTACCCTTGCCCTTGGATTTCTTCTTTGGAGGCGTACTAGCTTGCTTCATGGCTGGCTTTTTTGGCTTCTTGGACCAAAATTTATCACCTTTCTGAAATAGCATATGTTATAAGAGGTCATAGTTCAAGTAAAACGTAAGTAATAAATAACAAAAGGCGGGTTAAGTTATTTACCTTTGGAGCCGGGTTAATCTTGCAGAAAGGTTTAAGACCTATTTGGCCGCATTTTGCCTCGGGTTTGCCGGTCAACTTCTTGATCATGGTTACGATATCATTTTCTGTCAGAGCCGTGCGGAAGTAGCACTGAGGATGATTTAGGGTGCCGTCGAATTCACACATTAACCCGTCCTGACGACTCAAAGGGAGGATACGCCATTCGACCCAGCAACGGATCAAGTCAACCCCAGTAAGGACGTTGTTTGTCAAAGATCTGAACTCGGACAATACTGGGATGAAGTCTGACTCCTCCTCTTCAGTGAGCTTGTGTGGGAGTTTGAAACTTGTTGGGAGGCGATCCGCCCTATAACCCAGAAGCTTGTTCTCGCCTTCAGGTGAAGTCTCCTGGCAGTAGAACCAAGACTCGCCCCAGCCTTTGGGATGGCTTGGCATGGCGAGTGACGGGAATGAGCTATCCCTGCGGCGCTGAACATTGACACCACCCAGCTCCAGGCTAGGGCCATTGTGAAATTCTGTTTGGCGATTCAAGTGGAAGAAGTACCAGAATAAGGGAACTGAGGGTTCCATCCGCAGGTAAGCCTCACAAAACACCTGGAACTGGCATAGATTGCTTATCGAGTTGGGCCCTAGATCTTGGAGGCGGACATTCATAAAGGTCATGGCGTCTCTGAGGAATTTCGATCCGGGCGGCTTAAAACTCCGCTCAAGGTGTTCAACAAAAACAACTATCTCCCCTTCCTTGGGATTGGGGACTTCTTCTCCTAACCCGGTGCGCCAACCAATAACCTCTTGAGGGTCCAAATTCCCCGTTTTCACATAATCGTTTAGTATAGCATCATTAACCTTGGTTGGAAGCCAGTCACTTTTGAAAACAGTGCCCATGCTACAAAGGGATAAAATTACGGGTGAATTGACATGCCAAGCATCTACTGGAAATGGTGAAACTAAGTTTGTTTAAATCGCCAAACAATTTGCTTGATGACTGAGGGAGTTTTTTGACCCGCCAACGGAGGCTCGGGTCAGGTTGGCAGGGCGACTTATGAAACCCTTGCTAGTTAAGGGAGCGATGTTTCAGAGCATCAGTGGTGTTTGTCAAAGTGGAAAAGTATGAGACTACAAAAAGTTTTCACTTGACGATCAATAAATTACGGATCTACCGGGCAGACCGAAATGAATGCGGAAAATGACTAGATATGACAACCTGTGACTAAAGTGGGGGCAGTACTGTTGATTTGGTGAAGCCCTACTCTAAAGTAGGCAAGTAAAGGCCGAACGAACAGAGGTATGCAAGTCATTGTTGCGCTCGTTATAATCGCCGCCAACTAGTCGGGAACAAATAAAGCTATTCGGGAGGTACCAAGAACGCAGCAGTGATGAACTTCGAAAAGAAACTTGGATCTGCTTTTGAAAGACAGAAAACTAACCTGGTGGATTCGGCTGGAGACGGTCGACGGTGATGAACTTCTCGGCCACGACGAGGTGCGCGGACGGCGATGAAGGTCTCGGACGGATTCGAAAACCTCGGGCGGCGACGAAGGGTTCAATGGAGACGAGGTGCTCGACGGCGGCAAGACAGTCGACGGCGAAGAACTGCTCGGCCACGGCAAAGTGCTCGACGGCGACGAAGTCTTCGGGCGGCACCGAAGCTTTCGGATGGCGACGAGGTCTTCGGGTGGCGGCGGAGCTCTCGGAGGCGACGAGGGTTTTCGCTGTGGTAGTGGGGAAGAGAAGGGCGACAAGACTGGTAGGTGGAATGCGCCCAGTCCCTTCCTCCCGCCTATTTATCAGGACAGGCACTAGGATCGAGGCGCCACGAGCGGGATCCACCAAAAGATAAAGATTCGCCATGATGGCGCTCCGAAATTTTTGGGATAACGATACCGAAGGATCCGTTGGGGATTACGTCATTATCTTTTCCGGGATTCAAGGGATAAGGAGATACCAACACGAAATGGTTTGGCGACTCAAGGTTTTCCGCAACAGATGACGGGTTAAGTTCATGGCGTATAAAAGGGGTGAAGATGAATCGCCCTTAATTGAGTAAGGATATTGGCGTGAAGGAAATTCAAGTCAATCTGGGGCCTAATGTTGGGGATATTATCTGTTGATAACCCGCCCTAGTTGGGCCGGGTCACCAAAGCTGGCGATTCATCTAAAATATGGTTCGAGCCTTGGCCTGGTAAGACTGAAGGTTGTATGGCGGTTTCAGACTTCCAGAAGGAGTCCATAATAGAGAAGGCCTCCAAGCTTTGGAAAGGTGGCGACTTAGAGATCGTAGGAGTCACGGTTTGAATAAAGGAAAGGACCCTTGTAAACCCTAGGGACTCGACCTGCATATAAAGGTGAGTCCCAGGGAAGAAGAGGGCAGGTTAGAAATCATCGAGTGCTAGGTTAGGCGAGTTATGCCCTCCTTGTAATCGAAACACTATCAATACAACACAAGAGCAGGACGTAGGCTTTTACCTCCTCACGAGGGGCTGAACCTGGGTAAATCGCTGTCTCGCTCCCTTTCAACCCCTTTGAGTCGCCACCAAGGTGCGATGGCTCCAACACTAAGTCCTTTCACGAGGACATCTGTCGTGACAAAACCACGACAGTAGGTGTTCAGGATCATTCATTTGATCATCAGTTGTTTACGTCCGCTATGCGTAGATCTCCCCCCTCTTATTTCTTGTACTCGTAGGTTTAGCCACCAAATATATGCTTAGCCACTGTTGCAACCTCACCACTTAACCATACCTCACCCATTAAGCTTTGCTAGTCTTGATACCTTTGGAAATGAGATTGCTGAGTCCCCTGTGGCTCACAGATTACTACAACACCATTTGTAGGTACAGGTAAAGGTTACTTGACGCGAGCGCGTTGATTGTTCATTTGGAGTTGCTTCTTCTTCTTCTTCTTCTTCGATCTAGGATGGGTTCCAGGCCAGCAGCCTGGTATAGCAAGGATGGACGTCGTTCTTCTTTTCTCGTTTGTTTTCGTCCGTAGTCGGACCCTGCTCTTACTCTTGATGATTATGTAATGTACTGATGTGACTCTGATGTAGCTTGTGGCGAGTGTAAGCCAATTCTATATATATATATATCTCTTCTTTTCAGTACATGTACTTGTAACGATATCCATTCTTGCGACACGGCGAGATGCGCTTCTATCCTTGACGAGGCCTTCGTGCCAAATTGAGGATAGGGTCGCATCTTGGGCGTGACATTTGTGCAATGGCGAAAGTTGCACGGCACTAAGAAGATAGTGATGGTGGAAGGTGAAAGTGCATCTAAACCATGGACTCAACATTAGTCATGAAGAACTCATATACTTGTTGTAAAAGTTTTATTACTAATTGAAACAAAGCATTCAATGCATACTCCTAGGGGAAGGGTTGGTAGGTATAAACCATCGCGCGATCCCGACCGCCATGCAAAGGATGACAATCAATAGACTAATCATGCTCAGATTTCATCACATAGCGATTCACCATACGTGCATGCTACGGGAATAACTAACTTCAACACAAGTATTTCTAGATCCACAACACCTTACTAGCATAACTTCAATATTACCAAAACCACAACTCAAAACTAATTGAGATGAATCAAACTTCTCTAACTATTCAATGCACATAAAGGTGGAAGTTTTCGTATCCCTTTGGATAACTGCCCCTTTTGAGACTACTTTCAAATCTAGATCAACTACCAAGGCACGCACCGCTGTGCTCTAAAATATATAAGTGAAGCGCATAGAGCAAAAGTATCTAGCTCAAAAGATATAAGTGAAGCACATGTGAGCTGAATTGTCTACCAAAAGATATAAGTGAAGCTCGAAAAAATCACAGTGAGTTCATGTCTCTCTCTCTAGGTGTGCAGCAAGGATGATTGTGACACAACAAAAATAAAAGACTCCTATGATACAAAACGCTCCAAGAAAAAACACATAACATGTGGTGAATAAAAATATAGCCCCAAGTAACGTTACCGACGGATTGAAGACGAGAGAGGAGATGCCTTCCCGGGGCATCCCCAAGCTTAGGATTTTATGGCATCCTTGAATCTCTTGGGGTGCCTTGGGCATCCCCAAGCTTGAGCTCTTGCCACTCTTTATCTCTTTGTCCATAAGAACTTCACCCAAAACTTGAAAACTTCACAACACGAAACTTAAACAGAAACTCGTGATAACATTAGTATGAGAAAGCAAACCACCACTTCCTTAGGTACTATAGCAAACTTAAATTCTACTTATGCTGATGTTGGGTTACTGTATTTTCAATATTCCATGGCTAATACCCCCCGATACTATCCATAGTTTCATCAAAATAAGCAACCAACACAACAAAAAACCGAATCTGTTAACAGCAGATCAGTCTATAGCAATCTGTATATTTCGTATACTTCTGGTACTCCAAAAATTCTGAAAAATTACGATAGTCTGAAGAATTTGCGTAGCAATCAACAGCAAAAATAATCAACAAAAAAGATCTTACAGAAGAAAAAAAAAGAAAATTCTTTGCGTGAGCAGAAAGTTTCTGTCTTTTCCAGCATGACCAAACGATCATCCCCAATACTAATCATAACGGTTTTGCTTGGCACAAACGCAAAAAGAAACACAAAAAACACAATCATAACAGAATTATGAAAGTGTGGAAAACACAAAACAGAAAGAAAAAGGATAGATTCGTTGGGTTACCTCCCAACAAGCGCTTTTGTTTAACGCCCTTAGCTAGGCAAAAGGTGATGGAATCACGTATAGTCATCTTTGGTGCTCAAACCATAAGTAGCCCTCATCATTGATTCATAAGGAAATCTTATTTTCTTTCTAGGAAAGTGCTCCATGCCCTTCTTTAAAGGAAATTGAAATCTAGTATTCCCTTCCTTCATATCGATGATAGCACCAATAGTCCTTAGGAAAGGTCTACCAAGAATAATGGGACATGAAGGATTGCAATCTATGTCAAGTATAATGAAATCCACGGGTACATAGTTCTTATTTGCAACAATAAGAACATCATCGATCCTCCCCATGGGTTTCTTGACAGTAGAATCCGCAAGATGCAAATTAAGAGAACACTCTTCAATCTCATGAAAACCAAGAATATCACATAAAGACTTTGGAATCGCGGAAACACTAGCACCCAAATCACACAAAGCATTGCACTCATAGTTTTTGATCTTGATTTTGATAGTAGGATCCCACTCATCATGAAGTTTTCTAGGTATAGAGACTTATAGTTCGAGCTTCTCTTCAACAGATTTCATCATAGCATCTACGATATGCGCGGTAAAGGCTTTGCTTTGGCTATAAGCGTGTGGAGAGTTTGCAATGGATTGCATCAAAGAAATGCAATCAAACAAGGAGCAATTATCATAATTGAATTCCTTGAAATCCAAAGTGGGAGTTTCATTACTAGCCTTAATTTTGATTTCTTCTACTCCACTCTCCACACCTTTATCATCAAGATGGGTGGACTCCGAATCATTTGGGAGTTTTTCAACCAAAGTGGATTCATATCCAGCCCCTCCATAAATAGGTTTGACACGCGAAAACAAAGATTCAAGAGGAGACACACCAAGCACATTAAGATCTTCGTGATTAGCATAACTAGAACGCACCCTTTTAAACCATTCATGCCTAGCGCGAATTTGGGCGGTTCTTTCTTTGCTCTCATTCATGGAGACACGCATAGCTTTCAAAGTTTCATCCAAGTTGACCTTGGGAGGAGCGCATCTAACTTTCAAAGCATCAATATCACAAGACATCCTATCAACGCTCTTAGCCAAATCGTCAATTTTGAGTAGTTTTTCCTCTATGGACCCATTGAAAATCTTTTGAGAGTTGATGAACTCTTTGATATTACTCTCTAAATCAGAGGGTAATCTGTTGTTATTTCCATAAGTGTTGTTGTAGGAATTTCCATAGTTGTTAGAGGGGTTACTAGGAAAAGGCCTAGGAACATAGTTTCCTCTAAAAGCATTGTTGTTGCCAAAATTGTTCCTACCAACAAAATTCACGTCCAAACTAGCGTTGCTACTCTCAATCAAAGAAGATAGTGGCATGTCATTAGGATCTACAGTAGTGTTTCTACTAGCAACCAAATTCATCAACTCGTCCATCTTAGCACTAAGCGAGTTAATCTCTTCTATAGCGTGTACCTTTTTGCTAGCAGGTGACCTTTCAGTATGCCACTGAGAGTAGTTGGTCATGATATTGTCTAGGAGTTTTGTAGTGTCTCCTAACGTGATTTCCATGAACGTTCCACCTAAGGCAGAGTCCAAGATATTGCGAGAAGCGAAATTCAAGCCAGCGTAAAAGATTTGTATAATCATCCACAAACTCAAGCCATGAGCGGGACAATTTCTAATCATAAGCTTCATCCTCTCCCAAGATTGTGCAACGTGTTCATGATCAAGTTGCTTGAAGTTCATGATATCGTTACGTAAGGAGACGATCTTAGCCGGCGGAAAATACTTGGATATGTAAGCATCTTTGCACTTATCCCAAGAATCGATACTATTTTTAGGCAAAGAAGAAAACCAAGTTTTTTGCGCGATCTCGCAACGAGAAAGGAAAAAGTTTCAACTTAATCACGTCATTATCCACATCTCTTTTCCTTTGCATATCACAAAGCTCAATGAAGGTATTGAGATGGGATGCGGCATCTTCACTAGGAAGGCCAGAGAATTGCTCTTTCATAACTAGATTCAGAAAAGCTGCGTTGATTCCATACGATTCCGCACTAGTGGCGGGAGCAATCGGAGTACTAATAAAATCATTATTATTAGTGCTCGAGAAGTCGCAAAGTTTTGTGTTTTCAGCCATGATGACTTCAACAAACAAACAAGCACACAAGCAAGCAAGAAAACCGGCAAAGGCAAAAGAAGACGACAAAGGAGAAAGGCAAATGAAAACAGAACATGTGAAGTGGGGGAGAGGAAAACGAGAGGCAACTGGCAAAAAAAGTAAATGCAAGACATGAGTTTGTGAGACCTACTTGGATAGATCTCTCCTCCCCGGCAACGGCGCCAGAAATACTTCCGCTACTGCAACAAAAGACCTTCCAATGGCGCCAGAAATAGGTGTGTCGATGGCACCAGGAATCCTTCTGCTACGGCTATGCCTTAAGGGACTTCCTAGGCAAATATGCAAAGGATTTCCCCCGTGGCCTTGGAGCCTTGTGTTGGTGTTCCCTCGAAGCGGAAAGGGTGATGTAGCGTAGCGGTGGTAAGTATTTCCCTCAGTTTGAGAACCAAGGTATCGATCCAGTGAAGGAGTATCACAAGAGCCTGCACAAACACAAAAAGCTTGCTCCCAACGCTATGAAGGGGTTGTCAATCCCTTATAGATTGTTTGCCAAGTGAGAACTGAAAGCAACAAAGTAACAAAGCAAAGTAAAAGCGAGAGTGGAAACTATAGATGTGAATAGACCCGGGGGCCGTAGTGTTTACTAGTGGCTTCTCTCATGAAAGCAAGTAGACGGTGGGTGAAAAAATTACTGTCGAGCAATTGATAGAACCGCGCAAAGTCGTGACGTCATCTATGGCAATGATTATATCTATAGGCATCACGTCCAAAACAAGTAGACCGATACTTTCTACATCTACTACTATTACTCCACACGTCGACCGCTATCCAGCATGCATCTAATGTATTAAGTCCAAAAGAACAGAGTAACGCCTTAAGCAAGATGACATGATGTAGATGGACAATCTCATATCTACGACAGAGCCCACCTTGTTACCCTTGATGGCAACTACACAATGTGTGCGTTGGTGCACCTACTGTCACTGGGAAAGGTCACCACACGGTAAGAACCCAAAACAAAGCACTTCTCCCATTGCAAGAATCATAGATCTAGTTGGCCAAACAAAACCCAAGACTTGGAGAGACTTACAAGGATATCAAATCATGCATATAAGAAGTCAGCAAAGACTCAAATATATATCATAGATAATCTGATCACAAATCCACAACTCATCGGATCTCGACAAACACACCGCCAAAGAAGATTACATCGGATAGATCTCCATTAAGATCGTGGAGAACTTTGTATTGAAGATCCAAGAGAGACAAGAAGCCATCTAGATACTAACTACGGACCCGTAGGTCTGAAGTGAACTACTCACGAGTCATTGGAGGGGCGATGATGATGAATAAGAAGCCCTCCAACTCCAAAGTCCCCTCCGGCAGGGCATCGGGAAGGGTCTCCAGATGAGATCTCGCGGAAACGGAAGCTTGCGGCGGCGGAAAAGTATTTTCGTGGATCCCTTGATTTTATTTTCTGATTTTTAGGGAATATATAGGCAAGATCTAGGTCAGGGGGGCGCCAGGGAGGCCACAAGCCTGCCCACCGCCGCCTCCCCCTGGTGGCGGAGTGGGGGCTTGTGGGCTCCCTGTAGCCCTCCTGGCTTGGCCCACAGGCCCCCTGATCTTCCATTCGGGAAAAAATCATTTCGGGGATTTTATTCCGTTTGGACTCCATTCCAAAATTAGATCCGAAAAGAGCCAAAAACACAGAAAAAACAGGAACTGACACTTGGCACTGAATTAATAAGTTAGTCCCAAAAAAAGATATAAAAGGTACATAAAACATCCAAAGATGACAAGATAACAGCATGAAACCATCAAAAATTATAGATACGTTTGAGACGTATCAGGCAGCAGCAGGCAACACAACATCAACTGGAAACGGAAGAGCTCCATGGCACGCAGGGCGGCGCGGGAGGCCAAGGGCGGCGGCGCACCGGAAGGAACCGAGAGGAGCCCGACGTCGCCGGGGAAGGCATGGGGCGGCGCTGGAGGGGCTACGGCAGGGGCGACCTCGGGCCGGCGCGGAACCTGGGCGTGATGGGGGGACCGATCTGGCGGCGGGGGGCGCGCGGCTCCGTCCGGCGAGGCCCCACGGCGGCGCGGCGAGGGGAACCCTCGCAGGAGGTGGCGAGGGACGCCGGCGGCGAGGGCTTGGCGAGCGGCAACCAGAGGCGGGGTGATGCGGGAGGAGAAGCTGGGAGGCAGAGGGGAGAGGGGAAATCGGGACTGGGAGGCTGCATGCGCGGCGCGATGAGGGAGGAAGACGACACTATCGGGAGGAGAGGGAGATGGGATCGAGCAGAGCTCTCCCTCGCGCTAGGGCTAGCGGAGGCGCACGAGCCTTGGGCCGGCTGGAGGCCCAAGTGGCCGGCTGGCTACCCTCTCTCCCGCTAATAAAAAAATGCCTAGCACAAAATAAAATAACCGGTTATAAAAAAGGAAACCACAACCAGAAGAAAAAGAATTTAACTAAAACAAAAATACTTTTGGGCTCCTTAAAACAAGCTCCAACTTATAAAAATAGATTTGGATCTTTTGAAGAATAAAAATAAAACCCTTTTAAATAAAGTTAGGCGCTGGTTTTAAATAAAACAAAAGGGAATAAATATAAAGTTAAAACGAGAGGGTTGTCCCAAATAATAAGAATATTTTTAAAAGAGGTGGAACATTTGTTTAGGCAAAATCAGAAACTGGAATTGCCTCAAAAGAATAAGAGAGGAGAGAAGAGTTCCTATTGCACTAGAGATTTAAAGCACTTGAAGCACTCACAACTCAAAACACACACACGCAACAGATGATGCAAGATGCCATGATGCAAACTACATGATGATGCCATTGGGATCAACCACGAACTCATTACCATCACAATGTTGCCAAACAAGGAAATAATAACAAAAGGGGGAAGGATCGCATTGGGGCTGTCACATCTAACTTATCTGAGCAGTGGTAATTCCCTGCTTTGGTAAAATCCTCGGTGTCACAACTGTGAGTAAGACCATGTTACTATTGTGGATAACATTCCGGTAGCCTCTAGTGGACAATAATTTTGCCTATTGGTCCGCCTTGTTTCAACGAGCAGGAAAATGGTTCCATTCGTCCCCCGCCCTTGGTACTGACGTTGTTGCTGAAAGTGCATGCTATGCCCCTAATCGACTTTTGGTGTTAATGACAACACATACATAGGAAACTAATCCTATTTGTTGAGTGTATCTCAGGATGGCAAGTAGTTTAGTAGATTGAGAATTATGTGCCAAAGGTGGTCTGAGAAGATCGGGATTCATATTTCAAGAAGGCTCGGGATTGAGAAAAGATGATGTAGACTATCCTTTTGAGTTTACTATTATTGAGTATAGGGACCCCGCACTATTAAGAGGGGATCACAGGTTTTGCGATGAACTTGCTCATACCACATCTTCACTACCCTACCCAATACCACATATTCTCTACTCTGTTCCTATCTCAAAACAGGTCTATTGCCTCGGACTTCCGGCTCCCTCCGGACGTCCGAGGGCCGAACGACGGGCAGGCTTCGGAAATCCGGAGCCCTCCACGAGAAGTATTTGAGTCATATAACACGGAATTCTGGCTCCCTCCGGACATCCGAGGGACGGACGTCCGTCCTCGTTCGGAAATCCGGAACCTCCCACCAAAAGAAGTTGAGTCGAATAACTCGGATTTCCGGCCTTCTCCAGACGTCCGGTCGCTGTTCAAATTCACAGTGTTTCCAGTCATAGCTACAGCCCTCGGACGACCGACCCTTGTCGGACGCCCGACCCCTT
This sequence comes from Hordeum vulgare subsp. vulgare, assembly GCF_904849725.1. NCBI lineage: Eukaryota > Viridiplantae > Streptophyta > Magnoliopsida > Poales > Poaceae > Hordeum > Hordeum vulgare. The sequence continues at coordinate 267,935,050 of NC_058524.1, read as the reverse complement.
GCGGACGCCCGGACTTCCGAGAACTGCCGGACGTCTGGACCCTGTGTGACTTAAAGTGTCCCCAACGGCTGCTTTACACTCCCCACTATATATACCCCTCAGCCACTTCCTGAGTGGGTGTTCAACACAGCTAGAATACATCCAAGAACATCTTTCTTCTCACTCACTCTTGTCTACACCAAATCTTAGATCCCACGAGCATTTGTGAGCCCTTTTGAGTGTTGTTCCAATCAAAAGATAGATCGTCTCCCTCTCCTCCTTCCCACCAAAGTGATTTTTGATTTGAGCAAGTTTTGAGCAATCCCCGTGATCTTGTTACTCTTGGAGGTTGGAGACTCCTAGGCGGTAGGAGTCTTCGGAGAGGAATCAAACCATTGTGATTTCCCCCGGAAAGTTTGTGAAGGTTTGGAAGCCACCGCAAGGCTTACCACTAGTGGTTGAGAAACGCCTTCGTGGAGTTATCTCAAAGGGAGAATAGGGTGAGCCTTCGTGGCGTTGGTGTGCCATCGTGGTAACACCCGCCCCTCTAACGGTGACGTAGCTTCCCTCCAAGGAAGTGAACATCGGGATACATCCTTGTCTCTCTTGGAGTTTTGGTTATTCCTAACCCTAACTCTCTACTTGTGTTAATCCTTATTACGTACTTGTATTTTATTATTGTTTACCGCTTGTCTTACTTCACTCTAAATAGCTTACTCCTTGTCATAGCAATTATTAGGCCTACACTCATATTCCGCACTTTTGCCTAAAATTGCTAAGTAATTATTAAAATTTGGAATTGGACCTATTCACCCCCCTCTAGGTCCATCTCGATCCTTTTCAATTGGTATTAGAGTCGCGTGCTCTATTCTTGTGGCTTAACCGCCCTAGAGCGAGATGGACGGGGTTCCAACTACGGTAGCTCCAGTGCAGAGGGACGGGACTTCCACGGAAGTCAAGTCTTTCACCTCTGAGGACCTGGAATGGGCCCTTGCCAAGCAAAAGGAGGAGCTTGATGCTTCTCTTGAGGCCATGGTCCAAATGAGACTGGCATCACTAACCACGGGGACAACCACGTCCCCGAGGCCCTCAGGGCCACATGTGCATGGTACTTCATTTGGCCAACAACCTTCGGAAACGAACTAAACCAGTGTTCCATGGCTTTATGCTAGATCTCAAATTGAGAAACCTAAGTACAATCCTGGAGGAAAACCTCCCTTGCTTGATGACAATTCCGATTTTGCTTTGTGGAGAGTTGGTATGCAGGATCATCTTAGGTACGCCAATGATGAGATGTTGGACATCCTCGAGCATGGGTACAATCCTGTAGATCCAAGGTGCCTCACTCCCAGAGAAACTTATGACAAGCATCTCAATGACACTGCGATCATGTGCATAAGAAAAGGAATGAATGACAAGCAACGGAGACCTTACATTCACATCACAAGTGCCAAGGAACTGTGGGATAGCATTATAAGGACCAAGACCGGTACCTCCACTCTTCGGCTTTCTCAATATGAAATTGCCAAGGGGCAATTACAGAATTTCTGTGTGGAAAAGGGTGAATCTCCCAAGCAACTACTAGAACGGCTCATGACTCTCGTCACAGACATTGAGTCATGTGACTGTGACAAGACGCAAGATGGTTTCAATCTGACCAAGAGATTTCTCGTGGACAAGTTACTTCATGCTCTTGCTCCATATCACCATCAAATGGTATGGGACATGAGGCAACACCATGGGTTCAAAGAAATGACTCCAGATGACATCATATCCACTTTCCAATTATTTGAAGAGTCAAAGGCGAATTCAACAAAGCACCTTGCCATGCATGGCACTTCAACATCAAAGATCAATCTTGCTTTGAAAGCCAAGCATGAATGTGACGAAGAAGAAAGTGAAGAAGAAGAGGGTGATGATGACTGCGAAGATGGTGATGATGTTGACTCTGATGAAAGCCCATCTTATGAGGACATTTCTCTCTTTGTAAAGAAGTTCAGTGCAGGAAAATTCAAGGGAAGATTCCCAAAGAAGAAGGTAAGGAAATGCTACAACTGTGAGGAAACCAACCACTTCTCCAATGACTGCCCTTATGAGAAGAGAGAAGACAAACCAAGGATTCCAAAGACCTTTGTAAAGAAGAAGTTGCCAAACCCTATGAACTCCAAGCTCAAGAGGACAGATGGAAGAGCAATGGTTGCACAAGAAGAATCAGATCCAGAAGATGTTGGTGGGGTTGCCGGAGTAGCTCAGGATACACAAAACACCTTGAGAATAGTCAACAAAAGTGGTGATGTTGTTCACTACAACTATATGAAGGACTACAAGGGCAACGCTCACAAGTGTTTGATGGCAAAGACTGCCATGGGAGATGAGGAAGACCAAAGCTCCCATGATAAGGTTAAGGTAACTCCACGGTTAAACTCTTTCAGTCTAGCTTCTACCCCATCTGATGAGTATCTTGATGCGGAAGATGACTATGAGGATAATGATTTAGATCATCCCATGTTTGCTAAAATAAACAAATTTATGTGGTCTCTTAAAGGAAAGAAGCTCACTATGTTTCCCATACTTATGGAAATGGTGAGTAAGCACACCAATACCATCAAGGAACTCGAAACCCTCGTCACTGAGGAGAAGGAAAGAAATGAGATCCTTGAGCAGAAAGTCATGTATGAGGAAGCACAAAATGATGCATTATTCTCAAAAGTAGGTGAAAACCTTGATAAACGTGCTAATGATCTCGCCTCCTTGAAAAAGGCTGAATCTGTGTGCAAAGAGTTACTAAATGATAAAAACCGACTAGTGAACTCTCATGCTTCCCTTTCTAAGGACTGTGAGCGTCTATCCTTGTCTCTCAAAGACAAAGGAAGAGAAACTCACTGTTCTTACAAAGAGCTTTCAGGCACTCAAGGTTACTTATCTTGACATTTTAGCTAAGGCCTACTCCTCACCTATTATTAATGTTGATACCTGCACTACTAACTCTAGTAGTGAACTGACATCTATCCTTGAGGAAAACTGTTCGCTAAAGGCACAGCTAGACAGAGGTCTCATGACATGTGCACAAGGACAAAAGACTCTCAATGAGATCTTAAGTCGACACAATGGAGGTCTTGCCAAGGAAGGGCTTGGGTTCAACCCAAGCACCGCCAAGAAAAGTGCATCTCCTCTCAAGTGTACCACTCCTCTTAAAGAAATATTTGTACGAGAGGGACACAAGGAGAAACGTAAGGTTGTGAGTGGGTCGGCCACTAGGGGCTCGCCTACTCACAACAAGACAACCGAATTCATGCCTCCATCCTATGTACTACGCAAATCAAAGAAAGGAGATGTTTATGCTAAATTCGTTGGTCCCCGTAATGCATTCCGATTCTATACTATTTGGGTCCCTAAGACTCTTGTAACTAATGTGAAAGGCCCCATGACGAAATGGGTACCTCAAACCAAGTCTTAATTCGTTACAGGTTGTTTTCTCCGGAGGAGCCAAATGGGTGATCGACAGTGGATGCACCAATCATATGACCGGAGATAGTAACTTGCTCTATGACTTTATGCAAGCCATTCGACCATACATGAGCATTGTATTTGGTGGAGGGTCGAAAGGGCAGGTAATTGGGTTGGGAAAGGTGGCAATCACTAATGACATGTCTATTGCAAATGTCATGCTTGTCCAATCTCTTCAATATCATTTACTTTCAGTTCGCCAATTGGCTTACGTCGGTTATGACACATTATTTGGACTAAGGATGTGAAAGTATTTAAGAGAGACACTCTAGAAGTGGCCTTTGTTCGAGAGTTGGATGGCAACCTTTACACGGTTGATTTCTCGAAAGAGAGCACCTTCCATACAACTTGTCTAATGGCAAAGGCCGACATGGGATGGCTGTGGCATCGCCGGCTCGCCCATGTTGGCATGAAAAATCTTCAAAATCTCTTAAACGGCAATCACATCCTTGGACTAACAAATGTATCTTTTAAGAAAGATCGTGTGTGCAGTGCATGCATAGCTGGAAAACAACATCAATCAAAACATCCACCCAAGAACATTGTATCCACTTCGAGGCCGTTAGAGCTCCTTCATGTGGATCTGTTTGGGCCTCCTTCATGGGCAAGTCTTGGAGGGAAAAAGTATGGCCTAGTCATTGTTGATGATTACTCAAGATATACATGGGTGTTCTTTCTCAAGTCCAAGGACGAGACGAAGATCACCTTCATTGATTTTGCCAAACAAGCCCAGCGGAAGTTTGACAAGGACATCAAGGCAGTAAGAAGTGATAATGGCTCTGAGTTCAAGAACTACACCCTAGAAGAATTTCTTAGTGATGAGGGAATTGAACATCAGTACTCCGCACCTTACACCCCTCAGCAAAATGGTGTGGCAGAGAGGAAGAACCGAACACTTGTGGAAATGGCAAGGTCCATGTTAGACGAATACAAGTCACCACATAGTTTTTGGGCTGAGGCCGTCAACACAGCATGCCATGCATCAAACCGGCTCTTCCTTCGATCAATATTGGAGAAGACTCCATATGAGCTCCTAACTGGGAACAAGCCCAATGTTAAGTACTTTCGTGTGTTTGGATGCAAGTGTTTCATCCTCAACAAACGGGAACGGTTAGGAAAATTTCAATCCAAAACAACCGAAGGGATTTTTGTTGGCTATGGGTCAAACTCTCACGCCTACAGAGTCTACAACAAATCCACTGGATGTGTTATAGAAACCTGTGACGTGACGTTTGATGAATTTAACCGCTCCCATGGGGAGCAAATTGATCTAAATGATGCAGGTGAAGAAGACTCCCCACAAGATATCTTAAACATGGGTGTAGGTGCACTTCTTCCCATGGAACAAAGACCCCATGATGATGATGAAGATGATGAGAGTATTTCTCATCCTCAAGAAAGTTCACTGCCCGTACCTCCACAAGATACTAGCACACACACCATGCCAGTTGTTCAGGATCAAGTGGGAGAACATGTCTCTCACCCTGATCACACTCAAGAACAAGTTGATCTTCAAGAGCTAGACCAAAGTATGGGTATGTTTGATGATGAACCTCAACAGGTGCAACGCGAAGAGGAATATCTTCCTCCGCACATAAATGATCCATATGTTGAGGACGTTGATGATGGAAACGAAGTCGAACCTTGTAAAACCCTGACCTCCATCATGCCACGTGTGGCTGGTCGTGTTGATATTGATCAAATCCTCACCGGTGTGTCGTAAGGTAGAGTGACTCGTAAACAATTAACAAACTTTTGTGCTCACTTTTCATTTGTCTCTAGTATTGTGCCACACAGGGTTCAGGATGCATTGTGTGACAATGACTGGCTCCTTGCTATGCAAGAGGAGTTAAACAGTTTTACACGCAACGAAGTATGGTCATTGGTAGAACGACCAACTAAGGAACATAATGTCATTGGAACTAAATGGATTTTCAAGAACAAGGAAGATGAGAATGGGACTATCCTACGCAACAAGGCAAGGTTAGTAGCACAGGGGTACTCCCAAGTTGAAGGTTTGGACTTTGGTGAAACTTTCACCCCTGTTGCTCGTCTTGAGTCCATTCGCATTTTATTGGCCTATGCTGCTTTCAATGGTTTTACTTTGCATCAAATGGATATGAAAAGTGCTTTTCTTAACGGTCCTCTACAAGAAGAGGTATATGTATCACAACCACCTGGGTTTGTTGACCCTCACCACAAAGACCATGTATACAAACTTCACAAGGCTCTGTATGGCCTCAAACAAGCACCTCGTGCTTGGTACGATCATCTTAAGAAGTTCCTACTCGATGATGGCTTTGTGGTGGGGGTGATCGATCCCACTCTTTTTACTAAGAGGGAAAATGGTGATTTGATCTCATGCCAAATCTATGTAGATGACATCATTTTTGGTTCTCCTAATATCCATTTATGCAAGAAGTTTGCGGCCTCCATGACCAAGACCTTTGAGATGTCACTCAACACGGACTTGAAGTTCTTTCTTGGGTTTCAAATACAACAATTTCAAGAAGGGATTTTCTTGTCTCAAGCTAAGTATCTCAAGGACATTCTTGAAAAATTTGATATGACAAATGCTAAACCTATGAAGACACCCATGGCCACAGACGTAGTTCTAAATGAAGACACCAACGGTATACCTTTTGACCCATCTACTTACCGCTCCATGATTGGTTCGCTACTTTATCTTTGCGCATCTAGACCGGACATCATGTTAAGTGTAGGCATATGTGCTAGATTTCAAGCTTCCCCTAGGGAAAGCCATTATACGACGGTTAAGGATATTCTTAGATACCTTGTTCACACCCCAAAGTTAGGCTTATGGTACCCTAAGGATGCAAAGTTCGATCTTATTGGGTACTCCGATGCGGATTGGGCCGGTGACAAAGTGGGACGGAAATCCACTTCCGGTGCATGTCAGTTTCTTGGACGCTCCTTGGTAAGTTGGTCCTCGAAAAAGCAGAACTGTGTTTCTCTCTCCACGGCCGACGCCGAATATATTGCAGCCGCAAGCTGTGCAACCCAACTGCTATGGATGAGGCAAACACTAAAGGATTATGGTATCACGTATCGACACGTTCCTCTTCTTTGTGATAATGAAAGTGCCATAAAGATCTCTGAGAAACCCATTTATCACCCTCGCACAAAACATATTGATATTAGGTATCATTTCTTGAGAGACCATGTGCAAAAGGGTGACATTGATATTACCCATGTGGGTACCGACATGCAGCTAGCCGACATTTTCACCAAGCCACTTAGCGTAGCTAGATTCTGTCAACTTAGGCGTGAACTTGGTATCTTGGAGCTTGACAACATAACTTGAAACCTTGCACACATACACACACTCACATTATGTTTGTGTCTTGATGTGGGCATGCATTTAGGGGGAGTGAGTCTTAATTTTCTGTTTTTGAGCTTACAAAGTACGCATAAATCAATTTCTGTCCATAAGTAGTATATGTAATGCTTGTAGGCAACTATGTTAGTACTTTTTGTGAGAAACCATGAAAAATCATCATCTCACCAGCAAAAATTTCAGAACCAGCCTCTGCCTCCTCCTCTCTCTCGGTCGTCCGACGTGTCTCGGACGTCCGGCGACAAATCTCATTCCGGTCGTCCGACCAGTGTCGGTCGTCCGATGGCACAATCCTCTCCGGACGTCCGACGCCTGTCGGACGTCCGACGCTTCAGGGCATATAAATAGCTGGGCGCGGGGCTGGGCTTTGCCCTAGCCCTCACGCGCCCCCCTTTTCCCCTACCGCCGGCGCCACCAGCTCAAGGAGCACTCGCCAGCGCCGCCCTTCCCGAGATCTGCCCGATCTCCTCCGCGGATCCTTCTCTCCTTCCTCTTCTTCCTCCGCAGGATCCGTCTACACGTATCTCCTCCGTTTCCCCTCGCGTTTGATTCCCTCTCTCCCAAGTCTCCATGTTCGTTCCTATGGTTTGACCATGTTCGTTCCTCATTTGGGGTTTCCGTCCGTATAGGTTATTGTGCACCATGCCCAAGACCAAGCACGCCGCACGGAAGAACGTCGCTGGGTCATCCTCTTGCGCCCCTACTAGCATGGGGTCGGACTCCGACGGGCCACGTCGTCCCTTCAAACGGACTGCCCGGCGTTCTCCGCCTCCACAGCTCCCCTCGTCGTCTGATGGTGATGACTCCGACTTCGAGGATGAGCTTGCCGCCGAGGACCTTGCTGACCAGCCCGCCGATCGGAGGTCCAAGCCAAAGCCCGGGACTCGTAGGGCGTCCTACATGCCACCACCTCCTCCTGCTCAGCCTGCAGGTGAAGCTCGTCGCATCTCACTAGAACCCCCTGCTACCTTAGGTCGTGCAATCACGAACTTCACCACACTTGCCAAGTCCTCATACCTCACTTTCCGCCGCGACATTGATCAATACGCTGTCGTACGTGACTCTACGGACTCACGTTTCCGCACACACGTCCAGGCGGACATTTTTACTACAGTCATAGTTCCTAAGGGTTTATCTGTTCATCTCTATATAGATCTTGAGCATATTCGCATGCACCCGGCGAAATACCCGGGTGCCATTGAGCTTATTGAGGCATCGGGGCTTGCCGCCCCGTTTGCCTTTCATCGCGACTTTAATGCTGCTGCCATTCACCAGTTCTATGCCACATGCTTCTTTGCTCGAAACCACACTGTTAGCCGGATCACCTGTGATGTTCGCCTCACAGCTTCTTATGATACTTTTGTTGCCGCACTTGGTTTCCCCAACTCCGGCTTCAAAATACATAGGGATGATCCTAACCATGCGCCTAAGTCCATTGAGGCGTGTGGGTATCTTCTCAAACCACTAAGTGAGTTTGATGCGGATGAACGCATGGAGGACCTTAACCAGGTATCCATCTGGCGCTCACCTTACTTCATCATTTTTCAGTGTCTCATCCGCACCATCTATCCCAAGATGGGTGATAAGGGCTCTTGCAGTGGCTATTGTATTGACATTATGTCTCACTTGTACGAGCACCCCAAGAGCAAAATTAATGTGCCTCATTTTCTATGGCATGAGATTCGGCTTGCTAGCTTTCAGTACAAGCGAGCCTTTCCTCATGCCCCCTTCATCCAGGCTCTTATTAATCATGTTGTTGATTTCTCTGTGGCTGTCACTCACACACATCGCAAGTGGGTCATTCCCGCTCACATGGCAGATAACTATGCTCCCAAGAAAGCCCCATCCTCCACATCCACTCGCCGCACTGCTGCCCGGTCAGCCACCCCCTCATCTAGCTCCGCTCCTCTCGGTCGCATTGACAAATTCCTTGGCAAGGCACATTCTGCTATGATGAAGGCCGTCTCTTTCCATTGTGGTCAAACCCATGATGTGGTTTCTCGCTTAGTCTCCTCCAAGAATGCCCTCGAGGCTCGTCTGAGAGCCTCGGGCGCTCTTGATGTGAGTGATGATGAGGCCCCTCCTGGTGCTCCTCCTACTGACTTTGGCTTCCCATCTGGTCCTGAGTGGGCTGATTTCCTTGACGAGGCTGGTGGCAGTGGCTTGCCTGACGATGGTGATGATGCTGATGATGATGCTGATGAGCTCTGAGCATGGTTGGTGCTGTTGGTGCCTCCCTTTTTGGTACTTGGTGCCAAAGGGGGAGTAATGTATCATAGTTTTTAGTCTTTGGAGATTTAATGTAATGGATAAACTCATGTATGGCTACTTATGAATGAATGTGATTGCTATGGATTGCTATGATATCATCATAGATTATTATGTTTTGCTCCACTACTTCTATGATGATCTATTATCTTTACATGTTGATCCATTATATGTTCGATAAACACATTAAAGGGGAGCTCCGATATTTTATCATGCACATACTAAGGGGGAGCTCCGTACTAAATATCTCCTAGGCTATAATGTATGTTAAATCTTTTTGAGACCTATGTATATGTTGTCATCAACTACCAAAAAGGGGGAGATTGAAAGTGCATGCTATGCCCCTAATCGACTTTTGGTGTTAATGACAACACATACATAGGAAACTAATCCTATTTGTTGAGTGTATCTCAGGATGGCAAGTACTTTAGTAGATTGAGAATTATGTGCCAAAGGTGGTCTGAGAAGATCGGGATTTATATTTCAAGAAGGCTCGGGATTGAGAAAAGATGATGTAGACTATCCTTTTGAGTTTACTATTATTGAGTATAGGGATCCCGCACTATTAAGAGGGGATCACAGGTTTTGCGATGAACTTGCTCATACCACATCTTCACTATCCTACCCAATACCACATATTCTCTACTCTGTTCCTATCTCAAAACAGGTCTATTGCCTCGGACTTCCGGCTCCCTCCGGACGTCCGAGGGCCGGACGACCGACAGGCTTCGGAAATCCGGAGCCCTCCACCAGAAGTATTTGACTCATATAACTCGGAATTCCGGCTCCCTCCGGACATCCGAGGGCCGGACGTCCGACCAGCTTTGGAAATCCGGAGCCTTGCACCAGAAGAACATGAGCTCTATAACTCGGATTGCCGGCTCCCTCCGGACGTCCGAGGGTCGGACGTCCGTCCTCGTTCGGAAATCCGGAACCTCCCACCAGAAGAAGTTGAGTCAAATAACTCGGATTTCTGGCCTTCTCCGGACGTCCGGTCGCTGTTCAAATTCACTGTGTTTCCAGTCATAGCTACAACCCTCGGACGATCGACCCCTGTCGGACGTCCGACCCCTTGCGTACGCCCGGACTTCCGAGAACTGCCGGACGTTCGGACCCTGTGTGACTTAAAGTGTCCCCAACGGTTGTTTTACACTCCCCACTATATATACCCCTCACCCACTTCGTGAGTGGGTGTTCAACACAGCTAGAATACATCCAAGAACACCTTTCTTCTCACTGACTCTTGTCTACACCAAATCTTAGATCCCAAGAGCATTTGTGAGGCCCTTTGAATGTTGTTCCAATCAAAAGATAGATCGTCTCCCTCTCCTCCTTCCCACCAAAGTGATTTGTGATTTGAGCAAGTTTTGAGCAATCCCCGTGATCTTGTTACTCTTGGAGGTTGGAGACTCCTAGGCGGTAGGAGTCTTCGGAGAGGAATCAAACCATTGTGATTTCCCCCAGAAAGTTTGTGAAGGTTTGGAAGCCACCTCAAGGCTTACCACTAGTGGTTGAGAAACGCCTTCGTGGAGTTATCTCAAAGGGAGAATAGGGTGAGCCTTCGTGGCGTTGGCGTGCCTTCGTGGTAACATCTGCCCCTCTAACGGTGACGTAGCTTCCCTCCAAGGAAGTGAACATCGGGATACATCCTTGTCTCTCTTCGAGTTTCGGTTATTCCTAACCCTAACTCTCTACTTGTGTTAATCCTTATTACGTACTTGTATTTGATTATTGTTTACCGCTTGTTTTACTTCACTCTAAATAGCTTACTCCTTGTCATAGCAATTATTAGGCCTACACTCATATTCCGCACTTTTGCCTAAAATTGCTAAGTAATTATTAAAATTTGGAATTGGACCTATTCACCCCCGCTCTAGGTCCATCTCGATCCTTTTCAGTTGCCAACGTAACTGAAAGGCTATCGTGTGACATGTCTTGCTACCAAGACCGTACAAGATGTCACCGTTATGCCTACTCTTGGCCCGCATGATGGTCCCATAACCCAAAGTTCCACACGATCGAAACCTGACTCTCTTGTACATCTTTGACTCCAAAGTATCCTTTGCACTTGGCTTCGTATGAAATTCCTGAGCCACCGTTCAATGGGACGCTCTATTCTTGTATCAAACACAATACTTATTTTCATTGCTCTAAATCCCCTTTCATACCTGTTTATGCATCAAAGGATTTCCTAATCGTTTGAAACCTTGGTACCCTCGATTTTACTCTCAATGAAGTCTATGAGTTACAACTTGAGTAATAATTGATGTCCTCTTTCGTGAGTTCGCCGTCACATGCCCAACTTTGAGTAGGTATGTTCTTCGAACTTTTCCCTATTATCGCATTCGTAGGACGATGAAGACCCCAAAGGAAGGATCATGGATTCATCAGGATGACCTAAGTCAAGGGATTGAAGACTTCAACGAAAAGGATAAATTTCTTTGGAAAGAACAAACGAGACCGAGAAGACTCGTTAGAATTTCGTAACTAAATGTTTCCCCCTTACCTCGTCCTCTTAATTCTCGGAACGAGAATTTATTTTAGTGGTGCAGAGTTGTGACGCCCCGGTAGTTAAGCTATAGCAATCACACGCTGATGGTGCCATGTCATCGAGATTAACTAAGCCAAATTGCTACTTGTTAAAACCAAAGACAAATTTTAAATTTAAAAATAAAGTCAGATAAATGTTTTCCTCAAACTATAAAAGAAAAATCTTGGTTAGGTTGCAAATATTGATTAAGTAATTGTCACATTGAACCCAACATTATTTGGCCCATCAATTAACTCCTAGGAAATTATAAAGTGGTCCAACTGCAAATAAAATAGCCTTTTCAAAAATAAAAAAACATTTAATATTTTCCGAATGACTTCAAACTTTTTTTGCTACTTTAAAACAGTGAATAATAATTATGTGCTAAATTTCTCTTTTAACTGAATTTATTTAGTAGCTCAACAAAATACAAAGTTTTAGAGGAAATAAAGGGAAATAATTAAAAAGAAAATGGCTAAAACTTATTGCACTATCGGGCGTCTAGTGCATAGGGGAGCCCAGCCCATGTGGGTCATCTCTTACCTCCCGCTACAGTGAGAGCAGGGAGTTGTGGCGTCCATCCAGGCCGCCATGGCCACCGATGGCATCGTGTCGGCCATTGCACGGCTCCTCGTGTGGATAAGAGTCGCCCCCTGCTCTCTGTCTCCCTTCCCGAAACCCTAGTGCCCCCGGCCTCGATCCCCTTCTCCCTCTCACCCCCGTGCGTCGATCTGGAGAGGTGTCCGACGCGGCCGTCGTCGTTCGCTGTTGATTTGGCGGCCACCGTCGTCCTCGCGCGTGTGGAGCTTGTGCGGGAGAACCACCACGGCCATCTTCGTCCATTCAGGGCACCAAATCAAGTTGAGGCAGAACGTATGCTCGTCATCAACATCGTCTTCTCTGCGTACATCGTCTTCGTCCATCACCGATTGCCACTACTCCGGTCCACCTCCGGCCTCCCCGACCTCACCTCGGAGCTCCTGGTGAGCTTCTCTCTGGAATCCCCCTTTTTCCGTGTCGAATCCGTCGCCGTAGCTGTACGTCGCCGTGACCGAGCTTGGCCGGAGCTCCGCTTGCCGTGCAGCCACTGCTCGCGTCTGCTTGCTGTTGTTTTGAGCTGCTTCTGCTATGCCCTGTCGCTGCCGCTAGTTACTGCTCCCTGCTGCTGCTTATTCGCTGCTATAGCTAGTCGCTGCTGCTGCTCTTTTGCCATGCTGCTGCCCTTAGCCGTGCTACCCGCTGCTGCCATGGCCATGGTTAGGTGTGTGAATGATGTGTGTGAGTGTGTGTAGAACCGGCCCTATTAAAGTTAATTAGTGTTAGGTAGATTTAGTTTAGGGGATGATTTGTTAGTAAGGTTAATCAGTGTGTAACTAGGCTAATTAATAATTAGGATAATTGCTACCCTATGACATGTGGCCCCACCCCTAGTTAAATAAGCTGAATGATTTAAGTGCCCACATGTGACAATGACAAGTGGGCCCCTTTTGACCGTGTAGACCAGTCAATCTTGACTGGTCAACTACTGCTGACCGGACACACTGGCTAGCATAGCCCCATATGAGAAAAGTATTTCTGCTTTTATTTTCGAATTAGGATAATCTAAAATATTGTTAAAACTTTGGAAATTAATTTAAAAAAACCCGTAATCTGGATGAGAATAATTTATACATGAAAGTTGATCACAAAAATGAGACGAACTCGGATACGCCGTCCGTTCGTGTGTCACGCGTCTTTATCATAGAGAACATATAACTTCTTCATCGTTTTCGCCTGTCCGATAGTAGCCACACACCGAGAAAATATCGTTTTCGCCCTTGACGACTAATACTGCATTAATGCATGCCTAACCCTGCATTTTGCCATGCCATGCATCGTGATTCATTTGCCTGCTTTATATTTAATGTTTCTTCTCCCTCTTCTCTCCGATAGACGCTGATGGTGACACTGTTGCAGGTACGACTATGCCACTGACGACCAACCCTTTGCCGCACAACAACAAGGCAAGCAAACCCCCTTGATCATTCCTATATCGTCTATTTCTTTCTCCCTCGTGCTTGCATTAGATTTTGCTACTGTTGTAGTTAGCTTCTATATCTGATGCATAGCCTGTTTTTGATAAACTACTACTTTATTCTACTGCACCTTAAAACTGTTTAGTATAGGTGGGGCAGTCATCCCCTTTGACCCTTAGTCGAGTTGCCCCTGCTTTTACATCAAGTCTCGATCATCTGATCGACGAGCCATGACCCGTCACCGCACTCACCCCCCCCCCCTTAGTTGTACGACGCTGCAGAGCTATTATCGAGTACCTAGGGTGACACCTCATTATGTACTCTGATGTGAACGATGTAGTGTAGTTGACCGGGGTGGTTCTCAGAGGGTGATTCCTCCTTCACCCCCTCCGATAACGACTCTATCGTACAACCCACCAAGCGTGGTCCATCGAGGGTGCTTCCTCCCTAGCCACCTTGACGGTTACATCGTTTGGAATCCATCGAGGGTGATACCTCGGATCCTTCTGATGTACAACCGCACAACTACTGGACCTTGGTACCGGGAACTTGATGAATGGTGTGTTGCGTGTGTATTCCCGTGTGGATGTGACGATGAGTTAATTAAAATGCTAATACATTTGGGTATTTGATCTGAGTTGGCTGGGAGACCTTTTCGCACTAACCTTCACGTGGGAGAAGTTATGGGTACTCAACGTCGTGGTATCAGTCGAAGCTCTTCAAACGTCAGCAATGGAGTGGCACGTGCCTGAATGGTCTAGATAAGCATTGTTCTTGTATAAGAGGTGCGAGGACTGACATCGGTCGCCCATGCATCATGCATGAGCGCAAAGGGTGATGGGCCAATGACCCTTGCGCGCTTAGGATTTAGACCGGCGGGCTGGACACTCTATTGAGTCTAGGGAGGGCTGCGATGTGTTGATGTTCCGGGGCCGGGCATGACCCAGGAAAGTATGTCCGGCCAGAGTTTATCAAGCATGTTGGGTACTGTGGTGCACCCTTGCAGGGATGAAAATTTAACTATTCGAATAGCCGTGTCCACGGTTATAAGACGATTTGGAGTTGTGCCCCGATATCATACAACTACAACTGTTATTTAACTAGAATGTTTGCTCCGGGATTGCTTTCTTGCAGGGAGTCAAGGAAGGATCTTTGGGCATGACCTCATATCAAAATTGCTGCAACAATATGATTATATATGTGTTGCTTGCTCTACTCTCGTCTATTGCTGCAAGGCCTCTGAAGATGCTACTCTTCGATAGGACTAGTCCCCTCTCTGTATTCTCGCAATGCTGCAGTCATCCACATAAAACCCCATTTCCTTTGATACTGATGCATACTTAGCGTAGTTATGATGTCGGTCTTGCGAGTACTTTGGATGAATACTCACCGTTGCTTTGTTCCCCCTTTTTCCCTTGATATGTTGCTGTGACCAGATGACAGAAGCCAGGATTTGTCCATAGACACTTCTTGAAGTTCATCTGTTGGTTTCAAGGAGTTTATATGTTGACCAAGGTGGTATTCAAGGTATTATCCAAAGAATGGTCATAAAGACACAATGTTGATCAAAACCAAGTCAAAGAGTAAATCAAGATGATCAACACACAAAGCATACAAGATGTACCGAGAGGGATCACGTGATCCCATGGTGTGGTAAGCATTGTCCATTACGCTTTTGTGTACTAACCCATGGCCTTCATGAGAGTTCTATGTGGGGTTAGTCTGTTTTCATGGACTTGCGTCAAGAGGAAGATCTCATTCAACCCATGAAGGAGGACATCAAGTGGTGATCGTCATCAAGATTGCGGTGTGAAAGTTCAAGTGGAGCATCACGAAGATATCATGCTTGAAGCTTGTCATCCATTGTGGTGACAATGGACTTGTGAAGATGTGCTAAAAAGTGGCTCACCCATAGTGGATTGTGGGGGAGAAATTTACAAGTCTTCATTGAGCCAGCGCAATCAAGAAAGGTGGTCCATCTTGAGGAAGTCAAGATCGTCATCATCTAGCTCAAGCGGACTATGTGCAAGGTATAGGTTTGTCCTTGATAGGTTTTCTATTTTAGGATAGATTGTCGTACTGTCAATGGGGGCTCTCAAGTGACTAGCTTGATCGTATCATTCGTTGAGAGCTCAAACCATTTGCATCCTTGCATCGCCTTTATTGGTTCTTATTTGGTGGTTCTCTTTGTGAGTTTTAGGTCTTATGGTCATCTTTATGACAAACTCGAGTTCATTGAAAATGGAGTTCATGTGCATCTTCTATGATGTATTCGATGTTGAAGTTTTTGCCGGTTCTTCATTCATAGAGGTTTCACATCTCTATAACATTGGCATTTTTCTACTACCTCTTCTTGATATAACCATTCGTTGTTTGGATAGTTTTTGTCGTGTGCTATCCAACAAGCTTCAGTTTGCTCCATTCGGAGCTCGCATGCGAAAGTTATGGTTGTTTTTGTATTACCTATTTTCACTGAGAGGTTGTACCGGTTCTAACAGATCTTGTGCTGGTCGGCCGGTACAACCGGTGTTTGGAGCGGTTGTACCGGTCCAGAATTGGTCCAGAAGTTGTACCCGCCATGTACCGCTCTACCATCGGACTAGGTTTTGTTTAGAGCGGTTCTTGGGCGGTAGTGCGCCGGTTGTACCGCTATATTACATTGACCGGTTGTACCGCCCACATCACCGGTTGTATTGCCCATGTGTAATTCTGCATGTAACGAGCAGATTTGTGGGGACCTATTTAAGGGGGTCTTCTTCGCCAATGGTTCATCAGTTTTCCATCTCGTGTTCTTCCCCCATCGTTGACCTTCTTTGAGCTTGCGAACTCTCAATCCCTCCAATGATTCTTGATAGTTCTTTTGGGAAAAGAGAGAGAGGAGATCTAGATCCACATTTCCACCAACCACTTTCTTCTCTATGTGAGGGGAACCCCTTGGATCCTGATCTTGGAGTTCTTTGTGAGCTCCTTGTTCTTCCTCTCATATTCCTTCATAGATTTTGTTGTTGTTGAGGAATTTGAGTGTCAGGGACTTGACCACTTCGTGTATTCTTGCCATTGCATTTGGTGCATTGATTTGAGTTCTCCACGATGATACGTGGAAGTGAAGTTTGAGAAGCTTGTTACCCTTGGGTACTTGGTAACCTAGAAATTGTTCTTCGTGGATGCTTTGGCATCCTAGAAGCTTGGTGGTGCCTCGGAGCTCAATCATTCTGATGTAAAGTTCCGGGCAAGCGTCGGGGGTCTCCAATTAGGTTGTGGAGATTTCCCCGAGCATTTGAGGTCATCACAGAGCCACATTCCATTGTCGTGAAGCTTTGTGGTGTTGTTGTGAGACTCCAATTAAGCTGTGAAGATTTCCCCAACCTTGTTTGTATGGGTTCGGTGACCGTCCTCAAGGGTCCTTTACTGGAATCACGACGTCTTGCATTATGCAAGGGTGTTAGGAGATTAAAGTGGCCTTAGTGGCATCTTGGGGAGCATTGTGCCTCCACAATGAACTTTGGGATACATCATCATCTCTGTGTGCCTCTGTTATCTCTTACACGAGCCCTTTACTTATGCACTTTACTTCATGATATACATATTGTTTATTTTTATATATCTTGCTATCACTTAGTTGTTTATCTTGCTTAGCAAAAGTTGTTGGTGCACATAGGCGAGCCTAGTTGTTGTAGGTTTTGTGCTTGACAAATTAAACATTAGTTTTATTCTGCATTTGCTCAGGCCCAAATCATAATTATTTTAAAGCGCCCTCTAGATGACACCCACGTACTTTCAGTTGGTATCAGAGCTAGGTCTCTCATTATTATGTTTAACCACCTAGAGTGTAAGGATGTCGACTAGGGGATTAGGATTCTTCGATAATCTTAGTTTCGATGGCACAAAATTTGATGTTTGGGTAATTCACATGCTTAATCTTAGGGTCATGGACCCAAATTTAGAGCGAATTGTAGATATGGGGTTTTCTCCTCCAAAGGATTCTCAAAATATATCTTTAGAGCATGAGAAAAACTCTTATTTCAATGCTCAAGCTTCTAATGTAATTTTTGATGCTTTGAGCAGTATATTTATATTTCAACTCATGCCATTTTGGAATGCTCATGAATTGTGGACAAAGCTTCAAAATAAATATAGTGTGTCCAAGACTTGTGGGAATGATTGTTCTCCCTCCAGCTTCGGTCGTGTGGTCTTCTCAACGTCATTTACTTCACCTACATGTGGTTTGCCACAAGGTAATGATATGGTGAGTAGTGGTGATCATTGCAATGATGATAGTGGGCTTGTTGATGATGATCCTTCATCACTATCTTATTTAAATGCTTCATCTTTGTGTGTTATCACTTCAAGAACTCTAAATGTTTTACATGCTTGTGTTCATAGTCCTTGCATATCATGTAAAAACTGATTGACTAAATCTCATGATGATATGCTTTCTATATCTTGTTGCCTTGATAAAAATGTATCTATTTCCTAGAGTTGTTGTGCTAACAATGTATAGGAAATCCACCACTCCATGGAACAAGATGTGGCCTTGAATGATGCCACAAAGGATCCTACATCATCATCTATTGTTTCTCACTTTTGCCTTATGGCTAAGGCTTCAAAGGCATCTCCTACTTTGAATCCTAATGTATCTCATGATGATGATGTTGATGATAATGAGGATGAGGATAATGATGAAGAGAGTGATAATATTGCTTCCTTAAAAATTAAGGGGGAAATGATTTTTAAATCTCTTCATAAGAATAAAAGTGCTCGTCCAACTTCATGGAAATCATGTCTATTGCCATTGAGGGCAAGAAATATATTGAGGAGTTGGAAGCTTATCTCGAGGAGCATGAGACCACCATTAATACTTCCTCCGTTCCTAAATATAAGTCTTTTTAGAGGTTCCACTAAGGAACTACATACGGATGTATATAGACATATTTTAGAGTGTATATTCACTCATTTTGCTCCGTATGTAGTCTCCTAATGAAATCTCTAAAAAGACTCATATTTAGGAACGGAGGGAGTACAATGGAAGGTCATGGGTGTGATTACGTCGATGAGATCGCGGAGCTATATCAAGCTCTTGAAAATGAACAAACCACCAAGAAATCTTTTGAGGAAACCTTTCCTCTAGAATTATCTAGATTAAAGGAATCCCATGATAGAGCTCTCGAGGTGGCTAATGATTTTAGAACTAAAATTGATAAGCTTGAAGTTGCATATGCTAAACTCCTTGAGGGCTATGAGAACCTCGAAAATGGCTCAAGGGCTATTAAGAGTTCGCTCATCGAACTCACCGAGTCTCATGCTCAACTTGAAGCTTCATATGCAAAATATCTTGCCAAGTTGCCTTCTCCTCTTGTTGTTAATAATGATGCTTGTGCTACTAACTCCATTTCTTGTAAAGCATCCATATTAAAGGAGAATGTTGAGCAAAGGGCTCAACTTGAGTTGCTATCTAGAAATTATGGGAAATTGGAAGAAATTCATGTAATGCTCACAAGCTCTCATGATGATCTTCTAGTACCCCATAATGTACTAAAATTAGCTCATGAGGCTATTACTACCAAGGTAACATCAAGTGAGCTTCATGTGGATATTAGCACTACTTCTAGTCAAAATGCTAAATTTCCATCTGTTAGTCCTCGTAATTCATCTACTCATAGTGTTGCTACATCTTGTGATGAATTACTTTCCTTGCCTTGTTGCTCTAACAATGACACTTATACTTCCTCTAGTACTTGTGTTGATACTAACCATGTAGAGAAAATCAAAGAGCTCAAGGACCAAGTCACTTCTTTGAAGAAATACTTGAAAAATAATCATGAAGGGATGTTCACACTCAACAATCTTTTGTGTTGGCAAAAATACCCAAAATACAAAGGTGGACTTGGATTCAACTCCAACAAGAAGAAGAAGTCCAAAAGCTTTAAGAAGAAGGGCCAAGAACAAGTCAAGAATTCGACCAAGATTGTTTGCTTCAAGCGCAAAATTGAAGGGCACCGTATTAGATCTTTCCCATTAAAGAAGAAGCCCCAAAGTCACAAGCAACAAGGGAAACGGCCACAAGTTCAATCACATACTCAACTACAAGTTGAAGAAAGGCTTCTTCCCAAGAAGACCCAAGCCAAGGCTGCACATGTTGAGAGATCAATTGGGAAGAAAGGAAAGGGTAGATGTTGCTACTTATGTCGTGAGAAGGGTCACTTCGCTTCTTCTTGCATGAAAGGTATCTTATCCAACCCAATAATTATTGATGATATCTATTCTCTTGGGAAGGATAAGGTTGGCAATGTGTTTTCCAAGTTTGTTGGTACTCAAAGTGGTGTCAAGAAAAGTACCATTTGGGTTGCCAAGTCTATTGTCACTAACCTCTTAGGACCCAACTTGGTTGGGGACCAACAAGCTCAAACTTGATCAATAGGTTATGATGGAGGACATTGGAGACTTGGCTACATAATGAAGAATTAATGGGTCTTCATCATTCATCTTGTCTCAAGCCAAGTCATTTGGATTATCAAGTTTCTATCTTATATCCAATGTGCCTCCTTACGGTAACTTGCACTTAAATTCAATAAATTGTTAGTTTTGCATGTTGTGGTTTTGTACCTTGTATGTGTGTGTGTGTATGTATGTTTTGCTTTCAATTTGCTTATCTTGAGTAATCAAGTAAGTTTATTTTGCTTTGCACATCATGTACATGTGATTCTTGTGTTGAGATTTTTTTGCATCTCGTTTGTATCTTAGATGTCTCTGTTGAGAGATTAATGGATTATCCCATTTTGGGGGAGTGATGCGCTTTGCGCACCTCACAATCCTATAAATGTGTATACATGAGTAATACCACTTAGTATTGATATTACAAATTTATCTAGTCTATGTGTGGTAAGTCCTACTCATGAGAAATTCAAATTCTAAATGGTCCATTAATTGTCTTTTTTTTCATTTGCCACTTGCCAATAAATGTTGGGTTATCACATTATGGGGGAGTAATATGCTATGTGCATATTACAAGCGTAGAAAATATGTATATTTGAGGTATTGCCACTTAGTGTTGATATTGTAAATTATGTTGTTCCTAGGTGGCAATACAACTCTATAAGTGTCATTTGCTTGCGCTTTAGGAGTAAAGATTATGTTGGATATATTTGCAATCTATCAATGGGTATTGTTTCCAAATACTTCTTGTCCTTTGAAAATTGGTATTCCCTTCATGTGGTAGAAATTTCTAATCATCTTTATATTGGAATTTGTGTGTAGTTTGTCTTCCTTGCCTCTTGTGGATTGTCTTGAACATGTCGAGTGTTTCGATAGATATAGAAAAAGTGATGATCCCATCTTGTGAATTTTGTATTCAAATGCAAATTATATACAATGCACATCTCTTGGGGGAGGTATCCTATTTTCTTTAGAACACTCTCTTTATGCGTTTATCATAAAATCTTATGATACCCATCAAGTGTGTTTTGATGGGAGGCAAATCTTGCTTTTTATGATGCTTTGTGCCATCATGAAAATTTGTCGAGGGTTTGGTTTGTTTGGAACCTTGCTCTCTTTTGGGAACTAGTTACCTCGCGTTTGTTTTCCTTCTATTGGTATCTTGTTTCCTTTTATTTGGAATGTGTCAATGGATATCACATTCCTTGATGTATCTTTCAACTGATATCCTTCAAGTGACAATTTTTCATTTGGTATTTTATTCTCACTTGATGCCTTGTCTTTTGGTGCCTTATCAACTATATGTTGATTTGATTTTTTAAAGCCTTGAGCATGCATATTTACTTTATATATAGTTTATTTTACATGCTTTCTTTCTTTGACCCGATATATATAGGGGAAACTCCACCTTATCATAAATTGGCTAAAGTGTGCATGAAATTCAGTTTCATACCTATATGCACATATTTATGTGGAGTTTGTCCTATGTATTATTGGTTTTGTAACTCTTTGGTACCAATGAGTTTGGGCACCATTTTGTTTGTTTGTGTTGTTTTAGGAACAATTGAAGATGCATTGGATGCTCAGGTCACTTACAAGGAAGGTGTTGACACCTTGGAGCCAAGCTAGGATGACCGATGAACCATTGTTTACTACATCAATCCATATGCTATCCCGATAACAAGTATCTACTTCATGCATACATTTCTTGTATTCAAACTTTCGTAGGTTGCATCATGGCATGAATTTCTTTGTACTTTTTTCCTTTCTCAAAGCATCCCAACCATGATGTCTTATTGCTAGTTGTGATTTCTTTGATGTTCGTGAGTTAGAAGTTCATTTATGCACAATAACAAAATATTAGGCCATGTGCTATGCTTTCAAGCAAAGATCTTATTGGTATGTTTATGACTTCCTTTTGGATATCTCGTTCGCTCCTTCCTGTAACAATTTTGTGTGTACATCTTTATTTGTGGATATATATCATGATGATTGTCTTCTACCTAGAATCTTTTACACATAAGAGAAATTACATCTCTAATTGATATCCTCTTTTCTTTCACGTCCTCCGTTGCTTTTTATTTTTCAGTTTTTGGTGGTTTCGTGAAAGGATTTGTTTTGAGTGTGGGTCTTATATCATTGCATCTTGCTGCACTCCTTGGTGGGTTTGTCACAAGCATTGGTTCTTAATTTGTTTATTAGTAAGCTTGTGAACCCATTTGCTAGTAGTGTGTGTGGGAAGGATATGTCTTGCACTTTGTTTCTCATTTCATCAAGACTATGTTGATGAGTAATGCTCATCCTTATCTTAGTCTTCGCAAGTGCTTTGCCATGACTTACACACATGATTTTGGTTGAGCCTATTCTTAAGTTTCCTCTTTTAGATATTGCTCAACCATATGTTGTGTGCAAGTGATATGCTTATTGTCTTATCTACTTGCCTGCACTTGTTGTGTTCTTTTATTGATTTTGGGGGAGCAACGATCCTATTTTGTGCGCTCCTATGAAATACAAAAAATTCCTAATTATGCACAAATCATAGGGAGCTTCTCTAGTTTTGATAAAACACTCCTTTGCCCAAATCATAATATCTTTTATTCATGTGGTTCGAAGGACCATGTGATTGCTTGTTTCTTTTGGTATCTTTTGATTGCTTGCTTCTCTCTTTTGTATGTCTTTGTGCCATACGATCCTTTTTGCAATATTTGGGTCCTCGATATAGTTCGTTTTCCTCCAACTACTTATCATTGTATATGTGTATTTCTTTGCACTCATTTGTTGAGAAGTAAACATATTTTGGAGGACCACCTATTATATTGGCTTTCTAAGCTTTTTGTCCATT
Source organism: Hordeum vulgare subsp. vulgare (assembly GCF_904849725.1). NCBI lineage: Eukaryota > Viridiplantae > Streptophyta > Magnoliopsida > Poales > Poaceae > Hordeum > Hordeum vulgare. The sequence continues at coordinate 267,912,119 of NC_058524.1, read as the reverse complement.
TTGGCAATCGATGCCAATGGGGCAGAAGTTTAGAGAGTTTAGTTTGGAGAAGTTAAGAGAGTTTTTGCTTTTGTTGCTTAAGCATTTGCATCTCATACCCATGCATTTTTTTCCATGTGTGTGCTTGGTTGTGCTTATTTCCTTATATAAACTCTTGAAAGTTTAGTCTTGAGAAGTTTAGAGAGTTTTGTGTTTGTTGCTTAAGCACTTGCATCCCATACCCATGCATTATTGCTATGCATGTGTGTGCCTTTTTATGCTTACTTCTTTATATAAAATCTCTTGAAAGTGATTGCCATCCATTACCAAAATGGGGGAGATTGTTAGAGCATATTTCTCCATATGTGGTTTTGGTAATTGATGACAATACCTATGGACTAATGGTTACCTTAAGTTATATTCAAAGGATTTGTCCATAGGCACTTCTTGAAGTCCAGTTGTTGGTTTCAAGGAGTTTACATAATGGCCAAGGTGGTATTCAAGGTATTATCCAAAGAATGGTCATAAAGACACAAGGTTGCTCAAAACTAAGTCAAAGAGTAAATCAAGATGATTAACACACAAAGCGTACAAGATGTACCGAGAGGGATCAACTGAACCATGGTATGGTAAGCATTGCCCATTATGCTTTTGTGTACTAACCCATGGTCTTCGTGAGAGTTCTATGTGGGGTTATGTCGGCGATGCTAGGTCGACACCTATGGGAATCAACGTGATACCCTTATGATCGTAAGGCGGGAAAAGACGACGTTAAGAGCAGAGCTAACAATCAACACCCGGCAAGCCTTTTTACCCAGGTTCAGGCCGCTTACGCGTAAAATCCTACGTCCTGCTTGTTTGATCGTGTTAAGAGTTTTGTTGTTCGTTAAAGTGACTGATGATAACCGTCTTCTAGCCAATGTCCAAAGAGTCTAACCCCTTGTGAATGAGCTAAGGGCCTCCTTTTATAGGCAAAGGGTCACCTACAGTGCTCGGTGGTAGGTTCACGAGAAGTTACAGTGAACCTAGAGCGATGCTTATCCATCTACGTTGCCAGGTGCATTAAATGCACATCTTGTCCTTGTCAGCGATATGCTTGTGAAGACACGTGTCCAGGCGTTTCGACACCTGGACCCCTGCGCTGGTGCATGCGGAATGCGCTGGAACTTGGGGGGCGGTGGCACTCTGGCAAGGGTGGTTGCCCTCGAGTGCCCAGCCCGTCATCCCGACAAGGGAGCTTGCCGGGGCCTTGAGTCTTCGTCCCGACAAGGAAGCTTGCCAGGGGGCTTCGGTTGTCGTCCCGGCAAGGGAGGCTTGTCGAGGTCTTGTGTTTTGGTGAGTTCATCACGCCCACTAAACGGGCATGGCCTTGGTTATCTTCCCGGCAAGGCAGGCTTGCCGGGGCCTTCATAATCTTGGGGGTGCATCTTCTCTGGATCCTGCCACGCCCTGCTTGCAGGGGCTCTTTGTGCCCGTGCACAAGTGTGGGGCACCAGGGAGCCCAGTCTTTAGTGCACCGACAGGAGCCCCCGGGCCTGGGCCACACACGCACGCGGAGCGTTGTTGGGCCGGGCCCAAAGAGGTGCACGGGCCTTCGTGGCTGGATCTGCTGGCGGTTGCTTTACCCCACGTCGTGCATTGAACGTGAGGAGTGGGGAGTTGTGCGCGCAGGGGTCAAGGCGGCCACGAGTGTGGGGAACCATTCGTTGAGCAGGCAAAGGGTCGGCCCGCATCCCGATAAGAGGGGGAAACACGAGCCCTCCTAGCCCACTGTTCCCGGTCCTTTTCCAATCTCAAACGCCGCCGCCGTCGCCACCTGATACCTGATACGTCTCCAACGTATCTACTTTTCCGAACTCTTTTGCCCTTGTTTTGGACTCTAACTTGCATGATTTGAATGGAACTAACCCAGACTAACGATGTTTTCAGCAGAATTGCCATGGTGTTGTTTTTGTGCCGAAATAAAAGTTCTCGGAATGTCTTGAAAATTTACGGAGAATTTTTCTGGAATAAAAGAAAAATACCTACGCAAAGATCCACCGGAGGGAGTGTGCCAGTGGGCCACAAGCCCCTGGGCCGCGGCCACCCCCCTAGGCCGCACCGTGAGGGCTTGTGGGCCCACGTGGCACCACCGCCCCCAAACTCAGCTCTATTTATTCCGTCTCGCCTGGAAAAAAATCAGGGAGAAGGATTCACCACGTTTTACGATACGGAGGCGCCGCCACCTCCTGTTCTTCATCTGGAGGGCAGATCTAGAGTTCGTTCCGGGCTCCGGAGAGGCGAAATTGTCGCCATCGTCATCATCAACCTTCCTCCATCGATAATTCCATGATGCTCTTCACCGTTCATGAGTAATCTCATCGTAGGCTTGCTCGACGGTGATGAGTTGGATGAGATCATTGAGTTAGTTTTGACGGGGATTGATCCCTAGTATCCACTATGTTCTAGATTGATGTTGCTACTAGTTGGCTATGCTTAATGCTTGTCACTAGGGCCCGAGTGCCATGATTTCAGATCTGAACCTATTATATTGTCGCCAATATATGTGTGTTTTAGATCCTATCTTGCAAGTTGTAGTCACCTACTATGTGTTATGACCCGGCAACCTTGGAGTGACAATAGCCGGAACCACTCCCGGAGATGACCATAGTATGTGGAGTTCATGTATTCACCACGTGTTAATGCGTTGGTCCGGTTCTTTATTAAAAGGAGAACCTTAATATCCCGTAGTTTCCATTAGGACCCCGCTGCCACGGGAGGAATGGACAATAGATGTCACGCAAGTTCTTTTCCCTAAACACGTATGACTACATACAGAATACATGCCTACATTAGATTGACGAACGAGAGCTAGTTACATATCTCTCCGTGTTATAGCTGTTACATGACGAATCACATCCGGGACACTCATCCATCACCGATCCGCTGCCTACGAGTCTTTTACTACTGGTCCTTGCTACGTTACTTTGCCGCTACTGCTGTCGCTACTGATGTTACTCTGCTGTTACTACTGCTGTCACTACTGCTGTTCCTTGCTACTGCTGTCACTACTGCTGTTACTTTGCTGCTACTTGTTGCAAGACTTTTCTGGAGCCGTTGCCGGGGAAGAATAGTTCCCCGTCCACGTGCTATTTACTGGCGCCATTGATACAGCAGTTAGGAATAGTCTGCCGTCAACAGATCTTTTTCTGACATCGTTGCTATGACACTACTTTGCTACTGATACTTTGCTTGCAGACACTAATCTTTCAAGTGTGGTTGAAATTGACAAACTCAGCTTCTAATACTTGAGAATATTCTTTTGCTTCCCTTTGTGTCGAATCAATAAATTTGGGTTGAATACTCTACCCTCGAAAACTGTTGCGATCCCCTACACTTGTGGGTTATCAAGACTATTTTCTGGCGCCGTTGCCAGGGAGACACAACTATATTTTCTGAGTCACTTGGGATTGACGTCTGCTGGTCACTATGAGGAATCCGAAAGATCCAAGAACTAAAATCTTGCCTTCCACTATGAGGAGAGGTAAGGAACTGCCATCTAGCTCTGCACTTGAGTCACCTTCAGTTTTGAGTAAGTTTGCAACATCGCCTCCGGCTAGAAATCTTGATATGTCGTTTGTGCTTGATACTACTGTGCTTAATGATGCTACTTCTGCTGCCCATGATACTTATGATGATGCTATGCTTGATACTATGCCTGATGATGCTATGCTTGATAGTATGCCTGATGATGCTATGCCTGATACTTCTTTGCCACTAGGTGCATTCCTTGATGCACAACTTGCTAGAGTTGCTGCTAGACGTGATGATACTTATGAAACTGCTGATACTATTGAAGTAGAACCTGCTACTATGCCTGAATTGCTTGTTATGCCTGAACGCTATGTTATGGAGGGAGCGATAGCTGAGGACTTTCTTGCGTGTAAGGATAGCTATGATGTTGAGAGACTACTACGCAAGTGGAAAGAAAAATCTTTGAACGCTAGGATGAAATACGACCTGAAGTTTGCTACTTCGCCTATCTTTGTGATCAATAAGGATTATGAATTCTTTGTCGACCCTGAGTTAATCACTCTGGTCGAATCTGATCCCTTTCATGGTTACGAGTCTGAAACGGTTGTAGCCCATCTTACCAAACTACACGATATAGCCACCCTATTCACTAGTGAGGAAAAGATCCGTCACTACTATATTCTCAAGCTGTTTCTTTTCTCGCTAAAGGATGATGATAAGACCTGGTTCACTTCTCTTGCTCCTGGCTGTGTGCGTAGCCCCCAGGATATGGTCTACTACTTCTCTGAAAAATATTTCCCTGCCCATAAGAAGCAAGCTGCCTTGCAGGAAATATACAACTTTGCTCAAGCTGAACAAGAGATTCTCCCGCAAGCTTGAGGGAGGCTTGTCCAGCTACTAAATGCTTTGCCTGATCACACTCTTGAGAAGAATGAAATACTTGATATCTTCTATAATGGACTTACCGATGCTTCCAAAGACCACCTACATAGTTGTGCTGGTTGTGTTTTTAGGGAACGAACCGTAGAACAAGCTGAGATTCTACTGAATAACAGCTTGTGCAATGAGAATGCTTGGAGTATACCCGAACCACCTCCTAAGCCAACTTCGAAGAAAAGAGGTTTTCTATTCCTCAGTCCTGAAGATATGCAAGAAGCCAAGAAATCTATCCGAGAGAAAGGCATTAAATCTGAAGATGTCAAAAATCTACCACCTATCGAAGAGATCCATGGTCTCGATAACCCGATACAGGTAGTAGAAGTAAACTCTCTACGTTGGTTTTATAAGAGTGATATTCCTTTTGATAAACCTGCTAGCCTATGCCTGGATGAATTTGATAACTTTGTTGCCAAACAACAAAGTTTCAATGATTATGTTAGCAGACAATTGGAACAGAATGCTTGTATGCTTAGTCATTTAAGTGCTTGTGTGGACAGAAATGTCAATGATCTTAAGGTCTTGAGTAAACATGCCTCTATGGTTACTACTCAGGTAGAACAAGTACTTAAAGCTCAAAATGACTTGCTCAATGAGTTGAATGACAATTCTGTCAGAGTCGTTACTAGAGGCGGTAGAATAACCCAGGAACCTTTGTATCCTGAGGGTCATCTGAAGAGATTTGAACAAGATTCTCAAGGAGTTAGCACTGATGCACCTAGTCATCCTAGAAAGAAGAAGAAAGGTGATAGGAACCTGCACGCTAGCAACCCTGTTGCTGCTACACGTGAGAGTCCAAACGATGCCTGTGTCTCTGATGCTGAAACACAATCTGGTGATGAACATGAGCCTAATGATAATACCAATAGTGACGTTCATATTGATGCTCCACCTAGCAATGATAAGGATGTGGAGATTGAACCTGTTGATCTTGATAACCCACAACCTAAGAATAGAAGATATGATAAGAATGACTTCACCGCGAGGAAGCACGGTAAAGAAAGGGAACCATGGGTTCAGAAACCCATGCCCTTTCCTCCCAAACCATCCAAGAAAAAGGATGATGAGGATTTTGAGCGATTCATTTGAAATGATCAGACCTGTCTTTCTGCAAATGCGTTTGACAGATATGCTCAAAATGTCTCCGTATGCTAAGTACATGAAGGATATTGTGACTAATAAGAGGAGGATACCTGAGGTTGAGATTTCCACCATGCTGGCTAATTATACCTTCAAGGGTGGAACTCCTAAGAAACTAGGTGATCCCAGTGTGCCCACTATACCTTGCTCCATTAAAGGTAACTACGTTAGAACTGCTTTATGCGACCTTGGAGCCGGTGTTAGTGTTATGCCTCTCTCTCTTTATCGTAGACTTGAACTGGATAAGTTGACACCCACTGAAATCTCTCTGCAAATGGCCGACAAATCAACTGCTTTACCTATCGGGATTTGCGAGGATGTGCTTGTTGTGGTTGCTAATGTCACTATCTTGACAGACTTTGTTATCTTGGATATTCCCGAGAACGATGCCATGGCGGTCATCCTGGGAAGACCCTTTTTAAACACTGTAGGGGCTGTTATAGATTGCAACAAAGGCAATATCACTTTCCATGTCAACGGTAATGAGCATACGGTGCACTTTCCGAAGAAACAATATCGAGTACATTGCATCAATGCTATCGAAAAAACTTCATCGATTCTTATTGGGAGCTTTGAATGCCCTATTCCTCGTGTGAAGATGAAGTATGATTTGCTTGTTGGGGAAATACACATCCCCATTGAGGTGACCTAGTGACTATTCAAAAATTCTCCGTTCTCTTTTGCGATTCGAAAAAGTTTGTCAAGGAGACTTGATCAACCTCATCAACGGATTTCTTTCGATGACCATGAGATGGATGAATCGAGGAGTCACGAACCTCTGTTCCAAGCTTTCACTTTAGGTTGCTTAGAAGAAAAATGATAGATTTAGTTTAGTTTTCCCTGTTTTCTGTTTTAGCGTCTGGTGGAAAAGTACCCCGAAAATAAAAGTTCTACGAACGTCCTGAAAATCAAGTATGATTTTTTTCTTCTGGAATTTTTGAAAAATTCTGAGACAAAAGCTTGTCTGGGGGCCACACCAGTGGGCCACAAGCCCTAGGGGCACGGGCACCCCCCTGGCCGCGCTACCCAGGCTTGTGGGGCCCACAGACACCCCCCTCCACTCACTCTTGCTCTCATCTGGTTCTCCTACCTCCAGAAAAAATCGTTTTGCAGCTCAAACCCGTGTTCTTGCTCCTCTTGCTGGGATTTTCGATCTCTTTGCTCAAATCGCCGTTCTCCGAACTGTTTTGGGGAAATTACTCCTTGGTAAGTGACTCCTCCATTGGTCCAATTAGCTTTTGCTCCAGTGCCTTATACTCCGCGTATTTTTGCTGCCTTGGTGATCATGTTCTTGAGCTTTGCATGCTGATTTTAGCTGGTCCCAAGTAGTTTTGATGCCTAATATGGTCTCTAGGCAGTTGTGGGAGTAGTTGCTACGAGTTTCGTTGATCCTTGTTCACCTTTCCTTAGAATCACTAAAAATTTCAGAAAAGGAAGATGTTCAGGAGAAACTTTCATGGTGGTTCCTCAAGCAAGAGAGGTCCCCGTCTTGCGATTCGGGAGCTTGATCCTTACCAACCAAGGGACGCGCAGTTACAACCATGTGAATGGCCTTCTGATGAATTTATGATTGAGGCAGGTTTCAAAGATGAGTTTGATGCACTTGTTCACAACGTCGGACTCGAAGAATTCATCTCCGATAAATGTGAATAGTATGTTGCTCTCACTGCCTCTTTTGTTCGTAGATTCAAATTTTCAGCTGGCCGTGAGACATTGGTACTGTTTGATCTCTATGATAAATCGTATACCATGCATTTAGAGGATTTCAATATAATTTGCAAAATACCTATTTGGGATAGCCTCAATGATCCTCCTCAATCTTCGGTTAGAGATTTTTGCTTTGGTATTACTGTTGGAGAAACTAGAGACATTACGCAAGCTACCATGGAGAGTATTCATTTTCCTGCCTTGCATTTCTTTGCCCTCTTCATAGGCAGATGCATTAATGGCAAGATTGAGCATTGTCACCTATGCGCACCCGACCTTAGTATCCTTAAGAGCGCAGTGACGGGTGACAAAAGCTTCAACATGGGAGCTATTATAGCAAGGAGGCTGAATAAGAATGCTATTGAAGGGGATTTCTTTGTTGGGATCTATGCCACTCGCATAGAAAATTTTCTTGGAGTACCCATCCGCGAAGGAGATCCCCCGCTCTATACAACCTTCCTGGACCGCGTCGCTTTAACACGCTACCAGTTCCTTGAGAGGGATGATGAATCCCTCCTATACCGTTTGATATTTAACCGACAGCGTGTTTTCCATATTACCCTTCCTGCTCCTGCCTTCTTTGACTTTCAGGTAAAACAGAGATATTACATAACCAGAGGAGAGGCAGAGGAGTATGAGAGGGAGGCAAAGGCTGCTCGTCTCCATGAGGCAGCTATTCAGGCAGTGGCTACAACGCTCCCATATAACCCCCGTTATGATTTGGGTTTCGCGAGGACCATCCTTGGGAGTAGACCAACTTAGGCCAAAAGCCTAAGCTTGGAGGAGTATGTGTTCTCAGTGACTTTACATTCTTGCTTATGCTTTCGCTTTGTTAGCCGGTGTTCACACTTTGCCACTGTATCATCCATGCTAGTTTATTTTGTTTTTCTCATTTTCTTTTCGTGTGTCTGTCTAGTTTGAGAAAATCCAAAAAGATTTTCTTTTTCTTCTTTTGCTTGTTGGGAGCTTTCCCGTGTAAATATTTTCCTTTTTCTTTGGGTCAAGGTAGAAGACCATGGTTACAATGTTTAGTGGCTCTCGCATGCATACCTGTTTAGCCGTAGAGCCATATTACTTTGTCTTCTCCTTTGTGTTTGCCTGCAGACTCCAGCGTAGTCCAATGCACGAGCACGCTTATTATTGTTCACATCGTTCGGTCGTGCAAGTGAAAGGCAATAATGATGATATATGATGAAGTGACTGAGCCTGGAAAAGCTGGTATGAACTCAATCTAATTTTTTTTTTGCAAATATGACTAGCTCATCATGCCTGATTCAGCTTTGTTGTGAGAGAAACATGTTTGCAATGACAACTTAGAGATCATAGTTGCTTATGCCATGTTTAGTTAGCTAGGAGCTTATAATGGTTTGTCTTGGATGCCCACATGAATTTTGAGATGACTGTGTTGTAGTATGATAGGATGGTATCCTCCTTTGAATGATTCAAGTGGCTTGACTTGGCGCATGTTCACGCATGTAGTTGAAACAAAATCAACATAGCCTCTATGATGTTCATGTTCATGGTGATTTATGTCCTACTCATGCTTGTACTCAATGTTAGTTAATCTCAATGCATTTTGATGACTGTTGTCGCCCTCTAGTTGGTCGCTTCCCAGTCTTTTGCTATCCTTCACTTGTACTAAGCGGGAATACTGCTTGTGCATCCACTTACATAAACCCAAAGTTGTTCCATATGAGTCCACCATACCTACCGATATGCGGTATCTACCTCCGTTCCAAGTAAATTTGCATGTGCCACCCTCTAAATCTTCAAGAAATAATCTGTTTTTGCATGCCCGAACCGCTCATGTGGTGACAGGGGGCTATTGGTATCTTCCATGCTAGGCGTGTTATCCTCTATATGTGTTTATTCACTATCATTCACGAGAAAGGGGCCGGTAATTGGAATTCCCAGTTCCATGCTCAAATCGAAAAGATAATTGCAAACAAAACTCCCCCAGGATTGATGTTGGTATGGACGGTACCTGAGGATTCGGCTAGCCGTGGAGTGTGATTGATTGGTGGTGGGGGAGTCAAAATTTTACTTTTCTGTTTGGGAACCGCCTATAGCATGTGTAGCGTGGAAGATGTTGAGAACTCCTAGTCATTGCGTTGACAACAAAAGCATGCCACCCAAAATTATTATCTCTGTTTTCAAAGCTTGAGCTCTGGCACCTCTGCAAATCAATGCTTCCCTCTGCGAAGGGCCTGTCTATTTATGTTCCTGTTGAGTCACCCTCCTCTTATAAAAGCACCAATTAGAGAGCACCTCTGTCATTTTTATGCTTTGCTTTTAACTGTGTGGAGTATGATTGTGACTGGATCTTCATTGCCTTGAATTACAATGTTTAGTCAGCCCTTGGTCTTTGAAGGTGCTCTGCATTTATGTTTTGCAGTCTCAAAAAGAGCTAGCGAGATACCACATGTTCGTACTGCTTCATGTTGTTTTGATTAAAGTGTTGACATTTGAGGCTTATTATTATTTGCTCGCTAGTTGATTATGCCATTGATATGAATTTACCGTGAGACCTAGATGTCATTTGCTTATGTGGTTTGCTTGTGATCTTGCTGAAATTCTGGTTATGAGTTAGACATAGTTGCAACAACAAGATCAAACAGAGTTCGTCAAAGTTTTTCTTTTGTCTCTTTCAGTTTGTCATCGTATCTACATTTCCAACGTATCTACATTTCCAACGTCTCAAACAGAGGACAAGCAAGGCTTTAAGCTTGGGGGAGTTGATACGTCTCCAACGTATCTACATTTCCAAACTCTTTTGCCCTTGTTTTGGACTCTAACTTGCATGATTTGAATGGAACTAACCCGAACTAACGTTGTTTTCAGCAGAATTGCCATGGTGTTGTTTTTGTGCAGAAATAAAAGTTATCGGAATGTCCTGAAAATTGACGGAGAATTTTTCTGGAATAAAAGAAAAATACCTATGCAAAGATCCACTGGAGGGAGTGTGCCAGTGGGCCACAAGCCCCTGGGCCGCGCCGTGAGGGCTTGTGGGGCCCATGTGGCACCACCACCCCCAAACTCAGCTCTATTTATTCTGTCTCGCCCGGAAAAAAAAATCAGGGATAAGGATTCATCGCGTTTCATGATACAGAGGCGCCGCCACCTCCTGTTCTTCATCTGGAGGGCAGATCTAGAGTCCGTTCCGGGCTCCGGAGAGGCGAAATTGTCGCCATCGTCATCATCAACCTTCCTCCATCGATAATTCCATGATGCTCTTCACCGTTGATGAGTAATATCATCGTAGGCTTGCTCGACGGTGATGAGTTGGATGATATCTATCATGTAATCGAGTTAGTTTTGACGGGGATTGATCCCTAGTATCCACTATGTTCTAGATTGATGTTGCTGCTACTGGGCTATGCTTAATGCTTGTCACTAGGGCCCGAGTGCCATGATTTCAGATCTGAACCTATTATGTTGTCGCCAATATATGTGTGTTTTAGATCCTATCTTGCAAGTTGTAGTCACCTACTATGTGTTATGACCCGGCAACCCCGGAGTGACAATAGCCGGAACCACTCCCGGAGATGACCATAGTATGAGGAGTTCATGTATTCACCACGTGTTAATGCGTTGGTCCGGTTCTTTATTAAAAGGAGAACCTTAATATCCCGTAGTTTCCATTAGGACCCCTCTGCCACAGGAGGGATGGACAATAGATGTCATGCAAGTTCTTTTCCCTAAGCACGTATGACTACATACGGAATACATGCCTACATTAGATTGACGAACGGGAGCTAGTTACATATCTCTCCGTGTTATAGCTGTTACATGATGAATCACATCCGGCATACTCATCCATCACCGATCCACCACCTACGAGTATTTTACTACTGGTCCTTGCTACGTTACTTTGCCGCTACTACTGCCGCAGCTACTGCTGTCACTACTGTTGTTCCTTGCTACTGCTGTCACTACTGCTGTTACTTTGCTGCTACTTGTTGCAAGACTTTTCTAGAGCCATTGACGGGGAAGAATAGTTCCCCGTCCACGTGCTATTTACTAGCGCCATTGATACAACAGTTAGGAATAGTCTGCCGTCAACAGATCTTTTTCTGACACCGTTGCTATCATACTACTTTGCTACTGAAACTTTGCTTGCACACACTAATATTTCAGGTGTGGTTGAAATTGACAAACTCAGCTGCTAATACTTGAGAATATTCTTTCGCTTCCCTTTGTGTCGAATCAATAAATTTGGGTTGAATACTCTACCCTCGAAAACTGTTGCGATCCCTTACACTTGTGGGTTATCACCACCCTCGGCTAGAGCTTCCCCATGCCTCCCTTTTCTCCCTGAGGTTCCGTTTCGGGCGTCAGCGTCTATCTTCCACCGTCGTCATGCCGCCGAAGGCCTCTGGGGGAAAGGGTGCTGCCTCGGGGAAGGATTTGGTGAGGCTGCAGAAGAAGTACGCCTACATCCCCAAGGTTCTGGATACGGCCACTCTGAAGAGACGCTATCAGATCATGTGGGCGGCCGAGACGAAGGCGCACCCGGCCACCTAGGTGCTCCCTGGGACGGGAAGTGGGGGCCGGACTAGTTCCCCTTCTTCGCCGACTACTTCTTCTGCGGGCTTTGTCCGCCATTCTCATAGTTCTTCCTCGACCTCATGCACACCTATGGCTTTCGCCTCCTCAACTTTACGCTGAACACAGTGACGTGCATGTCCATCTTTGCGCATCTCTGCGAGAACTTCGTCGGGATCACCCCCAACACAACTCTCTTCCGCCACTACTTCACTCCTTGCATCCAGGGCGGGGAGGCCCTTTCGGGCTCCATCGCGTGCGTCCTAAGGACTGGGCGTAAGGAGGCGTACCTGGGAGGTACCCTTCGCGATAAGTGGGACGAGTGGCGGGGGAAATGGTGCTGGATTCGTCAGGAGGGATATCCGCCCTGCTGCGAGCCCAAGACCTCCAGGATTGGGTCACGGGGAGAGGGCTTGAGCGATTTGTCCCCTGATGACAATAAGCTTACCATCGCCACCACCAGGATTCTGTGCCTTGGGGCCGTGGGGTTGACGATGGAAATGGTGGCCGCTGATTTCATACGTAGGCGCATCGCCCACCTCCAGTACAAGGGAGGGAGGCCGGCTTCGGCCTTCATGAACGCGATGGATGTCATGCGGCTGCGACCGGGGGTGGACAACAATCGGACGGCCATGGAGCTTGGGTACTTCTGCCAGAAGCTGTTCAGCTCTGAGCTGAAGATCCGACTGCCGCAGGGGTTCCTTCCTTTGTGCAACAGCTCGGCCCTAAGCAGCCTCATGGCGATGATGCCGGATTGCTACGCTCACGGTGTGGTTGCGACCTGGCTAGAGCCCACGGCGGAGGTGGTCTCGCCTTTCTTCGATGGATTGTCGGAGGTCTCCATTCGGGAAGAAAACGGCCTCGTCCGTGAGACGACCACCGAGGAAGAAGCACACATTGCCCTCCAGGTGGAGGAGCATACCCTCGCCCTCGGGGCTGGGGGTGCGGGCTCCCATGGCAGGGAAGCGATTGGCGGAGAGGCGTCTCCACAAGCGAAGCTCGCGGGGGCGCAGGAGGTGGAGGAGGAGACGGAGGAGTGCTTGGCTCGCCGGAAGCCCAAGCGAGTGCTCCGTTGCATCGGCTCCAATATCCCAGTCCAGCAAAGTCCGCATGACGCGCCCGCCAAACGTCCGAGGGCGGTTCCCCTTTGATGAGTGCCGGGGCGGAGGTAGATTATGACATCTCGATATTGAGCTCGGAAGAGGAGGACGATGAGTAAGAGTTCGATCCTCCATCTCCCCCTCACTCTTGCTTGCTTGGTGTTTTTGCTGACTTGGCACTACAAGAAATATGCTCATATGTGATGTTTTTTAAAATGTCGTTGATGAATTCGTCATAAATCTATGACGATTTCATCCGAGATTGTCGTAAACCGTTTGAGGGGATCAAATCTACATATAAATTACGACGATGTGAGTCAAAACGTCGTAACCGCATAAGATGAGATCGTCATAACTTTTACGACGATTGTAAAAATGTCGTAACATGTTCTAACTATGTTGACATGTCACTCGTGGGTCCATTACATCCCACCTCATCCTAGTTTGTGAAGCAACCTACTATTCTATCATTCCAAAAATTCTCAAAAAATTCTCATAAATCTTTGGATCATATATTTCTCAAATATGTTAAAACCCTTCCTTCCATAGTTTACAAATAATTCAGCAATATTCATTTTCCTATTCTGTTCAGAATAGCACTTTGTGAAGGAAGTGCTATTTCTATTTTTTTATCGCCCTCAAAATTGTTGGGCACTCTTTCCTATCCAAATCATTGCCTCATGAAAACTTTCGTAATCATTTGCCTAGTAAATGTTTCTCAGCAAATTTCCAAAGCTTGTGTTCAGCTGACAGCTTTGTGAAGGAAGTACTAGCTAATTTTGCAACAAATATATGGTAGGTCCTTCACAAAACAACTCATTTTCGGCCCTCAAAAAATGGAAAATCAATTTTTCGTCCAAAGAAAATGCATAGAAGTTGGTTATTATCCATAAAATGTGGTATAACTTGAGTGAAAATTTTAGTGGTGGGATTTTGCAAAATATTATTGGTACTTTCTTCATAAATCTCCATTGTTTTTAGCACTTAGGGCATGCACATTGGATTAGACAGCAGGTATCTATAATATGTATCCACGTCATATAACGAGAGCACTACAGACGCGTCCTACAACGGGGTGTATTTTCCTCTTTCTGCTAGCAAAGGCGCCGTTGCATGGAATACATAATACTATTTACATCACTTTCATTAACGCTAATTACATGTAATCTCTGATCAGGTTTGCTTCTTGTTCATTGTAGAATATAGTAAATCTTATTCTTCTTTACCCTGTACTATATTCTCCCTTCGCTGTTAAACCTTCTGATTCTTCAATTTTCCTTTGCCAATTCTTAGAAAAACGCAACAAAAAACAACAAAAAATCTTCAGTCTATCTATTTTCTCTCCTGGAATTGAAACTCATCATTGATCAACCAAACTGCAGGGTTATAAAATTCAGAAATCAGTGCATGTAGCTACTATCGATGGAAGCAATGATATACGTTCAGTGATTGATTTCAAACGCTAGATAGGTAGAGTGCAAAGCGAGAACATCGTCTAAACAAGAGAACAGAAGCAACGATTGATGGGAAGAACATAAGAACATCGCGGTGGATTCACGAGGACACGGATATATACGGCGCCACCGGTCGCCGAGATTCATGTGCACAAGAAGACTAGCACTCCATGGCTTCAGGAAGAAGGCAGTTAGAGATTTACCGATGCCCAACCATACAATGGCGAAAGAGGCGTCGATAGCCAGCGAATTCCACGCGAATCACCCGTCTACAGATTTAGCGACGGCCTCCTCCTTCTCTCTCCTCCATGTCATCTAAAATCCTAACTGTCATCCCTTATAGACAGGTGACTGTACATCATTGTACATGCCCTTAGAGATTATTTTAAATGAGACATGTCTTCACCAATCAGAATAGAGTCCACGGATCACCGTATTGACAACGATATGAGCCGTCCAAGTCGTACAGATCCAACGGCCCACACCCCCTCACCCTCTCACCCACCAACTCCTCTCTCTCCCCCGCACAACGAACCCTAGCCCATCCAGATTGAGCACCCCTCCTCCTCCCTTCCAGATCGCAGACGCCACCTCCTACCCACCGTCCCACCCATCCTCTGCACCTCCTCTTGTCGTCCCCTTCCTCCGCTGCTCCACCCCTCCGCCGTCGCCGCCGAGTACCCCTCCACCTCCTCGGTGCGCCGCAGTGTCCCTTCCTCCTCCTCCTCGGCGTGGCGCGGCGGCAATGCCTCCGCCGGCCGCGGGGACGCGGTGCGCGCGAGGGTGGCGGGGGCAGCCGCGCTGGTGACCGAGGCGACGACGGCCGAGGGATGCGGCAGGCAGGAGGCCCTCACCGCACCGACGGGATCTCGACCTGTCCCTGAACCCTACCAGCGAGTCGCCTCCCTCGCCATGGAGAAGCCCTCGCCGCCGCCGCCGCCCAACTCTGGCCTCCGCATCCTCCTCGCCAAGGACCGCACGGCCACTTCCTCTCCCTTCGCGCCCGCGGTCGTCTCCAGCCACGCCGACCGCGACCGCATAATCATGAGCCCCCTCCCTCCCCCCATCTCGTACCCTTGTTTGTGGTTCCTAGGCATCTACATCATTAACCTGGGCAAGACATGGGAGAAGCTCCAGCTCGCGGCGAGGGCTTGCTGGATCATCCGCGCTGCTGCCCTTCCACGCCGCGGCTAGCTGGATCGTGCCGGCCTCGTCGGGTTGCTTCGCGGTAGATTAATGCAAAAAAATCTGATCAGCAATATATTGTATTGTAGATGTCCAACTATGTGCAGTACTCATGACATATTTATATAAGAGGGAATAATACCATACAATTCACGTGTTTTAGATTTGCTGTATCTTGAAGAATATCAAGCAAAAAAGGTTAATACCATGTCCCAGTTTAGCAAAACTTATGTGTTTCATCTGTTTCAGGGAGGAGTTATGGGTATCTCCATTGAGGTTCGTGAAAGCTTGAAGATGCTAGACCATGAAGGTGATCACACAATAGATGCAATGGATTTTCTCTCAGCCAGAATGTTTATTTTAAATTTCGTCCTAAAGACTATAGTTATAGAAGTGATCCTATTGTTCAGTTAAGAGAAATATGATACTCTAATGCTTTGTTAATTGGCGATTCTTTGTTTATGATTCCCAATGTTCTATGGCTGGAAAAACGTACATGTTCAGGTGTTCTGGGGTAGTCTGCACCCCTCCGTCCGCAACTTGCAGCCCCTGCAGCAGGGTTGGGCATTAACAATAGGAAATCATCAAACGACAGCAATCCAGTTCACTTTCAGATTTATAAGAGGCTTTTCATTTTTCGCTATGGCACTCCCTATTCAGTAGCCGGCAGAACTAGCTTATATTATATTTATGTAGATAGTTATCATACCTTCTATTATTTCTTTGAACTACAAGACTAATCTACAACTATTTGCACGATATGTCTAATTATCATTCCTTCCAGCGACAAGCAAACGTATGATACCTAGACTTCGAGTTTTTCCTATACATTTGATATTAGAGTTGTGACAGACTTTTCAATATCATGTCTAATAGGGTTTGCAAGCATTCTTTCATTGATCTGTAGTAAGAACTTGCTGACTGCTCCCACGGTGAACAACGTAACCTCTGCCATATGCTTCCACTAGATTAGGTAATTTATCTATTTAGGTTGCGCTTGGAAATTTTGTTAGACTGAAACATCCCAATTGTAGCTATATACTTCTAGAATATACTTTGTGAATTATTTGTCTGTCCTAATGGACTCATTCTATGCATGTTCTACTAGACATTTGCAGGTACAATGTCGTTCAAATCATTTTGAGCCTGTGTGAACATAATATTCAATTGATAGCCTAAATTTCATAATAATTCATGTCATCTTGTGACCCGTTCATTTGGGACACAATCAGTTGTAAACTCTGAAGCTGAGCGAATTTGTTCATTATAGAGTAATTTGCAGGTCCTCTGTTGAGCTGGGGCTGTTGACCAAGTGCTTTTGATTGAGCCTGGGAGCTTTTAGTGTTCCGCGGTATTTTTTTTGGTACTGAATCTATCCATCTATCCATACGCTCTCTCGCAGGAGAGGAACCTGTCGCAGAGCCCGCGGTCGCCCGGGGCGGTGGCCAGGGCGCCGTTTCTGTCGATCTGCGTCACGGATCCCGTCAAGATGGGCACGGGCGTCCAGTCCTACATCTCCTACCACGTCATCACCAAGGTCATCCGGCTCGTTCTATGTTCCAAGTCCTGGATCAGTCGGTTACCTCGATTTGGTCCAGATTCAGTGGTTTTTAGTGTGGTACTGTTTGAATTGATGATTTTTCTTATGTCCATCGGGTGATGTCAGTTCCTAGAGAAAATTTCGCCCGCTATTAGGTGTCAGTCAGCCTGGAACAACGGAGCTCAATTTATGGACACCCATTTCTTAATTTAGATCCAACATTGCAAACTAGTAAGAGTCCAGTAATTAATGAGCTCAGTGGTGTGCACACTCTTATGGCTTTTGAGTAGGATCCTTAAAGCATTTAAAAAGATTTTCTCTAATTGGTAGAGCTAAATATGATGGAAGAAAACTGCATGGCATTGTATAGTTCTGAACGTTGAGTAGCTAGGACACGGTGTCCTTAGACCGCACAAAACAGGAGTCAATGACACAAAGGAAGAGGACTCCTTGTAAAATATGGTGCATATTATTATGTGTTCTGATTAATCGATGCCTAGTTGCTATGGAAAATAGTTGGTATCTTTGAATTGATCTGTGAATTAGTTGATTAATGGTCTGCTAGCATATATGTTTGTCCACCCTTGTGTATTTCTTCTCTGTTTATTATCTTATACATGGTCTGCTAGCATATATGTTTGCTTCTAGTTCTATGGGTGTGTAGAGAGGTCGGTATTAGTTCATGAGGGTGCAAGTTTGTCCCAGGTCTTCTGGCAATATTAGATATAATGTGTTTCAAATTCAGTTACATGACTGCTACTAAGGCCGTAGTCCCCGGGGTATGGACTATGGTCTATGTAGGCGTATGCTTCGGTTAAGTGGAGTATGGTCTATGCGACTTATATCGATTTTAGGTCAGCATAGCCATAGGAAGGTTTCTGTATGGATACAGTAGCATTGTTGTGTATTTTTTTTATTTGTCTCTCCGTCTTTTGTTTTTTTGGGAGATCTTAATTTCTCCATCAAAGGAGTGACTAGAACATCTATTTTGGGAGCTATGACCTTTAGATTTACGTTTACCCCAGGTTCTACGACGTGGAGACGCTGGCCGGCGTGGCGTGGTCCCTGGTGCCCCTCGCCGCGGCGAACGCCACCCTCCAGGCGAACAGCACGACGCGCATGTTGGCGGCGGCGAGCGCCGCCCTACAGGCGGACAGCACAGTGCGTGCGGTTGCCCAGTGCCCCCCATGGAACATCACGGTGGCGGAGTGCGCGCTGTGCTTGTACAACTCGGTGCAGGACTTTGTCACACCGGTGAGTAGGTAAGCTGATAGTTTTTTGTTATACTCTTTTGTCAGGATAGTAGTAATAGTTTTTTGAGGTGTTAAACCCATCATTCATGCATTGCAACTAAGAAATCCTTTACTCCTTTCTTTAGGTCTAGCAGTTTGATCATGCCACAAAAGGACCCAAAATGTCTGCCTGCCCCTCTGAAGAAATTCTGAAAACAAAACACTGCATACATACATAATCTGAAGGAATTGCGAATCTAAGCCTTGATCAGCTGATGCTTTTCTATTACAGTGATCTATCCCAGTATCCAGCGTTCAACTTGCCTGCCACGCAACAAACTCAAGATATGAGCGCTTACATATGTATACTGTGTTAACAAAAAAACCATAATAAAATTCGCTCTCATCATACGCACAACTTCTTTGATCAATTAACCATTTGAGGGAGGGATATTAGTGGAATAAATTACTATAAAATGCTTGATTTATTTTTTGGTCACTATGACTTGGCTAATCATAGTTTGATAATGTCTTACTATTGCAGCTTTGCAAGTTCATAGACCCCATATCTCACTAATTAACTATTTTGCAAGTAGGAGGGTGATATGTTACTGTGAAATACTTGCTTTTTTTGTCTCTGCAATTGGTTTAGCATCCTAAATGATTATGCAGTTTTTGGTATCCTTCTAGCAAATGATTATTAGCACAACTGAGTTCCAGATTTGTTTTAGGGGATACAGTTTTAGACCTTTGTGTTCTGTTTGCCGTTGTTGGGTGCTGACCTTTGGATTGCCAGATGTTCCAAGTTGAGTTTTCACTAGAATTGCTGTTGGCTGTTAGTATAGCAATGCAAGCTATTCAGTAATGTTAAACCTGCTGATTATTAGCCATCTCTTTTTAATTAGTCGAATAAATTACTGTAAAATGCTTCCTCTCAGGGTTGGTTCTCACTTAGCTTTTCGTTTCCTCTCGCGGCAGCAGCAGCAGATGGTCTCTACAACAATGAAGATCTTTGTAAATTCTGTTATTTAAATACCTGTAGTGTTAGTTCATACTTTTTTTTAAAATTCTGTTATTTAAATACCTGCAGTGTTAGTTCACATCTTATTCTTATATTTTGTACAGGTGAAGTACAAAGCCAAGTGTGAAGATATATATGAAGCGTATCAACAAAGAGTAGCATATCTATTGTAATAGAAGGAAGTAGTAGGCATATGTGGGTTGTGGTGTAGTAGGCATATGTGGGTTGTGGTGTATTGTAAAGATTGTAATAGACAAATCTAATGTTGGTTTGGACGAATTTCATTTGCTCCCTTTGAAATATTGATTGTGAATGTGATTTGAATACCTATGAAATGGCAACTTAGGGGACCAAGTTATGATATTTATTTGAAAAAAATTAAAATTTCTAACGTGTGGGGCTAATTTTGAGATCAACATGACATGTGGGACCAGTACAAATATAAAATGGACAAAAAATAAAATCAATAGAAAGTAAAAGCCCATAAACCAAAATTCGAAAAAATACTAGAAGTGGCTGTAAATAGGCCAAGGCCCAAAAACAAGTCCAATAAGGAAAATCCCAAAAAAAATAAAACCAGCCCATGTGATCAATTGAAATGGGTTGGGCTGATTTCAACTATGATGTTTTGATTTCGTCGTAATTTTGCCACGTAGGACTGCCATGTAGGACTGGGTTATATTGTCAACGATGATTTAGGATCGTCGTAAAGGTTACGACGATCCAGGAATCGTCGTAGAAGTTACAACGATTTCGATCAAAACGTCGGTGCTGTTCATTTCTGACGCTCCGTTTTCGACGCTTGGTTTTTCGTCATGAGATCGTCGTAAACTAAAAACCGTGACGATGTAGCGACGAAAATATAGCATCGTGTATTAGCATATTCCTTGTAGTGTGGAGCTGTCGTCTATCCACAGGTACACCCAAACGCTGGCCCAAAGGTCGGCGAAGAGGGCCAAGGCGTTAGCCGCCGCCGAGCCGTCGACGAGAGCGGACACACCGGCTGGCGGGGTGGCTCCGGCAAGCCCCAAGCACACGATCGAGGGCGATCCCTTGGTGGATGTCGATGCGCCGGCCGATGAGGGCCCCCCGGCTGGCGCCACGGGGCCAACCAGCGACAATCCCTTGGCGGACGCTCCGGAACCTCCGCCGGCGCCTCCTGCCACTCTCGTGTCCAGCCCCCGGTAAAGCCCCCAGCATGCATCGCCTGAGCCTGTGGTGCTTGAGGACAAGCCCCCGGCAACAAACATCTCCGGGGAGGGGACAACTACCATCCACCACGAGGAGGACGGTGAGCGTTTGTCCAGAAGCATACGCAAGTTGGGTCTTGAATTTTCTTGTTGATTAATTCGTCTGATTTCGATCATTCCTCTTCTCCTCCTGTCCCAAAGATACTTCTCCCTCTTAGGAGATGGACGTCGATGCCGTGGTTACGGAGGTCGCCCGCGAAGCGGCGGTTGAAGCCTCCGATGCCATGGTGCGCGAGGCTGCCCACGAGGAGTAGGAGCAGGAGCCTGCAGAGGGGCCCGTTAAGGGCCCCGAGGCGCGTCCCAATGACTCTCCGCTTGCCGGGGGTGGGGAGACTGCTAGGGGCGAGGAATCCCAGCCCGCCGGAGGAGAGGCAGGCGATGGTCAGCCTCCCAGGTCGGAGGGTACCCCGGGTAGCACGTACCTTCCCGCCGGCGAGGAGATCTTCGTCATCCCTCCGGGGGCGGAGTGATCGAGGATCTCGGTGGAGGGGGAGAGCGTCGATGCGGAGGTTTCCGTCAGTGTTAGTCCTAATGCCTCGGTGGGGCTGGAAACCGGCGGCGGAAAGCTCAGCGAGGAGCAGCTCTTTATGTCCATGAGAGACCACGTCAGCCAGCTCCAAGCCTTGTATCGCGCCAGGAGGGAGAAATTGGACTCCCAGGAGGCGGTCATCAAGGCGGCGGAGGAGGCGTTTGAGAAGCGTTTCGAAGAAACGCGGCTCACTTAGACGAGGCCTACAAGGCGCTGCAGAACGAGCGCGAGAAGCTGAAGGTCGAGGACCAACCGCTCAACCTTCGGTTGGATGACGTCCAGAAGGAGGAGGAAGAGTCTCGGCGTCAAACCTCAGCCGAGGAAGCCCGCCTCACCAACATCCAGATCGGCCTGGAAGACCATGAGAAGGAGCTTGCCGCTCGCGAGCGTGCGCTCAGCGAGTGGCTCCGCGCCAAGGACGAGGAAGTCAAAGGACTGGTGGCGCAGCGCACTCAGGAGCTGCAAGACCGGTTTAAGAGCGACGTCAACATCGAGGCTTTGGAATATGCCGGCAAGATCCAGGAGGTCACTGACCGAGCGTCTGCTGCCTTAGTCGCTAAGGATGAGCTCACCGGGATGGTGAAAGAGCTCGAGGAAGAGCTTGATGGCCTCCGTGACAAGGTATCGGTGCTTTCCTCCGTGAGGGACAAGGCCCTCGCCAGCTTGAAGGACGCAGAGGTTGCTGCAGCTGACAAGGTCGCCCAGGTTCGAAGCGCCAATGCCTCCCTAGACGCCGTGCATGCCAAATTGACTTCCATGGAGGAGGCACTCAAGGAGGGAGTGGCCCAGGAGGAGGATTTGACTTGGAGGCTCCAGGTGGCGGCGGAACAGCTCGACGCCGCCTTCGTCGGCCACAACAAGTACGTGAAGGTTGTCAAGTTGTGGACGGAGCACCTTGTTAACGCCGCGTCCGCCATCGCCGATCAGTTGCCCACCATGGATCTCGAAGGCCCCAGCCATGCTCCTTCTCCGGGGGCCCCTCCGAGCGTCAATTTGGCCTTGTTCTTTGAGAGTCTGACCGACGCCCTGAAGCGTCTCCAAACCAACGAGGCGACGCGGCTGGCGAGCAAGGCCCGGCGGTTGTGCCGGAACGTCCTCCTCAAAGTGCTCACGAAGCTGGCGTACATGAACCCCGATTTGAATCTCTCCATGGTACGTGTGCCAAAGGACGTGGACCCCAAGCCCTTTGAGGAGAAGTTCATGACAATCGTTGACAGGGTAGACAAACTTAAGAGAGTGCAAGGTCCACGCCGGGACTAGCCCCCGTGCCCCTTGTTATTGTAATCTATGCTTTAGACATAATTATTGTTATTTGTAGTATACTCACTGCTCCGTTTGAGAGAGCAGTGTTTCTTTTCCACTATGGCCCCCTTCTCTCTTTCCTGCGATACTTTGCCGGGGACCGTCACTACTGGTGGGACGTCCAACTCCTTTCCGGGTTTTGCCGTGGGTCGACAAGCACACTTTTTACAAAAGAGGTGTGTCGGACAAACCACCTCTGTCGTTGAGCATGCTTCGAGGCGACCTCTGGGAGGCTCGTGACAGTGATCCCTAGCGCACATGTTTTTCCATGTGAGAGAGTCGAGGGTGTTTAGAGAGGAGAGGAATGTACTTACCCAATGACTTACTCAAAGTGTTTGCAACTTATCTGCCGGCTGCGTTTACTTCTTTCGGCCTTGAGTGGATTATCTTGGCGCTCGGTGCTGCCGTGGGCGTCCCCACTATCTTCCCCCCCGACAAGCATGTGCGTGGGGTTATTCCTGTCTTTCGAAGGAGAGAAGAAAAAGGGAAATTATCTGCCGGGGCTATGGTCCCCTTGTTAGTTTGTGCGTTTCACAAAATAATAGATGCATGCATGTTTTCTGTCATGAGAATCTATATGATGATGCGGAATGCTATGCTTTATTTGACTGTGCTCAGGGTATTTGCATGGCTTTGTACAAAGGATTACATGCAACTTCGGCAATACTTGTACAAAAGGTGGTCGCCGGTCAGCCCGGCAACATCTCCCTACGGGTAGAACTTTCGAAGATGCTCTATGTTCCAGGAGTTGCTCACTGGTAAGACATATGCGGTATCCAGGCAGACAGCGCCGGGACTAGTGACTCGCACTACCCGATATGGGCCTTCCCACTTTGGCGTCAACTTGTTGGTATTCTTGGCTGACTGAACGTGCCGAAGAACAAGGTCGCCTTCCTGAAAACTTCTGGCTCATACCTTGCGGCTATGATAGCGGCGCAAGGCTTGCTGGTAGCGAGAGGCTCACACAGCCGCCTGAATCCAGGTCTCCTCGAGGAGCAGTGCGTCGTCTAAGCGCAATTGCTCTTGCTCAAGCTCATCATAAGCGAGCACCCGAGGTGATCCATAGACGAGTTCTGTGGGAAGAACTGCTTCTGTCTCGTAGACCAGGGAGAAGGGTGTCTGGCCAGTGGCTCGATTTGGTACCGTTTTGATCGACCAAAGAACCATCGGCAGTTCATCAATCCAGTGCCTTCCATGCTCGCGAAGCTTGTCAAAAGTCCTGGTCTTGAGCCCGCGCAGTACCTCGACATTTGCTCTTTCGGATTGACTGTTGCTCCTAGGGTGAGCGACACAAGCGAAGCATATTTTGCTGTCGAGGTCCTGGGCGTATTGCATGAAGATGCGGCTCATGAATTGGGTGCCACTATTGGTGATGACCCTGTTTGGGATGCCAAAGCGAAAGACTATCGCCTTGAAGAACTTGACAGCCGATTGCGCTGTTACCTTTCTCGCTGGCTCCACTTCTGGCCACTTTGTGAACTTGTCGATTGCGACGTACAAGTACTCAATGCCCCTGCGGCGCTGGGGAAGGGTCCGAGAATATCGAGCCCCAGACCGAGAATGGCCATGAGAGAGGGATTGTTTTGAGAGCTTGTGATGGCTGATGAAGCTTTCTTGAATGGAACTGGCATGCTTCACACTTGGTTACTAGTGCAGTTGCATCGAGGAGGGTTGTGGGCCAGAAGGAACCTTGCTGGAATGCCTTGTTGGCGAGGGCCCTCGACCGTATGTGGGATCCACATATTCCTCAGTGTATCTCGGCCAACAGTTCCAGTCCCTCCTCCTAGGGAATGCATTTCAGCTTCATGCCATTTAGTCGCCTTCTAGAGAGGGCATCATCCACGAATTGGTACATGCTTGACTGGCGGGCCACTTTTTCTGCTTCTTCGGGTTCCTAGGGCAATTCCCCAGTTTGGAGGTATCGGACTATGTGATGCGCCCATGCCGGAGCATGGGGCTCGACGGCAAGGACTAATGGCATCTCTTCTGCCAGGGTGGGATCCCCACCGACAGTCTTTGCTTCTGGTCCGACAACTTATTCCGCGGCAAGGTTCTTGCCGGGGCTCTTCGATAGGTCTGTTGGGAAGTGCTTGCCGGAGTTAAGCTTCTTCCTTTTGTCCGACTTGGTTGATGGTGCCACAGAGGGTTGAGTCAGTCGTGTCACGAAAGTCCCTAGTTCCACAGGAAGTTTAAGTGCTGCGGACTTTGATAGGTCATCTGCGATGGTGTTTTCGGCACAAGGTACGTGCTCCATCTGTAGACCGTCAAAGTGTTCCTCCAACTTTCTCACCTCCGCCACGTAGGCTTCCATCAACGGGCTTTGATAGTCTTTGTTGACTTGCCGGATGACTAGCTGGGAGTCACCTCTGATGATGGCTTCCGAATTCCAAGATCTGTCGCGATCCTGAGCCCGGCGAGCATCCCTTCATATTCTGCAGTGTAGTTGGTTGACTTCTCCTAGGGGAAATACATCTGGATCATGTACTTGAGATGCTCTCCGGTAGGCGCAACCAGCAGCACGCCGAACTCGGCGCCCTGGAGGGAGAACGCTCCATCGAAGTACATGACCTATTCCTGGTCTGATTCCCTGCACGGGAGGGTTAATTCTGGTGTTTCTTCATCTGGCGTTGGGGTCCATTCTGCAATGAAATTTTCCAAGGCCCTACTATGTGTGGTCAAGGTGCTCTCGAACTTGAGGCCAAAACTGGACAACTCCAACGCCCACTCTACAATCCTACCGGTTGCGTCGGGGTTTCGCAGAACCCTGTGCAGCTGGAAGCGAGTGACGACGGTGATCTCATGTTCTTGGAAATAGTGGCACAACTTTTTTGAGGCCATGAGGAGGCCAAAAAGCAACTTCTGTACTCCGGAATATCTCGTCCTGGCCCCTTGTAGGAGGGAGCTGACGAAATAGACTGGGCGTTGCACCAACTTCTTTTTTTGCTCATGCTCGCTGGTTGGCAAGGACTTCCCTTGGTTGCCCCTGATTCCGTAGGGGGCCCTTGTTCGCCGTTGTGCGCATCCTCATTGAGTGGCGTCGCCTTTGCCGGGGCTTCATCGCCTTCCTCCCTCTGCGCCACCAAGGCAGCACTGGCCACCTGGTTGGTTGCCTCTAGATACAAGAGCAGCGGCTCTTGGGGTCTTGGGGCCAACAGAACGGGTGCGGAGGAGAGGAATTTCTTCAAATCTTGTGCAGCCACTTCCGCGTCAGGAGTCCACTTCATCGGCCCCGTCTTCTTCAGGATTTTGAAGAAGGGTAGGGCGTGCTCAACGGACTTGGAGATGAATCGGCTCAGGGCAGCTAGATACCCGGCTAGGCGTTGCACATCCTTGACACACTTCGGTGCTTCAATCTGTTCGATGACCTTGATCTTGTCGGGATTGGCTTCGGTCCATTGCTGGACACTAAGAACCCGAGAAGCTTGCCAGACGGGACATCGGAGACAGATTTCTCGGGGTTGAGCTTGAGGTTGATTTTGCGCAGATTGGCAAACGTTTCTTCCAGGTCTTGCACAAGGGTCAATCTGTCTTTGGTTTTGACCACTATGTCATCCATATAGGCTTCCAGATTTCTATGGAGTTGGGGTTCAAAACCGATTTGGATCACCCTTGCGAAAGTTGAGCCGACGTTCTTCAACCCAAAAGGCATCCGCACAAAGTAGCACGTGCCACATGGGGTGGTGAACGCAGTCTTTTCTTCATTTTCCTCGGCCATGTAGATCTGGTGATAACCGGAGTAGGCGTCAAGGAAGGACAACAGGTCACAGCCGGCAGTGGAGTCGACAATCTGGTCGTTGCGCGGTAAGGGAAAGGGATCCTTGGGACATGCCTTATTGACGTCAGTGAAGTCAATACAGAGCCGCCATTTCCCGCTCGCCTTGTGCACAATGACCGGATTGGCCAACCATGTGGGATGGATGAGCCCTCTGACTAGGCCGACTACTTCTAGCTTCTTGATCTCCTCGGCAATAAACTCTTGCCGCTCCAAGGCCTGTTTCCTCACCTTCTGCTTGACCGGCCGTGCGTGTGGACAGATGGCAAGGTGGTGCTTAATCACCTCCCCGGGAACGCCGGGAATATCCGATGGTTGCGAGGAAAACACATCAAGATTTTCCCGTAGGAAGGCGATGAGCGTGCTTTCCTATTTATATTTGTGAGAAATCACTTTTGAGTCCATAGGAAAGCCAATACTATTAAAAGGGGGTGAGGTATTTATGATGAATTGGTTGCTCAAGTGCTTAGAGATAAACACCAAAAATACTCAACAATTCTCTCACAAAAATCTCTGTCCAAAGCCTATACATCAAAATCGGTGCCACCAAGAATTCCATTTCGGCCTTACAGATTTTCCTAGTGACAAAACCTTTGACAAACCATAATCTCTCGGTACCACTAAATTTCATATGGGTGCCACGGAAACACAGAGACCAACTTTCTGGTATGTCAATTTCAAGAATTGGAAATTCCGAGTTATGGAATTGGTCTCACTGAAAACTAGAAACTGCCCTAGGGCATCGAATCGGTACCACCTAGATTCATATATCGGTCTCACCGAGAATTCAAAAGTTGCCACATTTAGTGCAACGTGGTACCATCGAGATTCATTTCGGTGTCACCGAGTTGGGCAATAATGTTGTAACGGTTGTATTCTTGGAGATGCCTATATATACGCGTCTACCTCCTCTCATTCACAGAGGAAACACTCAGCATAAACACATAATACGTCTCCAACGTATCTACAAATTTTGATTGTTCCATGCTTTTATATTATCATTCTTGGCTGATTTACAATCATTTTATAGTCATTTTATATCATTTTTTGGTACTAACCTATTGACATAGAGCCCAGTGCCAGTTGTTGTTTTCTACTTGTTTTTTGCATCGCAGGAAATCAATACCAAACGTAGTCCAAACGCAGCAAAACTTTTTGTGGATTTTTTTTCGGCCAGAAGAGATCCAGTGGGCCAGGAACGCACGTGAGGGGATCTCCCATGGGAGCACAACCCATGAGGGCGCGCTTGGGGGCCCAGGCGCGCCTGGGTTGTGCCCTCCTTGTTGGCCTCCCGCATCGCCTCTTTACTCTATAAATACCCCAATATTCCAGAAACCCTAAGAAGGGGGACGAAAGTCAATTCCACCCACCGCAAACTCCAGAAACATCAGATCCAATCTAGACACCATCACGGAAGGGTTCATCATGTCCATTGGTGCCTCCGATGATGCGTGAGTAGTTCTTTGTAGACCTACAGATCCGTAGTTAGTAGCTAAATGGCTTCCTCTCTCTCTCTCTCTCTTGATTATCAATACAATGGTCTCTTGGAGATCCATATGATGTAAGTCTTTTTGTGGTATGTTTGTTGGGATCCGATGAACTTTGAGTTTATGATCAGATCTATGTTTTTATCCATGAAATTTATTTGAGTCTTCTTTGATCTCGTATATGCATGATTGATTATAGCCTCCTATTTCTTCTTTGATGTTTGGGTTTTGTTTGGCCAACTTGATCTATTTGTCTTGCAATGGGAAGAGGTGCTTTGTGATGGGTTCAATCTTACGGTGCTTGATCGCAGTGACAGGAAGGGAAACAACGCGTATGTATCGTTTCTATTAAGGATAACAAGACGGGGTCTATTTCTACATAAATAGATCTTGTCTACATCATGTCATCGTTCTTATTGCATTACTCCGTTTTTCCATGAACTTAATACACTAGATGCATGCTGGATAGCGGTCGATGTGTGGAGTAATAGTAGTAGATGCAGGCAGGAGTCGGTCTACTAATCTTGGACGTGATGCCTATATAATGATCATTGTGTGGATATCCTCATGATTATTTGAAGTTCTATCAATTGCCCAACAGTAAAAAATTTCCCACCGTTTGCAAGTTTTCTCGAGATAAGCCACTAGTGAAACCTACGACCCCCGGGTCTCTTTTCATTATATTTTCCTTTGCGATCTATTTTCCTTTTCTTTTATTTTCAGATCTATTAAACCAAACATACAAAATACCTTGCTGCAATTTATTGATCCACAATCTATTTATCCTATCTACCACTTTTACCTCACGTTATTTGCCTATCTTGAGGCGACGTACCCGAAAGGGATTGACAACCCCTTTAACACGTAGGGTTGCGAGTATTTGTTTTTTGTGTGCATGTGTTGTTTACGTGGTGTCAGGAGGTTCTCCTACTGGTTCGATAACCTTGGTCTCATCACTGAGGGAAATACCTACCATCGCTATACTGCATCATCCCTTTCTCTTTGGGGAAATACCAATGTAGTTCTAGCAGACATCAAAAAGAATTTGTAGCGTCGTTGTCGGGGAGGATCTTCAACCTCAACCAGGTTCCTAATCACAAATCTCATCTCCTTGCAATTTACATTATTTGCCATTTGCCTAGCGTTTTCCTCTCCCCCACTTCACAAAAAATTACCGTTTTATTCTCCCTCTTTTTCGTTCGCCGTTTTCTCGTAGAATCTGTTTTTGGGTGCAATCTTGTTGTGAAGTCATCATGAATCAAGAGAACACTAAGTTGTGTGATTTCTGAAGTACCAACAATAATAATTTTATCAGCACTCTGATTGCTCCTCCCGCCACTAGTGCGGAGTCTTGTGATATTAATACTGCCTTGCTGAATCTTGTTATGAAAGATCAATTTGCCGGTACTCCTAATGAGGATGTTGCATCCCATCTTAACACATTCGTGGAATTATGAGAGATCCAAAAAAAAGATGTGGACAATGATGTTGTGAAGTCGAAATTATTTCCGTTTTCTTTGCGAGATCGTGCAAAAATTTGGTTTTGTTCTTTGCCTCGCAATAGTATCGATTCTTGGAACAAGTGCAAGGATGCTTTTATTACTAAGTATTTTCCGCCGCAAAAATTATTTCCCTTAGAACCCACATCATGAATTTCAAGCAACTTGAACATGAGCATGTTGCACAATCTTTGGAAAGGATGAAATTTATGCTAAGGAATTGCCCAACTCATGGGTTAAATCTTTGGATGATCATACAATTTTTTTATGCGGGGTTGAATTTTGTGTCTCGTAATCTTTTGGATTCCGCCGTAGGGGGTACTTTTATGGAAATTACATTGGGTGAAGCTACTAAGTTGCTAGACAATATTATGGCCAATTACTCACAATGGCATACCGAAAGAGCTCCTACTAGTAAAAAGGTTAATTCGGTAGAAGAAATAAATTCTTTGAGTGAAAAAGTTGATACTCTTATGAAATTGGTTGCTAATAAATGTGCTCCTATTGATTTTAATGATGTGCCTTTGTCTACTTTGATTTTGCAAAATAGTGATGCCATAGATGTGAATTTTATTTCGGGAATCAATTTCAATAACATTATAGAGGTAATTTTAATCCTAAGCCTTTTCCTAGTAATTCCTCTAATTATTACGGTAATTCCTATGGTAATCCTACTTATAATAATAATAGAAACACCTCTGATCTTGAGAACAGTATTAAAGACATTATCAATACTCAAAAAGATTTCAATACTTCGATAGAAGAAAAGTTGAATAAAGTTGATGATTTTTCTAGAAGTATTGATAAAATTTCTCATGATGTAGAAACTCTTAAGATGAAATTTTTTGTCCCTAAAGTTGAAGAATCAATTAAAGCTCTTTATGGTTCTATGGATGAAAGTAAGAAAAGAACCGCTATGCTTAGAGCTAAAAGAGAATTTTAGAAAGAACGTCTCTAGTGATTACTTTCATAAAAGTGATGAAGTTCTTAAAATGATTGGCGTTTCTTCTATTGTTTCTTTGTTTAGTAAATTTAAGATTGATGAAAAAGGGACTGGAGAAGAGTCAACTTTAGTTAGAAGGCATCCCTATGATTCCGAGGGTCAAAATCTTGTTGAAAAAATTGATAAAAGTGGGTTTGAAGAGGTCAGGACTTTAACTAGTGATGTGCCCACTATTTTGGATTACAAAGAATTTAATTATGGTAGTTGCTCTTTGGTTGATTGTATTTCTTTGTTGCAATCCATGATAGACTCACCCCATGCTTACGAACAAAATAAAGCTTTTACTAAACATATTGTTGATGCTATGGTGAAAGCTTTTGAAGAAAAATTGGAATTAGAAGTTTCAATTCCTAGAAAATTGCATGATGAGTGGGAACCTACTATCAAAGTCAAGATTAAAAATTATGAGTGTTTTGCTTTATGTGACTTGGGTGCTAGTATTTTTACAATTTCGAAATCTTTATGTGATGTGCTTGGTCTTACCAATATTGAAGAATGCTCTTTAAATATGCACTTGGCGGATTCTACTATTAAAAAGCCTATGGGAACAATTAATGATGTTCTTATTCTTGCAAATAGGAATTATGTGCCCATATAATTTATTGTTCTTGATATTGATTGCAATCGGTCTTGTCCAATTATACTTGGTAGACCGTTTTTACGCACTATTCGTGTCGTGATTGATATGTAAGAAGGCAATATTAAATTTTAATTTCCACTAAGGAAGGGAATGGAAAACTTAACTAGAACAAGAATTAGGCCACCATATGAATAAGTTATGACAACATCATATGGATCTAGAAACAAAGATGACAACACTTAGATCCTACGTGTTATGCCTAGCTAGGGGCGTAAAATGATAGCGCTTGTTGGGAGGCAACCCAACTTGTATATTTTTACTTTTTCGT
Source organism: Hordeum vulgare subsp. vulgare (assembly GCF_904849725.1). Taxonomy (NCBI): domain Eukaryota; kingdom Viridiplantae; phylum Streptophyta; class Magnoliopsida; order Poales; family Poaceae; genus Hordeum; species Hordeum vulgare. The sequence goes on along the minus strand of NC_058524.1, from coordinate 267,881,017 downwards.
TTTCTTGCTGTTTTCAATAAAATACACAATTATACCTCTGTTTAGATGTGTTTTTTGGTATAAATTAGTGGTTTTGTCAAGCAAGGCCTTTGGGATGATTTGGGTGAAAGTTGATTTGATCTTGCTGAAAATCCGAAACTTTTGCGCTCACAAAATTATTTTTCATTTTTAACAAAAGAGTGATTTTGAAGTTACAAAAGTATTCAAAGTAGTCCGATTGCTACAGGCTATTCTGTTTTTGATAGATTCTGTTTTCTTTGCGTTGTGTGCTTGTTTTCACGATTCTATGGTTTTCTTTGATGAGTTTTTGCCATAGAAAACTTGGATTACTGTAGATATAATGCAAAAATAAAATATGAATAAGTTTGTAACAGTACTTATAGTAGTGGTTTGCTTTCTTAGACTAACAAATCTCACGAAGGTTTAGTTTAGTTTTGTGTGATTGAAGTTTTCAAGTTTTGGGTGATCTTACGATGGATGAAGGAATAAGGATTAGCAAAAGGCTAAGCTTGGGGATGCCCGAGGCACCCCAAGATAATATTCAAGAAGTATCAAGCAACTAAGCTTGGGGATGCCCCTCAGTGGCATCCCCTATTTCTTCTAACAACCATCGGTATTTTACTTCAAACTATATTTTTATTCATCACATATTATGAGTTTTGCTTGGAGCGTCTTGTATGATATGAGTCTTTTCTTGTTTTTATTTGTGTTTTAAGTCTTGAATCGTTGCTGGAAACACCTTTTTGAGAGAGCCAAAAATTATGCTATGCTTGCTCCTATGCTTCACTTAAATTTTTAGAGCCATGGATTTGCTCTACTACTTCACTTATATCTTTTTGAGCATGGTGTGCTTTGTTATTTTTCAATAAATGCTCTCATGCTTCAGTTAGATTGATATGGGAGTTAGTAAAACTTTTAAGAAATTCTCTCTTGCTTCACTTAGATTATTTTGAGATAAAGAAAATTTATGCTCATGTTCTTCACTTAAATTTGTTTGCGCTTATCAAAAGCAACATATGAAAATAGTCCTAAAGTGATAGATATCCAAGTAGGATATAATAAAAACTTTCATGAAGATCATTGGATAAAATAAACTTGATTCTTATTAATGGTTTTGAGATATGACGATATGATATGTGAGTCATGTTGATGAGTAATTGTGCTTTAGTAAGAATATTGATGTTAAGGTTTGTGATTCCCTATGCAAGCATGAAAGTCAATAGTTATGCAATGAAATTTATATCCTACTTGTGGTGCATTATTCAGTGTTACTTATTCTTAATGCTTGGGTACGAGATTTTTCGTTTCTTGGTTGGTCGCTTCTCATTCTTTTTGCTAGCCTTCATTGTGCACTAAGTATGATCACTACTTGTGCATCCAAAACCCTTTAAACCAGTTTTGCCATATGAGTCCACTATACCTACCTATATGCGGTATATCCATGCCATTCTAAGAAATGTTTCATGTGCCATCTCTAATTTTCAAAATAAATTTCTCTTTTGTGTGCTTTACTGCTCGCGAGGCAGTGAGGGCAGCCAATATTTTCCATGCTAGATGTGTTATTCTCACGAGGAGTGTTTATTCACTTGTCATTGCACAAGAGTACGATAAAGGTATTACGGATGCCCAGTCCCAAAATGAAAAAAATGAATTTACTTTTTGTTGTCAAATAATAAATTCCTTGGAAAGTGTTGTTATGGAGGGACCCGTGGATACGGACAAGCCATGGAAAGTGAAAGTAATGGTGGAAAAAGGAATAAACTATATTTTCTGTTTGGGAACCGCCTGTGATGTATCTAGCATGGAAAGTGTTGGGATCTTTAATGCGTTTTCGTTGGTGGAAAAAGTATGCCTCCCAAAATGTTTTTATCTCTCAATTTTCGCTTTGAGCTCTCGAACCTCTAAAAATCCCTACTTCCCTCTGCGAAGGGCCTTTATTTTACTTATGCAATTTTTATTTTGAATTTGAGTCTCCATCTTCTCTCATAAAGCACCAACTAAGGGGCACTATGATCGTATTTGAGCATTGGGTGTAGCTAATATTTGAGTGTGTCTCATGAATGGATCAATGATTGAGCATAATGGGCTAGGGGTAACTTGCTTTAGTGTTGATATTTTGAAAGACATGGTTGCTTGTTGGTATGCTTGAGTATTAAAGTCTTAATGTCAAAACTAGACTATTGCTTTGAACAATATAAAAGTCCAAATGTCCATGGTATAAAGAAAAGAAATGTGATGAACATGTTAGGCAGCATTCCAAATCAAAAATTATGTTTTAATCATTTACCTACTCGAGGACGAGTAGGAATTATGCTTGGGGATGCTGATACGTATGCAACATATCTATAATTTTTGATTGTTCCATGCTCTTATATTACCATTCTTAGATGTTTTACAATCATTTTACAGTCATTTTATATCATTTTTTGGTAATAACTTGTTGGCATAGTGCCCAGTGCCAATTGTTGTTTTCTGCATGTCTTTTACATCGCATGAAATCAATACCAAACGGAGTCCAAACGCAGCAAAACTTTTTGTGGATTTTCTTGGGCTAGAAGACATCCAGTGGGCCAGGAACGCACCTGAGGGGAGCTCCCATGGGAGCACAACCCACCAGGGCGCGCCCCGGTAGGTTGTGCCCTCCTTGTTGGCCTCCCGCACTGCCTCTTTGCTCTATAAATACCCGAGTATTCCATAAAACCTAAGAAGGGGGACAAAAATCAATTCCAGCCGCCACAGAGTCCAGAAACACCAGATCCAATCTAGACACCATCACAGAGGGGTTCATCGTGACCATTGGTGCCTCTCCGATGATGCGTGAGTAGTTCTTTGTATACCTACGGGTCCGTAGTTAGAAGCTAGATGGCTTCGTCTCTCTCTCTCTCTTGATTATCAATACAATGGTCTCTTGGAGATCCATATGATGTAAGTCTTTTTGCGGTGTGTTTGTTGGGATCCGACGAACTTTGAGTTTATGATCAGATCTATGTTTTTATCCATGAAAGTTATTTGAATCTTCTTTGATCTCTTATATGCGTGATTGATTATAGTCTCGTATTTATTCTCCGATATTTGCGTTTTGTTTGCCCAACTTGATCTATTTATCTTGCAATGAGAAGAGGTGCTTTGTGTTGGGTTCGACCTTACAGTGCTTGATCCCAGTAACAGAAAGGGAAGGACACGTATGTATCATTTCTATTAAGGATAACAAGATGTGGTCTATTTCTACGTAAATAGATCTTGTCTACATCATGTCATCGTTATTATTGCATTACTCCGTTTTCCATGAACTTAATACACTAGATGCATGCTGGATAGCGGTCGATGTGTGGAGTAATAGTAGTAGATGCATGAAGGAGTTGGTCTACTAATCTTTGACGTGATGCCTATATAATGATCATTGCATGGATATCATCATGATTATTTGAAGTTCTATCAATTTCGCAACATTAATTGTTTTCCCACCATTTGCTATTTTTCCCGAGAGAAGCCACTAGTGAAACCTACGGCCCCCGGGTCTCTTTTCATCATATTTGCCTTTGCGATCTATTTTCCTTCGCTTTTATTTTCAGACCTATTAAACCAAAAATACAAAAATACCTTGCTGCAATTTATTTGTTCTGCGATCTATTTATCCTATATTCCACTTTTACCTCACGTTATTGTCCTATCTTGAGGCGCCGTACCCGGAAGGGATGGACAACCCCTTTAACACGTCGGGTTGCGAGTATTTGTTATTTGTGTGCAGGTTTTGTTTACGTGTTGTGACGAGGTTCTCCTACTGGTTCGTTAACCTTGGTCGCATCACTGAGGTAACTACCTACCGTCGCTGTACTGTATCATACCTTCCTCTTTGGGGAAAATACCGATGTACTTCTAGCACACATCAACACACACTTGCGATATCCATTTTTTTGACAGAGAGACACCTACTCATGTGTTGAGATCAAGAGATTCCAATCCATCCATTTGAAAGTTGATCTCTAGCCTCCCCATGTTGCTTTCCACCAAATCAATATCTCCTACCCATGCCAAATGTGTGAGAGAGTTTTTGAGTGTTGAGGAGACTACCTTTTGAAGCACAAGAGCAAGGAGTTCATCGTTCTACCGCATCTATTACCTTTTGGAGGGTGATGCCTCCTAGATTGGTTAGGTGTCACTTGGTAGCCTCCTACTTCGTGTTGTGGATTTGAACCAAGAAGTTTGCACGGGCAAGGAGACCGTCTACTTCATGAAGAGCTACCCTGAGCGAGGCTAGTCCTGTGTGGATGTAAGCCATCATGGAATAGACAAGGCCGCTTCTTCGTGGACCCCTTGTGGGTGGAGCACTCCATGGACTCTCACAGCCATTACCCTCCGTGGATTGAAGTCTCCATTAATGTGGACGTACGATAGCACCACCTATCGGAACCACACCAAAAATTGTCGTGTCTACCTTTGCGTTTGATCTTTCTTCCCTACCATCTACTTACATTTGCATGTCTTTACTTTCCATTGCTATACTCTTATATATGCATGTGTAGGGTGAACTTTACTAGTCATAATTGCTAAAACTGGCCCACAACTAAAATTGGGAAAAGCTAAATTTTTATTTGGTCAAGTAGTCAAATCACCCCCTAGACATACTTCTGATCCTACAAGTGGTACCAGAGCTTTGGTCTCCATTGCATTCCTTTCACAACCTAGGAGAGTATGACGTCTAGTGTGGGAAATTGCCACCGTGGAGGTCCATATTTTGATGGTACAAACTTTTCTAGTTGGAAGCATAAGATGAAAATGCATATTCTTGGTTATAACCCTGCCATTCGGGTTGTTGTTCCTGTTGGTGTGCATGGTGATTTCTTCGGTGATGGATGGGAACCGAATCATGATGCGATGGTCGAAGAATTAAAGATGTTGCAATACAATGCTCAAGCCTACGATATTCTATTCAGCTGCATGTGTCCCTAATAATTCAACAAAATCAGCCACCTTGAGAATGCAAAGGAAATTTGGGATACGTTGGTGGCTATGCATGAAGATACAGAATCTGTCACGGAATCTAAGTTGGATGTACTACAAAGTCAGCTTGACAAGTTCAAGATGAAGGATGGTGAAGGAGTCGCTGAGATGTACTCTAGTTTAAATCTCATCACAAATGAGATTGCCGGCTTAGGAAGCAAAGAGATGACTGACAAATTCATCATCAAGAAGATACTTAGAGCCATCTATGGAAGATGCGACATCGTGTGCCATTGATCCAAATGATGCCAAACTACAAGGACCTCAAGCCAACGAAACTCACTGGAAGGATTGTCGCTCATGAAATGTCACTCAAGGACAAAGATGAGCTGCACAACAAGTCAAGCGTTTCTTACAAAACTTCAAGTGATACTCCCGCTAATTCAAATAACAACCTTGTTACAAATGAAGAGATAAGTGTCATGGTCAGGAAATTGAACAAGTTCTATAAGAGTAGAGGCAAAGAGAGAAGCTCTAGGTCAAGACATGAAGAGAAGCGTTCATCTAGTCGTGACAGAAACTGCTACAATTGTGGAAAGATCGGACACTATTCCAATGAGTGCTTTTCTCCCAACACACGAAGATAAGAGTAACATAGAAGACGAAGCTCAAGAGAAGAGGCACCTCGCAGAGAGAGAAGGAGTAGAGAAGATGGTTATGAACGAAGATACTCCCAAAGAAGTAAGGAATCGAAGAAGAAGGACAAGTACACCAAGAGCCACTCAACAAGAAGACATCAAGCTCATGTTGGTGAATGGGTATCCCAATCCGAGTTCGACAACCAATCCGAGAGAAAGCACCACTCCAACTTCGACTATAGTCAAGATGAAGGTGTTCTAGTATTGCACTCGTTTCCTCCAACTCCTACGATATATTTGATTCACCAAATGAAGGGATTGGAAACTGCTTCATGGCAAAAGGCCCCAAGGTCTCACACCCCGAGTACTTTGACTTTGATAGTGATGAGGATGGCTTGTTAGGAGAAGATGACTTGCTCTTTGATAAAACTAGTGACAAATGAAAAAAATGAGCTTGATAATAATCATGCTAGTCAAGAGAAGTCGAATGATGATGATAAGAAATAGATTGCATGACTAACTAAAGAATTAAACACTCTTAAGTTAGCTCATGAAACTACTCTAGAAGATCATAGACAGCTTGCAAGAACTCATGAGAAGCTACACTTCGAGAAGCTAAATTGAGAGAAAGAGCATGAGTTTCTAAAAGCAATCAATGATGATCTTCGAAAGAAGAGTTCTTATGTATCCAAACAATTACTCTTGACTTCTTTTCTTCCACAAGTTAAATATAAGAACACTAGTAACAAAGGAAAGAAAGTTTCTTCTTCTAGTAACAACAATTGTAAAGTTAAATCAAATGATGTTGTTGCTAGTAGCACTCTTGATTCCACTAATGATTCTCTTAGACAAATTACTCTTGAGCCAGAAAACAATTTATTGAAAGGAATTATAGAAAGAGGTGCCTTCAAGAGTCTTGTTGGAAGTAAGCAATTCAAGGATATTGTACGCAAGCAAGGAGGACATCAGAAGAAGCAAGGTGTTGGCTACTTCAATGCCAACGTAGTTGAAAGGGAAGAAGGTCAATAGCCCATCCCGAAGTTTGTTCCCCAAAAGGAGAAGTATAATCCTACTCTCCCCAAGGGAACAAGATCTCAAGATGACCTTCTACCACAAGACCACAAGTGAAAGGGAAAGGTTCAAGAGGAGATTGACTCAATTTAGGAAGAACCCCAAGACAAGGTCAAATGGATTCCCAAGGACACTACTAGCTCTACTTTATCTAGTGCTATCACAACTCCAAGTATCCCCATAAAGTTGATGTGGGTCCCCAAGAAGAAGAACAAGAGAAGTTCTTGAGGGGTGACTCCGCTAATGAAATTCACTCTTATTCATTTTGGCAAGAACTTTTTGCAAACAACTCCAACCATATGCATTAGTTCAAGGTTTCACACATCCCTCAAAGATAAGCAAGGGATAAGGTAATTAATGTATCTTTGGACATCATCTCACATCCACTTCACTCCATGTCCATATATATCCTTGTGTATGTTCCTTGTGCTTTTGGAATAACCCATGTAGGTGAGAAGAGTAAGAAACAACAAGGATTGATCCCAACTCAAGATGATCTTCATCAACAATGAGCATCCACCACTACTACACCTACATGAAGTCTTCTACGACAAAACCCAAGGTTAGTTTATCCTTGTAAGGGGGGATGTCACATCAAGGGGGAGCTTTACTCGAAGACTTTAGTATAAGCATCTCTTAAGATGTGAACACACTAAAAGCTTTATGTAAAATTGGTAACCCCACTCGTGCTTAAACGATGAGTATGACCTATGATTAAGTATTCTTGATTGGCTCCTATGTCAATATACTCATATATAGATGACTTCATTATAGCCAAAGTGTTCCGTAAATACTAGAGCGTTTGTACATGTTTCACCATGTTTTACTATGTGAGCATGTTGGTATGCATATTTTTTCTCATTCGAGGATATCCAAGTGTTTTTATTTGTCTTCTTGTTTTATTTTGCCAATTGGATATACAAGAATTTCTAAGTACCACTCTCTAGCTATCTATGCTTTCTTGTCTCAAATTATATTGATGCTACATCACAAAATTTGAGCAAGCACTGTAAGGACACTCTGTGTGTAGAGCACTCGGAGATCTGTCTCGACAAGGAATGACATCCAAAACCTCCCAAGTGCATCTCGGTGTGACCAACATGAAAAACTCAGTCCTACCGAAGCCTAGGATTGATCTGGGTTTTCAATCTCGGTACCACCGATAGGTAGTTTTCGGCCTCACCAAGTTTAAGTATCAACTAACAGTTATGGAACTCGGTGGCATCGAAAAATCCAACTCGGTGTCACCGATAGCCACGGGGTATATATTCGGACCCGACTTTTGAAATAACCACTTAAACTTTGCCTCACCAAAACTCATCGCTTTCGAGCACTGGTCCCCAGGACATCTACTTCATCTCAAGTGCGCCCTCGCCGCCATCAACGTCATCATCAACATAGCAACACCTTCAACGCATTAGGGTTTCAACCCCTTCTTGCAGTCTCAAGTCTGAATCTCCCGCAATTAGGATTTCCCATCTTTAGTCCACGTTCGCACTCCTCCTATTGAGAAGAAACCTCGGGTAGATTAGAGAACAAAGAAAGATTTAGGGTTAGTAGTACGTAAAACCGAATCTCGGTGTCACCGAGTCAGACAAATTGGTCCTACTTATTTTGGTTTTGGGCTACTCAGAACAGTCTTCGTGAAACCGAGTTACATTTTTCGGTGGGACCGAAAAGTGTGCCAAGTTTCTATTGATGAGATTGTGAGTCTCGGTGGCTTTGAATTTTTTCTCTTGGTGGAACGTATATTCCTTTTTGCAGAAAGTTAAAGTTAAGATTCTCACAGTTCAAACTTGCAAAAACTTCTGAATTTTTGTGATGCTCATCCACTTCAGCTCTTCTAATTCTTTTCACAAGGTCAACTTGTTTGCTTGTCAGAATGTCTGGTTCAGAGGACAGTCAGAATGAGAGAGCCCGGTGTTGAGACTGTCAGGAGGACTGCTGCAGATCAGAAGAGATCTTGTGGGTATGCACCATATATTCAGATGCTCATCAATGCCAAGATTGGCAAGCATGCATATCAACTTGATCGTCCACACCTGCCACTATAGCTAGAGTTCGAGGATAATGAAGTTGTGATGGACCCCATATGTCGGGACCCTGATCCTAAGCCATAGGAATCCAGCCCGTGACACATCGCATCCCTTTGCGGTCTCACGCACGGTTAACCCCACGGCTACCACCTTACCTTAGCCGGGACCGTTTGCGCCTTTTGACTCACGTATGCATTTGTGTCGCTAGCATTCCAATGTCAAAGAACCCGGGTCGACATAACTAGTCATAAACTCAAGTAGCTCAACTGTACACAGACATGCATACATAACCCAGAAAAGCAGGTGTCGGTCATCATCGAGTGTAGACAAGTCGTAGCAAGCTACAAGGACTCCATTACACCCCGTGGAATTTCCCCTTAGGGACAAACACATCAACTAAGAAGGATACATGCCGGTCAACCAATGTGTCCGAAGCAGTAGCGAACTACCAAGGCTCGGTGGAAACACAAAGGGGCATTTCTTTGTATAGAGAGCTACTAAGGGCATACGGCTAGGGGTCGAATCCCATACAAATCACACTACATCACACGCATGCATGACATACTCGATATGCATAGATACAACAATGGCATCACAACATAACCATACAACATCACAACATTTATTTAGAAGACTCGGAAGAGTCTTACATAATAAGTTCATACAGGTAGGGGTCACAAGACCCGACACTCAAGTCATACAAGCATAGTCATACAAACCAAGCGGAAGCATTAAAGCTGTCTGAGTACAGACAGTTGAAAGGAAAAGGCATAAAGCCTGACTATCTACAGATCCCTTCTAAAAGGGGCCAGGTCGTAGCTGGGACACCACCTACTCGTCATCATTGAGGTCTACATAGAACCCACCTGTTGGCTCGAGGGTATCTTCTGCAACATTTATTAAACAAACACGAGTACAAAGGTACTCAACGAGACTTTAGAATAGATCTATCTACTCATGCACATGTATCAATAAAGGGGGGTTGTGGGGTTTCATGCAACAAGCCAGCTTTGACTCTTGGATAGACTATACTACAATTTTAAATAGTTTTAAACAACTTTGTTAAGTCATACACGAGTCCACTACCACCACAATAATACACTATCATGGATTCCTTTCCGTCTCCCTACGGAAATGCCATACATGATACTCACACTTAGCTTGATAATTTTATGAGTAGCCATCAAAGTTATCTATGAACAACATATGTCTCCAAGTAGACCATATCCGCGGACGCGACTATTCGAATAGATCATAACCCTGCAGGGGTGTACTTCTTCACACACGCTCTTGCCACTTATCGCCATGTGCACGTCATGCACCTCGGCAACCTTCAAGCAGAAGCCCAGCGAGGGAGTCGGCCATGACCGTTAACCACACTAATACCTAGTCCAGGTTTATCGCCTATTTGAGAGTGAACCCGCACGGAAGTCCGGCCGAGGTTTCTGCTACGGCCCCAAACGATGTGTGCAGGGATCCCAAGCCCACCATCCGGGTGCCACTTGGTACATCGTGCCACTGCCTACCGCATCATAGCCCACCTCTAAGGTCAGCACTATGCACGACCTCCAGCATGACTATAAACACCAGAATCTACTTGCAACTCCTGGAGTGTGTACTAGGCGATTAATAAGTCGAGCGGGGTCATATTTCAGGCCCCAGCATGTGGTAGTAACTAGTCTTGGATTACATACACAGAACTCAGTTCCTAAGGACAGTTCCAATGAAACAACCCGCCATGTACTCCTACATAGCCTTTCATCGGTACCTTTACCAAATCAGGTTCTACACTTATTCTTTGTCACTAGAACACATTCATCCATTGATGTTCACCACCCAGATGAAACAGACCTGACACAACTCTAGGCATAGCAAGCATAGCAGGATAAGACACATCATGGCTCAAGCAACTACTAGGTATGCTAGGTTGCAAGGTTTGGCTATTTACTGTGACAATGACAGGTCATGCAAAGGAATAGGTTCAGCTACCGAAGTAAAGAATTTGAAATATTTTGTCCTAATGCAATAAGTGAGAGCAGGAGCAGGAACATGGGATTATATCAGGATGATCAAAAGGGTGCTTGCCTTGTTGCTCAGTGGAAGGATTAAATCCGTCAGTCAGATATTCGGACGTATCCCGAGGGGCAGAGCCTACCGAAATAATAACGACAATCAATATCACTCAAATGCAACAATATGATGCATGATCAGACATGAAATGAAATGTAGTATGGTTTGAGGTGACTAGCAAAACCATAGAATGATCCTGATTTGAATTCAAAATTCAAATATTATTTGAAATCAGATATTTATCAAATTCATTTATATGATTTGACCTGATGCTGTTTCATAACTTTGTTTGTCATGCATGAGAGTAGCACCATTGTGTTCATTGATTTTTTCTGATCATTTTATATATATTATTTGTCAAATTTGGAGTTCTATTTAATTTTCTATGAATTTCCAAAGTTTCAGCATTTTCTGGAATTATTGAAATCTCAGAAATATATTTACTGCGTCATGGTGACGTCATCTCGGTCAACTATGCCTGGGCTGGTCAAATTGACTAGTGGGGGCCACTGGTCAGCGTCACAGGGGTTAATCCCGCACTGACCATCCCCTAAGTGGGTTTGACCCACTCGTGGCGCCTACTGTTAGTGGCTCTAACGGCTAATTAATCGGTGGATTAGGGCGACCACGTCATCCCCACCGGGGTTTCGCCGGCGGCGACCACGGGCGCGGAGGAGGCTCGCGCGGAGTTGGTCCAAAATGGGCTACATGGCTAGGTTGGATGCGCTGGAGGCACTGCGACGAAGCCCAGGCTCGACCGCATCGTGCAGGGGGGTCGAGGGGGCGCTAGGTCACCGGAGTAGCGCCGGCGACGGGCCACGGCAGCTGTCGAAGCTCGGCCACGGCGGGCGGTGGCTGCAGGGCGCGAGAAGGCAAGGGGAGCGGGGGAAAACCATCAAGGGCTCACGATGCTTCGCGTGGAGTCAACGGCGAGCTCGGGGAGGCGCTGTGGTTGCCGGAGTCGCGGGCAAGGGCGACAGCCGTTCTTAGATCCAGAGCGGGGGAACGAGCTCGAGGAAGCTGGGAGAGAGGCCAGGGAGGAGGGAAATGGAAGGAGGATGCCTTGGGGCTTCTCACTACAAAGAGATGGAGTCAGGGCGGCTAGCAGGAGGTGGAAGCTGGTGGTGGCCATGCCTCTTGTGCGGGCGCCACGCCATCGTGCCTACTAGCACGAGGTTGAAGAAGGCGGCAGGGCATATGGGCTGGGCCAAGGTGAGCGACAGGTAACATTTTTTCTATTTTTTTCCATTTCTGTTTTCTGTTTAACCTTTGTGACATTTGTTTCATTTTATTTTTAGCTCCAAACTATTCCAAAAATAGGGAATATAATTGTGGGGTGTTACTTGGAATATTTCCAAGTCAATAAAAATAGTTCAACATTTTATAATAACCAGAGATATTTAAAACCCCTTATTTGGATATTATCAGTGGCTTTTGTGGTTTAAATAAAATGCCAAATGTATTTTGAAAAAGAAATCCACCTGTGAAATATTGTTTCCAATATTTATCAAAAAGGGTGGGCTTTTATGAAGGCCATTTTGGGTTCATTGAAATCACACTCTATTTATTTTGGTTTAAACAAGGTGGGGTGCTAGGGTTTCTTTAATCCCTATTTCATTTTCAATGCAAGAATAAAAATATGAGCACAATCTAGCAAAACACCAAATGGAATCTAGGGATGTGATACCATCCATCCCAGCTCAGCTACAGTGCGTCAGCACGCAGAGGCAGCCAAACACGCTCTAGGTCCATAGCTCGGATCTAGAGAGGAGCAGATGTCCTTTGTTGTCAGCACCATCCAAGGGATGGAGAAGAGTATTTCAGAGATCTTGCTGAACGAGAAGAGCCTTGAGAGGATCGTGGAGACTAAATTCCTCGCTCTAGCATGAGGTTGATGAAGTGCATATTCCTCGCTCTAGCAGTGATGATAAAGATTTGCCTCTTCCAACAACTATTCACTTCAATACCAAGTCTAGGTCAGCAGTTGTGCCAGTGATAGCAGCAAGACCAACTTCATCAGCTCAAGCTTCGGCTCCAACTCCAGCTCCAGCTCCTGCACCTCCCGTGTATACACCTGCACCTCGAAGGAAATCCACAAAAGCCTTCGCCGACACTCTCCTGTCTACTCCATTGACTTCTACTGGAGGAGATCGAGCCCAGAGCAATGCTTAGTTCTAGACCTTTAACTTTTTGGTAACTTGTTGCCAAAGGGGGGAGAAGTGTATAGATCAATTAGGGCTTCAAGAGAGAGAAATTTGCTTTTTTATTTGCTCTCATTTTGTTTTACAAAAAAATGGTCTTTTGGATGACGTAAAGTTTCGTGTTTGATCATATGTTTTGATTATTGATGCTACTATGTTATACCTTTGAGATATCTACATGGTGATAATTCACTCATTTGTTTGGTATTATGTGCATTAATATTCATTCGTATCATTTATGCGCACCACCAAGATGTATGTGACATGGAAGTGTGACCCATGATCCGAATCGATTGTGCATTTGTATTCAAACGCATCTCTTGCTTTTCACCTACTTCTCAAAGCAACGATGCTAATCCTTGATTATATATTTTGTCAAAGCTTCGATCTATGTGTTGTCATCAATTACCAAAAAGGGGGAGATTGAAGAAACAATTTTCTCTAAGGTGGTTTTGGTAATTAATAACAACATATGTATCATTGAACTACTGACTCTATCCAAGTATATTTCAGAGAAGTTCAAAGATGCATTGGCTAAGGGTGTGTTTGGTTCAGGAACGAAGTGGAACAGAATTTCATGGTTACATTCCACTGGAATGGGTCGGTTTCGTCCTAGTGTTTGGTAGAAGCGACTTAAAGGAAGGGGATGGTTACATTTTGATGTTTGGTTGGAGGGATGGAAAGCAATAGATTTGCATCTTCCTCCGCTGCATCTCGTCGTTGCCATCACTGCACGCCATGTGTTGGGGATATTATCCCGCCATGAGACCCGTCGTGAGAGCCCGGGCCAAGATGATGGCGGCTCACACATTTCATGTTCAAGATTGGCCATGACTTATCGAGCAGAAGGCGTAAGGTGAAGTCAGAAGAGCTGACTGTAGCCCAAGACATAAGGATGGCGACTTGTGGCCCATATAGGAGAGGGGTTTTTGAGAAGTTTCCTCGCGATAAAAGTAAGGCGAGTTAGAGATATGTCCGGTCACGAATAACACGTGATCCGCACTCTTGTAACCCTAGGATCTCGACCTGTATATAAAGGCGAGTCTCTAGGGCTAATAGACTTAAGTGCTAACTAATCGAGAGCTAGGTCAGGCGAATATGCACCCTTGTAATCGATTTCTACACCAATATACGCAGAGCAGGACATAGGCTTTTACCTCGATCTTAGGGGCTGAACCTAGGTAAAATTGTCTCTTGCTCCCTATTAACCCCTTTGAATCGCCACATGGTTGCGATGCCCCCATCACTAAGTCCTCTCAGAAGGACATCTGCTGTGACAAAACCACGACAGTTCGCGCCCACCGTGGGGCTTATGCACGGTGGAGTTGAGTTTTCGAAGGGAACCCTTCCAGGGTTCGGGAGCTCCGCGGTCGGTCTCATGAATAAGAGCCACCGTGGAAGGTACTACATCGACAATTCAAGTTGGGGTCCCGAGGACGGTTAAATCAAATCAGGTTACCGGGTCCCCTTCGGCAAGATTCATGTCTTCATCGACAAGATTGGAACGTCGATCCATGAGCCAGACATCAGCACTAACATCGTCGAGCCGGCTTGGCTTGATCAACCCACGAAGCCTCGGATTGAGCGGCGTCACGTCTTCGTCAGCTTCACACAGGGGGTTAGCCTTCCGGATGAGCCGGAAGCTGGTGGAGATACCCCTATCAACTCTGACGGTGAGTCATCAATTGGAGATACTGATTCAATTTTCCCGCTCTACGAGGGAAGGCTTGGGGGCTTTCCTGAGGCGACAATCTCTGAAGGGCCAGGGGAACTGCCACGCCAAGTCGCCATCCACATGGCGGGGGCAACGACGGCTCAAGATCAGCAAAACATAGTGACCGCTAAAGGGGCCAGCTCGTCTGGAAAGACGCCGGCCAAGGCCATGACATATCTGATGGATGAGATGTCAAAACTCATGGCAGTCGCCATGACGGCTGATAACCAAGAGGAAGTCAATGCAAAACTGGCCAAACTTTGGGAGGATATGTCACATATACAACGTGAAATCGATGCTGAGAAGACCCGGACCCGGATGGCGGATCAGCAGGCTCAAATCGATGAAGAGGTAGAGCGCTTGAAGTTGGAAGCATGGCGACTTGAGCGCCAGCGAGTCGCATCGTATGCTGTCCATCAGAGGAGGCATCAGAGTCGTTTCCCAGCCAACCTTAACCCTACCGGTTTGTGTAGCAACCCACATACGCCTGGCACGGAGCACAATCCGCCTCGCCAGAATGATCCGCAGGTCGAGATCGTCTAGTAGCCAATGCAACCCCCACCGACCCCACAGGCGGCTAAACACTTCCAAACACCCCAAGGTCACTTCTCCAACCCGATGGACAACGTGCTAGACGGACCCGCCATTTGGAGTCTCTCCCTATTCGTGGAAACACCACA